>NW_023458558.1:27228442-27283607 GCF_013731165.1 Rhagoletis pomonella
AAAGAACAATCTGCTTACCTTTATTTTAACAGCAAAGTTTACGAGCTGTAAAGAGAAGAGGTGAAAGTAATAATGGATTAGTATGAAACTCGTTAAAAGTGGAAATTTTAATAGCGCCCAAGAGAAGTGTGTGTGGCGCATAAATAAAATCACATAAAAAGGCGAACGATAATTCGCAATCAAATTTATAAACATAAAGCAATGCAGTATTGATATATGTATGAAAGTATTTACACAAAAAAATTTACTAGCAACAATAAAGATTTACTGACGCGAGATTGCCTTTCGTGAGAATATAGGCCGGTCTACATAAAACCAGGGATCGTTAGAGTTACAACTTTTATTAAAAAAAAATCGCTCTTGAACAATTATTTTTTGACTTTTATTTAGTTAATAATAATAATTGTGTAGACTTTTAAGAGGTGGCAACATTCTTCAAAATATTTTCAAAATTAAGCTTTCTTAAACCTCGTTCGTTTGCCACACTTATTGTAATATTTCTGAATTCTGAATATTTTGAATTGCTTCTGATCAAATATGACTTGGTTATAATGTCGTACGAATTTCACATCCGGCATCACGGAAACACCCATTTATTAATCCAGATCATGAGCAATCTTTAGGCAAAATTGTATCCAAAGAAAGGAAAACAAACATACTTGAGCACTCACACTTTTACCTTCACATCGATAAAATTAGTAATATTTAATGTAACTCGCCAATAAAATTGATTTTAAAATCTTAAGCTGGTAGCAGCCCTGGGCGAAAATATTTTTGGAATAGACACAGCTTTAATAAAACCTCTCTACTTTGATGCCCATATTTAAAAAAAAAAAATTGTTTAACTTACAAATTAAATTGAGTTTGAATTTCTAAATAAGTTGCAATCCCTTTAAAAATATTTTCGAAATAATACCTACATATATTAAAATCTTGGGGCATATTCATAATCAAAATAACGTTGACTCTAAAGTTAGTTGCGGCTTTTTGACATAATTTTCAATTGATTATCTGTCAAAAAAGCTAAAACCAGTTTTATAATCGACAATATTTCGACTATAAATATGATCCATTTAGTTTCCGATTTCAGCGTTTTGAATAGGTGGCAAATGCTCTTATACCGCTTTCGTTTCATACCCACATTGCTCAGAAATTTTATTATGAGTTAAATGATATTAAATTTTTAAAAGTTGACAACCACCTTACAACAATTTATCTAAACAAATCGTTCTGGAATACCTTTTGTTTGAAACTCCTATTACTGTAATATTTAATTCAAATAATCAATTGCTTTATTATATCTTTTGAAAAAACTGGAAAATTGTATCCAAGAAATATCCCATATGTTAAAATTTTTTTACATTTATAATATCACTGTTCGGCAGTCGGCTGGCCAATTTAAGAGATAAGCGGCAGGTTTTCCTCAAAATAAATTTCAGGTTTAGATTCTTCAGAAAGGCCATTTGATCGTATAAGTAGTATTCTAAAGCACATTTTCCGAGGAAGTTTATTGAAAAGAACTACTAGGGGTTATTCAATCATGGCAGGGATTCTAAATATTAACACCAATATTTGTAAACTTAGCAAGTAAATACAACTCAAACATGTAATCATTACTCCAGCCACACACATGCCTAGCTGACCTTATATTCGAAAACAGTCATAAAAGCTTTTACCCCTGCATTAATAAGCCATTAATCGGCTTTTAATTATAACTCAGTCAAGAAGTGCCAGCAACTGTAAGAAAAAACCTTCAACGCATATACTTTTATATGCATGCACACGCACTTAAATATGAATACTTATTCCAATAAGAGAATATTTATATGTACAAATACATATATAAAAACACATGCTATACTTAGCCTTTATGACATTGAATCTGTTCCCCACATACACACGTCTATATTTCTTTTATAGGCATATTTAATTGCACATCTCCTGCTGGCTTTAGGATAGGCCTTCAATATATTTTTGTATAAGATTACGACTCAGATTCTTTAAAAGATTTGCGGCTCTGTACCTGTGTGGTTAGTGGTTTTGGCTAGACATGTATTTATTTCGTTGTAACACAAACTTGTATGTACATAAATATTCAACTATATACATACCTATTTACACAGAAACACATACAAATAAATGCATGCATTTAGGCTTACGTCATATACTTTAGTTGAATCTTAACGAAAACAAATAAAATAAAATAAAAACCTTTAAGTATGTTTAAACAAGAACCTTTTAATATTGTTAGCTTTTGTAGAAAATTAAAATCCTCGTGTCATGGTGTTTGTGGTCGAGCTCCTCCTAGACCGATCTTAACGAAATTTTCTCTGTATCTCTGTATCTCATATGGTAGGCATGAGAAACGAATGTTAAGTATATTGCATACCGCTAGGTGCAAGGGGCGTGGCACCTCCCATACAAACCGAATTTTTCATACTGCATATCCCGGAAAATGTGCATGAAGGAGGACTCGAACATGTTATTGAGATATATGAAATCAATCCCATACTTTGCGAAAATTGGGGCTATTTGAAACGGAGCTAGGTTATGTAAGACGGCAATGGAAATATGCCTTCTGACAACCACCAAACCGTAATATTACAAGATAAATGCGTCACTGAAAATCATGAACGTGAACTGCTGGTGAAAATGTTTGACCTAAATATTTTAATACAAAAAATTAATTTTGGGCGGGACGAAGTTCGCCGGATCTGCATAATTATGATCACCTAAGTTTGAGTGCCAACAATGTCTAATATCAATAAAAAACATTTAATAATAACTAAATAGGAGTGCCAGTTACTGTCGAAATTCAACCGTTTTTCTAGTTTTTAAGACATTTGTAGGGGATTTCTAGCTTAGCATGTCGTTTAATCTATAAGGTACTTACCAAAAAAATCTCCTACTTTGGAACTAAAATTTACTACAATTTTTTATATGCATAGCATTTTCAGTTTAAATGAAACTTTTTTCAAATTAAATGAAACCATTTTCAAACAAAGCGAAACCTTATTCAAATTAAATGTAACCTTTTTCAGATTCAATGAAACTTTATTCAAATTAAATGAAACTTCCATTTAAGAATGTTTGGTGACAGGTAATAAGGTCAATGGAAATAAGGTCAATTGACTTTATTTCCCACTCTGGTGCGAATAAGGCTGTAAAATCCGATAACTCAACCAAATTCGATAACTCGACTAATTTCCACCATTTTCTTCAATTTCGATAAGTATACGTTTAGACGGCTCGATAAATTTCGATGTCTTAAAGATGTATATAATTCGATATAAATCGACAATTCGATCAAATTTCGTACCACTAATCTCGATAACTCGGTTATTTTTTATTAAGAAATATTTTTTGAAAGCTATCGACGAATTTCGATAACTCATTACACTCTGTTGAAATCTCGATATCGATATATTTTGAAAATTTCAAAAACTTCGTTTCTATAAATCGACAAGCTTCAGTAAATCAATAAATATCGATGAATGGTTAAATCCAAGTCGATGCTTAACTCTTTAAATATTGATAATTCGAAAAGTACCGATAGCTTGATAAATTTCACCAGCTTGACAAATTTCGATAATGCCATAAATTTGTATAGCCCGATAACTTTCCGACAATTTCGACAACTTATCTATTGATTAATTGAATAATTCGTTACGTTGCGATAACTCCATAAACATGGTACGTATAGACGATATCATGCTGAGGAAAAAATGCTGGGCCGATATTTATTTTTTCAAGTATTACTGAACTGAACTGAAAATAGTTACCAATGACGAAAATCACTTCAAAACTTTTATATCCGTTTAATTTAATGTTCCTCATCACTTTATAGCCTTTCAGATGGATCATACTTAGCAGCGTTTTTATTTTTAGGCGTCTCTGCTGCGTGCAACTGCTTTCGAGTCTATTTTTCTGTATTTATCCGTTGGAGGCAAAAAAACAAACAAACAAATGCGCGCATTCCGTGTTGATTTTTATATACGCGGATGTCCACGCATTTGCTTCCGGCTTTAAAAACAGGAAATAATAAAACATCGCCGACTTTCGTTCATGTCCGGACGCCATCGGTTAAGCTGGTGAAAATTTATTGTCTCAAGATGGGAGAACAGTAAGCAGAAAGAATATTTTCTTTTAGATAGAAATTAAATCGAAATAAAAAATGCATGAGAAGCAAAAAAAATCAAATGAAAGAGAATAATACAAAATAATAATAAAAATAAGAATGAAAATAATACAGCTATAAAGAGGGGAGTTAAAATAAGCAGCAATTGAAAAAATAATGCAAAAAGATACTAAAATAAAAAACGCTCTATTAAAATGCTTTACTATATACATACATATTTTCTCAGCACCCCTACTTTTTACTATTTACAGCTACATACGTAAGTAAATATACTATATACTATGTTCATGTGCGACTATGCACCACTGGCTTTTCCCTGCCAGCTATGCCAGTGGCAGTGGCTGTTGCAGCTTTGCACTAATCTTCAATTGAATTTCAGCTAAGCAAGGGAAACTCATTTGAGCTTTGCGCTTCGTCCTCTTTACTTACACATTTTACTGGGATATCTGTGTATGTACGTATATATATGTATATTCGCGCATACTCTTCGTTTCATTACAGTTTAGCTCGCGGTAAAGTTTTGCAAATCCATCACGTCTTTAAAGTGGCGCACTCGAAAAACAATAGGGCCAATATACAAATACAAACAATAAATATAAATGTACACATACATATATATACACATCAACTTCCGTTATAAGAAAATGCAGCAAAACTTGAAATACATGTTTATGTACATTAGATTGAGTCTTGAAAATAAATTTGCAATGACTCCACCATCATTTAAAGCTTAACTTGAGAGGATTTTAAGCTGATGAAATATTCTAGAATAAAGGGATCTGAAAAAAGATGTCCTGAAGGCAAAATTATCTTTTCAATCATGTATGATTGTATAGAATTGAGTAATAAATAAAAGAGCGACAGAGTAAATTTATTTTTGGCTGGTTTTTAGGACTCGCCAAGGTCCTTTATGACACTAAAATCCTCTCAGAGTAAGCTATCCAACTAGTTGGGTGTAGTTGCAAAGATTTTTCAATGGTTTGGTGATCGACCCGATCTAATGTACATATTGGTTCTGCTGTGGCTCTCTTTGAAAATTTAATTACCCCGGTTCGAGTTGCGCCCTTGTAAGGCGTTTGGAAATTAATTAGATGCTTAAGCAAACTAATCGCATCTTGTAACGCAGCAAGAATTGCCAATTGTTTGTTAGCTACTTAATCAAAGTTGAAGTTTGCGTATACAAAGCAGACTTGAATAGATAGGCATGAAGTTGAGTGTTTTCTATTCACACTAAAGCTGATATTCGTGAATATCTTGCCCAGTTGACCCATGCTCCCACAAAAGAGAAGCATTGTAGGAAGGAAGATCGTTTCTACAAACTTTTGGAATGCACTTACTAGCGCGCTTTTCGTCCGAGATTCGCAAATATACGAAACATCTACCTCCAGCATTTTGTTCGTGATAAGCGGAAATTGTTTCAGGACTTTATACTAATGCATAAGTCGAAGCCTTAACATTGAGTTACACCTCGCTACAAAAATTGTGTGTCTGTTTAAAAAAGCTGGACTTGAAAATTCCGCAATTACCATAGCAAGACAGCAACCTTGTAACTGGGAAAAAATAGTTAGAGAGCTGCCACCTGTTTGTAAATTTCAGTTTAAGTAAATTGCTGTCAAAAGAAAGAGGCTTAAGAAGGCTTACAGCCAAGAATATTTTTGCGGAAGGTTGCCACCTGTTGAAAATGTCTATTTAATATAATTGATCACATAAATAAAACGCTTAAGTGTGGGTATCGAAAGTAACGAGTTTTGGGGAATTTTACTACCTAAAATATTTTTGAGCAGGATTGGCACCTGTTTGAAAAAAAGGAACCAATTAAATTAATAAAATAAATGAAATATTACAGTACAGGCGTCAAGCTAAAGAGGTTTGAGAGTGTTTACTGTCGAAAATATTTTTTACGCGGGTTGCCACCTTTTTGAATTTTAATTCCGTTAAATCGATAAGACAAGCTAAATGCTACAATATGGGTTTCAGCCGAAAGAATTTAAGCAATCTTTGTTTTAGAAATATTTTCAACTAGGAAATACTCCGCGTGCTTCGCAGCCCTTTTAAAGTATTTTTGTTTTATTACGACCTCTCACAACATCTAAAACTAGTAGTTAACATTGTAGTATTTTTAGAGTATGCAGATTTTTTCAAATTAAATTATTCAGAAGAAAATTTGAACATAAAATCCTTTGAAATTATGTCGCAACCTCACATGGAAAAGACTGTATATTTGAAATAGGAGCAACAGTTATAGCAAAAGCTCAGCTCAAAAATATCAAAGCTGAAGAAGCCGAAAAGCTATCAACTGAGCTATTAAAATATAGTTAGGATGATTTGGTGAGAAGTATGATCCTATTTCCGTCAGCGAACCGAAAAAAAACACCCGCGAAAGAAGGATCCGTCACACCTGCTATTCTATTCGGTTTCAAATTCAGTAGCAGTAGCTTGTTTTCAAACTAGTAAATGTCTATGTTAAATATTTTCATATTCTTAAGTTTCAATTCCTTCCTTAAGAGTGCACAAATTGCAATAATTGTTAGCTTTTGCCTTGTAGCATCTTAATTTAACTTTGACGCTTTTTAATGCCAACAGTTTTCTGCTTAGTATCTACGGACATACCCGTATACGCAAAATACATTGTTGCGGAGCAAGTTAAATACAGACCTACTATATTTGTGATAGTTGGCACTTTTACAACATTTTATTGCAATTTGACAAATTATAGCTTCACCTACTGTGACTATAATGCTGCACTGACATTTTCATTATTGCCGCCACAGTCATGTTGCGTGCAGCAAGCTATAGGTGAAGGCGAGACGAGTAAGGTGGGGGAAGGAAGCGCGCGCAATTCTTCAGCTTGTTGTACGCCGGCAGCGCTGACAACACAGCTTACTGCCATGACTTTCGAAATGTAATAGCTATGCACGTACATAGGTATGTATGTATGTATATACAACCCTGCAAAAATTTGAGGGCAGGTTTACTGGGTCGTAGTTTTAAAGTGCATATGTTCAAAAGGACCAGGTTGCATACTAGTAACTTGTTATGCTTACCTGGACCATTTCAAACGTAAAAAACTGATAAATGTGTTGAACATCACCTCTTCGTGGTGGACCATCGGCAATATGATGCGGCTGCCGAATGTGCCATGGTCCAAAAGGAGTAGTTGTCTAGGTGGTTCCATGTTGTGCAGCGTTGGAACCAGAGGTGGTCAGGTCCAATGACATCGCAATCCAACCATATATTTGAACCATTTTGGTTACTAGGTTTGGTTACAAGGTAACGTGGTCCTGTACTAGTATTCAACCTAATCGCACTTTTTGCAGGGAAAGGCAAATATGACTTTGTGCCTGTATGCAACACAATTTACTTGCGGCACTTTCTTGAATTCCTACACCTTCGTTGATGTCAATTACGGTTGATAAAATTAAAAAGGTGTGCGTGCGAATAGTGGCACTTACACCAACAAGCAAGACAAATACAGAAGCATAAACGTGTAACTAGGTATGTATGTATGTATGTATGTATGTAATTGAGGGAAATATAATGGAACTAAAAAGTTTAACTGGGCTCATCACTTGCGCTGGTATTATTGTTTTTGTTGTTTACGCTTGCACTGCCAACTTGAGTTGCAATTATAGCTAAGGGCAATGTAACCTTTACGCAGATAAAAGTCTTGTTATTTTATTCTCTTACCAAGTTGGCGGCAGACTACGGAAACGTAACAGTATGGTGCTATCTTTTATATATAAAAGAAGAGAAAAAATTTTGTAGTACAAGACGTAGGAAAAATTAAGGACATGAAAAAGCTATTAAAACTATAAATGTGTGTATGAGCTAGAGGAACTGCTTTGTAGTATATAAAGAGAAAGAAAGTTTAATTTAGTTGCAACATTGTAATTGCATCCAACTTTTCGCGAATTTTAACTAATTGACTTGCCTTGACAGGATATCGTCTGACATTAAGTGCAATTAAAAGAAAAATTAGATATACAGCAAAAGGGTTTAGGTAAATTGGTATGTAGGTTAAGTTAGAAGATGCTAGGTGTGGATAGTTATATATATTTAGCGTACTACCTCAAGAAGTGTAAATAGCATTGAAATAAATAAAATATCTCTAGTTTCAAATGGCAAACTATTAATGAACTTAAATTCAAACAAAAGTAAAATTTATTTTATTAAAGGAAGGAAATACTGACTTTAAAGTTTAAATATTAACTTCAAAGTCTGACCTAATACAAGAGTTAATTAAAATATGTATCACAATATCAGGCAAAGGTTATTTAAGAGGGTTGCCACCTTTTCAAAAGTTGAATTTAAATAACTTGTACGCAAACTATTTCAAATATGAAACTACGGGTGTTAAACAAAAGAGTGTTAAGAAATCTTTAGTTTGGAAATTTAGAATGTTTTAAGAGTGTTGCCACGTGTTCAGTGGCATTCAATTTATATAATAAGTTGGATGAATTATTGAAGGGCGGATATCAATGGAAATGGGTTTTTCATAGGTTGCCACGTGTTTGAAAAATCAAATTCAACTTCATTCATCAGTTAGACACAATTTTAGATGAAATAGACTTAAGAATATTTCAGTTTGAAAATACTTTCGCTGAAGATTTACAACTGTTCTAATAGTCGAATTAAATTAACTAATCCCAACGGGTTTTTAACTTATACGCAAGTTTTATGAAATGTTTAAATATGCGTGTCAATCGAAATAAGTTTCTGAAAACTTTAGTTTAAAAATATCTTTGACCAGGCTTACCACCTTTTCGAAAAGTCGTACCATTCTAACTAAGTATGTATATGTATTATACAAGAAGGAGTTTTTTGTAGATGGCATTAGATTTGCACCATTATTTCAAATTTTAAATATGGAGGGTCAATGTAAAGTTCTTGGCCCGTAGATGTCCTGTAAGATTTTATTTTTTGAAGTGAGAACTTTTTTGTCGGTATAGGCTGATTTGAAATTTGATGATATTAAAAACCGATACTTCGCGAGATCTCCCTTCACTAAGAAACGGCTTTACGGATTATGATCAAATATGGCACTCCGATCGCTTATAGCTCTGACTAACATTTGATAGGTTTCTAGGCTTTTTTTTTATTAAAATGTTGTGCTTTTTAACGCCTTGCGTGTACACTTGTAAATATTTATTATCTTTACATGCTCGAGGTGCCCGAAAAGAGCTAAATATATACTCACATATACACGTTCTTCTTGCACTTTACTTGTGCTTTGAACGTTGTTGTGATTACCTGCAACACCATACAATCTAAGCGTAGCTATTGCTTTAGTAAATTTAAGATTTTTTTAAAAAGTTGACGATATGCATATGCACATACCTGTGCAAGATTCGGTTACACAGGGACTTGTGTTCAAAACAAAGTTATTTGAAATTCAGCCAATCCAATAAAGGACAGCGGTTGGCCGACTTCGCCAAGGCCATGGTAGTGGGCAGCACAAGGTTCCTCCGTAAAAAGATCCACCAAACTAGTGGCTAATTCCGGCTCCAAAAATGAGAGACCAAATGGGCTATGTTGTGATAGGTGAAGGGTACGCTTCAAGAGTTTTGGATATACAAACATACGTACACTCCGAGGGCTAAATACCGGCTCGGACTGCTATCTTGTTGCAGCCAAGAAACAAATGTGCGCCCAGCAGTGCAAGGAAAGCTCAGCAAGGGCCTTTTTGAATCTGCAGCTGAGATACCTAAACCTTATTCTGAGGTAAGGCGTTTTTCAATAAAATTCTTAAGTAGGGCGTCCTTGAAGAGCTTTCTGAGTTACAGCGTTTTCCAACTGGCTAAGGACTTTTAGCATAGACTGGTGTTAATGATTTAAAAAAAATTGATGTCATTCTTAACTTACTTACTACGAAATATGCGTAAGCTACACATGATTTCCGGGGATATTCACAAATTTAATTTATCTCAGAAAGCTTAACAACAAACTTCAGCTAAAACTTCAAACGTTTCGTATACTATTGGTAGTGATCAAAATATTTTTAAGTACATAAAGTACTTTTTCTTGCAAGTTAATATCAGATACTTGCGCTCTTCTTGCGACACTTAACTACAATATATAAACATATGTACGTATGTATACATACATACATATGTGTGCAGGTTAACTGCTTCCATTTTTGCCACTTAAACAAGACAATTCCTGCTACTTACTGCAACTAAATTGCACACTTTTCAGCAGTAAGCACGTTTTTAATACCAAAGCTTATGCCACTTGCAACTTGCAATATGTAGCACGTGGCGACACAACTGCGCTTCTAACACATCTGCACATACGAATGTAAAGACTTCTTAATAAACTCTAAAGCCAATTGCAACTTTTATTTTTCAAATTTTTTTCACACGTGTTGTTGTTGCTATATTTATTGTAACTAAATTGTAATTACTTAAATTTCTATTCAATTTGAATTCTTAACTTAAAGACACACTTATTCACTATTATTTTGCGTACGCTCATGGTCGAGTACACTTGAATGGCATTTAGTTTTAAAAGCGTTACTTTCATAAATAATAATCCGCCATTGCGCAAAGTAGCTTAAATTATTGTTAATATAATGCCTAGTACACTCAAATTTTAGCACAACCTCTAACTCTGAAAAAATTTTCAAAGATAGTTCGATCTTCGCCATAGCTATTTGATTTTTTAAATCAATTTTTTTTTTAAACCATTTTAAGGGTTCACGAACTATAAGAAACCGACTTTTTTGTTGCATTTGACCTCACCTACTACTTACACCATGTCATGTTGTATTCCGTTTTTTTTTTTGTAGCACTGTGTTATTGGTTATTAAAAATAGAAAGGAGAAGGTTACCTACTCTTACATAGCGCATAGTTGAAATATGGGCTTGAAATTTGTACATAGAGCGTAGAGAAGCGCTACAGGCATCTAAGCTAGTTTTTCTATAAAATTATTCCATTTAAATCGATTTAAATTAATTATACTAATTCATTTCGCATTTGACTAATTCCCTCCACTTTAAGCACCATGATGTATTACTATTAAATCCACATGGATATAGGTAATATACTCCCATGGTGATCAGTGAAGCAAAATATATCTACTCATATACGAGTATCATCTGACATGGAGAATTGAATAACCCAATGGGTGATTATTACAATAATTACGTGTATGTACTATTTACATGTATGTATACTTGCAAATACCTTAAAATGATATCCTGTATACATACGTATGTAAACGTATGTATGTAGGTGTTTACTAATACGTTTTTTTTTCGAGCCACACTAATACATCGCGTATTCGCGCATGACCATCCATCAATGTTTTCTAATACTAAAAAATTCATTTAATACAAAATTAATGACGATAATTACGCTATCGTGTAATTTCACTCGTATTTGTGGGTATTAAATTGCTCTCTAACTAAATACGAATATATATATATATAAAGGTATAGCTGCACATACTCGTGTGACCAGTGTATTAATTGCAGGAAATTTGTGGCTCCAATAATTTTAGTTAATTGCGTGAAACTATATCTATAGTACATAGTTATTTATGTATTTGTGTGTGCATAGCTTATTCATTAGCTAAATTAAATTCAATTGAGCAGAGAAGAACTTTCGTAATAAGTAATGGGAATTTGCTTGGTGGATAGGAGAAATCAGTTAATTTTTGCAGCACCATGGAAAATCACAGTTCAGTATGATTATCTGATAGAAATTGAGTGAGTATTTAATTAATATCCGTATCGCAAAAGTTAAGAGTCCAGCAAATCGAATATTACTTAATTAACTCAATAGCGCACAATAGATTTCTAATTGGCAGTGCGTAGGTGAATACTCCAAGTATTTGCTGATTACTGAAAAGTTTGGATTCAATGTAAATTGCAGGAAATTGAAATGGGCATGCATAATTTCTTCGTTTTTTTTTTAATATTTTCAAAGCAGTTTTATCATTAGGGAGGTAATATCGTTCTAAACGATGGAGAGTTCCGCATTTTCATAGATGATTTCAAACTGGACACTGGAAGTATGTCTAGTGTCTACTCGTGGAAACTTGTCTTGGAAGCGGTGCGTATACTCTTCTATAACTCCACCTTTGGTATATGCAATTGGCATGTAAGCTTGTAGGGAATTTACATGATTCCACTTTCACAGGCGAACGGAAGTAGGCAGTTGACCAACTTCATTGAAAGCGATTAGTTGAAAGTCTACTGCTGACTTCAACTTTAAATTGCCTCTAAAATCGCCTCTTGTAAATTCGCTTTTAAGGTGTAAGCATTTTCGACTTAACACCATCAAAACTCGTGTTCATTATGGACAATTAGCCACTAAGCGGTAGATTTTGGTCGAAAATGGTGGGACACTTATCTTCGACAATGCATACTCAGAAAGATATACTAAAAAAGTCTAAACAACAACGCGTGCTCATATACTCGTAGTTGTGTATGTAGCGTATACGCCCCGTAACACCATAAAAAGTCAGCTAACACGTTTGCTCGCACGCCTTAACTTAAAAGTCATATCATTTAAAAGTTATTGAATATTGGCGTGGAATATTTTGCTTATTATTGCTTTATTCTTTACGAATATAGTTTCTTCACGCATATAATAATCGCAGAATGAATTTCGAGTATTCCAATAAAAATTGTGAAATTGGAAGTTTTGTTTCTTCATCTTATAATCAATGTATTTTTTTTTGGTAGAACACTATATTTATTACTCTGTATGAGTTCGTTTTGGCAAGAAAAATGTTTTCACGATTTAACTTTAACATTTTGGAGTATCTTAAACTTTTAAAATGAAAAAAATATTAATTTTAAAAAATTACAAAATAGCTGCGACAGATATTCTGCGTGCTGCCAGTTTTTAATTTGGTGGCATACTATTCAAACTTCACTAATATGCTATATGATACGGATATATGGTGCCAGCTTTCATTGCATCTAATATGAACATTCTAGTTGAAAGCGTCCTAAAGTTATTAAAAAAGAATTATGAATGAAAATATTAATCATTTCGGTACTCCTTCGCCCAAAATAAACACTTTAAGGCAAAAATTGTTTAGATACTTGATTTATTTTTTATTGTACTTGATTGAAATAAATGCAAGAATAATGCTTTAGCGTTTTGCTTCTGTCGAGAGAAGGAGGCGACACTAAAAAAAAAACCATTCGTGAGTTTTGCTCGTATGCACTCAAGATTGCCAATGGTTGCCAAAACATACATATAGTAAATTTTTACTGAGTTCCAAGACACAGTGTTATTTCGTAGAAGATGAAGAAATGTATCTGCATAGTGCTTAGCTTGCGAATCCCATCCACAAGGTATCGCACTGACCACTGCCAGTGCTTGTTGAGCGAAAAACACGAAACTTACATAAGCTCACAAGCTCGAGTATTCGGCCTCTCATTGGAATCCTAAAATGACACTGAGCAGTCGATCATATCATGCAACCAGGTTCTGAGCTTTTAGCGAAACAAATTCGATAGAAACTGCAAAGATATAATCCATTTAGAGTTTTCCGCAGTCCGGACCATATGAAGCCCTAACCGAACAGAAATGTTCTAAGAAGCCTGCCGATACTCGATTACGTTGTGCATCCCAACCAGAGTTAAATATTGTTTCAATCAAGCCTTAATAACTGGTACAGCCTCAAAAACAACAAAAAATAAAATAAAATAAAATTGTAGATGCAGCCCGTATAACTATAAGCTCACAGCTATCTTGAGTGTAATTTAAAAGGACAAGGCTTCTTTGGATACCGCCACTTTGAAATAAAGCAACAAGTTGTAATCGTCGTAAAACATTTTTTTACTGTAATCACGTATTTGCGTTCGTACGTTCTACCGTAATTTACAATGACTTTAATTTTTGAGTTTAATCAATAAAGATTAAAAATCATAATTAATATTTGAGTTTTAATTTTTCGCTCAAAGGTAGTTATTATTACTTGACTTTTATTTTTTCGATCAAAAATATTGATTATTTTATGATTTTTTTCGCTCAAAGATAATAATTACTATTGAGTTATATTTTTTCACTTCAGAATAATGATCATTCAAAAAAACTCAAAAGCTATACCAGCATGATTTCAAGTCAAAATTTCAGTAAGTTACGTCTGCATGGCGTTTTTAATTTTATAGATAATCATTATTTTTAAGGGAAAAAATAAAGCTCAATAATATTTATTATCTCTGAGCGAAAAACTAAAAATCATAAAATAATCATTATTTGTGATCGAAAAAATAATAATCAAATAATAATCATTTCGGTTGAGCGAAAAAATAAAAATCAATAATAATTATTATTTTTCAGCGAAATTAATGATTAAATGTTGATTCCCACGACAGCCGGTTCTACGTACCGGAATGACTCGGGTTTCACCCGACCAAGGGCTGTTGTTTCGGCGATCTAACCCCGTTTAGGTCGGCGAAGTATCTCAGAAGTTGTCCGTCCATAGGGCAACATTCACTACGCATTCTCCTACTCAGGGCTGGCATCGAGTCAAACCCTGGGCCAGAAATATACACCTGCTGTGTATGCCGAAGACGATTACACCACAACTCCACCTCAGTCAAGTGTAATGCCTGCGAGGGGTGGAGTCACCTCAGGGTCTACTCGGGACTACGGACACACAGACAGTGGACCACGTCTTACGTGGCCCCCTGTTGCTCAAACAGAGCAGTCTCCACGGCAAACGATAGTCCGCCCGTGCAGCCCTACACACTCACACAGCAATCACACACAGTCGCCACTACACAACAACATAATAACACCACAGACCGTACCATAGCCACCACAGACCACATAACACACACAACTGCACCACCACCCACACGCCGCCGCCAACAACTCCTGGTTCCCCCTACAATCTGCACGGTATGTCAGACCAGAATATTCCGTAATGTGACATCAGTCAAGTGCAACACCTGCCTTGGCTGGTGCCACTTTAGGGCATGTTCAGGTCTGCGTACCACGCGAGATTGGACGGAGAACTTCGAGGGCCCGTGCTGCGCTGCTCGGTCGCAGACGTCAATTGCAACGCCCCCCACCACCACCACAGGGCGGCAACCACCTCAGCAGCACACACAGCCAACGGCGGCAAGAGCATACACCTCACTCACACCCCACATCACGACACGTCTCCCGAACCACATGAAGCTCCTCCAATCCAACTGTAACGGGCTACAGAGCAAGATTGAGGAGATAATCGTCTTCATGTGTCGGCATGGTATATTAATAGCTGCGATCCAAGAGACGAAGCTGCACAGCAATTCAACTTTGTTGAATTGCGCCGGGTACAACGTGCACCGTCGAGATCGCGAGCGAGATAATGGTGGTGGCTTAGCGTTCATCACGCACCAAACTGTGCAGTATCGTCCTATCGAAGCAGACATCGACCGCAGGGATACCACCCTAGAATGTCAGGGCATCGCTATCCGGTCAGGCGATGTCGAGCTCGAAATATTTAACATTTACATACCCCCTGTCACCTGCTGCCCGGCAGGATATCACCCTGATATAGGTGCGCTCCTCAGAGGTGAAAACCGTATGGTAGTAGGTGACTTTAATGCGCACCACGATCTTTGGCACTCAAGCCTGTCAAACGATCGTAGGGGAACAGACTTGGCTGAGCAGATAGACGATTCGACATTCTGCACAATGAACGACGACGCACCCACCAGGATTATGGGTAACTGCAGTAGCTCGCCAGACATCACAATAGTCAGCGCTGGTCCGATAAACAGCATAACGTGGCGACCTATGCTGACTCTAGCATCAGACCATCTACCCATAGTCATCTCGATTGATAAACCAACCGACTTTGCCTCCGCCAAACACCGGACCTATATCAACTTTTCCAAAGCTGATTGGAAAGGTTACGCGGAGTTTACTGAAAACACCTTCGCAGCGCTCCCCACACCAACCGACGTCCACCTCGGTGAACGTAAGTTCCGCAGGGCTATCACTGCTGCTGCAGCTCGATTCATACCGGCAGGATGTATATCGGACCCACGTCCAAACTTCCCTGCCGAAGCGGCTGTTCTAGCTGATGAGCGTGATAGCCTTCGTCAGGCCGATCCCGGAGATCCCCGCATCAGGGATCTCAACGCGGAGATTCGGCAACTTGTAAACGTACATAAGCGGAAGAAGTGGGAGGAGCACCTGAAGACTTGCAATTTCACCTCTGGTGTGAGCAAGCTTTGGTCAACCGTGAGGTCATTGTCTAATCCGACGAAGCACGACGACAGAGTCGAAATTTCCTTCGGCGACCATGCTTCGTCGGACCCGGAGCGATGCGCGAGCTATTTTAGCCGGCAGTTCATACTGCATCCTCCGGTAGACAAAGCCAAGCGTCGAGTGACCAGAAGGCTGCACAAACTGCCAACAAATTGTGCCCCCCTTGCTTTCACTTGCGGTGAAGTTCAGGTGGCCATCGGGAAGGCGAAAGCCTCCAAAGCCATGGGTCCCGACGGAATATGCATGCTGATGCTGAAAAATTTGGGTCCTGCGGGGGTAGCGTACCTAACGGATGTCCTCAACCTGTCAATGGCCACTCTCATCATCCCAGACATCTGGAAGGTGGGGAGAGTGGTCCCACTGCTCAAACCGGGGAAACCCGCCAACAAAGGAGATTCGTATCGTCCGATTACACTCCTTTCCCTGGTAGCGAAGACACTCGAGGCCTTGCTACTCCCGTACTTCACAAACCACCTGACCCCAGCGAAGCATCAGCATGGTTTCCGTAAAGTGCACAGTACAACAACAGCACTTAACGCCATAAACACTCAGATAACTCGTGGCCTTAACCGCAACCGTCCCTGTGAGAGAACGATTCTAGTAGCGTTGGACTTGTCAAAGGCGTTTGACACCGTCTGCCATTCCACGCTGCTAGAAGATATAGAGGCCTCCTCTCTCCCACAGAGGCTCAAACGGTGGTCGGCAAATTATCTGAGTGGTCGACATTCGTCGGTAACATTTAGAGACAAAACGAGTAAGCAGCGAAAAATAAAACAGGGGGTTCCTCAGGGTGGTGTCCTTTCCCCGCTACTGTTTAACTTTTATATTTCAAAGCTCCCTCAACCACCAGAGGGAGTCTCGATTGTCTCCTATGCCGACGACTGCTCGATCATGGCGACTGGGAATGGAATTGATGACCTGTGTTTGAAAGTAAACGGCTATCTCTCCGAACTTTCTCGCTTCTTCACTGCAAAGTGTCTAGCCCTCTCCCCTACGAAATCCTCCGCGACCCTGTTCACAACCTGGACGAAGGAGGTCAGGCTACCGCTGGGGATTCACGTCGATGACACACCAATTCCGACGGTGAATAACCCCAAAATACTCGGAGTAACATTCGACAGCCTGCTCTCCTTCTCTGCGCACTCAACCGCTATTGTCAATAAAGTACAGAGCCGCAACAAGGTCCTCAAGTCGCTAGCCGGCAGTACTTGGGGCAAAGACAGAGAAACGTTGCTGGCAACATACAAGGCAATAGGCCGGCCGGTTTTGAACTACGCAGCGCCAGTGTGGTCGCCAGGGACTAGTAGGACGCAGTGGACGAAGCTACAGACGGTACAAAATACGGCACTTAGGACAGCGACGGGATGCCTCCTGATGTCGCCAGAACACCATTTGCACGGCGAGGCGCAAATGCTCCCAGTTAAGGAGCACAACATAATGCTCTGCAAGCAGTTCCTGATCGGGAGCCACAGAAGTGGCCACCCAAACAGACAGCTGCTTGCAGAGGAGCCCTCGCCTAGGCACGTCAGGAGGCATCTATATGAACTGACGGACGAAGTCCAGAGGTTCATTAAGCAACCTCTGGACCCGACAGCGTACAGACAGGCCCTGAACGGCATTCACAGGGACTCAGTCTCGAGTTATGTAGACTCTAGACCTGTGAATGCCGTTCTAGGCATACCACCCCCGGACATTGACGAGACAGAGCTTCATCTGCCTCGGGAGACACGCACTACACTCGCTCAACTTCGCTCCGGCTACTGCAGCAGGTTAAACTCCTACTTGAGTAGGCTGAATGTGGATGTGCCGAACGAATGTCCGGCATGCGGAGAGACCCCACATGACTCGAACCATCTCTTCGCATGCCCGGAAAACCCGACAACCCTAACGGCCCTGTCCCTGTGGACAGATCCCACAGAAGCTGCACGCTTCCTAGGGTTGCCGTTAGTGGAACTTGACGACAACGACTGAGATACCAACCGATCTGGGCGGGTTTGTTGTAGCCGCTACAACAACAACAACATTAAATGTTGATTCAAAGTGATTACCGTCCCTGATAGAACCTCCTTTTCTTTACCAGTATTGGCTATATTCCTTTTTTTATATAATAATTAAAAGTGTTTATAAATGTCTAGCTCATTATATATATAACACTGCGCGATAGTAAATTCTGCACACAAATATGAATATATTTACTAACCATGGGCCAAATATAGTGAAATTGCGTTTTTAGTTTTTCACTCTGAGGTCAGTAATTCAAAAATGATTTAAAAAATTCAATGAAATTTCCTTAAAGAAGAAGTATGGATTCAAATTAAATAGGAAATTCTGAAGAATTTAGAAAGATACTGGTAAGTATTGAAAATGTCCTTTTAAAATTTTATCCTTGAAATTTCACAATATTTGTTCTTGAAAAAATTATATGGTAAGGACTTATATAAATAAATTCGATAATATCCTCGAATTTCGTTTTTTTTTTTAATTTAAAAAAAATTTCCTCTTGCATTTGGTACCCGTAATTTTATTCTATATTGCATAGAATTTTTAAAATAATTTTTGGAATTAATAACTTTGAAACTACAAGGTCCTTTAAAATAAATCCTGACGTCAGAGAGTAAAAATAATAACGCCACTTTAAATAAAAAAGTAGCTTTCAAACCCATTAATGTATTATTTATTTTATGGTAGGAGAACTTCTGAAACAATATAGATGAAATTTTTTCGACTTAAATTGTGGGAAGGAATGCATGCCTAAATCCCGGTAGCAACGACATTCCAAAATCCAGGGATCAGAAAAAGCTGAAAAATTAGCGTCCCTGATACTAATCGAAACGACTTTTTGCTCTGAAGAGGGCAAGCTTATCGAATACGGAGAAAGAATTTTTACCGATCCACTACTTATAAGAAATTTGACCGTTTTTTGTCCAAAAATTTGTTATGGCTAAAGAAATAGTTGACTGGTTGATTGGTTTAAGTCAAGGAAACTTAAGTAACAGGAACAAAAAAACAAAACTTCTATTAACAGGTAAAGATACACTTCAGTGAACTAGCATGTTAAACTGAATAAATCATTTGGTATCTAATTTTTCAAAGCTCAGAAAGTCTTTACATTTCAATTTGAAAAGCACTTGCTTAAGGCGCCGCCACATCGCTTTTGTTATTGGTTTGCCGCATTTTAATTTACAACTTTGACCCTCTGCACTTTAGGCTTTCTTCGCTCCGGCTTTCTTTTCCTCATTCTATTCCTATTTTTTTCCTTTCTCCCTTGAAAAATTTTATTATTTTCTTGTCTTGCCGCCACGGAACGTTGCTTCTAAGCCATTAACGCGTGAACCTTGACCTTTTGCCGCCGGTGCAGCAATTTTTTATTCCGCCATTATGTTGCAACTGACACTTAGTATGCGCATCTTAACAAACACACACACACACATACACACACCCCCACACCTACGAAGATACGCACACGCGCCAACTACTTGCTAAACAATTACAATTTATCTTTTGCCGTTTTGCATGCGCTGAAGGTGAAGGCGACGAAGCAAAGCAAGTCTTAATTGCGCAATTGTCTTTGAAAAAAGCTTTCGCTGTTTATTGTTGTCTTTATTTTTGTATTTTTTTCTTTTACCATTGTCTTTTATTGTTTGCTCTTACAAATATTAGTTGCGGCAGCACTCGAGCGCTTATCTGTTTACTGCTATGTCATTACCTCCTCCATTTTCTTCTCCTACTCGCGTTTTTAAGCGAGAAATGATGCTAAAGCGCTGCTGTGTATCTCCGTTGGCTTTGTTGTGTAGCTCTGCTTTTGCCAACGATTGAAACTTTTTTCTTTTGTAATTTTGTTTACTAGTTTTTAGTTGTAAGCGTATTAAAAGACGTTTATGCACTTTCAGTAAAAGCATTAACATAAAGGGTTTTTGAAATATGAATTATGAGTGAGAAAATAAAATAAAATATTTAAAAAACAATTTGCCACAGTAAGTTCAGCGCAAATTTAGCAGAACCTACTTTTTTTAATACCACTAGTTAATAGTTTGACAAACAAAACAAACAAAATATTCGCCATACTTCTTCGATGCTAATGATTTTTTGCAAAGCGATTTCGAAAAAATTATTTTTTTTTTGCCGAACCTAGGGACGCCTTTTAACCCTACTGAAATAACTAAAACACTTCCTCATCATTAGTTAAATAATTTTTAGTGAGATTTATTTTACTTATACTGGGTGGTACGTTTGCGTGATAAATTATGGTAACGGGGTACCTGAGGTCAATGTACTTTAAAATACAAAATTGTATGTTCAAGAGAAAAACATCGATACATCATGCTTTACGATACGACTGTATGTATGCAAATGCCAAAGTAATGATGAAAAATATATAAACCAAAATAAAAACCTTTTCAAAATTGCTTTTCGAAATTACTTTAGATTCGAAAGTATACCGTCTTTATACCTTCCACTTCATCAAAGGTACCACCGGTGTCGCCATTCAAAAGCTTTTAGAAGTGCAACTTCCATATCTCAGTTATACTCTGGACGGCTGTGGCAAGATTTACATTCCCAAGTCGTCCATTTGGCTGCTGCCTTATTTACTGGTAAAAGAGTTTGAGGCCCCCTGTCTGCCAACATCGCAAGCTCAGCGCGTTCGTTCCTCTCCTCTACAATATCACTGAATACTAACTTGCTGCGACATGACACGCTCTGTCATTTCAGTTGTTTTTGCGTAGGTCAGCCGGAGCGGTACCAAGTGATTTGGAGATGGAACCCCACTGCATACTTACATACATATGTTTGCATGTATGTACATACTGTGCATATCAAAGGACGTAAATGCACACACACACACATTGCTCAAAAATCTACTGCAGCAGTTGAACCATTCTGCTAACTAAGTAGGCAACATTAATTTGCTGAGCAATAAAGGAATCATTCCTTTTTGTTTTGTTTCGGTTTTGCTCAGGATGAGTACCTTTACCACAATCGAAACCATGCAAGTGAGCAAATTAACAAACTATTCGTTTGGTTTGTACTCAGCTTCCGTTGAAATGTATCGTGTATTGTTAGCGCCTGGAACATTATAAGAAAATGAACACAAACTTTTCATACTTGTTGTAGCACTGGGATACGTTCGGTTTGGTTTCGTACTCTTGTAATCAGGGTAGTGCCCTGAGAGTTCCTTAGCGCTGAAGTCACTAAGCGCAATTTTTCAATTTCGTAGCGGGACAGCTTGTTTATGCGAGCAAAAAACTAATTGAGAAAACTACTCAATAAGCGACTCATTAAGCCGCAAAGGGGATTTAAGGGATTCTTATTTGCATAAAGCATAATGATGGTTTCGACAACGCAAAATTTCTACCACATATATTTTTATATGCACCATTTCGTAAAAGTGAAACACTTGTGGTGGCATTTAAGCATTTGTCTTCCTTTTTTTTATGAACATTTTTTCCTCCATGTAATCATATCTATTAGTAACATCCTTTAAGCCAGTATACATAGTTACCCGCCTTGTATTTATGCTAAGAACTATGTAGTTTTGCAGCAGCTGTCGCCTGCACCTTTTTTCGCACAAATTGTAATATATGTACTCCAGCATATAAACAGCAAGAAGATCACACAAAAAAAAAGCTCTTTTTCTAGTGCATACAGTATTTGTTATACTTAATATTCTTAAGCTTTCTTGCAAGTCCTGCCACACCCATTTTGCATTTATATCTTTCGCACTCCATAACATTTCGCTCCTCCTTCAGCCGTCATATGTATGATGCGCTTTCACTGTATTACTAATCTTCCAAACGCGAAAATGCACTCAAGGGCACATAAGTGCATTACTCAAAACGTAAGCTGCTTGCTTCTTCACTATTCAGAAATGCCTGACAATGTTGAGAGGAAGTACTACGAGTTCTTATGTATGTACTCGTATGTAGGTTGATGGTGGCGGCGTTGGCAGTTTAATTGAAATTTTTAATTTTGCATCTCAGCACGAAAATTACAATTTGCAAACACTATCTTGAATGCTCGAAGCGATACTGCTTACACGTCTTACTACATAAATATGTACATATGTATTTCGCGCAATACGGCTCAACGTATAAGGCTCCCTTCTTTCATAATGTTGTTTGCCATGGCGTATACGTAATTTATGCTGCACTGCCAGATTGTGTAAAACGTTGACACATTTTGTTGCATGCGACAAAGTTTTGACACATCTTGTCATGTATACACTAAAGTGCTTTGATGTAAACTCATGTATGTATGTACGTACATACAGTGACGAACAAAAGTATTGGAACAGCGAATTTTTCACAATATATGCAAAGTTCTTTATTCTAATTTATTTTCGAAAATTTTTTATAAAAATATAGTTCATTTTACACTAAAAAGCATAAAAATAAAATCTCTATACTTTGTGCGAAACTCAGGAAAACTCATTAAATTTGCACATTAATTTGCAACTTTTTATTCAGATTTTTTTTTAAAATTCTAAAAAAAAAGTATGCAGTTTTGTAGTCCATTCAATTTTAGTAAGACAAACTCCAAGTTTAAAGTTGCTAGGAAATCACGTTAATTGTCGAATATACTTTGTATGGAAGAACTTGCGTTAAAAAAATTACCAAAAATCAACGAAATTTTCTAGCGACTCCAAACTTGCACTTTGTTATACCAAATTTGAATGGGCTATGAAACTGTATACCTAGAATATTTCTAAAAAGCTAAATAAAAAGTTGCAAACTAGTGTGCAAATTTAATGAATTTTGCTGAGTTTTGCACATAGTTTAGAGATTTTATTATTATGATTTGTGGTGTAGAATGAACAATATTTTTATAAAAAATTATCCAAAATAAATTAGAATAAAAAACTTTACATATATTGCGAAAAATTCATTGTGCCAATACTCATGGTCGGCACTGTATGTATAACTGTATGTACGCATTTTGCACATATGCAAGTCTAATGACTTACGGCTTTAAAGTACTTTTTATAATACTTTAGTAACAAACAGTGTCTTTGGTTATTTGAACCTTGCAATTAATATAATTACTTCCATTAGTACATACATATGCAAATGATTATACATAGAACTTTGTGATCTACGAAAAGGGATTTCATTTATAAAAGTAATCGTGTATGTATGCGTATTGCTGTTAGTACGCAAATTTACTCACATATATATATGACCTTGATTGCAATAGAACTTATTTACAACAGATTCTCAATTTTTCCTTAAGAAATGAAGCTTATATCTATTGGCGATTGTCGAGTTACATATGTTGGTAGTGATGAAACGATACCATTACCAAAAAATATCGGATCTACAGTATTATCGACACCTACTTTTGTTAGTTAAGTTAAGTTTAATTTTTTGGAGTAATAAGTTAATCATTCTCTAGGAATCCTGAACTACGAATATCACTGTGCAACAGCCGAAACCAGTCCGGACTTTGTTAACATTTTCTGAAAGTATACCCATCCAGTAGTAAAATACTCGATGGATTTGCAAACGTTGGCTCTATTTTTATTTTATTTTTAAAGTCGAAAAAATTGTTAAAATAAATGTCTGAGCGAAATTAAAGGTTAAGACATATGTATATAAAATTTCATAGGAAGTATTTTCGTAGAATATTGTAACCCGCTTGAAAGGGTCGTTTTGACCCAAATTTCAAGAAACCCCGCAATAAGCGAATTTAGAAGGTCGTCAGAGGATTAATATATTCGAGAAAATTATTCTTCGGAAAATTTTACTAGGGATCTTCTCAGGCAAAAACTTCATGCCACTAATGTAAAAGTCTCTATAAAATTAAAACAAAAAATCTACTAAATAAATTTTATTTGTGATTTGATTCGTCAATCAAATAAAGAATAAAATTTATTTGTGATGGGATTTGTAGAGCGAATAAATTTTAATCGTGATTTTTCAATTAAATATTACTCTTTTATGCAACGATTTTCAAGTATTTTCCAGATTTATGTTCTACGAAAAATTTTAATTACCAAGTTTATAATTATATATATATATATATTTCGGGACGTTCGGGATCATTTCGAGATTTTCGGGACTTTTCGGGGTGTCGGGAGTACATATATTGAGATCTTCGGGACTACTTCGGGATATTCTGCACTATTTCAGAATTTCAATATTGCTATCTATATTGTTGTCGATATATTTTTAGATATATATTTAGTTTTGTAGAAATATTTATTGATATATTTATCGATATATTTGTAGGTATCTTTATCGATATATTTGTTGATATATTTATTAAAACATGTGTACATATTAAATCTCAAAAACAGGGACGTGAACCGGTTTTGAACCGAACCGGTTTTGAACCGGAAAACCGCTTTTTTCTTTTAATTAACTGAACCATTAACCGAACCCAAATTTTCCAAATGTTTTATCCGAACCGAAAACCACTTTCTGTAAAGGTTTAAAGGTTCGTTTCAACCAATTTTCAATAGGTAAATGTACCCACTTTTTCTTCATATTTTTTAAATATGGTAATACCTACCATGTTTTTTACCATGTGACAATATCAAATGTAAAGGCAGCCCATCTCACTTGACCCTCAAACTTGCGCGTTGTTGCACTTGGCCCTTGACACTTAAATTTGGGTCTTGGCCGGTTCAAAGACCAAAAAAACCGCTTTGACGAACCAATCCAAAAGTGCAACAACGGTTCGAACCGCTGAACCGAACCGACCAAATTTTTTATTCGGTTCACGTCCCTGCTCAAAAATCTCGCCAAAATCCCAAGAATCTCTAAGTAGTCTCGAAAATCCCGAAAAAGTCCCAATAATCTCGATATATTCTCAAAAATCCCAAAAATCCGTAAGTACTGTCAAAAATCCCGAATTATTTCCAACAATCCCGAAGTAGTTTCGCAGAATCCGGCCTAGCCACAAGAATTGAGAAAATCCCGAAATAGTCCCGAAATATAGTAAGTAATTACAAACTTGGTAAGCAACATCGTAGAACTGGAAGCTGGAAATTGCTTAAAAATCGTATTTGCGTTACATAAAAAAGTATTATTTAGCTAAAAAGTCACGAATCAAATCACAACTATATTTCATTTCTTACTTGGTTTACAAATCAATCACAAATAAATTCTATTTTTTATTTGGATGACGAATCTAACCACAAATAAAATTTATTTAGGATTTGATGCAACTTTGAATTCAGAAATAAATTTTATTTATGCATTATTTATTTGACTAGCTCAAAATCACGCAACTCTGGTTACATGTAAGTTTAGATTCCGAAATGTGCTACTTTTCCACGCAAAAATCTGAAATGTGCTACTCCGGAACCCCGAACCTTTGCACGCTCAGCCACTGCCGGCTACGTACAAATGCTTTCACATGTTCAGTTTAAACAAATGAAATACAGTTATTTTTTTCAAATAACACCATAATTTTCGAACATTTTCCAGATACGAAAATTAATAAAAATTTAAGTCGTTTTCTGTTTGTTTTCGGGTAGGAAAATCGCACTTTTTTGTGACAAAAATAAAACAATTAAGTCAATTTTATTTTCGTTAAGGAGCTAAGGAGAAAATGAATTTTTTTTAAGCTCTTTACTTCAGCTCTGCTCCCCCCAGCTGACTAATTCATCTTTAACGATACATTGTCAACGTATTCTAGGCTAGGTTTGAAATTTCAAGCGCATTGGAAAGTTGGTTAAAAACTGATTGTAAAATTTCACACGAATAAACGTACATATGTAGATACCTATGTACATATGTACATATATACCTGGCAGGCTGAAAAAAAAGCTTGTAAAAACTACAAAAAGTAAAATATATAAAATTTGATTTTGGCTCCACATGCCGGAAAAAATAGTCAAAGTATAGAAAATTTGGCTGAACAAATCCAACAAAGTGCCTTCGGCCAACAGAGAAAACTTGGAAAATTTTCAATTTGGTCGCAAATATTATTCCCAAATATTTCTGCAGGCTAATACATACATACGCATTTTACACATTTTACGAATCAAAAATATTTGTGCCACCATGTCACTTGACAGACCCAGCTTTATTAAATGCACACAATGTTATACTGGTATGCATATAGATCCAATAGTACAAGCATGTGTATTTGTATATTTGTATATGTACATTCAATTTTCAAGCTTTACTTTGGCATGCATGTGTAAAAAATTTGCACATTTCGGAGACTGTTACGAATGGGACATATTCATGTTAAGGGCAGAAAAATTCAAACTTTACACAATTTTTGCCCTGTAACGCATATCACTCAATGATTGTAGATGAATATGCTTTTGGCAGCCGAAAACTGTTACAAATAACAACCAAAAAATTGCGCTTGAATGTGCATATAAAACAGCAATTCCAAGCAAATTTTGCAGCAGCATTCAAATTGATATTCGATATAAAGGACTGCGCTTTACACAGCAACAAAAATTTGCGAAGAGTTGGCAAATTATAAATCTGTATTAATAAATTGAAAAATGGAATTATAAAATAAAAGCTAATAGATATATATATAATGTAGTAATGAAAAATTGTATATCCAAAAATATAGTAAATAAAATTTGGCAAATTATGTAATGCGAGTTAAACTTCGTTCGTAAAAATGAACTATGATTTCTTGTCGAGTCTTAAAGAATTATAGTTGAAGGGCATGCAAACCATCAAAATTTAGATTTTATTAGAAGATTTGATCAATACTAGAATCTTGAATCAACCAAAAAATAACAAATTAAAGCTTTAAATTAATTTTTATTACCCCTTTTTACGTTTTGAAATCAAGTTCTAAGTAAATTTTTTTGACTGAATTTCAAATAGGTTGAGTTGAAAGTAGAGGTGCCAACTCATTCTAAGATATATACATATAGTACTAAAAAAAAAATTGAAAAATACGGTAAACTTCAAATATATATAGTATATTATTTAAAAGAAAAAGTAAAAACGATTTTTAACTGCTGGAAAACGAAATTATTTTTAGTAAATTTGTTATTCCTTTCTCAGTTATGTTACCTTTTTTGATTACAATCATTTTTGATTATAAAGTATTTGAAAGTACTGTCAAATGAAAGCACGGACTCGCCCATTACTTATATACCCTCTTGGTCAGCTGATTAAGTTAAGTGACATTTTGACCAGTTTTGGTTTTTTCTTTTGTTTATCTAATATTTGTAGTTTTTTTTTATAAAAGTCTAACACATTACATAAGCAAAACCACATAAATCCACATTTAAAACTTCGTACAAAAATTATAAAAATTCAACAAACTTTAACAATTACCCACAAAAATTTTAAACTTTTTGCTCAGAGTTTTTGGGAAAACTCTAGGTATGCAGTTTTGTAGGCCATTAAATTTAAGTAGTTAAAAGTGAAAATTTCAAAACGCTAGGAAATCGCGTTGATTTTTAATATTTTTTTTTTTTTTGGCTGACGGTGGAATTTTCTTTTATATAAAAGGCAGATAAAGATTTTTTAATAACTAACCTTTAATATGGAACACACTAAAAGCTCCTTTTCATATAAAAATTCGTACGTGTCCCACCCGTGACAAACGTTGTCCCACCCATGACAGAGGAATTTATAATAAAGCCATAATTTTTTTGCAGTTTTTGCTTTGTTGTATTCGTGGTTCTTTGTTTTATTATAAGAAATCAAGTTTACACAGAAAAGTGAAATAAATTCGCACTTTCCCTTAAATATATATGCTTCTCCCACCCGTGACATAAGAAATAACTCAGTTTTTTCCATATAAAAGTAAGCTGGAATTTTTTTCGTATTTTGTAATGACAATTATATCATTAAATTAGGTGTAGCTTTATCAAAATGCAGAATTGTTGAGTACCTTATACCGAAATTTAAACAAGAAATAACAGTTTTTCTGTACAAATGTCCCACCCGTTACGGTGGAATCGCCCATATGTATATCGATACCATAAGGAACCAAAATGGTTTTAATGAAAACATTTTTTATTTAGTGTTACTCAGACCAGAAATCGAACCCTGAACCTACCGAGTGGTAGTGCCCGCCTCTAGCCACTTGACCACAATGGCCGCATGTTCTAGTTCTTTGTGACCATCGAGCTATTCGTATTCGCAATCATTTATTGTCAGCAGAGATTCTCGGCATATACTACATAAAATTTGGACGCACGTTTAATATTAGTATTCTTAAAAAACGTACCGATCACCCTTATGTACATAGTTGTTAGGCCTAGCAAGTGCACGTAGTTGAGAAAAGTCTGTCAAACTGAAGAATTTTCAAAAGTGAATGCAGCAGCAGTAACGCCTTGCTTGCAAAATGACCACCGAAGCGGTTTTAGTTTCCTAAAAGAGTTTATATTTTTTTGTCTGTTTATAATATAATTTAGACTCAATTTAGGTGTACACTGACTGCATTTAGAAGGACGGAGAAAAGAAGGACCTTTTTAAAACAAATTTCTTTCACTATCTGCTACAAAAGTGTATCTGATTTAGAAATAAAATTAAAATTAAAAAGTGTTTAATGAAAAAAATAACATTTGAAGTACAAACCTAAACAAAAGGCACAACCACTCACTGCAATACGATCAACTAAGTATTTCTGCTACTTACTGGCTGACGATGTCTCATTGCATCTCAAGGAAACTAATTAAGCTGCTTGGCAGAGGTTGCAAGGCTTTGGGTTTCCGTTTGCTATAACAAAAGCAACATAAACATAGCAAACTGCTAGCATCGTTCTAAGACCCGTTATTAGATGTCGCTGCTAGTGGAGTGGTGTAGTGCAAGCTGCGAATGTTGTTTAATGCCGCCAGCATTTACGCTAGAATAAATACAAAGCCCAACCACACAAACATACACACGAACAAGCAGCTACGACAATGTGGGAGCAGTGGTCGACATCACCATGGTTCAGTGAATTTGAGCTGATGCTGAGATTTGTGCAGGAGGCAGTGAAATTCCAAGCTCAAATGCGATAAGTAGTGTATATTTTATATTAGGCAGCAGGCTTTCTAGGGAGGATTCATGAAGAACTTTTCTATTTGTGCGGCGGCTGTGAAAGCGCAGAAGGTTACCTCTTACTGCCATAATCTATGGCTAAGCAAGCTTTCGGTCTGCTCGCCAGCAAATGCACCACTAGCAGCAAATGCCTAGTGCGCGTTGCCTGCTTCCAAGCCTTTAGAGTCTTCTTTATCTTGTAAATCCACTCAAATGGAAAACTTCATGCCACAACCTAAGGCACTCTTCGACACATTGACGCTGACACTATGAAGATTTCAATGAATTTGCTGGTGATATCAAGGACACCACTGCGATTGCAGAGACAGTTGCAAAAAAACAAAAAGAAATGACAAAACTGAAAACATTTCTTAGTTGCTTTAAGTAAAATTGTCTGCAAAAACTCTGTTATTTCTAGTAATATTCTGCTGGAATTGTAACTCTTCAGTTTTGAATTATTCTCCTTGTCATCACTGAGTGAAATTGGCATGGGTTTTTGCCATTAGAAATGTTGATGTAGTTTAGGGATTCACAACGGTGTCGTAAGTGTCGTAAGTGTCGTATTGTTGTATGTCGTAAACTCTAAAAGCTTAAATAAATTTTTAGAGAACCTGAAATGACAAACAACTATTTTTAACACTACAAAAATTCATAATATGGCTTTGATGGTACTTTGCGAACCTCCGTAATATATTTCTTAGGCGTTTAATGTTTACGACATACAACAACACGACACTTACCTTTGTGAATACCCCAAATAATTTATCTTGGCCTGCGGGCCCTTAAATTTAAACGTCAAATGAGTAGATGCGACCTTAATATAAAACTGCAAACCAAAAAAAAGTAACAAAGATGTATATCAAAACTCCATAATTCAGAATTTTTTTCATTAAAATTTTTGGGTATACAGTTTTATAGGACATTGAATTCTACATAGTATAAAAATTTGCAAGTTTGAAGTGGCTACAAAATATTTTTGTTTTTATTTTATTTTATTTTTTGTGTTGGCGGTGTTGTGCTTTTTTCTCCAAACAAATATATTGTTCGACTTTAATCTTGAATAACTTTGGGAGGAGTAAATTCATGAAAAATTAGCCGGGAATTTTTTACTGCCTTTAATTTCCTACAAAACTATAAATCGCTAATTCCGAGTTATTGAATTTCAAAATTGATTTTTTTTTGTGTTATTTAATCGGAATCGCTATAAGCTACCCGTAAATATTAACATTAGGGGTTGCGCTTTTGACGCTTTTTTTACAGTACCGAAAATATTTCGCAGTCGATTTTTTGAGCCGGTTTAATGTAGGTATGTATATCTGCATATATGTATATGTATTGTAATTGTAGTAATGCATAAATTAATTCAGTCTGCAAAGTCATTAATTGAACTATAGCTTACACAATCAGCTTGATTATAACCACGTATGCAAATAAGCAATTATATATGTATGCATACATATCGGTGTCAATAAAGTTTTAGTGAATTTGTATGATTTAAGGGCCTGATAGCAAAGAATGATGTAACCTTAATGTACAGAAGTATACACTATGTACTTATGCGCTCAATGCAGATATCTGCCAATGCAGTGCTTTGATGTTGTCCGCAGGTATGTAAAGCGTTCTTTAATATGTATTTAGTATGAGATTTGCACATAAAGGAGCTATAGATATGTGCGAGTTCTCACATTTGTTATACATACACAAACTTGTGGTTGGATTCTACATTTTTCAATGATGTTTGGCAAGCTTTAATTTATTTACTTACGTTATGATAGTGAGAACGTTAGGGGGTTAAAAGCTGAGATCTGTGGGGAAAGTACTAGAACGGGGCATTAGAACAAAGAAATTCTCAGCCTGAGGCAGAATCCTCGATATATCACACTTTAGGATCCGACTGTATGTTCCGATGTTATGATGAACAATTTAAAAAGGCAAAAAATATAAATAAAAATTTTCGAATTTGCCTTTGCAAATATACTTCAGACTCGACGGTGTATGGCACACCTTTTTTTGTTGGTATGGTCAAATAAATTCATATAATTTTCTGTACTTCCCAGATAAAGGTAATGCCGTAAAATCGGTTGACGAATACTACTTATTATTTCCGTTTTTTTAGCAAAAATAATCAATAAGCGTTAATCAGATTATTAATAAATATTTTGTATTAAAATGTCTGAAACTTAATCAACTACTAAGTTGATTATTTTGAGGCATTCCGAAACGTGGAATTTCTGATAGCTTCAGACTAATGTGCGATGCGCAATTGGAATTTGCACATAATGCTAATTATTTGTATATACACGTATGTACGTTCAAGCATTTGTATGAACATGCATATATTCTACGGTCACTGATATTAATACCAGTCATAAACTAAAAACACAAATCAAGTTATGATATCTGCTCTACATTTGATGAGGGATGTGATAAGCAATCTGCTTGTCTATTGAAAACAGACCCAGGCTAATGAGCCCGTTGAAAAGTGGGTACTGTAGCAGACCAAAAGAAAAAAAAATCTGCAAAACATTTGTCAAACCAAACTAATACTACATAAGAGAATACGATTTTCAACGGAATAGATTTTGCGTGTGATTCCAGCCGTCCTCTTCAAAACTAGCTTGAAAATTAATTCCAGAAGTCAGAATATCAGTGAAACGAAGTGCATTTTAATATATAATTTAAATATAACCAACAAATGTGTATTCACAAAAATCAAAAAAAAAAAATAAAAACTTGAGTCAAAGAGGGTATCCAAATATAAAAAAAAAGTTAAAAGTGTGGCTTTAGAACTGGAAAATCCACCATAGACCAGGTATTGACAATACGCCAAAACTTGGAAAATACCCGCAAGGACAGGATCGATACACACCATCTATATGTCGACTTCGAAGCCGCTTTCTAAAACACCAAAAAGCTTTGCCTATACGCCGCGAAACTGATACTTTTCAGCTGTGCTATTACTTTTACTTATTTTATAGGGGCAAGTTTTCGTTATTAATATTCGAAGAAATATATCACATTTTCCATTCATTGATTTCTACGCCACTTGTTCCACACAAAATAATAGTAATTTGTTTCCTTTCGTAGCTTACATACAATTTCGACTTACCAAAGACACAGCAAAGTTCGAGTAACTGCAAGAAAGGAAGAGATAGAAAGAGAAAAATATGAATAAAGCGAAAACGCTAAAAGTATTCATTATTCAAATTGCATTTGCTTTCAATTACGCAAAATTATGACTTTGCATAAAAATATTTTAACAAGCATTTCCATCGTATCCTTGAATAATAAAGGAAAGTGTATACAAAATAAATACAACTCCTGTATGCACATACATACAGACGTAAATACATAAGTATAATGTATGCGTATAAATATATAGTGTGCATATATATACACAAGTACTTAAAAGTATGAAAATCATATTTAAATGAGTGCATTCATAAATGAAAAATAACGAAAATTTAAATGCGCGTGACGGGAAAAGTTAAAAATTTTAAATTGACCGCAATCAAAATGAGTGCGGTAATGCTATTCGCGGTCATGATTGCGACAGTTGGGGCTCTTGCTGCTATTTCTGCTGTCTCAACTGTCTTTATAAGTAATATACATATATGTTGTGCGTATAATACGCTTTGGCGCCTCCAGAATGGCACGTCTGCCTTTAGATTTATGTGTATATATACTAAATATATGCTCGTGTATATGAGTAGTTAGACATAAACATAACCCTGCAAAAATTGCGACTACTCCATGCACGCATGTAAAGTGTGCTCCCCAAGGGTGAAAGAGTAACTACTCCAAAGTTAACCGAAATGCATATAAAAATCGTAGTCCAATTAACAGTGCAACGTCCTAGGACATTATATTATTAAACAAAGAATTTTTAAAGAAGTAACACTGAAGGCAGTCAATATGGCGGAATTATAGCGAGAAGCTGCCAGCCGATAACACCTTGTATTATTGCATCATGGTCCGCTCCTGCATTACAGAGGAGTATTTTGTAATCACTCCATTATGGCACAAATAGACTACATGATCCAACGAATTTTGCAGGGAACTGATGCTTACTACCGCCACGCGACCGTAAAGCGTTCAACTGTCATTTTGACACGCAACCATGCAAGATGATAATAAAAAGCGCACAATACGCCACCTTACGCAAATAAAATGTGACGGCGGCAAATAACAAATTACATGAATATTATAGCACACAACATAAGCACTCACACGTACAGATTTTTACATATTTATTTAGGTATACATACATATACATATGTACAGCCACATCAATACGAGTACTCGCTCGCACCCGGTTAATGGCATATGCAATAAACTTTGCAAAAGCAGGAGAAGAAGCAAGTGCGTGCGGCGCGGCGTGGTACATCCAGGGTTGTCGCTGAAAAACTTTCTTTCCGGCCAAGAGTGGGTTAAAAAACCTACCAAAATGGCTTCCTTCCTCCTTACTCTCTAAATCAAGAAAACGGCGTTTGACAGTATTTTTTAAAAACATGTATTTTTTTATGGTTTTTATACTTAAAATAATATATCCAGTAAACAAAAAGATCAGATTAATAGCTTTTATATACATATAGCACACACAAAAAAGTGGGGTGTGCTTTTAACCAAATACCCACCGAATCCGAATCTGAGGTCCGTTTGACTTCTAAACCCTCAAACTGTCGAGTATATTGCGAAAAACCGAAAAAGTGGCAAAAAAGTCCTATAAGACTTCGGAGTAAATGACGAGAAAAATCGTAGCGGAAAATGAAATTCTTGGGACAAAATCTGCGCGCTGCGGGTTTAATATTAGTTTTTTCGAGTTGCGGTTAAAAACTTTGAGATTTCCCGATTTAGGGGAAATATGACTAACAACAAGTGGTTTTCTTTTTTTGAATCACTCTTCTATTGCCATTTAAAATATTTTAACAACCTTGTCACTGTTGAAACTAGTATCGATTCGCAACTGCATTTCAAAGAAAAATATCTAATTTATAAACCTACCTTTACATCCATCAATTCAATCACTTGATATTTAGATACGAAGTGGATACGACTCTTTATACGAATACAGAGTTCCGAAGATAATTGGTAGAATTTTGCCTCTACCAGTAAGCAACGAGGTTTTTAAATGAATGAGGGTAAAATTGATATTTTCAAAATTTGGCAAGCCTACTCACAGGGCTGACAAAGTGACACATTACAACAAGCCAGAGCTGATTTCTGTTTTATGAGCAAAGAAACATACCAAAATTTTGAGCGTCCTGCCATCCTACCAACGAAAAAAAACGTACCAATTTTGGTAGGAAAAGCCCAAAACGGCAACCCTGGGTACATCGCTGGCAAGATAAAGTCAGTCGAGTCATATTGCTCTTTTCGCGTTTGAGCGCCTTTGTTGGAGGCGCATCTCGCATTGTGTCATGTGTGGCAATCCAAATTTAAATTATGCAAAGTTGACGCGTATTAATGTTAGGACGAAAATTTGGGGTGAAAGTGTGAACATATGTAAATATATTAAATGCGTATATTTGTAACTAACTCTGAGTATTTATGTATGTCAGCGTAGAGGATATATGCGTTGGTGATAGGTGTTAGAGACGTTCTTACAAATGTGAGCGCCACTTTATAATTTGAGGTATGTTTATGTATGCAGATGTTTCTAAAATATATACATACGAGTATATAGTAGGTGTGTATTATGCTTTTAGATAAAGCAAGGCTTTCTTGGTAGAGCCCTGACCTTAGTTTTCTTAGAAGGGTACCTTTAGGCTAGCCAACTGACTCTAGCGAGTGTTGGGATCAGGACTGGGATCTTTCTAAGATCTACAAGAAATCCAGAAAAAAAGCTCACGTAAGAATTTCTGTAGTGGAATCGAAAGTTTCAGCGAGACAGCAAGGCTAAGGAAGGTCTAGTCCAAGGGTTGTGTAGCCCAGGGACTCATTAGAAAAGACCACGGCGACTCAATGCGGCGAGGAATCTCTTGCCTTATTATTGCAGACTTACTTCCCTGCGGTCGAGGATTCAGGTGGTCCACTTGATGCTGCAGCATCCATCGCAGGAGAAGGTAGCCTTGCAAGGGAACTGGTGACGCCGTCTAGACTGTTGTAGACCTTGGCTCATTTTTGATTTTAGGTTTGCTGTATTGGAAGGCTTTCTAAGGCTCGCCTACGTTCCACGGTCTGGACATTACATGCCCATTTGACTACTATAATTTCTTCAAAAGACCTTGGAGAGGTTAATAGACGTATACATCAAACAAGACGTAGTGGGACAAATTAAGGAAAGGAAGATCGGTAGATACCGCGCTACAAAATGATGTTGTTAGGCGAATAGAAGCAGCTCTTGAGAATGGAGAATTCCTGTTGGGGGTTTTCCTGGACATAATTGGGGCATTCAGAAAGTCCCAACGCAAGCCACTTAAGATGGAATGATGACGATAGGGGTTCATCCCGTAATCACGAACTGAATAAGCTGTATGTTCCTGCAGATAAGTGGCGCAGTAGGTTAGGCATGCGATCACAAAATCGTTTAACATGGGTACGCCGCAAGGAAACGTTTTATTGCCGCTACTTTAGTTGCTGGTGGTCAAAAGCATACCGAAGGGAGGACCTGCCAAACTTACTGTATATGCGGATGATATTTTAGTCATAGTAAGTTGAAAGTGCCTGTCTACGCGCAGCTCATTGGGAAATCGAAGTGGGGCTTAGTATCTATGCGGAAAAGACACATCAGCCACTCTTTATCAGGAAATACAAGGATCCGAACTGATCTAAGACTTAGTTGGTTGGGGTGACCCTCCAGGTGATGCAAAGCAAAAAGTAAGCTGTCGTGACGTATGCATGCAAAGAGATGCGGGGCTGCACCTGGGGCTTGTCGCCTTGTCTTTCTCACTGGATCTTCACGGCGACAGTCCGGTCGGTATTGTTCCATGGGGTATTGGTTTGGTGGACTGCAATTGAGAAGAAAACATTTCTTAAGATAATAGCAGGTGTATGTAGACTACCAATGATAGCACTTTACCATCTGTTGCAAATCTTGCCGGTGGACCTTCATATCGGTCATACTATGGGCCAATTTATGCAAATCTTACGGTCGCAGTAGTAAAGCGTCAAAACTGTACTTTGACAGATTCACTATGTGATCACGGATCTGCACTTTGGAATGAACCAATCTCCTATGGCCAATAAGATCTGTAGAAGATGCAGAACGAAAGATGAGACAATGGTGATAGCAGCATATCTTCTGCAGGGTTTCTCCTTCATCTGGAAGCAGCCAGTAAGGTAGAATAAATACAACAAGGTGTTCCAATTCGTGAAGAGGACCTTAATGGTCTCTGCGAAGACACATGATAGCTGCCAGTTTATCTAGACTAACCTAAGCATATGTAAAATGACCTCTTCAGTTTTTGTCAACTTATAATAAATCTCAAGAGAATTGCCTTTTATGTTAAAAAGTAATTCGTAAAGTAGGCGGTCTCCAAATTCAGTGGCGCCAGATTAACTTCAGTTTTCGAAATAAAAGTATTTAAATTTTCCCTTAAGGCACAAATTTTGAAATGGAAATCCGTTTAGATCTTAATGTAAATAATAGAGGGCGCAAAACTTATGACGTGTAATTATTTCTAAATGAGCTCTCGGCGGTTCCAAGGGAAGATTTAAATACCGTTATCGAGAAAACTGTAACCAATCTGAAAAAAACGTGAAACGCCATTAAATTTAAAAGGCTCCTGTTAATTTAGTTAGTTTTAAGCTTGCAGAGTGTAATGTAAGAGAGTCTCAAAAAGATGGTTAACCAGTCATTTTCACCACTGTCGCTGATCCATATGCGATACATAACTTACCAAATCTCTCTATTCTTTTAACTCCATCAAAAATTTACAGGTATTTTAAAATTTCAAATTCAAACCGTTTTATGTAGCTTAAAAATTTACGTCCCACAAAACAAAAAAATTGTGATGAAAATACAATTCACAACATTACATGCTGAGCGGCTTGAAAAGTCGCTTCATGAATTCTTTAAAAGTACCTTCAATGGAAAGATGTGGCCAAAAATAATGATGCACGTAATCAAATTAAAATTATTTTCATTTTATTATTGCACCGTCACTTGCGCTGTCACTGCTGTTGATGTGCGGCTCACAAACGTCAGGTATGTTCGCATAAGTATATACATACCTGCGTACTTACGCGTTTATACTTGCGAAATGCAGAATTTTAATTTCATTTTCCACAAACAAATGAAGCGCACAAATCCACAAATTTTCTTGTCATATTTCGTTTATGTCAATTTATTTATTTACTTTTTCTTTTTGTCGTTCTTTGCTTAACGACACGAATTTCATCAAGTGGAGCTTACTTGAAGCTGTGCTGCTATAAGCAACATTGCGGTGCTATATGTATCTTGTAAATATTTTTTCCACTCGTTTATTTCGTGCACTCAACTGTAGCAGATGAGGTATTATTTAAATTATGCCACAGGATTTATTATGTATTTTTTTTAAGCTTCTAGTGGCCGGTTTGACAAATATGGTTACAAGTAACATTGTCGATTGAGAAAAAAAGAAACTGTACTTTTCTTATCTGTACCGTTCGCCCGATTTTCAAAAATGAGATGTCACATTAAAGCACTTGGTCTGTAGATGTGCAAACTGGTTTTGGTTTTTCGAAAAGAATTGCCACCTGTTGAAAAACTGAATTTAAATTATTTAATAATCAATGCCAATTAATAATCAACGTCCAACTGAACGCCTTGGACTGTGGATGTAGGTTTATGTTTTCGAAAAGAGTTGCCACCTTTTAAAAAATTATATTCAAATTATTAAATTATTAAATATCAATTATTACTACTCCCAGTTTGGGTATCAATCGAAATGGTTTTGAAAAGTTTTGTTTCTTAGCTAAAGTATAAAGTATATTTTGAAGAGATTTGCCACCTGCTAGAAATGTCGAACTTGGTTTACTTATACATATACAAGTTATACGAAATGTCAAAATATGGATGTCAAACGAAGGAGTCTTAAGAAATCTTTAGTTTAAACGCTAACAATATTTTTGAGGGGTTGGAAGAGGGTTGCCACCTGTTTAAAAAGTGAAATTCAAATTATTTTATAAGTTAAATGAATTATTAAAATATGGGTATCAATCGAAGGGGTTTGAAATTTTTTTATTTCTTAAGTGTATTTAGCGGTGTTGCCACATGTTTGAAAACTAAAATTCCGCTTAATTCATTTTGATATGTATCGTAGTGTCCGGCGAAGGAAAGTTAACAGTGATTAAGCTTGAAAGTACTTTTGAGAGGGCTGCCACCTGTTTGAAAGGTCTAACTTAATTAACTAATTCAGAAAGTATATGAAATATAAAAATACTGCCGTCAAACGAAAGAACGTTAAGCAATCTTTAGTTTGAATATTTCGAATGTTTCAACAGAGTTGCCACGTGTTTAAAAAGTTACATTAAATCTATTCAGTAAGCTGGATGAATTGTTAAAAAAATTGGTATAAATCTAAATGGGTTTGAAAGAGATTTATTCCTGACTTTTATTTATGAGGGTTGCCATTTGTTCGAGCAATCAATTGGAATTAGTTTATTAGTTTATTGAATTAAGAATATTTTAATTTGAGAATACTTTTGAAAAGGAATTTCAAAAATGAGAGGTCCAATTAGAGATCCCGGCCTGTAGATGTATGATAAAGTTTTATTTTTTTAATTAAGAACTTTTTTCATCGATATAGGGTGATTTGAAATTCGATGCAATGAAAAACATATACTATGCCAGACTGACTCAGAAACGGCTGCACGGTTTTGATGAAATATGACACTCGGATATCTTATAACTCTGACTAACATTTGGTATATTTTTAAAGATTTCTAAATTAAATTTTGGGCGTTTTAACGCCATGCGGGTTCACTAGTTTTTTTTTATATTGTTCTAGCTTCTAATCACTCACGGCTGAGTGGTTAGAGATCGTACTTCGATTCCTGGTTCAAGCAACATCTAAGTATTAGAAAATGTTTTCTAACACTACTTGGCAGTCAACGGCAAGCCTTCGGCCTTCAAAAAAAAAATGTCGCCTTTCATTGTTCTCTCCTTAGTATTGTAGCGTGTGAGAAGTTTTCAACTTTTTATGCATTGTTTTGCACTAAAAATGGGCTCATGTACTTGGTTTTTACTTTATTTGCTCATTCGGTTTTCCTTGTATGTCTTAATGAGCGCTGTGTTTGATGCCTTAGTTATTTTTGTTCAAAAGTGCTTCATTAAAAACATGAAAAGAAATACTCAATATACAATTCTCTTCTTCAGTGTCTTAAGTTGCTCTACCAAATTGCTTTCGCTTGCATCTTGCTGTTTTATGTTCCATTCAACTAAATGAGCTATGTATATTTGCAGTTTAAATTTTTGCTAAATTTTTAATTTTTTTTTTTATTTTTATCATTCTTCTTCATTTTAGGTGTTGACTCATATTCTCTGCTACAATTTTTCTTTATTTGCCGTTCACTTTATGTTGCATTGCTTTTAAGTAAAGCATACACTTGGCTTTGTGTTACGCATACGTCCAGGTGTCTCTTTCATTAACATCGCAATACCCTTGTAGTTGAAATACGCAACTACATACGTCTCCCCCTATACATCGCTTCACATTCCGCACCCGAAGTGTATTTGTTTGAGTCTTAGATTTTTTCTTTTGGTTCACGATCACGCTTGCCTGAAATTACACAAACGCCAGCTGCTATCCCTTTTAAAGCTGCTTTGCAATCTCTTTGTGAGAACATAAAATGAAAGGGAAATAATGCAGTATTTACAAATTTAAGCTGCCAGTTGAAGTGGGCTTACTTATTTGTAAAAAGCTAAAGTTATTTGTAAAGAGCATGTTTTCTGTTGAATAAATTTTAAGCGAAAGAGTCAATGGTGAAAGCCGCATTTATGATGACAAATAGAACAAATCAGCTATGTCATAAACTCAGCTGGAATTAAAATTTTTGTTTTTAAATTCAAAAATGCAAAGTCTTTGGTTAAAAATATTAAACAAATGTTAAATTAAAATATAATAATGTCTATGGCGATACCTATAACAATAGCGATAACGACATCGATAATGGTGATATTTGCGATAACTCCTGTGCATCTTTATCGCTGTTTTTAATCGATACTTTTATCACTTAAAGAAGTATTCCATTATCGTTGACGTATGGAATAGAAAGTAATTATAGAATATTAGAAACCCCATATTGGATATGATTGCCCACTCTACTTAAGGCCGAGGTATTAACCCTTTCAAAACCAAGGGAAATATATTTCTCAAAAACCCCTCACAAAATATTTGTGTGTCTTAGCAGTATGTATTATTTTAATGAGTGTTTCTCAAATTCATTTACCCGTTTTTATTATGAAATTTTCGAAATTTGTGTTTGAAAATTTTAACTGCTTTGAAAAAGTATTTTTTAAGAAATTTTATTTTGAGCAAAACAAAAGTTTTTATGGCAACCCATAACTTAGAAAAAATACGTTAACCCGAATTAGGAAGAAACTGCCATTTTTTGGAGAAATAAAAAATTTCCAATAAAATTATTTTTGGCAATAAAAGTTAAAAAAAACATCTACCTAGGATACAAATTTTAGGAAAAAGTATGTTATTAGGAAAAAATTAAGCAAAAATAAAGTTTTTCAGATTGTTTTTTAAGTTATATAGGAAAAATAATTTTTTGAAAAAAAGGCCTTCCAAACATATAAATAAAAACTCCGTACATAGGAAAGAATATTTTTATTTTTAAAACAAATCATTTTTCGGCAAAAAAATATTTCATTAAGGAAAAAAAATCGAAAAATCTTGAGAAAAAACTAAAACAAATTTGTTTTCATTAAATACTTATGCAGGCTTTTATATTTTACCAATGTTCTCATGAGTTTATTCATAGGTAGGTACTTGAGAGTTTTCACTATACCTGCCCCAATGATAGGCTCCGGCCTAATTGGACGCTCCAAAGAATTGCATTTCGCTAATATATCCGCCAATTCGTTGCTTAAAACCCCGCAGTGTCCCTAATGTGTACCAACTTTTTGCATTTTAAAATGGAATTACACACTATTTACCGCAAGTGGGGCTAGATGTGGGGATCATAATGTTGACTATTGACAATCAGGCAGGGAGAACAAAGCTCATGGGAGAAGAAAACATATGGGGAGAAGAGGTTGATATAAAAGGTTGTTGTTGTAGCAGCATACAAGTTCCCCAAAGAGTTTTTGGAGAGTGTTGCTGGAGTGATAGTCGTTGGCCAGATTTAAACATGGGAACATTGATATAAGAGGTCAAACAGGATGCTGGGTCTGACATTGGTCTCCCCCGTTTCTTGGAATACCTTCTAAGTGGCCCTTCCTTCCATAATTTACTCCAAATCCAAGGTTGGATGGCTTACTCAAAAGGAATTATGGCCAGGGTGTGCCTGTTTATTTGTTTATGAACTGCGGATCGCGATCGGAATTAGCACGATGCAAAAATTAATATTCTTATATGTAAAAAAAATCAAAAATGCAACCCAAAAATTCTACCTGCCTACTTCCATCTCCGGCCAAAGTATTCTGCGCTCTTAATTGGTCCTCTTCGAAAACTACCATTACTGAGTGGGTACACTCTGAACGTAATAAGTATTCGAGAAGGCGCAGACAACATACTTTTATTAGATCCCTTTCTTAAATAATAACAGGCTACTCTCTGGGTACAACTACCATTTCGCATAACTTCGCCTTTAAAATGATTACCCTTCCGATCCAATTATCTGTGACCATGGCTTCACAAAGATTTATTCATTTTATTGCTCCAATAGTCGAAGTATTCATAATAGATAAATCGCCTATTAAGCACCCTTTTGAGACTCAATAAGGAAGCCGTTATATTTGATTAGAGAATATAAAGAATAGAGGTAAATACTTAAGACTTTTCAGGTCGCATTGTGTTTCCAAATGCCATAACAGAAGGAGAGTACACCACAATGAGGGAATTATTTCTATGAATTTTTGCCATAGTAAAACGGCCACACTTTCAGCATTCTTTTGGATAAAATGGAGTGGATTCATGTTATGATCATTTCATCTTCTCCATGTCCTTTAGAGTCAAATTTAGCAATGGCAAACTCCACTCGCCATGAGTATACCGCGGCTTGCAAGTTCTCTTCGGTCCTTGCTAGCAGGGTTGGTAGAGCTCATATATGTACAAGCTTTTTGTATACTCTTGTATGCATGTTGGTGTGTAAAAAAAACTTAGACATTATGTATTTCCACACATAGGAATCCTTTCTTGGTTTGGGATGGAGAGTAATCCAACTTTTCTCCAAAGAGGCGGAATATGGCCAAACGAATCCATAGACTCGAAAAACTGGCTTCCGATATTATAAAATTTTTGGATACAAGCAATCCGGACCAGGTGACTTACTTTTTTGAGGGAGTAAAAGTTAATCGTTAAGTTTTGTTGAGCTAATAGGTTGTTGATATATAGGCTTGCTTTGGAGCACAAATTTTTATTTTTCTTGACTAAAAAAACTTACCAAAAGCGAGCGAAATTGAAAAAATCTGTTCGCATCAATACAACTACAAAATAAAAATGCTCATCAAATTTTCGTTTACTTCCCCCCAACTACATTTCTTTTCTTAGGTTACGCTGGCATCACATTTTTTAAGTCCCAAATACTCCTCGTTCATATACAACACTTAACCAATTACCGCAACCTTTCTTCAAATTACATCGGGTGGCCTTCCAAAAGCAATGGTAAACACGATTGGCCAATTAAATATCTACATTTGTCCTTTCAATTACTTTGTTTTCTCAAGGCAATTTACCCTTGCATTAATTTTCTTTGTCAATATTTCCCTAATTCATATTTGCTTGATCACCTAGCGTCCTAGACCCAACCTAAAATACATGATTGTATCTAGTTGCATTATTAATATTTTCAACACTCTATTATTGATTAATTCCCAAAGCCTTAGCTGCATGCCGTTGTAACATCCGTATCCTCTGTTACATTTTTTCGGTATCTACGCCTTAAACGGCTGTTAACAATAGAGTGATTTCAAATAGAGCGCCACCGCCTCCCCAATTTTTTTCCCTCTCAAGCAAACAATTGGTCTTCCATTGTTTTCTATTCGCATTTTTTTGCACTATTTTCCCACCCATACTTCCATTTTGATTGGTTTTCAAAGCGCTTTGATGATATTTGCTTAGGCGGGAGAGTCTTTGTTGGCTTAGCAGGCGTAGCAACGGGACAAAAAGAAAGCGATTGCCAGTTAGAGTTTATGTTTGCAGAAAATATTCGATGGATGAACGTAAAAATCTATTTGGAATTTTTTGTTTCTTTTTGGACCATTCGCGTTTTCCCTTTCTTCTTTTTGTCTAGTTTACTTTGTATGCGTTTTTTATTACTTCATGCTTAGAGAACAGTTACCATGTTAAATAAAATTCTTATCGATTTTTCAAAATTTTTTTTTATCACTATTACTTTTCTTGCAGGTGAAATCTATTCACTTTAGGTGTATTTCTGCTGAAATAGCCGTCAGTAAAATCAGCAAAAAAAAATTGTACGCAAAAAAAAAATTAAGCATGCATTTTTTTTAATAAATACCTGATTATATAAATAAAATAAAACTTGGCTCCGTCAAGATTTTTTTCTAGCGGCGCTATCACTTTTAATGGCAGATTGTTTACTAGAAGCGATGCTAAGCTATAAAAAGAATACTACGGCGAAGACGAAGACGTATACGAAGAAGAATACAAATTCGTAGATGAAAGCGAGGACGAGGACGAGTCCAAACATGAATGGCGTACTAGAATACGAAAACGAAGAAGAGTACGAAAACGAATAAAGAAGAGTAGGAAGATGAAGACGAACTCGAACACAAGAAGGGAGGTGAATACCAAGACTAATATGAAGACAAATTTCGGGGCGAATAAAAATTAGAAGAAGAAAACCAACACAAATTTGAATACGAACACTCCAACATGTGCGAACACGAATGCGAATGTGAAGACGGCGACTAAAACGAAGACGAATATTAAGTTAAAGGCCGATGTTCGATCATACGTATATACATATGCATGCTTTTGTGTATGTGTGTATATTCAGACACCAAAAAAATCATATAAGCATGTCCGTCTTTCCCGCGTTTGAGGCTAACGGAGCACTTCTGGCTCTCAAGAAAACGGTAAAAAAAAATTGCCATTATTTCTTATGTGTGTCCAAGGAATTTCGCAGCCTGTTGCCTCACTCTTTCCTCAAGAAATAATGGGACGGGCATATATTTCTGTTGCAAACATGGGTTGCCTTGTGCTATTTTTTCACAAAAAACTTAAGAAAACCGTAGAAGAAAGCGCAGCTGATTTCTTAAGAACTGCGTACTGCCTTAAGGGAATTTGACTCAAAAAAAATTTCTTAGCCATTCCTTGTACGTCATTTTAAGTGGAGTTTTTGCTTTTCTTGAGAGCTGCATACTGGCCTTAAGAAAGTTGTAAGTCTTTTGTTAGACAATGGAGAGGGTTGCCCACTACTTAAAAGATTTTGTTTATTATAGGACAAAGGTCTTACACAAAAAGCTCCTTTGCCAACTTTCATAGTTAAAAGCTCTTTTGACAGATAGCACTCGTATATTATTTTGTTCCAGCTTCTACAACAGTCCCAATCGACGAGTGAGCAAAACACTGACATGCCGTTCGGGAGATCCTGTTTTAATAAGACACATATTTTTTAATTTCATTTAATTAAAAAAAAAAATAAAATTCTAATTTTCTTATAATTTTTAGATTATATTAATTCAAACAAAATTTTTATTTCATGTAATTTTTAGGAACTTATTTTTTATTTCTTTTTTTACTTAATTTAAACTTTTGTATTTAATTTTTTTTTTCTAAAAGGGAAATATTTCTCTAATATCATTAAATTTTTTTATAAAATATTATTAATAAATTAATTTATTTATTTAGTTTTCTTTTAATTTTTAGTTTTTATTGTTAAAAAAAAATAGATATATTTAATTTGAACTTTACTTTTAGAAAGCTTATTGCTAAAAAACAAACCAAATAATGATATACCTCCTCGTTAGCTTATCTTTCAATTAGTATTTCGACAGATAGAAAGGAGTTTCCAAGATAGTTTCCAGAATTTATAATTGTCTTATGAAAGACTTTTGTGGTGGGTTGAAAAACATTCACCAGGATTGCACTGCAAGGCTAATACGTATACAGATTGATACACGTTTCTGCGGCTTAAATCAAATTAATTAAAATTAATTTTTTCTTAAACTCAAATGGTTTAGTGAGTTAATTTGTGGGTTACGGCCTGTATTCATTTGCTCTTATGTATATCTTGGAAATATTATATATGTACCTATTTGAATTTTAATATATCAGATTTTTTGTTTCTGTTGTTAAATACTGCTAGCTGCTCAACAGTGACGGAATTTCCTGCTCGAAGAAATCCAATCAGCGAGAGAATAAACTCATTACCAACATAGCCAAGAGAATGGTTTACATGTATATTACACGTAATCGTTTCCAATAACAATTTTTCGATCGCATTTAAAATGTAATTAAGGTAATACCGGAAGACGAACGTGAACTCGGTAATTATATTAAAAGAGTATTAAAGTATTTACCTGCGACGCACACCAACAGAAAAAGCCAGACGTAAAATCGACCAACCGACAGCGAAATACGCAACACTCAACGAATATTAAATCGAAACTAAAATAACGGTCAAAGCATTCATTCAGGAAAGCAATTGCAGAATGATGACTCTGATAAAAATTACATTCATTTGATTATAGTAATACAAGCACGCGCACACACCTAGGCACACTAGTAAAACGTTGATTTAAATACACTCAAAGGAAAGGCAAAAAGAGCTAGAAGAGCACAAAAAGAAAATAAATTCACTCATCAAATGCAAGAATTTCGTATACGTTAGTATTTATATTTGTACGCTGTAGGTGCAGAACCTATTCAATTGCCTTTCGGTGTGTATGTATTTGAATGACTTCATCAAAAGAAAAATACAAACAAGAATATTTTGAGTAAACAGTAATGAAATCGCGCGCGCGGCTGGAAAGTGTGTGGAAGCACAGCAATGACACACTATGCCCGTAGACTAATCGAATGAATGTCATTGCAACTAATTTAGAAATTTCACCTTTTGACACGAAAAAGAAAATTGTATTACGAACTAATGTGATCATAAAAAGGCAAACTGATATTCACATATCATTTAGGGCACACGAATGCGTACATTTTTTGCTTTGGCAATAATCGCCTTTGTATGTACACACCTCAAACGTGGTATCTCTTCACGACAATTGAGTGGGGTAAATATTGGTTTGCTTTGCTGGCCAATGATTTGGCTGAGAAAGTGCGCACATTTATGCAACATATCGTATAGGGTAAGGCAATCTCAAGTGGGTCACAAATTTATCGACGTTCGAGTTTCCAGGAGATATTTCACTTAAATTAAATTCTACCCATCTGAAATACACTCCGTAAGTTTCATACATAAACTCCGTAATTTCAACATAAATTTCTACTAAAAATTAATTTTTTCGTCTTGAAAACTTTAAATTTAATATAAATAAAATTATTATTAATTTTTTTATCAAAATTTAAACAATTTCTCCGCCTGTCGGAACCTATAACATCAGCATATTCGCTATTCTGTATCAGTGACAAATTCTTGTCACAGTTTTTATAACGGAAAAATGTATGTATGAAAAAGTTTAAATTTGTCAGTAAAAAAAAACATTTTGTCACCGATAGAGAATTGGGCTGTTACTGCTCTTTTCTGTATCACTGACAGATTCTTGTCACAGTTTTTATTACGGAAAAATTTTTGTAAAAGTTTAAATTTGTCAGTAAAAAAATTTTTGTCACCGATACTTGGCCTATTAATCTTAAATAAATTGTATGCCTTCAGAATGTTTTTTGTAATTGAAATTTAGGAAGAGAATTGGTAGGGGAAAAAATTGTTAATGGCAACGCTGGTAACTGCTAAGCTTACTTAGGCAGCTAAGCAAGCACTAAAAAACAGCTTATCGTACAAACTACAAATAACTGCATAAAGGCAACGTAACAGCCGAACTGGGGTACAACTACCATTCTAACAAATACATATACATATGTATACACACATACATATATTTTTATTTCCTATATAAAACAAGAATGATTACGAGCATAAAAACTTAAGCCCAACAAGCACAGCTAACGAATTTTCAATAATAGTAAAACTGCCTAACAAAAAAATATATATTGCCTTGAATGGCAAAAGTAAAATAGAAACTTTTTTATTTTTACAAAGGTTTAAGTACACTAATACGATAAGCGAAAGTACAAAGCGAACGAGTAGAATTTTGACTAACGAATTTTACGTACTAAAGGTCATAGGAAAGCTTGAAGTGCAAATAAAAATAATAAAAAGTACGGAAATACAAATAAAAAAGTGGCTTTGCGTGGAGTAAACAAAGAGGGCACGCAAACTTACGATCCACATACAGACATGTACATAGATGTTCATAGATGTATGTACTATATTAGGGCACACCACCATACAAGTAAATAAAAACCCCTGAGTCTAAAATATTTTTGCAAGTCAATTTCGAAATTTTTGTTTGCCTTTTTGCCTTTTTCGGTGACACTTATGTACATTCGACAAAAAAAATCAGTTCAAAATAGTTCTGTTGAAATAAAAAAAATACTCATTTAGCAAAGTTTAATGACTTTTGGAGAGTTTTTCATGGAAACTGAGATTGAAACTGCAAAATTTGATATTCAGAAGTAGTTCCAATACTGAGTAGTTATTTAATTATTTATACAGGGCGTTTTCCTAATAATATTAAAGACTTCAAGGCTTCATTCTATGGCTTAATTCATGGCAAATAAGATTCCCTATATCTCTCTTACGCAAACCCTCTAGGAATGGCAGCTACTTTCATTTTGGTCCTTTTTGACTACAAAATGTTTTTTTAAATTGATTATATCTTTTGGTGTGGATGTCACACGCTTAAAAAATTTGATTCTTTCAAGACGACATTAAATACTCAAAAGACAAATATAATTTTGTTTTCCTTTTTATTAGTTACTTCGCACGAACAAGAGTTGTTGCAAAATACTGAATCAAAAATTATTTGTTTTATCTAACATGAATTTTGTGGTGTATTCATACATGAATTCATTCATGAATTTCGGGTTGAAATCATACTAGTCAGAAAAAGTGTAATCTATACTAGAAATCATACTAATCAGAAAAATCCCATCCCATAGTATACCAACTGGAATGAATGTCAAATTCGTGGACTAGTATGACAAGTGGTAGGATCTTGACGTGCATACTGACTAGTATGTTCTGGCGCATAGACTGAGTAGTATGTCAACTGCTATGATTCTGATGTATATAATGACTAGTATGCCAACAGGTACGATCATGACGTATATACGAACTAGTATCTTAAATGGTATGATATTGATGTACATATTGACTAGTATGTCAACTGATATATTGCTGATGCAGAGGCTGACTAGTATGCCAACTGGTATAGTGCTGATGCAGAAGAGGACAATTGCCATCTCGTAGGACATCGCCGTGTTAAAAATACCAGTTGCTTATATGGAAAAATTACAGAACTCGAACTAGTTGAGGCCGTGTGGCTGACTAGTATTTGATTAGTATAAAACTAATTGAGTTGACTGAAGGGTACTTATTACTTTAAGTTTCTTCAGCATCGACTAAATACTCTTCCATTGTATAAACTGCATTTTTGTTTGGGATAGCACTCCTTTTAAAAATTACTTCAGGATCTGATGATATTGTTAAGTATGACATCAAGTCTCTGTTTGTATGCTCCCGAGCAGTTTTACGTGTATGATCATATCGTACGATACGTATGTGTTTATGTAAAGCTTCCAGAGCTTCCTCTGAAAAATTGCCTGTGGGAATAAATTCGTAGTAGTAAAAAATGCCGAATAGCAACAAATCGATTTTCTTACCAATTGGTAGATCGAAATACTCAATAACCTCACACCCATGCATCAATATTTTATGCACGCTGCTAGGCATGTAGTACCATTCGTATTCAGTCAAATACATTGTTCTTGTCCTTATAAGGAGCTCTCTAAACGCGTCGATATTAATACGCATTCCACACGATATTAATCGCAGTATTATTGAAAAATTTTGAATTAGCTCTTTATTAATGCCGGTAATTTCTGATGCCACTTCTGCATTTGAAAAAAATTTGCGAGCTGTGTTGCCATCATTAGTTGTTCCAAATCCAGTCTTTACTTGGTCCACTATTAAGCCTAATCTTGTCCTAAACTCATTTTGAATCCTAACTTTATTCGCAGAAAAGGCGTCTTTGTTTTCTTTGCGAACTTGCCAGCATTTAAATGTTAAACGGTATGCGATGTGGAGTAAACACTCAAAACATCTAATCCAAGCATGCAGTGTAGACAACCCATACTTGCAATGATTAGCGATTGGTACTTTTGTAAAATTGGTAACATTCATTTCGGTCGGTTTGCCATGGCAAATAAAACAGTTACTGGAAGCATTAGTGCCAGTAAAAATATTGGCAATAGATCCATCAATCATGGTGCAATGCATTAGATAAGAAACTTGAATCCCTTTTCCGTTTCGTATTACAACATCATCTTCTAAGTTCTCAATTTTTCTCGACATATCATTATATTCGAATAGAACTAGTTCGCGGTTTTCCTTCTTGAAACTAAACTTAATTGGACGACAATAAAAAGACGATGAGCATTTGTTATTGGTCCATATATTTTTGTTGGATAACAAATCAATTAACCTGGAAAAAATATTTATTTTTTAATAACTTATATGGCTTGTCGAAAAGATATAAGACCGTCATATCGCAAAATAGCTAATCGAGTAAATTAATTAATTCAGACCAGCCTTTTGCAAAATAATACTGTAAAAAGTTGTCAATGTAAATTAAAATGCCATTTACTGATCTAAACTCGAATTTATTTTTAAAGGCTATTGAATGTTTTTGGAAGACATATTAGATAATTTTTTGTTACCTCAGAGGGACTAGCGCAATGATGAACATAAAGTCATCCGTTAATTTGTCGTCACCAAAATTTTGCTTATAGTGGCTATGCCCCGAACTTCCATCCATGCCCCACTTACAAACCAAAGAAGCTTTGGTTATGTCACCATTATCTGGGCTTAGTTCTAAAATACTTTGCGTTGTTTTCAGCAATAATGATTTCAGATCAACTTCGGCTGAATATTCAGTCGATTTAATCGTTGGCAGCAAAGTTTGTTTTTTTGTTTGCAATGCGTTTAAGCTCGGTATACAATCTTTATGCAACCGGTTTATTTTTGCACGTAAACTATTATATTTACGATCTGATAAGTTCGGATCTATGTATAGTGCGAGTGAATCAGATATGGGCAAACCTTCCGTACTACTTTCAAAACATTCAACTTTGCTTGCTTTTTTCATTTTTTTCAGAGCATACTCGAGCTCTTCGATGGAATAGTTTTTCAACAAATGCTCTACCCTTCGATTTTTTGTTCTCCGTGAAGCTTCGCAAAATTCTTCTTTAGAAGGTCTTCCCCGTTCAGCACATTTATCCTTATTTCCATTGGAATCCGGAAGGGAAAGGAATGTCCAATTTAGCCATTTAGAATATGTTTTTTCAAAAGCGCTTCTTTTGCGGCCACTATAATTCCACTTATTTTTCATCTCACTATTAAAAAGTTTTATTTTTTGATTCAAAAGTGCTTTGTCGCATTTAGCGTGTATTAATTTGTCTTCAAAAAATGCAGACACTCTATCTGATGGACGAGTAGAAATCCAGATATCAGCTAAAATAGAGTTTTTTATAATTGAATTCATATTAATATTAGTTTTTTCACTATTTTACGCTTCACTACACAGCACAGAACACTACCGCGTGTGTCTACAGTAATAAACTTTACTATTTTTAAAGAACGTTTTGGCATTTAAGTAATGGAAAATACTGTGGTAACTGTAATCAGTGAAATTTTTTTTTTGCAAAAGTTTATTTTATAACCTTAAAAAAACGATTTTCTTCGAAAAGCGCAATGAGTCTGCAGACTTTTTTTTTATTTCAAAGAAAAATGCCCCTTCTTTCAAATAAAAGAATTAAAAAAAACATACTTTTACATATTTTTTTTTATCCCTTTGTAAACTTAAGAATTTTTTAAATTTTCTGCAACAAATTTTAGGGTGTAGCAAATAGGCCATTCCAGCCAGGAAACTCAATATTTTTTAAAAAGCTCTATAGAATGGTTTCCTTACAGATTTTCTAATAAGAAAAATTGTGTCTTAAGATAAAGTATGATAAATTGTATTTTTAGCAATTTTTTTTTTAAAGACTCCAGCTAAAGGCATTTTCTTAAAAGAAAAAATATATAAAAAACAAACAACTTTAAGAGGTTTTTGTGAGAACCTTATGAGATAAAAACAAAAACTAAGTCCAGATCCTTAATCTAGGATAAATTTCCTTTCCAACGATACCAAACACGTTGACATACGTGACAACACTTTTTGATTTTTGCCCGCTCATACAGCACTGTGGGGCGGTAGGAACTGATATATGGTGGGTTAGTACTTACTAGTATGTGGTCTTGAGGTCAATCAGCTTTGAAACAGAAAATATTATAATTTAATCTTTTCAGGGGCTAGGCGAGAATAAAGATTAAATAATTTTTTTTAGGTAATACTCCTTTCATTTGGGCCATAAAAAGATGAAAAAATAACCAAAAAAATATTCTGATTTTTTTTTTGCTTCTAATCGGCATTTAGCCGGCATTTGATCGGAGTTTAACATCAAAGAGAGGTTAAATTCAATTTTGTTCTACTTTCTCATGGGATCAAAAGATTTCCAAAAAAATTACGCTGCAAAACGAACGTAACAATTATTTGCTGACGTGTCCAATATAATGGAAAAATCCAAGGAAAGGGTTAAAATTCAAACGTGAATGCCCAAGATATGATGAAAGATGACAAAAGTAGCGTTCGCCAAAAAAAAATATTAAAAAAAGTAGAAATTGTCTGGCAAAAATTATTTAGAAACATCGGGTGTACGGGGAACTTTTTTTCTGGTACGGTCTAATGTAGATATATATATATATATATATGAATGTTTATATATACATATGTATTTATGTATGTATTCTCAACGCCATAAAGACAGCATATGTTGTTTACACTCAGAGATTATGTGTGTAGCTAAGAAAGGTTTGTTATTTTTTTCTTTTATTTTCCGCATCTAACGATTTTATGGGCCTGCATTTGCGTACGTGTCAAATAGGTCAGCCAGTGTGGCACGAAATTGCCCGCACGCAAACATACATATCTAACAACTACAAAGAAGTACATATAATTTATTTAAGTTTGTGTACACACTCTTCCGTCAATAGCCTGCACATATGTGTTTGTATGAAAGTACGGTCGGCTCACATATGTACATATTTTGATAAATATGCGTCCAACCTTGGCTTTGATATATTTTCGCTCATATACGCATTTTTATTACCTACATTTTGGGGCCATCTAAACTGAGGCAGACATTTTGTCTACCATTTTTATTTTTATTTATTTTTTTTATTCTCTTTCGCTTTTCTTTGTTGGCACTTACTGCCGCATGGTGTGCGTATTGACAGCACTCGTTTATTGCATAAGTAAATGTGCGCCTAAACTTGATGTTGTGACATTAAAAATAATGAAAAACTACAATGTTTGGGGTGAATAGGAAATGATTGTCAGTGGCGGAAGTGCGTCAAAATGTGCGTCAGGCACACTAAAATTGTAAAGAAAAATGATTGCAGAGAATATTATCGAGGTAAACATTCTAAATTGGATAGGAGGACAAATGACTTTAGAAGTATAATGTAAAATCAATATAAATATTAGCCTTTCGTTAGGAAATTGCCTACTTAAAGTAAATAAATGTAAGAATATCGGCTTATACCCTCGGGATGTGTAATGTATTGTGGATATTACTAAGCTGAGTGTGGTAATTATATATGAATGTGTCAATGTTCATATGAGTTTAACCCCATGCGCCAATCTGATGTCCACTCGTTGTAATCCCAGATATATCTTCAGCTGTTTTATGGAATCTAAATAACAGAGACTAAGGGTCTTAGAGTCGTGTTGGACTCTAAGTTATCCCGCAATACTCATATTAATTATATCCTTTCGAAATCGTACTCTATTCTTGGCATTATTCGGCGTAATACTTCCGAGTTTTCAGATCTATATAACTTTAAATTGCTTTTTGCGGCTATGGTTAGTTCTCACTTGGAATAAAGCGGGATTAGTTTGGAGACAATATGACCAACTATCGTTAGGTAGACTTGGAAGCGTTTAAAAGGTCTTTCTGAGATTCGCCCTGCGTTCGCTACGGTTTGAGGCTCCTTATAATATAATTAATGGCATCAGTGACTGCCTAATTTTGCTCGAGCGGATAAGCTTTAATGTTCCACAAAGAAATCACCGAAATGTTTACACTTTTTACGGGGAAAGCTTCAAAACTAAATATGCAAGTAACGAGCCAATTTCTCGAGAATAATTTCATAAATACCACCGCGTATTTTAAAATGTTTATAAAAATTTAACAGTGTGGGTTAGGTCACGCTCAACTGAATAACTCTAATCACCCTCTAATTCATAATTTACCGCAGGCGTGCAATATTTTAGTTTTGCGTAAGCATTTACATATGAACATTTACGTATGTTTACACTTAGCGTTTTACGTTGATGAATTTACAATTAAATTTTGATTAAATTGCCGTTCGCATGACAATGATTAATTGAAATGTTGCCGCAGTGCTGACAGTGTCACTTAAAATGCTACACACATACACACACACACACTTAACTGCATTCTCTCATACTACTACACACAAAAACCAACGCACAATTTTACCTTGAGTGCAACACAAGTTTTTCATTGACAAGTTTTTCCTTCAACTACATATCCATCAGCATATTTTGTGGTATCAACTATTAGCACTTTGAAGTGATAAATTGCACTTAGCTGACATAACTATATATTTATGATTCTTGCAAGCTAATTTATTTTACCGCTAATGGAAATTATTGCGGCAGCGAAAGGATGAAGAGGTTCAATTGGATTTATGTACAGGTTTTTAAGGTATTTTATGGAGGAGTTTGTTTATTGAAATTTCTCACAATTTAGAAGCCAATTATTTGATTTTATGAGGAAAGATTTCAGCTATTGGTAATCTAAATAACGAAAAAATGCCTTGTTTTAAAAAATTTAACTGTGACTTTAGTGTCATCACTAAGTCTAAAGTACATATCAATATCAATGCTAAATTATTATACCTCTCATTTATATGAAATAGCGTTGGTCCAATATTTGCATGTACTACAAAAAGAAGAGATAGAGCCATGAAAATGATCAGAACTTCGAGGTCAGCCAAATTCATCTGTTTGTACGCAATCTAGTCCCTCACCGAATCGAGTCAATATCGGACCACTATGATTGTTCATATATGAGACTTTTCGTTATAACTCTTCCATTTATGCAGCTAGGAACATGAAATTTGGCACTATTTTCAAAGTCCACAGAGAAAATCGTCAAGATCCGTGCTTTATCATTGTTCAGATACAAATTTTGGTGCATAGTTAATCGGTTGTAGTAAAATTACCTGATGTCCATGAAAGGTGTGAAGCCTCCGGCATAGCTTAAAAAAAGCACTGTACTTCCTTGTTTTCTTTTGAATTTAAATTCCTTTTAATTTCTAGATTTTAATGTTTTAGAAAGAAAAATAAATTATTTAATTTAATTTT
>NW_023458558.1:27284007-27378210 GCF_013731165.1 Rhagoletis pomonella
TCACATCACATCACATCACATCACATCACATCACATCACATCACATCCCATCACATCACATCACATCCCATCACTCCAAATTTCTTTTCCTTTCAAGAACCTGTAACATCAGCTCACGCGCCATATGGCAGACATCGAGTTATAACATGCATACATAAGCAATTTAAAAAATACTTGCATATTGTTGATTACATCACAATCTACTGGAAACTCAACGAACAATAATCATATTGTACTACTTATACAGTTGTTCGCAAATTACTTTTACAATAAAGCTGCTGATCCGCTGCTTAACAAAATTAATTGTAAGACTAAAGTTTGCACAAAGCTTTTAAGAGGTTTTTTACGCCAAAGTTTGACAGCAGAGCTGTGCCAGAAAAAAAAAAAAACTCGGTCTGTTCGATATTGCTTGCGTTGCTACTTTTTCTCAAAATTGAGGCCATATTGCATTTGCACACATACAAACACGTAAGTATTTCAGAACGACAGACGTACATACATATGTATAAGTACACCTACCGCCAATTTTATTTTTATTTCTCTCTGCACTCACAAACTTTCGTGGAGGCTGAATTGCAATGAAATGAAAAAGTTCTTCGCTTTCAGCTTGCATTTTTAACAATTTTTTTTTTATTCCATTTTATTGCACATATCTATGCAGAGAAAAGAAATAATTGTAAAAAATGGGAACAAGTACTTTTCAGCAGCTCTCAAACTTTTTTCTAGCACATTTTATAAATACATATGTACATACATATGTAAGTGTGTATATATTTTTGCATGTTTCGTTGCGATAACAGCAATACGGAAGCAAGTCAGAAAAAATCGATAGTGGCATCTTTCTTTGCCATGAAAACATTGAACGCGCAGCAAAGGAAGAGAAAGCGGTGCACCAGCAAGCGGTTACCAGGCTAATGTTGGCCGAAATTCCAAAGAGGATAAGCATTTGCAAGAATGTAGGTAGGTAGGTATGTGTGCACAAGCAACTACATATAAGGGGTATTCTCTGAGTCTTGCAAAGTCCTTGCACGGTGCACAGTTTGCACGGATTGCACGGTAAAAACCGGTTTTCGTATGGGACAACTTTGCAAACCGTGCAATCCGTGCACCTTGCAAGGGCTTTGCAAGACTCAGAGAATACCCCTATACATTTACATACATGCATACATACATCCTATAATGGGGTGGGCGAATATTGAAGTGGTAGGAAATGCAAACTGCTGCAGTCAGCGCCGCTATCCAATTTTCGTGCAATCGTTAGTAACACTCCGCGCTGCTTACAACCGCCGCCGCTCAGCTACGATTGCAACGTCATTATTTTTTAGTTGCCTCTGTTGCCCGCAGCGTCAAGAGAGATGAGTCTTTCACTTATCTCCGTTTTTTAGTTTTTTGTTGTTAAAAAAAAAAAAAAAATAATAATAAATGATGGATCAACGGAAAGGTATGCATACAACCATTCGCTTCTATGCAGGTATGTACATACATACAAGTTTGTATATTTTTGTGAAACTACCAACAAGTCAAGTAGTGAGTTGTTTGTGTGCGTCGACACAGTTACGGCAACCGGCATTGTAAGTTTGTCGCTTTTTCGGCGCCCTTCAATATCTGCTTGAGTTCAGCCGCGTCACCCAACTTCCGTTTCCGCTTGAATATGAAAACTAAGGGCGTCTTACACCAACACAGGCACAAAGAAAGAGAAGCTCATACATTCATGCAAACAACGACAGACAGACAGACAGATAGACATACAGCATTGTTGTAACTTTGAATGAAAGTATCCTTGTTTACGTGCGTGTGTATGTGCGCGCGCGCGAGTTTGTGTTTGCATGGCTATGACAGCCTCGGCGGCTGATTGCCACAGTCGTTGCCAATGTTGATGTCATTGTGGAGGCCGAATTTGTTTCATTTTCAATTGTTTTTTTTGCTCTTTTCTTTACTTTTTCAAGCTTGTTCGAGGCTGCGGATGTGGCTGTGCTGACTGCTGCCGTAGCTGTTGTTCCATTGTTGTTGCTGGCTCTTATCCGCATTCGATGCGCTCCATTTTCGGTAGTGTCGTTAGTTTTTGGCTCGCTGCCAAGCTAACGTTGAACTTTGCCAACACAACCAGCATAGCATCAGCATAGCGAGTTCACTGTGCCACATTCAGTGTTCCGCTACCCTCTGTTACGTCGCCTAACCTGATAGCATTTATTTTCGTATTTGAAATATTTTCGTAAAATTTTTTTTTCATGCCAGCACTTTGTTATCCTTTATTACAGTTACATAGTTTTGCAGCAGTTGCAGGCTGCTGCTTTTTGTTTTTAAATTTATTTTTTCGCTTTTGCTTTTGATTTCGTTTTTTTGTGTTCCACTCAGCTGACAATAATTCTCTCGGTTACTGGCACTTCCCACCATCTCCCGACCCAATGTGTCCTGCTGCTACGTTTTATAAAAAACGTGGATTTGGTGCTAACGAAACGCCAGTGATGCAGAATTTCGGAAAACCACCGCTGACTCCCCGGCGCGCAGGCGACCAGCAATATTAGCTGGGTGCTGGCGGGTGGGTAACCAAGCTTCCACAATCGGCGTTGGTTCAGCTTACGTAACCATGGCGCCAGCCACACTGGTACCGATAAATTTAATTTCATACAAATTCAGATTATTATGCAATCTTCCATTTGATTCTGCGTTTATGTTTTGCCACGTTTTATCTCCCACTTTGTTTCATTCGATTTGCATTTAGAGAAGATATCTATTTTGCAGCCATGTTGCCGCAGCGAAGTTTGGGTGGTGTCAGTATAATGCATTTGTATTATTTGGAAATTGAATTTTACAGACAGACGGTTGAATAATTAAATTACCGTTGAAGCAGTTGTATGGATTGCAGTTACTCAAGTGAAAAACCAAAATTCACAAACCAGAATCCCCTTAAACAATAGAAAGCGTTCTAAAGGATTCGGAAAAATTTTAATCAATTTTTTGGCAAAGGCTTTCGCAGTGTCTCATGAATGAAACGTAAAAGATTAAATTGGTTGCAATTCTCGTTGTAATAAAGTTTTATTATTAATTCTATTTATACAACTGTGTAGGGGCAGATTTTTCTGTTAATCAAGGATTTACATAACTTTGCTGAAAGTTTTATTATTATAACAAAGGCAGGCGGGTTTAGCTACACTTTCCCACTTAATACATTGGCTAAATAGTGGTCGGACGCTGTGGTGCAGTCGGAGGGGAAGCTCGGCCAAACACTAACATATGCGTAAGCGCCAACCTATTATTATTATTATTATTAAATAGTGGTTTTGATGGCAACCTCACCCAAACACTGTTATGATAAATAAGTACATTCTGTGTCAAAAATATAAGTAGGCCACATATATACCAATATATGTAGTTGATTCTACAAAAAACCGTATAAATTCAAGTTTGAAATTATCTGAAATATCAAAAAAAAAAATAGCGCAAGTCTGAAGTAGCTAGGACGTACCGTTAATTTTTGGCAATTTTTTACGGTGTCGTGTATTTTTCTTCCATACAAAGTATGATCGACAATTTTTTATATGAAAGAAAATTAGCAGTAGCTTCTACAAAATAAGATTGCCAAATATCAAAAGTTGGATACCAGGCTTACTTCGAGTCAGGATAATTGAAACTGAAATACCGGAAAACGGGGTTCAGCTGAACACCAAGGAGCGATACCCACGCAGTGTTCTCCTGCATAGACGATCCTCAACAGCTTCTTTCATACAATGAAATCTACTTACAAGGTTACTCGAATTACATTGTCATGATAGGTTGAGGGGAGTATGAAAAAACGCTCTGCGGTATAACTATAAAGAGGCCTACAACTAACAAAAAGATAGTGCGCGAAGACATCAACCCAACAAAAACGTTAATCATTATTTTCATCAAGATAAGAATCATTCCATACATGTGAAATATAACCTTAGCTGGAGGATCACAAATTTTGTCTTATCTTTTAAGAAGGAGTTCGCTAGGCTACTGGTTGTAATGCTAACAGGGCACTGTTTGTTGGCTTCACAAGCCTTTAAATTGGCTCTCAGAGGCTTTGGAATCGCCGATATATTGAGAACAGAGGTGGTCAACGTGCTTCCCAACTCAGGGAGGTGGTCATTTAAATCCTCGACCTGACTATGCCCAAACGTTAGTACCCATACTTGGCAGTAAAACGTCAAAAGGCTTTTTTGCTAATTTCTCACAATTTAATTTTACAGTTCCTACACAGCAGGGAGCATCCACATGTACATTATAGTGGTCCAAAAATTTTTTTTTCGAGATAGGGTTTGGGGCACCTTCCAAAATGTTTCCTCTTGCCGAAAGACGTGTTGGTATCAAACCTTACGTTTCTAAGTATAAATTTAAGTAACCTAAAAAACATTTCTCGGAACAATTGCCGCCTATATGTGATATAGCGCAACGAGAGCTGTATGGGTTCATAATAGGGAGCTGAAGGGATAAGCATGGCTTATTTGCCGCGATAGGACGAAAGCGGCCGAAATACGTGAGTGCGGAGAGCTATAGTAACTACCTCCTTGGTCTAGCGAAATCTAATAACCCTACCTCTACACCACTAAAAACAACTTTGCTCTTAGTAGAAGGGAGCAATTTCAAAATTGGTGATCAAGAACCGGTTCACGAATATCCCTGAACCACGGTTCTATTTCTTTATGCTAAAGAACACAAATATTACAAAAATATGACAAATGAATAATACAAATATTAAAGGCTTTGTTATGAGATTCAAATATCCACATGTATAGTCGTGAAAAAATAGATACGGACTCGACATTTCATAAAGTTTTGGCTATTTTTCTTTTGTTTGTTTATGTTTAATTTTTTACCATATAAGTTCAAGTTTTCAATTTTGTGCAAAAATTATGAATATTCTGCATAGTTTCATCTATATTGAAAACATTTTAATAAGAGTTTCTAGGAAAACTGTTTAAGTTTTAAGTTGATTTTTTTTTTAATTTTCAATTTTTTTTTACACTTTTTCAGTTTTTTGTATAGAAGAAAATGCATAATATATTTAACAAAAAAGTTTTTTAAAATCAACGCGATCAAGGCGAAATTAGAAAAATTTTAATAAACTTCTTAAGGCTTAGACAAATGGTGAGCCTAGTCGAGTAGACAAAAACAGCATAATCAGAATTTTTAATTGACCCTTAAAATCTTGGCTTAATGTGGAAATCTTCATTTTCGGTAGATTGGAGCTTACACTGTGTAGGCCCTACTTCATATGTCCAGGTGTACCTATGGTCAAAATAATAAGAGTGCGGCATTTGAAAACTTTTCTTTTGTTGATTTTATATTCACAAATTTTTTATAAAAGTATAGTTCGTTATATAATAAATAACAAGCATATAAATCCGAATTCCAAACTTTGTACGAAAATTTCGAAATTTTGTTTTTAGAAAAAATTAAGCATTCTTTATATGGACGAAATTACAACTTGCGGAGTTGCTATCAAACAAAAATGTTTGCACTTTTACTATATCGGTGGCATTTTTAGACGAATTTGTGTATTATGCCGAATTTCCACTAGGCATTGAAATGACAAAAAATGTATGCCATTTAAAAAAATGCCATGTGGAAATGAACTTAATGACTATTTATTTAACGTAATGACACGATTATCTTTTAATGCCCAACTTTGTCATTTGTCATTTTTGCCATTTAATGTCTAGTGAAAATCCAGCATTACAAAACTTGAAAAATGCTTTAGTGGATTTTCATTTTGAACCGTACCGAACGATTTTTTGGTATGGTTTTCGGTTCGGTTTTAGCATTTCAAAATAAAAACGGTTCGGTTCATGGTTCGGTTCGAAGCCCGAACCGGTTCGAAACCGGTTTGCAGCCTTGAGTTTTATGTATATGCGCGCATTATTTCATAACTAAACACCAAAAAGCGTGTACTCACTTACTTGCTGCCCAATATAAGTTTCTTAAAGCATCAACAGACGGCATCATTGATCCGGATCAACTCTGGAGGTAACTGCAGTTGATCCGGATTAAGTCCGAGTTTATCATATCAGTTTTCAATGATATATCACGATGAACTAGAATCCCAGATAAATAGGTAAGGAGAAAACTTTGATATAGATTGCCATAAGGATTCTTTTAAGGTTAAAAATATTAATATAAGCTTTTAAACTAGGAGGAGGGGCATTTTCTTTTTATTTTGTTTGGAACCAACTCCATTTTATGACACGTGTTTCATTGGTTAATATTTTACTTGGCATTTGTATTACTTTCGTACACTCAATTTTTTGCATATTTAGAGTGACTTTTGATCCATTTCAACATTTAGTGTAAACTTTAGTTTGTAAAAAATTATTTGCTGAAAACACTAACCTAGTTTTCATGAGTTCATATCGCAAAGTTGCGAAACACCACCCAAACACTTTTTCTGCCACGTACTGTTGTCTTCAAAGGAACCAGTTAACAAACAATTGAATTAACATGAAAATTTTTGGCCGCGAGAAAGTAAGTAATTAGATGCTGTGATACAACAATAACCACAAACTACTTCTACCACGACAATAAATGCAAAATATAATATAGCAAAAGTTTCAAATTACTGCATTTTCAACAACAAAATGCTCTACAAAATGTTCACTGCGCCTAGAAGTTGGCAACGAAAGTTCAAGTGTGAAACCAAATTTACAACCGAAATTTCACTCCTTCGCTAGAGTGCACTCGAAACTGCTGCGCGCTGCTGCAGCTAAATTAATTGCGATCGTGTGGTTGATGGCCATTGTATTTAGCGCTTCTTCTTCCTTTTCTGTTGCGGAACGCAATGGGGTGCAAGTGCCGCTGTGCCACCCACCCGTTTGGCCAAATTAACATAATTTAGTACAAATAATAGAAAACATTTTTGGAGTTGAAATTATTTTTCTTTGTTATGCATTGATTTGTTCCATTGCTGCATTGAAAATCGCAAATTTGCATTAATGGACACAAACAGAATTACATTTTTTAAAGCATTTTTTTTTTTGTTTTAATCTGAAATGGTATTTCCTTGAACTCGTGGCGTTTGAGTAGGGTGTAGTGCTTTGAAATTATCGCTAATTCGATGTTATGCAAGATTAAATAAATGTTGAGTAATTAGAATGCAAACACATACATACATACATACATGCATATATGTAAGGAAATAAGAAAAGCAAAGGAAACTCCTAGTAACTAATAATGAGTTTAATTTAATTGTATTTAATTATGCAAATGCAGTCGCATATCTTCTTTCTGATTTTAGTGATATCATTTTCTATTTTTGCGCTAATGAGTTTTAATACCCAAGGAAGTCTAGCAGAGATATAAGGCTCTTTTTATTTACATTTTTTACACAATTTGCTTTTTTTCCTTTCGCGGTTAGTGCAAATCCCCTTCTAAACGAAATTCTCTACTTTCTCCAAATTATAACTGGCAATGACGACGTGGATACCAACGCTCGAAAGCGCTGACTGTTTGTTTGACGCCAGGAGTAACATTGTCTTGTCGTTGTCGTTGACAACCAGAACCAGTCGCTTTTCTTTTTTTATTCCACTTGGAAAGTGTTGAATAGACTTCGAAGTTATCGGCTCTTGTGAAAAATTACTCCTGAGCGGTTAAGTTCTGCAACAAGTCCTTTACATATTTAAGCTTTTCGATCTCTATACGTTTTCTTCATCAGAGCGACTAATCAATATTTTTTTGTTGAGCAATTAGACAGTAGGTAATAATCAGAGTTGAACGCTTCTATGAATTTGAATTTTGAGAACAATGGCGCATAGTCGACATTCACGGTGAAAGGCGCTTTTGACAGAAAGCACTTGTATATCATATTGCTCACGCTGCTACAACAGTCGTAAGGGCCAAGTGTCCGCAATTCGAGTCCTTGAGCAGCTGGTTTTTTCATTTATTTTCTTTTTAAATATAATTTACTTTTGATTTTTAGATTTCATTGTTCTAAAAAGAAAAATATGTATATATTATTATTTTAACTTCATTAAACGAAACTTATTTTATTGTTATCCGGTTTTCTTTTTTTTTTTCTTCTTTAGTTTGATTACACTATGCGACAGTCAAAATCGGGATGGGATGAAACCAACGGGAAATGTTATATCGGTCAAAAACAAGTTATACGTGGCCCGACGTTTCGCTGGGTCACGTCTAGGAATCGAGATATATCGATTTGAAGTTAGTAACTATCATATAGGGGAAATTGTCACCTTGAGAATGAGATACTTTCACTTAATTGTGAATAAAAGCGAAACGCGTCCATAGATTTTCATGATCTATGTCTCATTTTGCTTAAAGGTTATGTGACTTTGCGTGAAAGTAATACGACTTGCCTTTTTTCCGTTTTGGATTTTTTATGAATTTAAAAAATAAAAAATTTAATATCTTAGGAAAAAAATATTTTTTTTATTCATACATTTATTTTTACCGTGAAAACTGTTGATTATATAGAAAAACGTTATATGAACAGATTAAAGGAATTTTTAATTTTTTTAAATTTGTTTGAGCAAAATCGGACTAGTGGTTCTCGAGTTATGTCAAAAAAAAGACCACCAAAGGCGACAATTTCCCCTATATGATAGTTACTAACTTCAAATCGATATATCTCGATTCCTAGACGTGACCCAGCGAAACGCCGGGACAAGTATAACTTCTTTTTTACCGATATAACTTTCCCCGGTAGTCTGAACCCTTCCCGATCACTAACCCCTACCATTTGTCTCACAGTGTTATTATTATCTTTTCTTTTTTTACTATTTTTTTGCCTCATCGCGTAATGCAAATTTCCTTTAAATACTCGTACTACTATCTCAATGTGATCCATACTTGGCGTATATGCACATCATGGAACATGGAAATATGGGCCGTGGGCACGCAATTTATTTGTCATCGACTTTATGAGAAAAACTAATAACTTTGATGGGGCAAAAAAGATTTGCAGAAATTATTGCATGGGTGCATAAAAGGCCCACTTAACTCCCGATGTGGCTAGGATCGATCAATTATCCGCAATTTCAATTGGCGTCAGTTGGCACAGCAGAGAAACGACTGACTGGAGCGCTTTATGTCATACATTGATTTTTCAAAGTATCAGCTAACAAAACAGCGTATCTTCAGGTTGAACAGCGCAAGTTTGCATTCAAATAAGTATGTACTTATATATGTAAGTGTGTAAGGCTAGCAAACAAATAGTACAAATGGTGACAAAGTAATCTGAACTTCTCAGCATTACTTTTGCGAAATTTAAAGTAACAAAGTATAGGAAAACAAAATGTAAATAGTAAAGGAGTAAGTTTTGAAAAATAATGCGTATCTATTTGTCGGCGTACGTGGAAATGCAAATGAAGCGTATACGCATTGCGTATACGTAACCCATTTACATATCGCACACCGTCCTCTAAAGAGTCACAACTCAAAATAATATGTTTGTCAGAAAATGCGAAAAACTATTTCCTAGCGCATGATAAACATATGAGCAAAGGCGACTTTACGTTAGGTTTTTTTTTTAACAAATTATAACAAAAATTTGCTCCAGCTTTTACTGAAAGGTGAATAAAAGCTCTGTGTATACTTTTAGCTCATAAATTCAAAAATGCTACATTTTGAATTGTGACTCTTTTGAAGACGGTGTGCGACATGTTGATACCAGACTTGCATAGCCAGGCAGGTAGCATCCATTCTTTGCCTGCATCTCGGGGATTTTTACATGTAAGTAGGTATACTATATATGTAGCAGTATTTATTTTTTCCTCGTTTTCTGTGCTTCGTTTGTAATATAAATCAAATAATAGAATATGTAGCTACATACTATGTATGTCAGTTTTCCATGTTGCTCTTTTTTGGTTTGCACTTATTACTTATTTACTTATTGTCACACATGCACGCACATACAAGTGTTTACTGTTTCATCTCGCTGCTTGGCTGCTTGGCTCCTTGCCTTGGCAGTAACCTCTGCATATTTGTATTGACAAATAGAAAAAGATCAAAGTAGCTCTGCTGGATTTGCATATTTTTATTGCACTACGGAGTGCATTCAAACACGAAATAGGGTGTTATCCTATCTTGCCACCAGCATTAACTCATCCATGGCAAACGATATCTGAGTTTATGACGTGGGTGAGGTAGTGTGCCGGTAGTCGTGTGGGTGAGGACGTTGGAACCATAACCACCACGCTCGGCTACTCTTCCTATTTATTTTGCACTCGGCAGTATGTAAAAGTGTTTCACTCACATATTTGTACATTTCGGAAAGAGTATGCGGCATGTAGCTGGGTGTAGTGGATGATCGATGTAAGCTGCTTAAGCATTTAGCTTTAAATTGAGTTTCATCAAATTTCCGGCATTAAGCAGACAAGGCGAACACTTAGAGTAATAAACAGAGCGGAAATGCTCTGATTTAAGAATTTTTATAGGAAAAATACATAAAAGTGTGGACTAAGAGAGAAATATAGACAAAAAATAGTAACCTTAGTAGGAAATAAAATGTAAAAAACATTTGCGTTTATCAAGTTAAATTTGCACTGCTGAGATTTGAAGCTCCACCGTATTTAAGTTGTTCGTTTATAAAGATTTAATTTTGATACACATTGGCTTGGTAGCTGCTGTCGACAATTCCTTCACGATAATTTCCGAAAAGCAAAGATGGAAAAACCTTAGGGGCTTTCGATAGACTTGTTTTATGATCCTGCACATGAAAAAAGCATGTGATGATGGCACTCATGGGCGAGCAATGAAAACAAAGACTTACACTAACACTGTGGAAGGATCAACTTCGCAAGTATGAGAGGCAATTCACGAAGTTTTTTGACATCGGCTCAAACTTAAAAAATGATTTTGACACCACATAAGAATAATATAGTAAAAGAGTCTACTCTCTGATGCGAAAATGCGAAGGGCAAAAAAAGGTAAAATTAAAATTTTATTTTCTTCTGTTTCAGAGCAATTTTCAATTGAATTAATGCTCAACTCAGTCAGATGATATTCATTAAATCCCGCTCTTTGCATTTCAGTTAAAGTTTCAGCTGTGCGTTTGTGCGAAACTAAAAGTGCGAAACGTTTCCATATGTTTGTTGAAAAAAAAACTGTCGAATATTTCACATAGAAAAACTTCACAAATAGTCGATAGTAAGCAGGGGCCGAAAATATTCTTCTCCACTTTGAATGTGTCTCAAAATAACCGTCACTATTTGAGAGAAAAAATAACCCACAAAACAGAACAGGTGGTTTATTTTTTGTAGATATGTGTTCCTCTCAGTGAGAAAGGTTTATTTGCATATCTTTTTCCGTTGTTATTGGACGGATACTTATAGCTGGAAGAGGAAAAATAAGTTATCCACGAACGCCCTTTTATTAGTAAAATTTTTAAATTTACCTTAATCTTAATTTTTGCATTTATTCTTACGCATCTTTGTTTTTGTTTTTATTTTTACCTTTGCCTTTATCCTTTTCTTTATCAATAAAATAAAAAAACTTATTTTCGGTGTATCATATTATGAATGTGCACGCTCTCTTCTTTGTCATAAATGTTCGCACATGTATGTGTACGTATATGTCGTGTAAAGAAATGCCTAACGCTTTGCTTCCAAAACTTGCAAGGAAAAGCTGTTTGACACTTTTTTGAGATCTCAACTCTGCCATTTAATATGTATAAAAAAACTTCAGGGAATTTTTATGTATAATAGGAGGAAAGGGAAAAGGGAGAAAATTCACCAGGAGTTTCTGTTCAGAATCGGCCGGAATATAAATCTAGCGATGCTAGAAGAAGATTGCTAGATAATAGAAAAAGATAGAAAAATTATGTTGAGGCAAAAAATAACATAAAAAAGAGAACATTATTTATTCGCCTATTCGAGTGTACCAACACACCACTCCATTAGACATTATTTCGAAAAAAGGGCAATATATCAATATTTTCCCTCGCTGGCCAGAACCACTTTTACCTTAAGGTGGCCGCACTCACCGACGTGTACGTATGCGGTGTCTGCTTTACGTAGCAACATATAAAATTTACTGTTGATAGAGACAAAGAGCGAGAGAGAAGCAGTATACGTCATGCGTAACCGTCGCTGTACATGACGGTGAGTTTTCATTTACATGGCGCTCTCATAAGTTTGATCGTGTCAGCTGACACGTTGACGTACGTTTACGTCGGTGACCGCTAGTGCCGTGATATAAATGTTCGCTGTAGTTGCTGTCATCTCCATTGCTATAGCAACGCCTTTCCTGTCGCTGCGAGTAGTTTTCAGTTTACTGGGTCAGCGAATTTTACGGTAGTCTGTTCGAATAGATCTCCAGTGAAAAATATCCAGCAGAAACTTGCAGGAGAGTAACGAACGATTATCTCTCAAATTGGAAAATTATAATTTAGGATAATTTGCGATAATGGTCCATGCAAAAATAGTCCATGATTCTCGAAAAATACATATGTAGATATCGATGGTCTGCTACAATAACGGCGCATCTCAAATTAAAAAAAATCTTAGTAGAGCCAATTAAAATTTTCGCGTTGATAATTTTCAGGCTTTCTATAAAGAAAAATGTGTACGCTTTCAATAATTACTCAATGAATGTTCAGTGGCTAGGGTTTCCAGCTACTTAAAATCGAAAATATGAACGTTAATACCGGACTGATTAATGCTAATTATACCAAGTCTCCTCAGTAGCTTTTGAAATTAGACCGAAGAAGGCACCTCGATTTTCATTTATAAAAAATATGCATCACTGACTAATATGTCAAACATATGCCAATTCAGACTGTAAATAAGTTTTTCGATTATATTTGTCTGAGAGCCTCTTGGAGGTTAAAGACTAAATTGCCCACATCTACATAAACTCTTTATTTCTTTCATCAGAATCATTAACGGTTGAGAAAGTAAGAAAATTTCAGTTTTTATGGGCGGTGCAACGTCCCCTTTTCCAAAATCTACCAATTTTTGCCATAAGTACGCTATTGACAACATGTGTTGCTGTGTCCAATTTCAGGACGTTAGCATAAGCATTTCCAGAATTTCAGTTTGTATGGGAAGTGCCACGCCCATTTTTCCCAGTTCAATAGGGTATTTACAATCTATGCATCTATGCTAAGTTTCAGTTCCACAGCATAATTGGTTTGAGAGATATAGTGGTTTTCACATTTTAGTCTATATGTTAGATGCCACGCCCCCTATGTATCGGAATTAACATTTCTGGATTAGAGGAAGTTATATCGTTTAAATCGGTGTATGTTTCTTTGAAATCGAGCGAACGGTGTCTTCAAAAAATGGATTGAAAATTTTCTTGTGGCGTCTTTATATATAGAAGATAGAGATGTACTTCAAAATTTACATTTTTGGATATATGCATTTTCATCCGTTTTTTGGTATACCAACTGTTGATCATATTTTGATAGCGTTTTCCAACAAAATTTAAAATTTGGAATAATTATGTAGATATGTTATTAAAACGTGCGATATTTCGATTTGTGACAGAATAAGTAATTTTTAATCTGGAGTGCCGTTATTTTTTTTCGATGCAATAATCGGATCACCAAGCAACTTGCCATAAAAAAACTAATTATCGAAATGAGCTCACTTGGCCCGCCGTTATGCGGTAACATACTTAAAAAAAAAAACTATACAAAAATTTTCCAATGAATTGATAACCTTGAGTTGGTAAAAAATATGGCTGTTTATCAATCTAAACCGCTATAAATCTTAAATACCATCGATCGTACACGTTACTCACATAAAGGGTGGAGCTGGGAAAATTTACGGTAGTACGAAATCGTTTTTTTAGTGAAAGAAACTTGAGCCACAACAATTTTTTTCTTATTAAATAGCATTAGTAAAGTAAATAAAGTTTTAAACAATAATTCCATGAAAAAATTGCTTTCATTTTTTCTACTTGGAACGAAAAAATTCATATGCATACATCAATACTGGTAATCCCATTCATGCAACTTAATCCCATTTACACATTTTCAGCATAATATTTATGTTTCAAACTGCTGTCATAGGACAAACGAGGTATCTGTGTCAATAACCAGAAACTCTATGTCCAAATGACACCATTAAAAATTTTCAAGTTGTTAAAATATAATAAAAAAAAGACTACCAAGTATGAAATTAAATGATGGCGAAGGAGTTAGCTGGGCGAAATGTAGTACATAGTAGGTTTGGTTTGCATTTATTTGCTTTGCTAAAATTACATACATACCTATTTTTATACATATATGAATTTGCATCACTATGAGTGCTATTGCCTTTCATACTAAAATTCGTTGTCAAGCACAGTGCGACACATTTCGGTTGCACAAATTTTGATGTCAATTTAAACTAACAAATATATATTTTCAAAATTGACGGACACGCATGTAGCACAAACGCATACCTACGTACGTACATATATTCATAGATATTTTTACATTTGTGAAATTTAGTTATTGTTGTTGTTGCACATTTTGCAAACACTTTAGTGACTATCAGATATTTAATGTCAGCAAAACTGAATTCTAATAGATCGTTTTGGGATTTCGGACGAAAATTTGATATTTTAATATTTACAAGCACAACTCGATAATGGAAAATAAATGAGAGAGAGGGAGAGATGTAAGTCGAAAATATGTACAAAAATGTGTAGTTAGTAATATGGGAAAATGCAAATTTATTGCCGAAGTAATTCAAACAAAGGAATGCAAAATGAATAATAGTAAATTCGTAAGTTTGATTTATTTTTTTTTAAAAGTACATTTCAATAATAAAATACACTTTACATCGGAGTTACAAAAAAAGTACAAAATCCTCAAAATATTTCAGAGGCTTAGTAAATGTTTTGTAATTTTAAATCCAAAAAATAAGTTTACTGATTTCTTCCCAACAAAAAATTCTGAAGACGTGAACAACTTTTGTTGGTAATTCTTCTTCTTCTTCTTATTTGGTACTACAGCTGTTTGTCGGTTTGGGCCGAGACCAAAAAGCTTCTCCAATTGCTTCTCTCCTGCGCGAATTTGCGCCAGTTGTTTATCCTTCTGCACTTGGTCCTTCCATTGCGTTCGTGGGCGCCTTTGCTTTCGTTGTCCACCAATAGGTGCGGAGTCGAAGGATCTTTTCACCGGAGAGTCGTCATCCATGCGGACAACATGTCCAAGCCAACGCAATGGCAATTAGGTAACGGAAAAAAAGACGGAGTTTTAATTGGCCTACTCTGACTACTCTCACTAAATTCAGTAGAGTGTATTCTGCATTATGTTTCGCTAAATAGGACGTATGTGTTGAAGAAAACATCCATATAAGCTGAATCCTTTATAAAACCATAATTGCTGGAATGATTTGTGCGCTTAGCCTGAGACCCACCATATAAAGACGAATTCAGATAACTGTTTTCGACCCTCGTGTACGGCATAACGATTACAATAATAATAGGAGATCTCTTGGGTAGATACCTCTGTTCAATCGCTGAATGTGCTCTTTCCCTGCATAAACAACAGCCTTATTTACGGGCCTACACCAACGTGCAGAAGGAAGATGAGGCCAAAGACTGTTTTACGAGCATCAAGATAAAGCACGGCGTTGAAATTGTGCTAGTTAACATCAACGCTGGGTTGGGAAGAAAGCATGCATTTGGCTCTAAATTTTCAATTCTTACATTGACGGGATTCCCTTTAAAAACAGGGAGAGAGAAAAGATGGTAGGCGTAAAAAGAAGAACTGAAAATAAAACTTAGAACAGCTTCGTATCACTGCGGAATAGATATTTGGCTACTACTAATTGGTTCAGCAAAATGTGCCAAATCGCTTCTGATGAAATATAGGCAGCATACCGATATCGGGAGAGATTAAGGAAGGAGAGCACTATTTGCAAAGAAAACACGAGATGCGGAAAGGCCAGGGTGCGAAGGGCTGGGAATATTGTTCATCGGCATCTTTGATTTCGTTGTCCACCCTTAAGTGCCGTGTTGAAGGATCATGCGAACATGACCATAGAGTTTGCGTAGAATAGTTCTTTCAAAAACAACCAAACATGCTAATCTTTGTTCAGGATCGTCCATGTTGAGCGTCAAATAAAATGGCAATGAGAGATTTGTAGAGCATAGTTTTTGTTCGTCGAGAAAGCGCTCCACTTTTCATTTGCCCTACCGAGCCCCAGGCATGAGTAGCAACTGTTGGCAAAAGTTATTCTGCGCTTGATCTCCAGATGAAATTATTGTCAGTGTTTAGTTTGAGAAAGTTTTTTACTACTCCAAAGTTATGACTGTCAAAACTGACGTCTGTTCCAAATGAGTGTTGGCGGGAGGAACTTTGTCTTGTCCTCGCTCATCGCTAGACCAGCCTCTTTAGCTTCTCATTCTAAGCTGAAAATTGCTGCGCTGATGTTCCTGGGGATAGAAAAGCCCCTCCCTGTACCATTTGAGACAAAGAAAATTTTAGACCAAGCAACTAACATCTCAAAGGCAAGATCATTCTTAAAATAGCGCATAGATGTGGCCGATAGTGAGCGGAGTTGAGCAAGTATTATGGACTTCCTAGAGTAAAATAATCCTGTACAAAATTGTATTTAAAAAAATAGTATTGAACTACTGCCACGTTGCTATTGTCTGGAAACAGTTTTGATTATATTGGCCTGCCTTTGCCTAAGATTACTTCTACGTGTAAGATTTTAGCCAGTACATAAGTAGTATTCGATAAAATTTTATGTAGTGGTTGTAATTAATTGATTTTTTTTATCTGCAAAAGACAACAAGTGTATAACGCTGAAAAGATTAAAAAAAGTTTTATTGCTTTATCTTCTTTCATCCTAGTCAAAAAATATATATAATCTATGAAATGCTATTAAATTTTGCACATAACTGTTTATAGAAAGAAGACCTATTTCGAATTTCCAAATATTAAAATTTCCCAATGAAGTTTGAGTGCATATATAAAAATTGAAATTTCGAGAAAATATATAATACTGTTTTATCAGATTCCCACAGCTTCCATCATTTAAGCTGTGCAAAGTACAAACAAAGCAAATATAAAAAAATAACCAAAATTATTAGAATCATTTTAAATGGTAGAAATGAAATTTGCGCCCTGCACAGTGTCGTTATCAACAATTCATACTAGGCGGATAGTAGGTAGGTAACGCATAAGTATGCATGAACGTATTCATGTATATTATACACACTTCCATACAAATGTGTGTACATTAGATTGTGCCACCTTACAAGCAAACAAAAAAAAGCTCGCCCTCTTAGAGGTGTATTTTTGCATGGCAATTTCGAAAAAACTTGTTTTCTTTTTTAGCCAACCCACAGGTCGCGTTTGTATACATTTCGGTGACAACCTATGTTCGCAATACATTTTTTTTTATAGTTCTACTAGAATAATAAAAAAAAATCGGTAGAAAAAATTTTATGAATTTTGGTAATCTTCAGTTTACCGACACTAGGCTGGTATGCTAGTGTGATAGGAAATGAGATCTGGAAGATCGGGTAAGGTCTACAGGTATGGAACAAAAATTGTCGCCTCGATACAAGAACAGCGATATATCAGACTTGTATATCCGACTTTAAATGCCGAACATATGACGAATTATATTCAGCAAAAAAAAAAAATATTTTTGAAATTTGTCTAAAGGCAAAAATTAGTATTTTGGACTCAGGGGTTTACGGTGAACTTTTTTGTCTGGTACGATTTAATGTACATACATACATATTATGCATACAGCATTGTTGACCCATTTTATACTTCTTCTCACTTCACTGTGAATGAAATGCATGCATATTATGTGTGTGTAAGTGTGGCTGGCAGATATAAAAAATGCACTTGCACAACTCTGCAGTAAGTTTCTGTTTTCATTGTCGGTGTTTAAAAGGATTTATTATGCAATAATGACATGGTCGTAAATAGACAGATGCTTACATAAATTTTGTGCGTTTCATAAACATAGATACATACATGCATGCATATGTATATATGTACGTGCATGTCGTATACAAGGAGCTCCGTAGCGGTGGAAATTTGTGCCTTCAAATTAAAAATAAATTAAATATTATTACATTGAATATTGCACTCTTGCATTTGCCATGTGTCAGAAGCTGGATGCGATAGAGCTCATTATTTGAGTAGTAAAAACATTGTTGAAATAATTTATTTTTGAATGTACATACATACATACATACAATATGGATATAGTTCCGCCATAAAATTTTTGACAGCTGCCTGGGTTTTTGAGTTGAAATGGTTAAAATTTAATTTTTCCGTTTTGGAGCTAATTGCTTGCCCATTGAAAACCAAAATTGATTACAATGATTACAAAGTTATCTGAAACTAGATCCTAATTAGCTGTTTCCCACTAGAACAACATATATATTTTTTTACTATGGAAGTATGTGTAATATAAAAAATTTAAAGCCATTTTTTACGAGTTTGGATTTTCTTAGTTTGGCTTTTTTCAGTTACTTCTGACACTATTGAAGTAAATGAGCGATACGTATTAGGTGCACAGCTGTTTTTTATTGTTTTTTTTTTTTTAATTTCAAGCTTTATGGTAAAAAATCCAAGTGCTGGTCAATTATTTATTATGACTTGTTTATACAAAATTTGTTACCGGTTTTTTGTATGATAATATTTTTGAGGGAATACAGAATACAAGAGTGGCATAATATACGTAAATGTTCAAATTTAAAGCTTAAACAAATTTCACTTTTGTGCATACATAAATAGTTTACTTTAAATTAAATTTATACATTAAAGTACTCATTTTGCCATTAGTTAGTTACTTGCCAAGCCCACTTTTTTAAAAATTGGGTTTATGTCCCTAAACTCTATCCTTTTTCACCCGTTTCAATTCACTTTCGCTACTCATTTGCATATTCTATCCGTAAGTTATGGCGACTCGAGTTGACACTTTTGACTGTCCAACAAGCGTAACTTTTATGTGACTTTGCCTTTTCCACTACTGCATACCCATTATTGTATAAATTCGTGGCCGCCTCAACCCTTTTCAACATTTAGCTCTCGCAATGTTTATAAGCATATAAAATAATTTATGGTGTTTTTGTTTAGAACACCAATCCCTATTATTTTAAGCAGACATATGTATTCTAATTGGGATGGGAAACATTTTTTATTTTTCTGAATTTAATTTAAACATTTACAAAATTCGTGGCAATTTTCCCCAATTTCTTACCCATAAATTGGCTTTTACTTCACTCTGACTTACATGAACTTTCGTTTCTCATTTTATGTTTAGGTATTTCCAAATGCTTAGCTTCATGACATAAAGCCAAAAACTTTGCTCATCGACTAAGCTTCGTTAGTTTGGACAGTTTGGAAATGCCGCCAAAATGTCAAGCGTACTCAAAGCTCGTTTTTGTTGCTACTTTTTAAAACATCAGCATTTTTGTTGGTGCAGTTTAAGGCGTTTTTAAAGTTAGCAAGTTTAACTTTATTTTACATTTAAAAGAACTTAGGGAAGCACACATCGATGGTTGTTGGGACACTCTCGACTTAAATGATGTTTGTCTTTCGTCGTTTATTTACGTTTGAATTAGATTTTATAAATGGTATTTGAAAATTGTTTCTGAATCATCCTAGTACAGTTTTTATATGCATGTGTATGATATTTGCAAAGGGTCCGTTATCAATTGTTTGGGTAATGTACCGAGTTTTGTTTACTTCAGCCTAAGGCAATTGCCTTAAGTTGGAGGCTCTGTTACCAATACTTAAGCAAATATTTAAGTTTTATATTATATTGTCAAATTAAAACTTCCCATGCCAATTTTAATATGTTTTAAAGTTATTGCAGCAATTAAAATACCACCCCCATTGTATTATGCTATTAAACAATAAAATTATAGAGTTTTCTACACGTGTCTATAATAAGTGGTTAGCCACAGAATACAATAAAACTTCCGCAACCGTAAATATCCTGCAGCACTGCCTACCACTGACTTCTTTTCACACGCAATTTGAATATTTTATAAAATTCATTATTCGAATAAAATGCTATTAATTAAATACTTGTGCGCATTTCCAATTTGGGCACGCAACATTTTATTTGCACCTCAATATGTTAAAACAACAAAAATGCTCGATAAGAAACACGCAACTTGAGTCCCTAGAGAACAAAGCAAACAACTAACCGCATTGTGGAGCATACAACCACTTAAAAACATGTATTTGTACATACATACAGACGTACATGTATACTTAAACATATGCCTGTGGGGAAAATCTCTAGTTCGGGACTGCTGGGCTTCTAGTACATTTTCACGCGCTTCTGGTTCGCGATAAATCTCTTTCGAATACAAGCAACTGGCGAATTTGACACGGCGATGTCCTGGGAAGTTCCGAACTAGTCCTAAATTCTATAGTTCCTTGCCAGTTCTAAAATCGACAGACGAAAGAAAAAACTATCATGATTTTTCAATCTTTTTGGTTCTTCATAGAAACATGTTTTCTATTTGAAATATTTTTTTTTGTTTTGAATAATTGTAAGGAATGTACCCTTAACAGGGGTGCTTGCTATTATTGGTTACATTCCAGGAGGTCTCAAGGTGTTTAAATGTTAACATAAATTTTTGTTTTATATTACCAAATCATGACAAAGCATCTGAGAAGTTTAAGTGGACTTAGCAGCAACTTTTCACTTCCTGCAAGTGATACTTATATAGTTTTAAAAAGGAATATAAAATAGTCTATTAAAAGTCGCACATTTCATTGCATTTGAATTCGTGGAGATCTAGTTACTATCGGACAGGTTCGTTTTCGGCGATAAAGATCTATTACGGAACTAGAAATTTTGTTCCCTAGTGCGGGGTTTCCCTGCAGGGTATGCATACGGACATATGTATGTACGTGCATTTGTGTATGCGTACGAATATGTATCTGGGTTTGGAAATCTTGCATGGCACACCACTGTACGTACATAAATTGGGGCAAACGAATGTGTCGCGTAACTGTTTAATTTCCACTGCAACAACAATAACTCGCGCGCACATTTTGGTCACCGTAAAATTAATAAAATATGCAAAGCGCTGCATTCAAGTGCAATGCGATAAAAGTGAAATACGATGAGGTATTGCCGAGCGCACACAGCCAAAAACCCAGCAATGTATACGCCTACGCATACGCATAGACATGACTACGGTAGACTGAACTAAGTGCTCGTAGGCGAACTGGTAGATAACCATTCGTTGTTTGTAGGTATATACATACATAGTAGTTTTGTAGTAACTCGCCATTGCAGTGGCAACGCATGTGGCAGTAATCACAGGCAACGATTGCCATGAGTGGTGAGCGACATATGTATGTATATATATGTATGTATGTATCGTTCAAAAACCGCAAATCATGGAAAATCTGTAAAACAAATTCCATTGAAACAAGCACTGTTAACCAAACGGTACAGTGCCTACACAGAGTGCTGCAAGTCAAAAGTGTACGGCAAACCCTTGGCATTTATGTAGGTCCCATGAAACCTGCAATAACGAAGCTGGCCAACAAGCGCACTAGTGAACGGAGTGAACGCCGCCGGAAAATAAGCACTGACAATGTCAAAGCGCACAATTGCAAAAGCCAAGGCAACAAATAAAATAGTAAGCGGAAGTGAATACGAGAGAAATGAGTAGGAAAGCGTCCAGAGGCTTTGTGTGTGGTGAAAAACAAGCTATGTATATAAAACGCTTTGCCCACAAGCCACACACATAGACATGTGTGTGCTAAAACTAGGTGGCACACACCTACAACCAACATTACTAAGTGAAATGCAATGGCATGTAAATACAACAAGCGCAGGTATGGTCATGTGAAATATAATAGAGACACGATATTTTGCCCAAATATTGACAATTTTTCTCTGGTTTATTTAATGTTAATTATTAAAAAAAAAAAACATCTACTTTTCCAACAAAAACCTTATAAGTCTAAAACTAGAAAACTTAAGAAATTTTTGAAAATATACAACAACAGCAAACTTTTTATTAAGAACTTTAAGAAAAATTGTAAGTATGCAGTTTTATAGCCTATTAAATTTCAACTTAATAGATGGCAAGTTTTAAGTGGCTAAGAAATCGCATTGATTTTTGATCAATTTTTCTGTTTTTTTTTAATGACAGAAAACAATAACGTCTTTCACAAAAAAATATTAAAAATCAACGCAATTTCATTGCCATTTGAAACTTGTACTTTTTTGAGCTAGAATTCAATGGGCTATAAATCTGCATACCTCCAATTTTTGTAAACATTCTCAATAAAAAGTTTGTTGAAGTTGTTAGATTTTGTTGAGTTTTTCTAATTGTTCTACAAAGTTTGAAATTTGTACTTACAGGATTTTTGTTAGAAAATTAGCTGTATTTTTATAAAAAAAAAAATAATAAACATTAAAAAAGAAAAAATCGAGATAGTCAAAACTGGTCAAAATATCGTGTCCCTATTATTTTTCACATGACTGTATGTACATCCACAAGTACGTGGGCGTTTTTCACTTTTATTTGTGTGTGTTTATCGCTTGAATTCTGCTGCAGTGGCGCCTAAAGTTTGTTCAGATTGAAAATGCCTTTTGGGTGTCGCACGGTTGCGTGGAGAGCCTGTGCGGTAGATATTTGATGCCCAAAAATTGCACTCAACTGCAATGCGACCAAAAAATTATCTGGCGCAGCTGTGCATTTTCACTACGGAGGCGGTGACTGCGTGCGTGAGCGTTATGCCAATATATGTGTATGTGTGTAAGTAGCCCGCATGCGAAGGTGTGTTGCTACTTGTGAATTATGGCCAGTAAAGTTTTCGGTTTCGTTTTTCACTATTTCGGTGAGTATTTCTATTTGCTTTGTGTTTTAAGTGGTTTGTTTATGGGAGGAAAAATGTATTTGTGTTTGAGATTGCACAAGCCTTTCTGTACTACCCCAATTATACATTAGATCGCTTGTTTTAGTTTGGAATTTAAGGTTAAATTTTAAAAGAAAACCAAAATCGGTAGTCACTGGCAACTGGAAAACTAATACGATCGTACTTGCATTAAAATATGTATGTACATATGTGGTGCTTTTGGAGTAAAACACTTAAATGTAGGAAACGGCATCATCTGTGAAAAATTGCCTAGTTTTCTTAATTCTGTTATGAGTTTGAACTTAAACGTTTGCTTAATAAAATTTATGTGAATTTTAATTGCACTGCAAATGAAACGGGTATGGAGAAAGGTTAGCTCTGAGGTGACGACATGCGCCTTGAGGGCGAGTAAGCGAGTATAAAGATATGTTGGTTGGTTTGCCCCCCTTTCTACAAACTACATCGGCCAGAATGACAGAGTCCTCTTGTCCCATGCCATACTGGCCGGAATTGGATTTTTTTCTGGCGTAAATTCAAGATTTGTATAGCAATATATTCTGGATATCAGTTATTTTTATAAAAGTACATATATCAACTTAGCAAATTTCTAATTAACGGATTTGAAGTTTCAACACCGTATATACATCACTTTTCGATAACCCCGATAGAAATCTGAGAAATTAATTGATCATTTCTGACACCTCTTGCTCTCAATGCAAACACTCTACCTACTCCGGTGTACGTGGCGTATGAGTAACACTCTTTTCTGCTCATATTTCATACAAAAAGTCCTTGTGCATTTTCATTTGACCAATCATTATTTTCTCATTTATCTATCGATTTTCTTCATTGGTAGCTTTGTTTTTTTTTTTTTAATGAACAGGCTTTAACACAAGTGCAAAATATTTACACAGAAACTGTTATTTTTTTACCTTTTTCTGGAATGATTAATTAGTTTCTGAGAAACTATCAGGGCTATCGAAAAATGTTGTGTATACGGTTTATAGAGAATTTTATTTTCCTTCATCCGCTGTACCTCATATTACGATTTTTTTACTTGGTTCGTAAGATATACTTGATTAAGTGGAACCACTCTTTTTTTAAGCTGAATAACGGTGAATTGCAAATATCTCGAAAACGTATCCATGCAAAAATAAATTAACTTGATTTTTGGAATCAGCGAGCGATTCTACATACAAATTGGATAGCGGCATCTGGAGAACAGAATCAAAATTAAATTTGTGATCCAGTATTATTAGTCAATTGTGATGAGCTTGTGAAAGGTTGCGTTAATATAAATAAACAAAATTAGATAGGGAAAATAAAGGTCAAGATATCTCTAATAAGAACTAGTTAATGTGCATATCGTGTGTGTGTGTGTTTGTTGTTATTGTTTTTGTTTTGTGTTTGTAGTGCGTATTTAAAGAAAAATACTAAACAATATTTTTGTGTTACGTGGAGTAGAACTAGCAAGCTGACGAGTTATGACGCGAACAATGCTTATTAATAATTAGATTTTTTTTTTAGTAGTAACAGTTTTTCCTTATTTTTGCTCATTTTTCCAAAATTTAAAATTTCAAGCGAAGAAATCTATGTATCCTCCTTACATAGAATAACGCAAATTCGGGATTTTTTCACCACGTTAATCTTGAAAACTACCAAACGGATTTGTGAACATTTTTTAACAGAGATATTATCCTTAGGCCTGAAAATTTCTGTAGGATTGCCATCTGTCTAAAAAATTATAAGATCCGCACCGTTCGTTGGATTACAGAAAATGAGGTGTCAAATGAAGGTGCTTGGCCTCTAGGTGTCCAATAATGTATTATATTTTTAGTAGAGCTGACACCATTTTAAAAATTATAATATCTTGACAGTTAGTTGGACTAAAAATGAGGTGCAAAGTGAAAGGAAACGGGCGCCGGATGTGCAATATGGGTTTATTTTTTTATTGAGGCTGCCACTTTTTAAAAATTACTACTTTACATATACATATGAATTTTTGTTAATGACGTCAGACTTGCACAGTTCATTCAATTTACAAGAAATAAGGTGTCAAGACCTTGGCCTATAGATGTGCAATAAATTTTTATTTTTTTGTAAGGGTTGCCCCTTGTTTGATAAGTCGTAACGAAAGAGTGCCAAGAAATCTTTAGTTTGAATAATTAAGCTATTTTTGAGGTGTTTGAAGGAGATTGGTATCAATCGAAATACGTTTGAAAAGCTTTATTCATAATTATATTTAGTAGGATTGCCGTATGTTTCAACATGGAAATTCAACTTGAATTGTGGCGATTAGGAAATTTAAATATCTATCACAATAAGCAAGTTTTAAAAAAGTTCGAAAAAGGTTATCGTTCAAAAGCATATATGGGGACAGGGGAGGGCGGGGCATACGAGAGTCAATAGAAAAGCCCATTAGCACCTGCCCAACCCTAGCGCACCGCAGAGCCGGATTTTTGAACGACCACGCGCTCAGCGATATCGATCGAATGCAGATTTTGCAGCAGGGTTTACTTAATACATTTCTTGTGTATATTAACAAACTGAAGTTTAAATGGGAGGCACAATAGATCAAATTTAAACACTGATCAAAGCGAAGCACTGTGGTTCTTCACGTTTGTCTGCTTGTGCACTGCAGCAAAATTACATTTAAACAGATGAGCTGATAACCAGGCAAGCGTTAATAACCTCATTGTTTCTATTCGCCCATTTAAATAAAGCGTGTAAACTTCGATATAATAAAAACAAAAATTTTTTTGCTTTCGTAAAATATAATTAGGACTCAAACACGATTATCACAATTAAATAATAAGTACCCTTTTTTCCGTGTTATAAATCGCTATTTTAATAATTAAATGAATCCTTGTTCAAACGAAAACTTTTGTGCACTTAAACACAAAGGCAGTAAACCTGTGAAAACTTTTTTTACACAAGTAATTTTGTTTTGACTTTATTTACAGTTCTCAATAATTTCACTTCATTTTACGACATTAATTATTGCCGTAGTAATTGACTTTCCCTTAACAGCCCTTAGCCACCGTTTTCTTACAATATTTCCCTATCATCGGTCTTATCAAAAGTTTTCCGCGTGAACATTGCTGGACCTGTAGTTGCAAGTTCGTCTGCAATGAATTCGCTTTCAATTCTTTGTAAATTTATGAGCAACATCAAAACAAAAAAAAAACAAAAACAAGCAAAATTTTATTTGACTTGTTCCACTTTTGGCAGAAAAATCCACCATTAAGAGCTCCTGTGTACAAATATATGTAAGTCTAAGTATGTATAACGGTGCTCGATTTTCAGTTGCTGCATTGCCGCTACTCGTACTTGTGTTCTTGTTTATGAAGCTGCCAAATTTTATGCTCGTTTTTTTTTCTCCTTCCACCTTTGCTGTTGCTGCTTTTCACCGAAAGTTTGTCTGCGTAACGAAGCGGAAGTCATGCAGGCGCCGCTACGGCTACGTTGTTCTCACGTATAGAGGCACACAAATATGTATACTGCTCTGTATTTCTGTTTATGTGTGTGGTAGTGTAAACGTTTACTGTACATGCACACTCATGCTTGAGCGCTTATTTTGTGCCATTTTGTTTGAGGAAAAAGCAACGCAAAGCTAACGCAAATAAATTTGCGAGGAGTGAAAAATCAGGCATCACCGCGGGAGTCAGGGTGTGAAAAGTCAGTTCGAATTCATTTTCGTTGTTTCCTTTTTTTAAGAAAGTTAAGCTTTCGTCAACATATATACATATTTCTTGGTAACTTTAAAAAGCAATATTTTTTGTTTTTTTCCGAACTTCCTCAAGTTTGCAATTTTTTTGCTTTTACAATCAATACAAAATTCAATTTCCGTTTTGAGGTGTAGAGGAAGCATATAATACGGGAACTAGCTAGTCATATGCAATTATTTTGTAGCAAATATTTTTTAAATGCTATACCAAGTAGACGCATTCACGCGTGCAAAGTACGTAAAGTTAGAACATGAGTATAAGCAATGGCAGGCAGGGCGTATACGTAATATTTAGGATACTACATACAAACAAGTGAATTAATTATACATGCATGTTTGTGTATAGAAGTACCTGAAAAGATATTATATAACAAAATATGATTTAATATATGGCTGCACGATGTCCTCTTTCAGTTCATGGTGTGCGTCCTAATGTTGTTATATAAATTTTGCCGCCTCTCAAAGGCAGATGTTTTTAAGATATATGCATTTGTCATAAAAAGCTTTGATATAAAAAGAAAAGATTTTCATTTATGGTGAAAACAAAGAGTAGAAAACTCAAGAGCTCCGAAATTTGACGAAACCGGTTTGGGAATGAACCTTTCTATGACTTTGTAAATAACTTATTTTCAATTGCTATTAGTCGTAAAAGTTTTTTTAAATTATGAAAATTCTTTCTAAGTGTGTATCCTGTTCATGAAGTTCTCAGTATCCGCGCAAAGGGAATAGTCACAGAAATACCATATAATCTAGATCACTCAGTTCTGACGCAGGGAAATTATCGCTATTGTGGCTACTGCCCTACAAACCAATCCTTGCGAAGGAGCTTAGCTGCACAAATCGGTAACAACAGACAATCATTGCAGTTCATTGGGCTTCGAATGCGCGAAAGGATTAAAAACACTTGACAATACATGACACAAGTAGACTATAGATTAACACTGATTTGATGCCTTTCACTGAATCCTATTATAAGCCAAACCAAGGCTTACAACTATTAAAAAAAAATATATTTTAAAAAAGGTTATTTGTATCAGTAAGTGAGAGGTAACACAAAGTGCTTCTAATTGAACAAGAAATTTGTTAGAAATTTCAAAGGAATTACAGTACATAACCGCGAGCAATACTCCCACAGCGTCATACATGCAAATTGTTTTCGTAGAATATCAACAACAAACAAAAGTTAGCCTTGAAAACTAAGTCAGCAGTATCTTGTGAAACGAGGTTTGGTCATATCTTTTAGCTATTAAGGGTTGCAAGATTTTATTACTCCTTCTGCAGTGTTTGGAATTTACCCATTCCTGTAAGGTAGTCAATTTTAAGAAAACAGAACGATTGAATTCATTTAATATTTTATTTATCATATGAAAATATTTTATCGGCAAGTGCTGTATGCTTACCGATTCAAAGTTGTCCTTAAATAAATACTAAATAATAATTTGGGAAAAAGTAACCCAGAAACACTGTGGGTGTGTGGAAAAACTATGTTGCCTTCTATAAAACAAAATAAAATAAAAAACTATTTTTTTTTTTTGCAAAACGAATAGACAACGCCGCGGCTTATTTAAAATTACCCAACTCTGTAAGTAAAGAACTTTTTCATGAAAATTGGGTCATTTTGGCCCAATAATTGCAGAAGGGTTAATAAAATAAAATCTGAATATTTAAAAAAATACTCTTGGTTCTATGTGCCTGCAACGTTGCACAAAATTTTCTTTTACAGCCATGAGGTGGTAAAATACGTGATTTCTCCATTGTCGGAAGAGGGTGAAGAAACTAGAAATAAGGATTTCAAAAGGTATCGGCTAAAAAATTGATTAGCATTATTATTTACTAATTTATTGGGTTGAATTTTTTTGAAATTTATTTTACAGAAATACTTGTTGGTAAATTAAAAGCAAAAACGGGTTGTAAAGTAAAAAATTCTTAGCCAAGCTTGAAACGACTGCAAAGCAGCTGTGATACCAAAGCAATTCAGTATGGAAATTTGCATTATTTGTAAGCGAATGTAGAGCTTTCAAAGCTGCCACAAATGATTAGTATTTGGCCAAAGTTCTAGCTTTAAAATCAAATTCAATTTACTCTCTGAATAATACTTAACTCATGCACACATATTTTTCCCTTCAATTTCTCATAAAATTTTTGTTAAATCCTGTATCCTGTATAAATTTCCATATCAAAAATATACCAAAATCGATGTTCGCATTTATGTTATTTCATAACTTGAAAACGGCTCGAATATTTAGTTTGGCTTGTTTTGTTTCCATCACTGGCGAGTGGTATGAGTGTAACATTACCCTTTCAATGGATTTATCCATTATAGTGGACAGAACAGAAGAAAAATTTCTTACGATTTGCAGCATATTCTTGTAACCAATACCTACAATAAAGTTGTAACAGAACGTGAAGCTAAATCTAATTCAGCTGCGCTTTAGACCTTTTTTCATTTAAGGGCTTGAATAAAAAAAAATAAAATCATCTATATTTCATGGTGATTTCTCCACGCCTTTCCACGATGCAAAATGTCTTTGATGTTACACTCGAACCATAAATTTATTAAGTAACTGCAAGTTGGCTTAGCATTATATTGAGTTACAATGAAAATTTTGCAATAAATACTGGAAAATTAAAATACAAAATTTTAAGTCTTCTGTTGTGTGAAAATGGCACAGGACTTGAGTTAAAAGCCGTATGCGGGTGGCATACCACTGTGACATTTACCGCAAATTTATGGCTACAACGCTGCAAATGTGCGTGTACACTGTATGTGTATATTTATATGTACAGCCATATGTACGTGAGTTTGTATGTAGATATGTTAGCTGGCATGCAAATGGCATAACTTAAAATGCAAAACGCGTACCAGCAATCGCGTGATGTACGAGCATTTTAAGTATGCGAAAGTCTGCATTTCTTTTTTTTCCACCATGCCGCAAATGTTGCAAGTTGCAACGAACGTGCTGTCGTTGTGCGCAAAATACATGAAGACCTGCATGCATCCAATACACTATACAGGCACACTCGTCTAGTTGGCCAACATCATCAGTGAAACCTCAAGATATGCATGCAATTGCATTTAAATTTGTGAATTATGAATTTTTTATGCGCCAAGCGCTTCGTTTGCCATCTTTCTGCCTTGTATAAAATTCAGACCAAGGCAAGCGAGCTGCTGCTTGTCGTTCGTTGGTCCTCCTACTTGATGCATGTAATAATGCATACAATTAAATTAAGCTCACTTGCGTACGGATGAAACTTTTCATTTTATAGGCTTTTAGCATGAAATTTGTGGACACAAAAACAAACCTTAAGCGAGTTCTCTATTACAAGAGATGACCGTAGAGGTGCATTTTTTTCCACATTGCATCTGATTTACATACCTACTCGCTGACGTATTCATCTTTAAAGACGTTTTCAAAGCACCGAGTGCGGTTTCTAAGTAGTGAGGAACTTTAAAATGTCCAGTTGTGATTAAGATGTTGCTTTTTAAATATTTCTAAAAAATATATGCGCAAATTTTACTGACTTATTTTCTACTCATTTCTACATAGCATAAAAACTTACCTTAGCTGTGTTGTGAAAGTTGTTGCCTAAGTTGTAGAAAGTATTGCCGTTGCTGCTGCTTTGTTTGTTGTAGCTGAAGCACAGTATACTTTTAGTATGCGTGACAATAGTTAGCTAGAGATAGCTTTATATGTAGAGTCTGCCTAGTTCAGTGAAAAATATCAGTGAAAAGCACAGCTGCAAGATAGATGCTGAAAAATAATAAAACGAGACATTTAAAAATGAAAATAAATTAAGTTCCCAATATATAGGTATACGCTTGCACAAAAAGACATTTAATGTAATGTTTGCTACAAATATAAGTATGTTAAATAACATCAATATAAACATATATTTATCAGAATTTTTAAATACGACCTACAAGTTATTTTATAAATTGCAAAATTTTAAAATTTTTCCGTTTTGAGTAAACATATAAAAATTGTTGAATGAAACCGACATTGTGATACATATTTCAATTACGTAATTCCCTTAATTCAAGTTTAATTTTACTTTTCTAACATGTAGCAACTCTCCTGTACGTAACTCAGACCCATGCCCGTTCATATGCATATTTGAATAACTAATTTAACTTAAAAAATATTTTTAATTTACTTTTTAAACAGGTGGCAGTCCTCTAAAAAATATTTTCAAACCCAATCTTCGATAACCTATATTCTGATATAAATTTTATAAATCTACCTTAATTACAGTTAAATTTGATTTTCGATCAGGTGGCAACCCTCTCCCATGTAGGTTTAAAATAAAGTCTTTACAAAATTATTTTGATTGATACCGATATTATAATAATTCATTTAAGTAATTCCATAAATAATTTGAATTGAGTTTAATTTTTAAATAGAGGGCAACCCCATTCAAATATCTTAAAAATATTAAACATGTTCAAACTAATCATTTCTTAACAAATTTTCGTTTGGCACACATATTTTAATGTATCTTATAACTTATGCACACTTTAATTAAATTCGACTTTTCAAGTAGGTGGCAACACCCTTCAAGATATTCTAAAACTACAACCTTTTTAAGCATATTTCGTCTGACACCCTACTACATGTGGTTAAGAAATAAAGCACTTCCAAACGAGTTCGATTTATACGCTATTACATAATTTGAATTTAACTTTTTAAACAGGTGCCAACCTTCATCAAAATATAACGTTCTTAGACCTCTTTCGCATGACAACCATATCGACCCCTAACCGCCTAAAAGACGTAAGTGATATTTTTTCCAAATTTAATTTTTGCTGCAAAAATGCAATTAGATGATTTAGAAATATTTGCATCAGAAATAAGAAAAAATAAATAAATTCCGCTTAAGCCCTTCTTGCGATTATGACTGATATTATAATACAAATTTCAATTGCCTAGTTCATACCGCACATACACATCTGAGCCAAAACCCAGGCTTGATACCATGTAATCCATGGATTTAATTTCTAACAGTTTAAGATTGAGCTATCCTTAAGGGCGTTGATTTCACACATTCCCGACTAGCTGAGTCTTATTGCTAAGTACATCGAGATTTCCTTTCGATATAGATCACTGAAAGCAATATTCAGTGCTTTTGAACGACAGGATTTCTTAACCCCAGATATCCACCATTAACACTGCATAACACCATAGCACCATACTCGTCGTACATCGAGAAGACGTTGGCAATAAATAGGTCCTCCCTTTTAGCGGACCACGGAGTGCCCTTAATAAGTCGATTGAAATCTATGGAACCGTTATCACGCACGATTGCTTGCGTATATACAACGAAATCGAGCCGCCATCAACCAGAGCACTCCCGAAATGGGGGAGGTTAAAGAAAAAACCATCGAATAGATCGATATATATATAAATTAATCTTCACAAACGTAAAATTGTCATCCAAGCTTTTTCCCCAATTTAGAGGCATTAAGCTATAGCTAAGAACGTAGATAATAAGAAAGTAAGTAACAGAGGCGTGCCTTCTCTTTTGCCCTAGTACGTATTTTAATTGAATGAAAAGAGAAGACACGCCGCTGTTACTCACTCTCGCTACAATTATAACGAGTTGTTCCTTCTTATTATCTGTGTACGTTCTTTGGCTAGAGCTTGGCTTTGGACCAGAAGGCCCGACTACCCTGATCAGGCTATACTCCTTTTCCCCTGTTCCATAGTTCACGATAACAACTGGGGATGGACTGGGCAGAAAAGGTTAACATTTAATAATCAGCGTGTGGATCAGGGACGGTAGACAACTGTCGCTATAGGTGTGTGTTTTAACAGATCAGTTTGCCTTGGCATACAACGCGATAAGGTTAAAAATATCACCAGATTCCTACTTCAGCAACTGTTCAAAAGAACATGAGTGAGAATCACGCCAACACTTTGACAAGGCAAAGCTTCCTAAATGTGCAAGCAACCATGTAACCTAATTTGTATAGCATAAACTCAAGAGTTCGAGTGCAGCAAATTAAAAGCAGACGCAGGGTTTTTTTTAAACGAATGTGATCATTTCGCAAGTTCTCAGAAAGACATAAATACATTTCCGTTAGGGGTACATCAGTTTCAGACGAGCACAAATACTACTGATCTAATGTATTTCATCCTCTTTCTATTCCACCAACCAAACGACCTTCAATTTGCCACCCGGCATATACCTACACACAACCATTATTTGAGTGCAAAAACGAAACAAAAGAACACAGAGCACGTGTTTACACGCCTAACCACTGCTGACATATTTTCCTACGCATGTGTGGCTTAGATTAACTTGCTAAACCCGCTTTTTGTGTCGACATTTTATGTGTCTCTATTTTTTTTGTAACCCTCAAAGGGCGGCCACATTCGCAAACAACTTCAGCGCTGATAGTTGGCCTCTACTGCCTATGGGAGATGCCACTACATTGTGCTAAATTACTTGTAGATATGTATGTATATCTATGTGTATTTACTTGTGTGAACTTGCGCCACTTCCACAACAGCAATGCCAGTCACTAGGGCGCTAAAGTAACTTTAGTTTTTACTCCTCCATTCTATGCATATGTACGTCTTTTTGTTTTTTTTTTCGTTTCGCCTTTGTTTTCCCCCTGAATCAGTGTTCTTTGTCCGTACAAATTAACGCAGCTAACGAAATGGAAACAAATTGCCACGCGAAAGCTCCTGCTTCATTATATTAGTGCTACTGGTATCAGCCGCCCAACCGGAAGATCCACATTGACAACAGCATTGCGGCTCCAAAGAATTGTTCGCAAGCCTATGGAGAAATAGTGCAAAGTGCAAAACAAAGCCGCGCATAAGCAAAAACCAATGACAATATACCTTCGAACAACCACATACATACATACAGTGACACTACCCTGTAGTCAAACGTACTAGTTGTAAACTACCTCACAACTAGTATGAGCCGCATGCCCAACTAGTCAGCCAACTATCTTTTTTCCATGCAATCAACTGGTATTTTTAACATGGGGATGTCCTACGAGATGGCAATTGTCAGATTTCGGTCAGAAATATACCAGTCTCATACTAGTTAAAAATAGACAGAAAATTAGGACCAAAACGACTACTTTGGGAGTCAAAAAATAAAAGTAATTCACGAATATACAATAAAACACTTTTGATTAAGTACACTTTAATATATTATAAATTTTTCAATAAGGGTTAATAAAAGTAAAAGGTTTCAGGTACAATAAATACTATATTTTTATCTTTTTTAATAATATTGAATATGCAAAAGAAAACATTTTAGTTAAAAATAAAATGAAGACTTTACTTCATTTTTGCGTGAACTAAAATAAAAATAAAAGTTTTCATTAAAATAAATTAAACTCATTAACTTTGCACATTCCAATCTTTTCTTTTTCAAATTTTACAAAAGTAACAATTAATGTTTAAAATTTGAGATTTGTATAAGAATGAAATAAATAAATAATTCAAGCAGTTATTAAATATTCTTAGCTTTTTTCAATAGTTTTTCTTGATGATAAATAATAGAAATTCATCGATTAATTATAATCGTGTAATTAAAGCAAGTCAAAAATAATTGAAAATGATCAAAAATAACAAAATAATGATGTAATTAAAATTAATAAATTAATTAACGCTTTTTACGTAATTAATTAATACTCATTAAACGGTTATCCAAAGAAACATGCTTTAATTAATAATCATTATGAATATTAATCATTAACAGGTATTGTATAATTGAATACGTACTCCCTTTAATTGTTTACAATATACCCAAATAAAAGTTATAATATTTTGTATACTTTATGGTATTAAACTGTCGAAGTCAAAACAGGGCATGAATAAATAGTTTGTACTTGGTACAAGTCTGGTAGTTTTCGAACTAGTTCGGTTTCAGTCAGGAAATTCTAGTTGTAAACTAGTATTTTTCCTGACTAGTTTGGGGTTTCACTGCTGGGTACAAACTATCTAAAAGCACTAATACACTCGTACATATGTATGTAAGTACACTTCGGCAAAATGAATAAAGGAGAAAAAATATATGATTATGGCCAACGTGCGAGTAGGGCAACAGTAATCCCTTGGTCTTAATGCCACACAGCCGCTTTTATTGTAGCAAAGGATATTACCGGCGCCCGCATTTTGCAGCCGGTGGAAGTGAATTCAATTATGCGGCAATTTTTAAACAAATGAGTTAACTAATGTCGGGGATTATGGCGGTGCGGCAAAATCGGTAAGCTATGAAATGTGGCAGAAATACTAGCTCTGACCTTCGACAACAACAACAATACAAGTGTATTTTATTTTTTCTTGTTTTTAGCCTTTTTATAGTTTTTTTTTTTTTGTTATTCCTTACAAAACAGCAGCTTAGTGTTTTTCTTTGTATTATTTATGAAGCAAGATTTAGAAAGTAAAACAGTAGAATATTCATAAGTAAAATCTCTCTATTATATGCGTAAAGTAGTTGCGCAGGCGAAGATTAATATGTAATTCTGCTTAATCTTTATCCACTGTTCCATAGGGCAGGCATCATCCGAAGGGTTAGTGAAATTATTTTCATAAACAATTTTTGTTTGTTATTCATAACAGAAATGCTACCCAAAATATAATATACGGATACAAATGTATGTGCAAAACAGATTATTGGAAATACTTTCCTTTTTCTTTAACATTTTTCTTTTGGCGCCCGTATCGTAATTTTTCATTCAACCCCTCATTGAATTCAGCAGAAACTTCCAAATTGTTGGTAACCTTCGAAAGAAATATTTTCGAAACAAAGCTTTCCCGTTTGATTCCCATATTGAAATGTTTAATTCGACTTGTCAATCATATGGATTCTGAATTTCTAAACAAGTGGCAACCCTCTTAATAATGTAAGTAGAAAAAATAAAATCTTTTTCAATTTATTTTAATTGAAAGCTATATATCTACTTATAAATACATATACTAAAAGCTTTCAATTAACTTATTTAGCTCATTGGCCAGGCAACCCCCTTCAAAGACATTTTTGAAATAAAACTTACACAAACATCGTTCGCTTGACACCCATATTAAAATATTTCATATAGCTTGTTAATTCAATTGAATTTAAGCAAAATATTGCTTGCAAATATATTCGAAATAAAGCTTTCTTATATCTCTTTCGTTTGATGTTCATATAAAAATGTTTGAGTAAATTTGCTAATAAAATTTACTTTAAATATGTATTTGAGCAGGCGGAAACCCTATTGATGTCGGACTTTCTAGGGACTTCAAATTTCAATAAAAAAAAATAATATTATAAAATTCATAGCAATGTAGAAGAAAAAGGTAAAAGATATAATTTAGTAGAATCGAAAAATTATATATATAATTTAGTAAATTTTGTTATCTTGAACTTACTTATGTACATATTGATAATAATAATAAAAACAATAAAAATTGTTTGGCGCGTACATTTACGGAAGTTTTTGGCCGAGCTTCTCCTCCAATTTGTAGCGTGCGCCTTGATGTTTTCCTTTCTAATAGCCGTCGCCCCTCGGCAGGCAATGGCAAACCTCCGCGTGTATTTCTGCCATGAAAAACAACTTCTCAATAAAATACAATCGCCGTTCGGCGTCGGCGTAAAACTGTAGGTCCCTCCGCTTTGTGTGACAATATCAAGGCGCATGCCAAAAATCGGAGGAGAAGCTCGGCCAAACACTAACATATGTGTAAGCGCCAATCTATTATTATTATTATTATATTTTATCTAGGAAAAGATTGATAGCCCTTTACGATATCCCTCTTCCCGCAAAATAATGAAGCTACATAAAAATAAATTTACACATTTGTAGCAACAAACTTAACTAATTTCCTAAGTCATATATGTAATCATTTTTTTTATGGCACAAAATATACAGCTGTAGATGAGTAAACCTGCATACGAGTACGCATTACGTGAAATCGAATACACTGTCCTCCCACACAATAAATCTTCGATATCCAAAGTAGCCGTTTGCAGGCGTTCAAATGTTTATATTTATTATTGCAATAATAATTTATTTGAAAATGTCCAATGTCACTTAGATATGTTAGAAATTTACGAGAAGAATTTACATACGGTTAAAGTGTAATATGGGACAATCAAATTGTGTATGGTACTATGCATATGCATGCTAATATAACAGTGTCAATTCTTTATCAGATCAATACAGATATGTGTTTTTATGGTGTATACTTTGATAAACGCATATACAAACATACATAAAGTAGCAGAAAACAAATACCTTTCACATATAGTACATGATATAGGCGTAGATTTATTGACTCAAATACATTCGATAAACACAAAAATAAATTCAAAAAAGGAGTGAGTGTGTGCGAATTGAGGCTGCTGGCAAATATCGAAAACTCAATAAATATTGCACTATACAAAAAAAAAAATAAATCAATGACAACATGAGCTGATAGACATAAATTGTTCATACAACCAATATTTATTTATATATTTAAATATTTTGTATTTGCTTTCCAATCGAATTGTGCATTTCGCAAATTGGGTCTTGAAATGTTTATCATGGGGGAAAAATACATACCTAAAAAATAAAATAAATTCCGTTTGCATGAATTGCGAGTTATGAGCGGAGCTTCCCACTCTGACTAATTTCATTGAGCCAAATGTGGTATTAAAGCAAACTATTTAAATTTGAAAATTTGCCGATTTTGTTGCTTATTCGGTCGATCTCTGACGATTTAGAATTAACAAATTAGTAAAGCAATACCATCTTGGAGTCTTTAAGTCTATACAATTGAAGCTAAAATGTCTTAATTAATGCGACAGTCAATTTTACACACGAAAAAATCAATATATTCACAAAACTAGGGGCAAATATAGTAGAATTGCATTTTTAGTTTTTCTCTATGACGTCAATTTTTTTTAAAGGGCTTTGAAATTTCTAGAATATGATCGAATAAAAAAATTATTCAAAAGATCCGATGCATTGTAGAATAGCAATATGGGTATAAGTTAAAAGGAAAAATTCCATAGAATAGAAAAAAAATTTAGTTTTGGGTGCATCAAGACGAATAAGTATTGAAAATGTCCTTTTAAAACCTTATCTTTGAATATTCTGGGAAATTTCCAATATTTATTTTTGAAAAAAAAATATATGTTAGTAAGAATAAGGGGCTCTAATCACGTTTAAAACGATACCAACTTTTTATAAATCAGTTCAAAATTGTTTGAAATATAAGATTTTTAGCACCTTACTTATAGCACCTGTAATATAACTTAGCAAAAAAAAGTTATAAACTATTTAGATAAGAGCATAAGGATCCTATTTCGAACTTCGAAGGCCCATATCTCGTTTTCGGAGGCTAACTTCGAAAAACGGAGAAATCACTGTTTTACCTATGACTCAATATCTTAAAAAAATTGGTTTAGTCCAACACCCAGCGGAGCGCTGTACAGTGTAATGGTTCCAGTATCTTCATTTATGTATGTATATTGTAACTATCAATATCTTATAAAGAGAAGTGTACAATTTTATTCGTCCTGGTGCAACAAAATTTTTTTTTTTAATTCTACAGAATTTTTCCTTTTAACTGATACCCATATTGTTACTCTACAATGCATCAAATTTAAAAAAAAAAATTGATTTAATCATATCCTGGAAATTTCAAAGTCCTTTAAAAAAGATCCTGATGTCAGAGAAAAATTAAGAACGCAGTTACACTATATTTGGCTCCCAGTTTTGTGAATATATTGATTTTTCGCGTGTTTTAAAAATTAAATGCGCCATACGCTTGACAAAAAAAAAATCTCAAAAATTAACGCTAGTCTTTAGAGACTTCAAACTTGTATCTGATTATACTAAATGGGCTACAAAACTGCCTACTCAAAATTTGTCTAAGAAATCCAAATGAAAAGCTGAGTACTTGTATGGAAATTTTTTGGTATTTCTTGAAATTTCCCAAGTTCTATATCGACTACTGAGTGGAAGATCGACCTATCTCGGCAGCCAGCTCGAAAGCGCTCTATCTCAACATACTTTTCAAGAACGCCCTATTTCAGGATTTGGTTGAAGAGTGCCCTGTTTCAGAATTCGCTTCAAAAATACTCTATCTCAGCTGCTGATTCAAAAACGCCCTATATCAGCACATTTTCAATACATTTTGCACACATGCTCAATATTTTTGAACCGAATTCTGAGATAGGGCGTTCTTCAACCAAATCCTCAAATAGGGCGTTCTTGAAATGTTTTTTGGCTGCCAAGATAGATCGATCTTCCACTCAGCAGTCAAAATAAAATTAAAAAAAAAAAAATATTGTGCTAGTGTTTACTGTTGGATGACTATATTTTTATAAAGCAATAAAAGAAATAAAATTTGTATGGAAAATATAAATGAATAAAACCGTCAAAACGTCATGGTAATTTAGTATAACAAAGTGCAAGTTTAAAGTTGCTAGAAAATCGCGTTAATTTTTGGTAATTTTTTTAGTGGAAGGTGTTGCTCATTTTCTCCATACAAAAAGTAATTGTCGAATTACTTTGTATGGAAGAACTTGCGTGAAAAATATTACCAAAAATCAATGCGATTTTCTAGCGACTTCAATCTTGCACTTTTTATACTAAATTTGAATGGGCTATAAAACTGCATACTTAGAATTTTTCTAAAAAATCTGAATAAAAAGTTGCAAATAAGTGTGCAAATTTAATGAATTTTCCTGAGTTTTGCATAAAGTTTTGAGATTTTATTATTATGTTTTCTGGTGTAGAATGAACAATATTTTTACAAAAAATTATCGAAAATAAATTAGATTCAACAATTTTATAATGAGCTCGAGGCCATTTTTTAAATGAAAAATTTATTGTGGAAAAGCAACAACAATTTGAAAAAATGGTAGAAGTGATAGCTATTTCGGAAATCACCACATTTCCTCATCAGACTTCTTTCAGTAGGATTCGAACCGACGATCCCACTGACTCAGCCAGTTGCCCATGCACCGCGCTAAGACGCCTTGTAAATTATCGTTTGCTTATTTCCACTATTTTTCATTTTTTTTTGTTATGCCAACACAATCAAGCGCAGCTATTCCGCTGCAATTCACTTGATCATGTGGTTGTTGGTTTGTGCTAATAATTCTATTTTTAGAATGCTTAACTTTTAGGTGTGCTCGTCCTTAAGTTATTTGTTTTTTTGTTATTTTTTTGGCCATTTAACAATTATATTCAACAATTTTATAATGAGCTCGAGGCCATTTTTTAAATGAAAAATTTATTGTAATTAGCTATCACTTCTACCATTTTTTCAAATTGTTGTTGCTTTTCCACAATAAATTTTTCATTTAAAAAATGGCCTCGAGCTCATTATAAAATTGTTGAATATAATTGTTAAATGGCCAAAAAAAAAAAATAACAAAAAAACAAGAAAATAAATTAGAATAAAGGACTTTGCATATATTGCGAAAAATTCACTGTGCTAATACTTCTGTTCGGCACTGTATGTATGTCTGTGACTTGCCATCGAACCTAAATTTAGCCCCCTAAAAAGCTTATTGTACTAACTATAATGGCGAATAGCTCTTTCAAAGCACCAAATATACATAGTCTACTTATAATGAGGATGTGGATTTTAATACACATTTTCAATATATGTAGCTTTACATTGAAATTAACGCACCACAAATTATTCTCTTGTCATTATTCATTAACTTTTAAATTGCGATACTGTAAATGCCTTTGCTCTCAGCGAATATTTTCTTCCCCCTGCGCAAAGTTTATATAATTTTAATACATATTGGTCAGGGACATATTCAACTCTCTTAAGTTTGCCTACTCATTCGGAAATAATTCCTTCACTCCAACATCTAAGCATTGCCTTCCTTAGGAAACTTAATACAATTCTTATAATTTAATTTTTTCCAAGGAAATATGTAACTTTCTTGGCATGACATGCCACTTTATATTAATTTTCACTGCAAGAACAGATTTTTCTACAATTCAAAAATCAACACCAATTTAAGTCTAAGGAACTTAGCGCAACCTGTCGACGACGTTTTGTCTCATTTTCCTTCTACCACGAAGGAAAGCAGCAGCAGCATCAGCAGTGGCGTTCAAATCGCACAACATTACTACTAATTGGATTAAGATGTTTTACTCCTAAGCCTTTCAAACAAATTGCGGAACATTAAAGAGTGCTAGAGCGTTTGTCTGTACAAAGACACACACCGTCGCTAAAGCGGACACAGCAGGCGAAAGGGCACCGCACAGCCAGAGAGCGACAATTTTTAAAAGGATTAAAATCCTGAGCTAAATTTTTGCTACTTTACGTCAAAAGAGGCGGGACAAAAAATAACTACTAACTATAAAGAAAGGAAATGCAGGCAACACACAACTAGCAGAGTTCATAGTGGCTGAGTGACGATGGCGGAAGTAGCAAAAAATACATTGTGAAAAACTGAAACTGTAAGCATTTGCTGTCGCTGCTGTGAAAGCATGCAAACAGCGTCGACAACAGCGTTGTGTAAAAACAGGTGAAATGGGTGACGGCGGTCAAGACGTGGGGTGCAAATGGCAACACTAGTGATGATGATGGTAATGATGATGATGGCAATGATGGTGGCGATGGTGCACTTTTTGTGCGCTACGAGTGGCCCCAGCGCGCTAGCCATGTGCTGCGCCGATGCGGCTACCGCTAGAATATTTGCGCTTGCTTTCCACTTTTACTGCAATCGCATTTTACTTTATCTCCCGTTTTTTTTAGATTTTTTGCTTACTTTTTTTTCCTTACCTAACCGCTGGTTTTTTGTTTTTTATTTTATTTATATTTTTTTTTTTATTCTTTCACCATTCTTGCTACATTTTTTGTTTATTTACACACAACCATAACATTCGCCAACGTCGTCTGTTAAAGTGCATTTTGTGGCATACTTTCGGGCTGTAAAGCATGTGATTTGCTAGGTAAGCTGACGGGTGACAGCTGGCGCTTAGTGTGAGCGAATACTGAGAAAATCGATGATTTTGGTATTCGAGAAAGTGCACATCAAAAGCAAAACGTGAAAACGAGCGACCGAGCAATGTGTTAGCGAAAGGTGAAAAGGTTGCAGAATACATGGCTAATGATTTTCTTAAAGCAGACGGAGAAGTGAATATACTATGAGCATACAATTTCTTACACTAACGAACTACTACATAACTTATTATAACACCGAACTCACAAGTTTTTAGCCACAGAATATTTAATTTAAACAATAAACAATTAAAGTCGGAATGGCTTAAATTTATTATTTTAAACGTAAAAACCTGCCCAATTACTTAACATGAGTATCAACAAAAAAAAAGTGTTTTCAGTTCATTCTTAATTTGCTCCTTTTAAATTAAACGGCACTAAGTTTTGGAGAATTTTGTTTAAAAAAATTGTTTCCAACTTGTAAAGATATTTCGCTTTGATCGTACAGGGTACTCTCTAGCCCTATTTAAGAATTTTATTGAAAAATTGTCTATCTCAGAACTTGATTGAAGAACACCCTACCTCACTTCAAAATATATCGAAAATGTGTTGAGAAAGAGCGTTTTTGAATCGGCAGCTGAGATAGGGAGTTCTTCAACCACATTCTGAAATAGGGCGTTCTTAAAAAGTTTTCTGAGATAGGGCGTTTTCGAACTGGCTGCCGAGATAGGTCAATCTTCCACTCAGGTGTCGATATATTCAATACTTTTTATTTATCGCTCGTAAATATTAATTTGTGCCACACTTCAAAAGGTTACTTTCATGTGCAGAAAATAATCAGCACAAAGTAATACAAAGAAGTAAAAATCGCCAATGCTCCCCTAATTTGTATCTAGTCCGAAAAGCTTGATTTGAACAGGGTTAAGACTTGTTTTAAAAAAATAACAATCCTATTTACTCATTCGAAGAAGAATAAAATCAACTTTTTTTCCTACATTTCACTGTGTGTTTTATTACTTCATACACAATTATTTTACACGAGTCACAAGAACATGTCCCACCCGTCACGAATTAAAATTCTTTAAAATGTTTCTATGATATATCAGACTATCTTTTACATTCCAAAAAGTATCTGGTCTTGAAGTTAAGTTTTTTGCCAAAAATTTGTCTTTGAGTGCATAAAGGTAAAATAAAGGGATTTTCATTGTCCCTGCAGCCACAGTCATTTAAATGAATGTTACAAAGAACTGCCTTAAAAGGAATGGCTTGATATTTTTATGAAAGCAATTTTATATACATAAATTATCTATCTACATGTATTAAAAGGTATCTTCCACTGTTGTATAAGTTCCGACGACATATTTATAATTCACATTCTGGAGTAAAATTACCCGCAAGTCACATTGGAATGGCCCTTCGCCAATTTATAAAAAATGTATTTGGTTGTGTTTATAAATGTACTTAAAAAAATGTCAAAATGCCTGTACCTATATATTTGGGCTCTTCAAAAGATTCCACATTGGATGTTTACTTTACAACATAAGTCAATAAAATGTAACAAAAGCCTTTTTTGACACTTTGTAAACCAAATGTCTCGAATTCTAGAGCCAATTATATAATTAAATGGCCTAATTCTGATTCTACAGAGGAAATGCAAAAGAAGTGTGCTATAAAAAGCTATGCCACAAAATTTTGTTATACGGCGTTATAATTTATGGCTCAATTCGCAAACGTAACTCACCACTAACATAAACCCTGGCGATTTTTATATTTATAGATTATGTTCTTATACAATTTCAGACACTATAAATTTCTATAAATGACTATAAGGTTGTGAATTGAATGTTGATTTTTGTTAAACTCTTGTTACTTAAAAAGTTAGCAATGGTTTAACTATGCACTGGAAATGTCAAATCTTAGCGAGTCAGCGCGAATATTCAGTAATAAACTGTCGATTTTCGTTATAAAAATTTATTCGGGTGACAAACGGCTTATTTGCATAAACAGCCTTTATTTGCATTAACTCATGCATTTTCCTCTTTCAAATGAGTATAAGCAGCACGAAATTTTTGGGAATTAACCCGGATGAGGGGAATTTTCGATGGCAGCACTGGTAAAAATGGCCAGCTTTTGTATTTTGTACAAATAAGCAAACAAAGCAAATCGGGTTTGGCGTCCGCGGTAGCCGAATGGTGAGAGTTGCGTTCTACGAGTCTGTAGGTGCCAGGTTCGAACCTTGGTTGGAGAGATTGCCAACAACTTTTTTTTGTTTTCATTTCTTTATTTTATTTGATTTTTATATTTAATTTTACTTAATTTTATTTTCATTTGTTTTATTTTATATCACATTTTTTAGTTTACAATTATTTAACTTAATTTTTAAGAGTTTAATTTTTTTTAAAAAGTCTACAACAACTAACTTAAAGGAACGTTAAAAAATATGGACCTTATAAAAAACTTAATTAAATAAATGAAAATTCTACTGGCCGTGGGACTCAAACCCACGACCTTGCGGCTCGTTAATCCGCATAACCGCCGTCTGTCAAGGCGCAATTTTAATCAGATCAACTGTGCCATTAATCCGGATCAACGCTGCCGCCTGTCTATGTTTTTAAAGAAAATTACTTTACGAAACTTAGCTCGCAATGTGAAAATGGTTCAAAGCGTCAAAAACAAAAGCGCCTCACTTTACGGTAGCGAGAAAATTTAATAAGTTTTGGCTACTTTTCTGTGTATGCAGTTTTGTAGACTATTAAATTTTAGCAAGTTTGAACTAACTAGGTCTTACCGTTGATTTTTGAAAATATTTTATCCGCAGTTTTTTCTTCCGTACAAAGTATATTTGACCTTCCAAAAAAAAATTGTCAAAACCCAGCTATAGGTCCTAGCTACTTAAAAATGCACTTTGTGTTCTAAAATTAAATTGGCCACAAAACTACATACTCAGAATGTTTCTAAAGCATCTAATTTAGAAGCTCAAAATTCTGATGAAACTTTGTAGAATTTTCTTCTTTTTTTTAAGTTTGAAATTCTGACTTATATGGTTTTTGTTCGATTACGAGATTATAAATACATATACACTTTTATAAAAGAATAATAAACATTAAATAAACGAAATGGAAATATCCAAAGGATGCTAAATTGTCTCTTTGCTATTTATATTTTCGCCACTTTATAATAGTATTACACTATAAAAACAATACAATAGGTCTATTTCGAATAATATAAGTTAGGCAAAACAATTGATTTACAAAATAACTGCTGCCTGTATCTTTAAACGTAGCAAATAATTCATATTCCGGCTAGCCACAACAACATCACGAAAACATATTCACACAAAGCTTACTTACGTAGGCAAAAACATTTTTCGCTTGTAAAAGTTTATTTTAAAAAGGCCACAGAGCAAGCATAATTATGCAGACTGATTAGCCCCACAATTTTGCATTGACCTTACACAAAATAATTTAATGATAAATAAAACCATTGTACATACAAAATAGCGTACAATATTAAAGGTAAATAGTTCCAACACTAACCGGAAAAATGGAAGAAAATAAACGGAAAAGACCGTTTTCACTGCGTTTTTCCTCCTTCTTGTGGCTCACTTCACCTCACGTTGTCCCGATAGATGCATCAACCGAAAGGAAAAAAAATAGTTTTCGATGCGTTAGCGGCTTCACTGTCTTGGCCTTTGCTTCACTTTCAACTCTTACTGCTATAGGCAGTAGAACAAAATCACCATATCAATTGAATAGAAAATAAGACAGTTTTTTTTTGCCTCCTGCTGCTATCCTGCTTTGTTCTACTTTCTTTAACAACACCAAAGAGTTTTACTTGTTTTTTTTTTCATATACTAAGTTCTACTTTATGCCTTGCTTAGCAGCTGACTATTTATTTCCTTTTTTTATTTGAAAACTCAATTTGTGATTACTTCACGCTTTCAATTAGTCTGTGTTTTATTGGCTTGCAATGCAGCAGCTCGTTGGTTGCGTTTAGAGACGATTCGATTTGATACGAAACAAGTTTACGCTATGCGCTGTGCGCCGTGCGATACACTTTTCTGTCTGTCTAACACTGTGCTTCTGAGGCTAAAAGGCGCTGCTGCCGCTGCTGCTTCGTGCGCACTCTTCTTTTGCACAGTGTTGGTGCTCCCAAAATTGTGTATAAAAGGCAGTCCGCAGAACACGGCTGTATGTATGTATACATATGTACATATGTATGTATATAATTGCGTTTGCCACTGTCGCCGATAAGCGAGCGCCTGTAAGACTAGGCAACGCTGTTAGGCGGCCCCCAATAGGACGCCAACGACGCCTATGCCGAGTTGTACAACAACGGTGCACACGAACACGAACAAAAGCAGCGCTCACCACTTGGTCCCCGCACTCACATCAACCTCACGAAACGCATATCGGCGTCGATGCGTCGCCAAAACGACGCCGCTTTCAATCGCTTGCTCATCGTTCAACTATTTGCATTGCCGATAATACTCGCTGCTCGTTGTGTTCGTATGCAGCGCAGCGCTCGCCGCAAAAACGTAAAAAAAAAAATACAAAACCTAGTAACAGTGAAGCATACATTTAGGCTATCTAGCGTAAGCGCCGAAGTCAGCGTCCGTCAGCGGCGATAGAGCAGCTTCGCTCGCGTGTGCAATCATTCCAAAGCTTGACAATCGTGCGCCGCTAATATTACGCTCGCATACCAAGACATCAACGCCTTCAAAATGTAAACAACAACAATTTTTTTTTCCGAAATACCGAAGCACATGGCTTTGTGAGGCGCAAAAAAAACAAACGTTGTAGCATGCGTCAAGAGTAAAAACGGTTGGTTTTGCTCTCGCGCTCTGACTTTTACATATACGGCGCATTCTCGCTCACCAAATATGCGCCATATGCACAGTTGGCGTGAAGGAGTACGCGAACATATCCTCCCGAAATATCAGCGTTATATAAAACGAGATAGCTATTATATATTCTGTATGTTTGCTTGAAACCTTTACTCTTCATCAATAACATTGTTATCAACCACTTTACAATGTATGTGGGAGGTTGTTTTTCAACGTTCACTCAGTAAGGACCATGCAGTTGAAGAAATGAATTAACCTCTCATTTACTCGGCTCACAGTTGACTCAGAGTTCTTTTAAGGGGAATTGATTCATTTTGCTGCTCAGCTCAAATTATCAGCAACCTTTCTGGAGTATTTTTATTGCACTCATATACGAGTGTGAGCTAATATTCTGTTTAACGGGTATTTTAAGAAGAAAGCCTACTGCAAAATTTGTGATTTCTAAGACTCAACATTTTTATATGAAGACAAAACATTTTACATGAAGAGATGATTTATAGACACATTTCTAATAGATGTTATTAGACAAAGAGAATAGAAAATTAACAGTGGGGTTCAATCTTCAGGAAGTACCTGGAGCTTTCAATAATGCCTCGAAATAATCTTTTTTGATAGGATAATAACGTAGAGATTCACTTTGCTTTTTCGAACTCGATAAGCAGTTTTCCGAGTTTCAGAAGTATATCAGCGCAACTGAGCAAGCATGATAACCGAGAACCCCCAACAAGAGATCCACCCACTCAGGAAATGCCGGACCAAGCAAGTCAGCGGTGCGAAGCCTGTGGCCAGGCCAGGGCATAGCATGCGCTCCGTTCCCTCTCAACCGCCTCAACGGAATCGAGGCCCTCTTGGGGACAAGCTAGCGAGGAAGTATATCCCCCCGGTGCTGGAAGCAGACCCAGCCTCAAAGATAGGCCTTTGTGTGGCAAGGGCAGCCCTGTAAGAAGACAAGCTAGCCTCCCTGCCGTGACTGCTACTCCAGGAGGCAAGGGAACACCGATAAGTTCAATCCATAAAGCGACGTCGGCGATATCACACTGCATGACTAAGCCAGCGACCTATGAGGTGCGCCTTTCTGGCGCTAATGCTGCCCTGGATAATAGTAATCGTACCAAATGGTCAGCCCTCAAGATCCTGGAGAGACTGAGGGACAAAGAAAGCCGAAGAACTGACCGGAAAAGATCTGCACTCAAAAATCTGGAACGAGAAGTGCATGGCTGAACATCAGGCGAGAGCAAAAGCGGAACACGCACAGGGCAAACTAAAGCGCACAAGGAAGGAATACTCAGAGCCCAAACGTACAAAGGTATCCTCCAATCTAATGGTCAATGGGCAGCAGAGAAGATCCTTCGCGAATGTGGCGAATTATACATTCATAAGGGCAGTGATAGACCGCAACTCCAACGATGAGGCAATCTTATCGCTAAATTGGGACCTGGTTAAAAGGAAACTCGGCAGTGTATGCAGTGAAGAACTGAGGGAAAACCCAGGACTACTTAAAAGCTTTGCAGATGATGGATGGTTCCAAAACCGCGTCAAAATGACGAAGTGTGCGAATCAAAACTCAGTTGACCTCTATACATCGGCAATCGGCCGCATTCGGCCGAATCGGCGAGCATGGGCCTGGACATGGAATAAACAAGAAGTGCCATTTAGGATTAAAATTTAGGACTTTAAAAATTTAAAAAAGCAAAATTAAAAAAAAATTATAATAAGTTCATAAAAATTTTATAAAATTGAAAAAATACATTTATTTTGTACTTATAATCACATTTCTATATTATCTAAAACTTAATTTAAAAAACAAACTAAATTAAAAGAAAAAACAAAAAATAAATAAGTTCCTTAAAATTAAAAGAAATAAAAACAAATGTTATTCTAAATCTACAAATAAAAACAGAATAAAATTTAATTAAAAACAAAAGTTTTATTGAATTAAAACAATTCCGTTTTCTTACTCGGCCATTGTGACGGTTGGAGCAGCGCGAGCAGAAGGATATGCGAGAAGTGCTTTCTGGAAAAAGAGCTTTTTACCATGCAAGTTGGAAAGGAAAGGTTTTCTGTAAGACTCTCGTGCCAGAATAAAAAAAATCTTTCCATTAATCTTGCCTACTGTCTTTCAATTGTTTTACAAAAGACTTTCAACAAACTTAACCAGAACTGTCCTGTAAATATATAACAGACAAAATTATGTGACTTTTGGAAGAAGCAGTTTGAATTTCATCAGCCATCAGAAACAGTACCTAAAAAACTGATTTCTTTCTATTATGAAACAAATTTTGTATCTCTTGTGTTTTATATTATAAACTTTTCTTCATTATTCTGCAACTGACACCTACTTGAAGCAGGCAAACACACTTGGCAACTCTTGAAACTTTGTGCATTCAAATTTTTTTCGTAACCACACACGTAAACGCACTCACACAAACACAGCTTCAAAACATGGCAAGCCCTTTATCAGCATATGCTTGTCAGCATTCGAATGCAGGCAGTGCTACAATTTAGTTGCATACATTTAGGCGCTGGAGCAAGCGCATGCTCAAAGAGAGCAACAACTACGTATGTATATGTACATTAGGGTGGCCCCTGGTTATATGTGGAACAATAAAAGTGTTTAGATTCTCCCCTAGAAATGTGGGAATAGCCTAAAGGCTAAAGTATGCAACGTTTTAAATCAATAAAAAGAGATTTAGAGGTGGCTCAAAGCGCTACAAAGTTTCTTATGTATTTTATATGGGGAAAACACCATTTTTCGTAGAAATGGTTTAGAATACTTGAATATCAATATATTTCGAACGGAAAACTGAGTTTCTCTTCAGGAGACGTCAATTGGTTATTTAAAATTTGTTTAATATTAACGATTTTTATGGGTTCGCCCATTGCATTTTTTCGGATTTTGGGGCCTGTAGCAAATAGTTAATAATAATAAATCTTTTACATAAACGATTGAGTGTTTTTTTTCTGAAAGTCCGCTGTAGCAAAAAGGCGTTTGTCGATTAAAAATTTCCTATTGATTTCCTACCATTTCTATGAAAAATAGTTTTTTCTCCATATGAAATACATGGGAATCTTCGAACGCTTTGAGTTACCTCTAAATCTTTTTTTATAGATTTAAAACTTTACACAGTTTAATCTTTAGGCTGTTCACACATTTCTAGTGGGTGAGACCGAGAACCTGAGCTCTTTTCGAAATAAAGACCACCCTAACGTACAAGTATGTATGGGTGGTATGATGACATGACGAGAGTGGCCTGCCACCTGCATGTATGTAGTATTGATTTGTTAATGCCATATGTATGTACCAGGGATGTTTCGAATATTTGCACTCGCATTCTTTATGCGAATGATTCGCATCATTTTACACATGCGCATTCGACATTCGCATTCGCATCAAATGATATGAATGTTTTGCAAATGCGAATGTGTTCATGGGCAGAGAGGTGACTAACTCTGTCTAACCAGGGTGGGACAATAACCGGCTTTTAGCTTCAGTCGCTAAACGGTTAAGTAGTATATATTAAGCAACATTGGTGGGGCATCAACAAATACTGCTAAAAGTCTTATAAGAAACCTAGAAATAATTTTAGATTCCTGCACCGAAAGCAAAGGCTCGGATGTAGAATCAGGAGACAGTGAAATGTGTGAAATTAAAGCTCAATTTAAGGCCTATCTTAAAGAAAACCGAACTTATCTCGGTGAAAATCCTCTCGATTAATGGAAAACTAAACTAAAATACGACAAATTGACAGATCGGACCCCTCAACTATCCAAGTGAGCAATTGTTCAGTGCAGCCGACCTTATATACGAGCCTCTAAGAAATTGCCTCATTGGAGAAAATGCAGCCAAATTACTTTTTTTGAAATATAATATGCCCCTTTTGAACTTTGGCTATGAGATTAAAACACTTTATAGGTTAAGCACTCGCTCAATATTCTAATAATTTACAAAATTTTTAAGTAATAAAAACGATGACTTAAGTTGATTATAGATTTTGTAATGTTATTCCTAATATTCGCATTCGCATTCGCACATTCGCATTCCGAAAGTTTACATGTGCATTCGCGAGTGTGAAAAATATGACATTCGAAACAACCCTAGTATGTACATATCTTGTTATTGTACTTTATTACAACCGCTATTGAATACATATGTATGCATTATTTGTTTGTCGCCATTTGTGCTAAAATATTTTATTAGTATGTCTAATAACTAAATATCTCCTTTGTACACACTAAAGGGTAGTTTACAATAGATATGTAATTGTTATTGCTGACTTTCATTTCACATGGCAGCCCACTTATATAAGCGTTCTGAGCCACATTTATCCATATTATCCATAAGTGAATACAAAATGGGGCATAAAAATAAATTTGGCACTCAAAGCTCAAAAAATTCAATAACAAAGCAAATAAAGCATCGTCGGGCCCACGCTGAAAAGGCAGCAAAAAAATATTCGAATTGCTTAAATTTTTCCACATTTCGGCAGGTGATTTTATTATTGCGAAATCTTTTATGCCTCGCGAGAAATAGTTGCAGTTTATTGGCAGAGGCGTTTGTGTCCCCGAATGCTCCTACAGATGTGTATGTACATAACGATTCCAATTGCCAATTAGCGTTGTTCAAACGAAAAAAAAATAAAAATAAATAAATTTACCTTTTGGCAATCCCATTGCGCAGGTTACATATTTATTTACTCCTTTCATTGCGTATGTGTTTGTACACAGGTCCTCTTCGAGTTCGAGGTACAACTTGTACTGTGACAAAAATTTTTATTTTTTTTTCTTTTTTTTTGTTTACGCAACTGTGCGTGCGTACGTGATAAATTTGGCAGTTAGCCAAAAATGTGCGAATCTATAGGGAAGTGAATGTGAGTCGTTGTGCGTACGCTATAGCTTCAAGTGTGCGAAGTGCCTTTGGAGGTAAAAGAATGCTATGTACTCCTAAGGTAATCAATGCCATCAAAGGTCAAAGATTAAATGTAAACAAAGACAATCCAATGCAGGATGAACAAATATCAAAAGTGAAAATTGGATAATGCAAAAAAGAAAAGGTGATAGCAAATAAAATAAATCAAATATGTACGCTTGAGAAATTGGAATTGAAGAAATGTCTGAAGCCACATATATGTATATAGTAGAGATAAAAAGTTTAAAGTTGAGCGGAAATTTAAGTACCAGCAACTACTGCATGTAAAAGTTTTATGTAAGAGGCAGGGAAGATGTCGTAAAATACCGATCGATAAATCATGCATTTATTTTCAAAGCTTATGCCAAATATAGGATTTTCAATTTAAATGAAACCATTATCAACCTTTGACCATTAGAAACCTTTTTCAAATTAAATGAAACCTTTTTCAAATTGAATGAAACCTTTTTTAAATTCAATGAAACTTTATTCAAATTAAATGAAACTTTTTTCAAATTAAATATAACATTTTTAAAAGGAAGTTTCATTTAATTTGAATAAAGTTTCATTGAATCTGAAAAAGGTTTCATTTATTTTGAGAATGGTTTCGTTTGACCTGAAAAAGGTTTCATTTACTTTGAAAATGGTTTCGTTTTTTTTGAAAATGGTTTCATTCCATTTGAAAAAAGTTTCATTTAAACTGAAAATGCTATATACAAAAATCAAAGTATTATGAGAGTTTACACAAGAACTGGAGGTGTCAACTAGATCTGGCAACTAGTATCATGAAAGCTCTTTTCCCCCTTTCGAAACACTAATTGACAGATCTGCTAACGAGTAGGTATTTTAACGATATTCTGCTTGTCTTTTAGAAAGGAGATTTCTAAAATATTATTTAAAGCCTCATACATACATACATATATCAAATTCCTCCTTGATTCTTTCAAATTGTCTTGTCTACCGTCTTCCAATTGTCTTACAAAAGGCAAATTTTTGAGCGCCCTCGTGCGATCTCATTCTTGCCTTGAAATAATAAAAAAAAACACGAAAATTCAGGTGCAACTCAGTGCCAAAATCCGCCAAATAGAGAAAGAAGTTCTCACAGCTTTCTAGCTAACTCTACAATAGAAATCCTTAGCCAGCGGACGCGTTATACCACCATGCGATTAAAATCGACCGATTAAATAATCGGCCACATGCCGAAGTAGAAGACGTTCCAGAAAATTTATTGAGTATGATCCTTCTTTGCTAAATTACGACAGACGTGTCGATTTATATATATTTCAGTCCTTAAGTTCATTTTTTATTTAGCTGCCACTCCCATATCATGATGTGATGGGTAACTTTAAATATACTGCTCATTTAGCGACATTACTTGGAGGAGAAAATTTTTTTTATAATAAATTTCATTGACTTCAAGCACACCGCTCTTGTACTTACCCACCAGATTTCAGATCATACCAATCTGGAGTACCAGCCTAGTGTCAGTGAATTAAAGTTCGCCACAAATGATTAAACTCTCGCTAAGGAATACTTCCTTCCTTCCAGCAGAATAATTAAAAAACAAAACTACATATTGCCGAATCTAGGCATCACCGAAAAAATTAAGAGCGCTCTCTCCTACTCCTAGGAGTAGTGAAAACAAAATTTTTTCAAAACTGCTTTGGAAAAATACCTTGAACCTGCGAACTTTTCTCTTACTATAAGAACTAAGGTGGTAAAGTCTTATATACATACATAATTAGACACTGAGCAGGACCGTTCCGTTGTGTACGTGGTACTTCTTGGTTCCTTATCATTGTATATTTTACACATCGAGTAGTCCTCTTAGTCAGATGAGCTTTTAAGTTTTGTTAAATTTTATTTTTAGCTTAACAAAGGTCTTATGGTAATTTGGACAGGCAGGAATTTATTAAACTTCCATTCATTTCGTGAAGTTCGGTAGTTTTTAGTGCTATACATCAAATATCATCGGTGATACTAAAAAACCTTTTGTCGGTTATTACCACTGGTACTTAAATGCTCTGTCAATTGTATCTGATCACCTTTGTTAATCGCTCGTCTTCGTCAGCCAAAGGGAGACAGTTTTTTTCATTAATTTATGAGAGCGCACCGATTTTTAGTTACATTCGGGTGCAATTAATAGACCTTCCACGCTGCAAAATTTGTTTAATGTTACACAGAACCCTACAAAAAGGTATGTTTTTACCTCCTTGTCCTGTATGATTTTCAGGGCAACCATCTCCTCTGACAAAGCTCCCAAGGGAAAAGAATGTGCCTTTTTTGCCTTATAAGAGTGAGTGAGCAATGAAAAGGCGACATTTTTTGGTAGAAACTAAAACACCATAAGTGTCAAGGGTACGAATTTACATAGACCGTTTTGCAAAATCACCGGCGATATATTTCATACCCTGGTAAAAGAGATGTTCTATCATAAAATTGTTTGCTTCAGTCGTATTCGGTGTCTTAAGAAAAATATCTGCTAAAATGCAAGCAAACATCTCAAAGACGGATAGAGGCACAAAATATGCTCAAAAGATTCATCGCATTCAAGGAAGAGCCGACATTCCGACTCTGTGCTCACACCTATTTGGTGATAGTAGAATCGGAAACGGCTGTGACCAGACAAGTACCCATAAAGTAGCCTGTTGCCATTTTTGTTTTCTAAAAAAAATATCCTTTTTACTGAAAGCATAGCCGAAGAGTATTGTCTGTCTATGCCCCCCACCGTTACCCAGAACTTACTGTGCGGTAATTCCAAGCCTCCTTCGAAAATAGCCGTCTCTTTTTAGTAATAAAATCAGTTTCAGTAGTAGACAATGAAAAATGTATAGCAATTTCAAATTAAAAGCTAATAAAAGATATTTGACCAAACCAAAGACTGAGACCAATTTAAAAACATACAACAATACCAATTTCCCAAATGAGTGCCTTAGTAGGCAACAGAAATAGAACCCAAAATAATTCATATTGATTTCATTTATCTGTACTTTTACAATTGTTTTTGTCTTTGTTTTCGATTCCAGTTGATGAAGGACAAAAAAGGATATTTTCAGAGTGGTACACTTCCTTTCTAAACCGGCAGTAACACAAATGTATGTTTATTGCAACCCACTAAGACTGCTGCGTATATACATACATACATATGTATGTATGTTCGCTACTGACCTTTGTGCCATCACAGCATTTTGATACTGTCTATCACAAATTTTAACGCCTGCCTAACACATTCCCATAAATTACCATCTACCTAAACTATCGTTCACTCTATCAAGTTTGTGGCATCTAATGAAACCAGAACGGAAATTTCAATTTTGTTAACATATCTGCAAATCAGCTGACAATTTGTAATAACCCTGAATGAATTTACACACACATACATACATACATTCAACTACTAAAGAATTTAGAATGAATTGTGTTGGCATGTGAGCATGAAATTCAGAGCAAAGCAATCGTGTGTATGTAATGTACTCGGGTGGGGACGTACATGTAGTGTGGAAAGTGTGCCATTATTGCCAGAAGCTGTGAAGCGGGTCTACTATGTACTACATGCACACAGCACTGATATTCTTAATTGAATTGTCATAAATTTTGTGGATGACCACAATTTATATTCTCCATGCTGTTGAAAGAGTTGCATGTCATCACCATGACCATGTTTCAATGCTCATGCAGGAATTTTAAAATTTATCATAAATTGACTGTTACACAGTAGGAACGTATGTAGAAGCCCACATTGCGCCAGGAGCACTGTATTCGGTAAAAAGTATTTTATACATACATACAAACCTCATTGGGTAGTTGATTTGGTTAAGCGGAGATACGCGACTGACTGATTTACGTATCTGCCTACACACTGAACAAATATGTATGTATATATATAGAGCACAGCTGTTCAAAATTGAAAATTCCCAGCAAATATTACAGCTATAGCAAAGGCAATTAAAAACACTTACAGTAGTATGGCTTGCACCTAGTAACTAGTTTGAAGTGGAAGACTGCACCAATCACCATATTATTGAGAATATATATTATCACCGCCATTTACAGCCGGGTATTGTAATGTACACAAAGTAATATAGTGCTTATCATGACTTTACGACACCATGGTATTGGCAAGATTTGACTATTTATTTTCTTCCATACAAAGTATGTTCGACGATTTTTTTATATGTAGAAAATGAGCAACAAAAGAAATTTCCAAAAATCAACGATATTTTGTAGTCACTTAAAACTTGCACTTTATTTTACTAAAAATCGATTGTTATATCGATATGAGTACCGATAAGTGTGTTCTTAAATATATCTATAACAATATCGATAAATAAGTTCATATATATATCAATAACAATATCGTTTCTTTATATCGATAAAAATATCGATTATTACATCGATAAATATATCGATAACAAAATCAAGTACTATGTCGATAATAATATCGATAAATTTATCGAAAACAATATTGAGGATAATCCCGAAATGGTCTTGAAAAGCCTGATTTAGTCGCGAGAATGCCGAAAGTCTTATTAATTTATATTAATCTTTCTTCCTCTATTTTCATTTTTACTTTTATGGGTATCCTCATTCGCATCATTTTCTTAATATTTATCTTTATTTTCAGCTTTATATTTATTATTTTCTTTATCTACATATTCCCCTGCATCCTTTCCCTTGTTGGTTTTTATCTAAGTATTATTCTGTAACTTTTTGTTAGAACGTATTCGTTAAATTAATACCATATGCATACATTTAAGAAACACCTATTTCCGTCCCAATCATTTCCGTGTGCAATTTCCGTTGCAACCATTTGCGTGCGCAACTTCCGTCGAATTTTCCAATTTACTCTCAACCAACCAACCGCCGCTGAAGAAGTTTCATTTCAAAAAACTCGAAATTTTTACGAAAGTTGGTTGATTTTTCTTAAAGATTAAACAAATATTAAAACTTGGATTTATATGGATTTTGTTAAAGAATATACTATATTTTTGTAAACAAATAATTATAATAAAAAAAATATGAATATAAATGGTGAAATCTTCTCAATATATGTTTGTCGTATAGTTATGATACGGACCATATACGTATGTATGTACCTATATTATAACTGTGTCCAAGCTCTAGCACACACATGCTTCAATCAACTATGCTGGCGCTTTTGGTAGTACGTACATATGCACATACGTATGTATGTATTTTGAAATTTCATTGTTCGCTTTGTACTCATCATTTTTTTGCCAGCTAAGTTGTCTCTGCTTTTGGCATTCAGTTCAACTCTTTAACGGAAATGAGGCAATTAGTGTGGCCATCACTAGCATTTTTTGGCGCTTAGAGTCTATCCATTGTGCTGTAATATTTCCATCACATGACACTTTTCCCCTCTTGTGCAGCACTATCAAAGTGTTACTGCTGCTGTTATTGTTGCTCGCGTTACTACTTTTGTAAGTTTATGCTTTTGCCTAAAGTGCAAAAAATTTTTTATGGCTTGCACTTGTGCACATATTAAAACTATCTTACACACATAAGTATGTACATACCTAGTCGTGCATAGATTTGTTTGTTTTTTTTTCATCAACCTTTATCATTCGCCCTAGACCTCTTTTCTTGGCCCTCCCCGTCTCGCTGGGCAATATATTGTGATTATAATTACGTCGATGCATGAATGCGATTTTTGAACAGCCTTGGCAAGTCCATCAAAATTTCTATTGTGCTATGTATAGTCATTATCCTTGACGAGCGAGCACATTTTATCTTTAAGCAGCCGCACTCACTTATGATGTGGGCACCCTTGTCTAGCGAAGTAGAACCTTTAAGTATGCACGATACTATTAAATATTAAGTTTAGTGAGATTTAGGTGTTCTGACACGTTGACAAGTTTTAACGTATTACTGTTGTTGTTATTTAATTTTGGCTATTTTTTTTTATAAAAATATAGTTCATTCTTAAAACAAAACGCTTGAATTCAAGTTTCCCAATTTGTGCAACATCAAAAAAAAAAAAATTCAACAAACTTTCGTACAAATTTCGAGCTTTTTCAAAAATTCTAACAAATAAATCGCATTTTTTCGCCATTTGAACCTTTTACTTTATTCTATTTACAACAAATCAATGGGCCACGAAACTGTATACTCAGAATCTAATTAAAAAACTCGAAATTTTTACGAGAATTTGTTGAATTATTTTTTTTAATTGCATACATTTTTAAGGCAGTGGCACTCGATTGTACAGATTGGTACATTTTTATATCCGGCTATCGGTACAAAACAAAAAAGCGACATTTTTCTTTTTGTAGTCAAAATAGTTTCTCCGATGACAGAACAGTTTAAGCTTTAAAAATCTACACTGCCGGAACAAAGTATTGGCAGAGCAAATTTTTCACAATATATGAAACAAAATTTTATTCTAATATTTTTCCGCTAATTTCGAATAAAAATATTGTTCATTCTACAACAAAAAACATAAAAATATAATTCCTAAACTTTGTGCATTGGCGGAAAAATGTTAGAATAAAAATTGTTGCATATATTGTAAAAAAATTGCTGTGCCAATACTTTGTTCTGACAGTGTACAGAAAACTGTTAAAAAATTGTATCAACGGAATCATAATAATGAGATTTTTGATGCTGTTTTTTAACTTTTTTCAAAGATTTATTTAAGAAAAACCTGCTCCAAAACTTTACCGATGTAGACTTATAAGGTATCACAGGTAACATTTTCTCAACCTTTTTGTTTCTTTGCAAAAAAAAAAAATCATTAACGTCCCAATTTTTTTTTTATTCAATACCCACACATCTTAATTCAACATTGAATGACACTCGTTTATCTTACCTCCCTTTTTCATATTTTGAGTGAGCTTATTCGCAAAGAAATTAAAAGGGTGAGAAAATAATACCTCATAAGTCTAAATGGTAAGGTTTCGGCTGAGTTATTTAAGTTTTTCTTAAACCAGTCTTTGAAAAAAGTGCAAAAACAGCATCAAAAACCTCATTATTATGATTCCGTAGAATTTTTCTTTTATATTTTTATGAAAACTTTTTAAGCTTAAACCAGTCATCTGAGGTAATTTTTTCAAGAAATATTAAAAAAAAAACTCTTTATTTGGTGGAAGTCTTAAAATATAATACATAGATTTTATAATTCCAGTGGAAAAACAGTACCGCTTTTTTTTATGGACAGTGATGCAGTCTACCGTACATAAGTTGGCTATGGTTACTCGGCCGTGCTATCATAGTAGCACAATGCCGCTAAGTACATTTTAAAATTTTCAGGCAATGGCCTCATGCGATTATCGATTATATTTTTTGTTGTTTGTGTGAAATATTTTATTTTTATCAGTATTTTTCTTTTAATCAAAATATGTTGAAATAAAAGTAAAAAAAAATTGCCATTTTCGATCCGGTCGCATTAAAATTTATTTTTAAAGCCATAAATGCCTTGTAGCAAGATCTATGATATCCCGAATCGTAAATATCACATTGTAAGCCAATGTATTTATAGTTGAGGTTATGAAACTGGGGTTCGATAGTTCGACATCTTTTTATGGTTTCTTCCGAAAATAATTGTATTTTTTAATTATTTCGTAGGCCACAAAATACACACTTAATTTCAGTTGATATTTCCATTCACGAAAAAAGGCTTTATGACAAAAGTCAATACAATTCCACGGTTATATATTAACGACCAACAAAACACTGAAAATATTTGACGGAAAGGACATCGACTCTGGAAAAACTGAAGTATTTCAGTCTTAGTCTGGTCAATGTCGCACAGACACAGGTGATTGTGACCCATCTGGTAGCCAATAAGCAACTTGATATCGGCCCTCTTAAAAATATGTATAACTTTCCGAACAAAAGGATAACCAAAAACATTGATCTGTCTAAAGCCCTTAACTTTTCCCCCGTAAATACTGCGTTCTGAGTTTACTAATGAATCGATTATAACCTCAAAGTGGATGAACTGGGTCCACAAAACGGTTTCAGCTCCACAATTATAGACGACGAGCCTTCCCTTGTCAATTCGTCGGCGGTCTCTTTACCCACGATCCCGCAGTGTCCTTATACCCAGCATAGAAATACCGTGTTCCTTGCGGCCAAGAGGTGGACAGTGGCAAAGCACGCCTTGACGAGTCTGAAGGTGATCGTAATTGTTAGGCACTTTATTTTTATTTATTTTAAAAACAATAATTTACAAAGTTGGTCTAGTTTGTAATTTTTTAGTTTTTATCTCTTCTTTTAAGATAATTTGTATCGCCTTTTAAAGGAACATTTCTTAAACAATATTTATAAATTGATCATGACTAATGATATTGGCTCTGTTGCATATTTGCAAACAATTCCTGGGCCAGTATTTCAACTAGACGATCATCAAGCGTTGATCTTACACTGAGAAAGAGAAATAGATATTTAAAAGAAAGTTTTCTGGCTTAATTCACATCACACTTAAATTAGTCACAATTCATAATTCTTCGGAAATGAAATAACTAGTTACAAATAATTTTGGGTATCGAACTTTCAAGGAAGTCCCACATTCAGCATAAGCGACATTTTGTCGTCGTTAACTGAAAGAGCCAGCAGAAGGGGCCATGCGAGTTAATAATCGGGGCGTGGCCTCGTATAGTAAGTTTATGGTGGCAGATATTGTGGATGAAGTCACCATCGGCGTGGAGTTCTTACTTGGCCATGGCTTGAAGATTGACCTCCAGGGAATGGTTACGATAACCAGTACTGCAGCAGACGGTTGGTCTTAGAAGAAGTTCCGAAGATTCCACCAGCAATGGAAGCAGCTAGTTGGACATAGATTGTCAGTGATGGAGACCCAACAGGAGAAGGAAGCTGTTCAGCTGAAAAGGAGGAGGAAGAGGTTCAGCTGAAAATCATACCTGTTCCACCAATCCAGAGAAAACGAGGAAGTCGCCACAAGGAAGTAGTCACGGCAAGCCAGGCAGGGTATCCTGAAGGAAGAGAGCCACTGAACCAGGTTGCAATGGAAGCAGTGAACGCGCTTCGAAATATCCAGGAAAAGGGCGCGGTAGGCAGTCGATGTAAAGGCAAGAAATAAAGCCTGAGACACAGATTAAGGTTATACATGTCCGGTCAATAAAGTTGTCGTCGGCAGAAGAGCGTGATGCAGAAACACTAGGCAAGTTTCAACGTCAGGATCCGGATTTAGCAAGATGTGCTAAGCGCAGTGCTGCTCGAGGATAGAATCCTGGTAGGCACGGCCAGAGGAAGCAGCGTGAATACGGAGAAAACACGAGAAGAGACATGGTCACACCAGTAGCTGGCAAAAGCACGGCCATGTGAGTTGGTGCAGTCCCAGAGATAAGCTGGAAGCAATGTCCAGTAACACATCGAGCCGAGAGGGTTTCTATGAGAGAGACTTAGTGTTTCTTTACAACCCACAATGGAAGAAAGGTTTGTCTCCAAAACTACAATCCACAATGGAAGATCCGTATAAGGTCGTTAAAGGGCTGAATGAGGTAGTGTATCGAATCGAGACCATCGGGAGACCAACAAGATGAAGGTGGTCCATTTGGAAAAGCTTATTGAGTGGTTGCTTTGGTCATTTTGAGTGTTTATTTAACAAACCATCGGCACGAATCGAAAGGATTTCGGGAAATCCGTCAATTAAACAAGGATAATCATATCCCTATATGCATCCCTGGGGGGAAATTTCTAGTTCTGTACTGATGCGCTTCTAGTACATTTAAGCCCACAACTGGTTCGCGATAAATTTCTTTTGCGAATTTAACACGGCGATATCATAGGAATTAGAGAAATTGTCCCCGCTACTTTACCGTTTATATAGTTCGGCACCAGTCCTTAATTCGAGAGATGGGATCTTGTTCGCTTTGCATCCCATTTTCTAGGGTTCCGGACCAGTTATTAAAACGACAGAGTCTATATGGTTTTACCACGGTAGCAATTTTTAATTATTTGCAAAGAAATGTGTTTTCAATCTGAAGTTTGTAAGTTATATAAGCTGAGCATTTGAAAACACGTTTATATACCCCTTTGGCTGTAGCTGAATTTGCAGAGGCGCTTGCCATTATTGGTTAGATTCCAGAGGTCTCAAAAATGTTTATGTGCTAACACAAATTTTGGTTTTATATTACCAAACTATGAAAAAGCATCTACGAAGTGCAGACTGAAAGCGTATTTGTATGTGTAGTATACCCATGCTCTTACGTAACAGGCGCCCTGTACTTGGTGAAACATTATCTACGACGCTGTTGTTGTTGTTAGTCGCGCTTTCAATTTTCACAAAGTACCATCTACTTGGATAACAATACACATGTTTGCATGCGTACAAACCAAACGCTCATACAACATGCGGGCTCAGCGCGATTACACAATTTGTGCTTAAATACGAATAATATATGTATGTTGAATTCAATGGCACATACATACATATGTATTATGTAAAATGCTATAAATAGTATTTTTATTCATACGGCTAAGTTAATAATGAATTTCTTTGAAATTGCTGTAAGGCCCGAGCACATACTAGGAATTTAATTTTGTTACATTTTTGCTGAAAATATGTCAAACGCGTTCTTGGTCGGGATGTAAATATCTTCAATAAAAAATAAAAAAAGGAGCCATGAATTTTCACAAATGCTCGTAGAAAATATATGTAAGTAATCTCTTTAAAAGATTAAAGAGATAGCGTCGAAAAATAAATGAAACAAAGTTCATAGATATATGTATTTAAATATGGTATATATTAGCCCACTTCATAAACAATCACATTTATCTCTATTAATTTTTCTCGCATATTTTCATCTTGCACTGAGTTTTTCATACATATAAAGATACATAAACACTCGTATGCGCAAATATCACAAGACTACATAAATCATTTCATAAAATATGATTTCCTTTTTTAGGCTTCAATTAAGACTAGCACGTGCCATTCCGTTACTGACGCCTGAAGCCGTTTTGCAATCTCTATTATTTGATCATTATTTTTCTCACTACTTACACTCTTCCTTGATTTTTTTTTTTGCTATTGTTCTCTACAGTTGTTTCACTAATTGATGAGCTTGCCCTAAATGGACATCACGTGTCGCTGACATCTCGAGTTTTACTTATTCATGACGCGTAAATGTTTAACTTGCACAAAGGCAAAACGGAGAAGAAAAAAACCGAACATACATTTATGTACGTATATGAAAACTTGTATAAATGTTTGTATATGTTAGTGTAGTTTATTATGGCAAGAAAGACTTAATTTCTATATTTGCGTAAAAATTACTCGCACTTTTGTGTATCGATTCATGTTTTTTTTTTTTGTTTTTTTTTGGAAATCGAGACGTATTTGACGGATTAGGTAAAGGCATATGAACACAATATTTATTTTTTATGCTAACAAATTAGTGTGCAATTTCGGAGAAGGTACTGGCCTTTCTCTTCCCCATTATCTATGTAACTTTAAAAGTAATCATCCCATCAGTGGGAAGACTGCAGTAAATTTATTGGGCGCTCTACGGAGAAATCGTGGAGGTACCAAGGTCAATAGATATTGAGGCACTACCAGATATTTCTTCTTGTCTGCATGAAATCTTCCAAACTATCCTTTAAAGATCGGAACATGATTGGTTGGCCCCTGCGCCAGCAGACCATGTGTTCCCCGGAAAGAGAAATCATATAAATCAGTCTCCATATATGACTTGTGCAAGGTACGTTTAGTCTTTAGAACCACTCAAGTCTGCAATTGATGACAGATTAGCATTGATTGGATCATCGAACCCCTGATAATTCTTTTGCAGCTTGGCAGTGCAGGCCGCATGCCTAAAGGAATATAACCCTCTTGTCTATTTCTAGACCGGCTAAGCAGCGCCCTTACTTAACCAAACTAAATAGATCTATTGGTTTAATTTCGTACATTCCTAAGACCGCCAAAATATAAGCTGTTATATTCGACACCGTTACACCAAGTTCAGAGGAGAATCAACGAATTCCGCCTAAGAGTACTTGGTTATTTAGTACCCGGGTCTAAGGAGTCTTCTTCCTATATTCTATCCATGGAATTATGTCGAGAGTATTGATTTAAAGAGGCATAGATTTAGGTACTGTTGGCTATATCGACACCATAATTGACGAGCGCGAAAATACATCATTATTGGCAACACTTTCGTGAGTATTATGTCTATAAGATACCGGCGGAGGAGCTGTTTCTACTTCTACCACCAAACCATGATGTGATTACAATACCTTTAGATACGCAAACGATCTGTTAGCTATAGTTCGGCAGTCTGTCTGTGTGTGTTATGTATCCAACAATGGGTGCATGGGAGCCTCAGCATGTACTCGCGAAAGGCAGTTTATATACCGTTCACAAGAACTCTTGTTCATTTACCATTGGTCGATGAATGCTTGAAATTTCTGAAAAAGTCAAATATTTATCTTAGAGCTACGCTTGATAATAGACAAAACTATTACTCAAGCCATGTTAACCTGTAGAAGACTTTTTGATCGTTGATGAAGTGTTCCGGTGATCAAAAATACTACAAAAACTACCGTTTCAGCAGGGTCTGTGAGTGGCTCCAGAGATGGACTTCATCCCACACTTTTTACAAATATCCAGAGGTGAACAGAAAGATATTTTGGGTAAAAAGTCGGCTGCAAAACGAAATTTATTTCGAAGAAAATTTTAGTCCGAAATACGAGACCAATTTTCTGCAGTACGCGATCAATAGGTCTAGATCGCCTCTTCTCGATCCCAGATACGTACATTGCTATACAGATGGATCTAAATTGTATGATAGATCTGACGTTTACAATGTTTCAGTTCGAAGAGCTGTCAAAATCGAAGTAGATCGGAATAAGCTTTTCATACAGACATGCCATTATACCAATCCAATGGGATAATCACTTCCTAGAATATTTTGACACTTGTTAATCCTTGTCAACGAGAATCACGGTAATACTGAGCTGGTTACGAGGTCATTGCGGGATCGAAGAAAATTAGCTCGCGGAGATTATTTTTCGTTTGTCATTGTGTGGTCGGAATAATTTTGCGGACTCTTCGAGACCTTTAGTTACCGAGATTTAAGTTGCAGTTCAGCTCTTTGACTATTGCCACGTTTGCAAAGACACTGATTTTTTTAACTGGGCCAAAACAGGTTGCCGTGTTTGTATTGAATTTGAAGAGATATCGGAAAACATTTCATGTGATTGCACGCCGTTAACCAGAAGAAGAATAAAACACTCATTCTCCATTGAACCACTTGCATAAAATTAAAAATTCACCTACGAATGTGCTGTTAGCATTTATTAAGGAAGCAGATTGTATCTAAGGATAGGGATACAAAAACCCGTCTTGGTCGCAGTGTCCTTTGTTTTATTATGCAAACATAGTTTTGCTACCCTTGTTCACAAGTGTACTCAGTATAAAAGTAATTGAAAGAGCTTTTATAAGTATATATACGTTCGTAATACATATGCATATAGCGATTTCAAATGTGTAACTCATTATTTATTTTTGGGTTTGTGAACCACAAATCCGACTTAAAGTTAATTAAGATTTCCTGCAATTAAGTATTCTGCCATTTGCATAGCCTCATTACTCGTACATGAATAAAGACATTTCATTTTGACAAATTCGCAAACCAGTTACTTGCTATCTCCTATTGACTATGGGTTTTTCCACGAAGTATGTATTTTACAAAATTACTGAACTTTTACAAAAAGATTTCGCCAAAAAATATGTTTAATCAAATTAAGCGATAAAATGACGACAACAATAGGCACAAAGAAAAGGGGGACCCTGCCGTAAACGAAATACTTACGCTCTTCACAGCTTACAAACATTACATACTTAGATGGGAAAAAGATTTTGGGAAAGTGACTCAGCACAAAAGCGAATAGCGGACACAAGCGCAAAATCTGCATGAATAAAGTTTAGGAAAGAATTCTTAGCGCGAAGGAAAAGCAACTTTCACTCATACACACAAACATACTACACAAAAGAAATGCGACATAAAAGAGTTACAAAAGCGCGAAGATGTAAGTGGAATGGTAAAGGAAATCGCAGACATAACTGAAAGGAAGCAGCCAAGAAGAGACAGCGCACATACAATAGCAAAGAAAAGCAAAGCAAAGCGTGGCACAACAAAGTTGTTGGAGCACAAAACTTATGTAAGTAATCGAATCTGTGCGTGGCAGACAGTCAACTAAGCCAACAACAAAATACTTCGGTAAGCGCGTGATTAGGAAATACTTCTCAAGTCAAAATCAATGCAGAACCGAGCGACCGAGTGTGGGTGGGCAGGGATTGAGTGAGCAGAGATTTTGGATGAGTTGTGCGAAATTTGTTACGCAAATTTTTAAGAGGATTTACAATTTTTCAAGGTTTTTGAAATAAATGTAAACAAAGTTTATCAATGCAGGCGATTTTCTTAACAGAAGCCAAAAGTATGTGCGAACATATGTATGTATTAAGGTATCGAAAAGAGTATAATAATGTGGTATGATAACTGCGCACTACCATTCCCCAGGGCCTGGGATCAATGTCACTTTCTGCCTAGCATCAAAAAAATACTATCACTGTTCGGAGTTGGTGTAAAACTGCCCTTTGTAAAATATCAATGCGCACGCCACGCAATCTTATTTGGAATGTAGTGATTCAGAGATGAGTCCTATGTTTTTGAGTGTGTGGTTGGTGCCCCGCTGCTCTTTTTCAATAACCGTGAGGCGGTTTCTCGATGAATATGGGTTGGATATCTTATTTTTTAATATACAAATCCAGTACCTACTGTTGTGGTTATTCTTCTCAAGCAACTTCGCCAATTGCTTGACTCATTTGCAAAGTTCTGCCAGTTTTTCATAATACCTTCGACTTTACCAGCATCGGAGCGTCATCATTCATATGTACAACCCGGCGCACTGCTTCCATTACTTCCATGTCGTTAGACAATTCATACTGTACGTAATTCTATCATCTTCGGTGCTCGTCGCCCACGTGACAAAGCCTCCGGACTTCTCGAAAGCCCAAAAAACTTCTCATTATACCCGAGCGCACTTGTGCACAACGGTATATTAATTTTGTTCACATAACGATTGTTTGTAACAGCCAAAACGAATCGAGATAGATATAGACAAATGTATACATAAATGCTCAGAATGAATAGAGAAATCGATTAAGCCATGTCTGTCTGTCCGTCCGTCTGTCCATCTGTCCGTCCGTCCGTGTACACGATAACTCGAGCAAAAGTTGAGATATCTCAACGAAATTTGGTATGTAGGTTTCCGTTATTCCAAGGTAGGTTGGTATTTGAAAATGGGCGAAATCGGACTGTAGCCACGCCCACATCCCATATAACGGTAATTTTCGGAAATACGAAAATTGCGATATTTTAGTAACTACTGAAGATAATTCACTCAAAATTGATATTTACAATAATTTTTAGACGAAAAATAAGAATATTATAAATGTTTGCAAAATGGGCGTAGCCACGCCCACTTATGGTTACATGTGTAACCATACCTTGGTAACCGCTGCACCAATTTCTTCCAAACTTGGCACAGTTGTTGGTACAGCATACAAATCGCCGAAAATTTTTATAATCGGACGATAACTACGCCCACATCCTATATAACGGTAATTTAGATAAATACAAAATCTTCGATAAATCAGTAAATATTGAAGCTAATTTATTCAAAATTGATGCTTGCAACAACTCTTTACCAAGAAATACGTTTATGGTAAAATTTTGGAAAATGGGCGTGGCACCGTCCACTTATGATCACATATATGAATCTCGGTAACCGTTCTAGCATTTGTACCAAACTCGGTATGGTTATTGTGCTTGCCACATAAAAGCAAAGCGTTGAAAATTATTGAAATCGGACTAAAATTACGACCGCTTTTCATATAACGGTAAATTTCAGAAATGCTTGAAACTGCAATATTTCGAAATTTAAGGTTGCTAATTTACTTAAAATTTATACACCCCGGCTTATCATGTAGCGGTAGCTTTCTGAAAGGTGGAAAACATATATTTAATACTTGCGCCAGGTATTTAATGTTCGGCTCCGCCCGAACTTAGACTTTCTTACTTGTTTTTATTTCGCATCGTATGCAGTTTTTTTTATAAAGTGCAAGTTTCAAGTGACTACAAAATACCGTTGATTTTAAATTTTTATTTTTTTTTTTTTGGTGCTGCGTATTTTCTTCCATATAAAAATTTTGTCGAGCATACTTTGAATGGCATAAAATACATAACACTGACCAAAACAAGATTGCCAAAAATCAACGGTATTTTGTAGTTACTTGAAGCGTGCATTTTATCATACTGAAATTGCGTACAGGAAATTTTTCCAGAAATAATATTACCTCGTCCACTGTTGCTCATTAAGATAGTGAACCTCTTTGTTGACGTTCTTTTTTAATTTTTATAAAATTTTAAAATCGGATATACACGTAGAAAAGCCACATTTTTATAAAAAATTAATGAATAGATATTAAATATATAAAAGAAAACCTATACATACTGGAATCAAAAGGGTATTGAAATAGTTGGGAATGTAATAATAATATAAATATCAGTTTCAATAAGGCAAACAATTAAAAAAAAAAAACTAAAAAGGTTGATAAACAAAGTTGATAACAGTAACATGGTATGACAAAGGTTAAAAATCAAAAAATAAACCAAAATCTCATAACTCTTTTGCATTATGTATTTTTGAATAGAATTTTCTCGATATCCGTTTGACATAAAAAGTATTATTTTTATGCAATCTCCCAAGCTGTAAATTTATTTGCCATGTTTTTTCGTAAATTTTCCAAAAAAAAAATATTTTTGCAAAAAAAAAATGTATTGGGACCCTTTGCGTAATATCTCTAGGGGTACTTGGGTCTATGGGGACTTTTGGTATGTTGTTTATAACTTGGATGCAAAATTCTTACTTTCACTTAGTTTTTCCGAAGCTTAGCCTTTTTTCTGACTTTAAAAATATCCACACTTTTGAAATCTGCCACGATCTATAGTATTTAGTATGTCTTGATTAAAAAAGTACGCCGTCTTCTGAGAAACCCTTTGAGTAGACCCTTTTTCGGGATGTTGTCTTCGCAAGGATCCATTTATATTCTGAGGCGACTTAGAAACTATACTAATTTGTACATGAATCCTCGCGAAGCAAACGCATGTTGTCCGTAAATATGTATATGATTACAAAATGTTTTTCCACTTTTATTTTTTTATAAGATAATATTAATGACCACCACTGTGCATACTGCAGATATGTGTGCAGAAATGTGGCTGTTCCGGTTGGTGGTCGATCGCTGACAAAGAGGCATTATAACAGCCTTTTGAGTAAGCCCAACAACGAGTGAATTGTTTGCGATACACCTACGTAAAAATGTTTGTGAATGTAGTAGTAACTATACGGGTATGTGGTATTTATTTGTGTGTTTACATATGCATGCAATTTACAACTAAATAACCAGTTAACATATAAAACACACATTTTTGCTTACTTAAAGCGTTCTTAAACGATATGTATTCCCATATGTAAATTCCACTTTTCGGATTCGTTCTAATACAGTATGGTACATACGAGCAGATACAAAAAAGTGGCATTTACATATGCAAGCACATATCGTGTCAGAGCCCCGTTATGGGCTTAAGTACGAGTATGCAACCCATACTTTTGAAAATATACATTGTATGTACATTAGACTGTCCCTAGAATATACAGAAAAAAATTCTTTCGAAATTTTGATATGCGTACGCCCTACATCTGTACTTTTTTGCTAAATAAAATATAGATATAAGAAGTTTTATGAACGTAGGCTAACGATAACCCGTGCCGAGTTAAGACTACTAAATCGTACATTAAAACTTTGGAAATGCGAAAGACTCGATATGTTTCCCATATTTGTTCGAACTTATAGTAAATCTGCATCTTTAAATTTTTAAAAGGATATCCTGAAAAGCAGTCGAAAAAATTAATTAATGGAAAAACTGCAGTGGCTTTGTAAGGGTGTATTACAAGGCTGCTAAAATATATGTTTTTTAACCGACTTCCAAAAAAGGGGGAGGTTATCAGTTCGTCGGAATATTTATTTTCTTTTTATGTATGTTACCGCATAACTTTGGATCACGTCAGTCGATTTGCAACACGGAAAGGTGGTATCTCAGAGGTGGTTCCATACAAATTTGGTTTAGATCCGATCATTGAATCCTGAAATATATAGATATATATATTTTTTTTTAAGTCGGTTTTTTTTTTGCTAAAAATTACTTGTTAGTATAATAATTTCTTTATGTCCTGAAAATTTGCAACTGTAGAAAATTTTTCTATTGATCTGACAGGGCGTATGATGAACATTAAATTATTGAATTCAATTTTATAGCAAATTCTTTAAAAAAAAATATAAAAGTAATTAAAAAGAAATTTGTATTCTTTTATATTCTTACATACATATATTCATAGGATTTAAATTAAACCAAGGTTCTTCAAAATGCATTCAAAAATTAAAAAAAATTAAAAATCTTGTAGGATAATATTTTAAAGGACATTTTTGACCTTAATATTGCTTCGGATTTTTCTATTACCTGATGCCCAAATATCCATATTTTGTGTAAACTTTTGGAAACATATTATAATGGGTGGTGGGTGGTTGGAAAAAATCCTGACAACCTGGTAGAAAACCAAAGGCGCAGCTTTACTATCCGGATAGTTTTGAAGACAAAACCAATAAAACAACTTTGTTTTTTTTTTTGGGACAGCCTAATGTACATACATGCATATTTAAAAATTCCCATCCAACATTCTCTATCATAAGTAACTCCATATCGGGTATTCTTAGTGCACAACTAATCGTTATAAGTTTCTCTTGGGTATCGTATGTGACGCTGACTCTCCTGGAAAAAAAGTATCCTAGCGAAAGGGCGTCCTGGCATTTATAAAACGAGTAGTAAAAATATATGTCAACTGTTACACCGACACATTTTGTCTTTGCGCCATAACCGTCGTTGAATAGCAGACTCGTAACATTTTATTGCTTATCTAGTTTTTATAATCGCTTAATTGCGTCGCTTTTACACGAATACTCGCCAATGACTCGAGAATACTATTAATCGCCGAACAGTCTTCAAAATGTTGACTGGGTTTGTAAATATAGTTATGCACCCACATATATATGTTTTTGTATGTACACATCGAAACAACTAACACCAACACATAAGTACAAACTTACTAGAATTGCAAAATCTACACGTTGTTGTTTGTAGCTGATGCTTATGCGATGGCACTGACGATGCCGCAGTGATGACGTTCACAAATGGGTGTAAATGCGTTTTGGACTGAGGTCGCGGCTGACGCTTAGGCTGGCGCTGAGGCTGAGGCTGAAGCAATGCGCTAAAACACAGCCAACTAAGACAGCACTAAGGCAGCGTATGGCGATGGCGTTGAGGATAATGACAATGAAGTGGATGGTGGTAGGTCGGTTGGTGGATTAGTGGGTCGATTGGTTATATAAAGGCTGACGTGCACCCGCTGGATGTTAGGGCGATGTTGCTCGAGCTGCAGCTGGTGCTGCGGTAGGGATGTGGGATACTGATACACCTATGTATGTATATGTATGTATGTAGGTATAAGTGCAAATGTTGTTGATGCGCGTTAGAGAGCAACTACAACTAGGTATGTATGTATATACACAACTATAGATGCAATTCTGTTTGAGCAGGCGAAAGGGCTGTCGATTTGTGGGTGTGGGCAGCGAACGATGACGAAATTCCTCTGCTGCCACTGATTGTTATTCCCTTTTGAGTTGGCTTTTGTTGTCACCAACACAGTGATAGTTAAGTGCTTTTTTTTGTTTTACCAATTGATTCTGCTTTTCACTACTTATTTCCTTTTAATTTTATTTTTCGTCTTATTTACTTGTATACACTCCGTATTTCAGCAACTGCGGTAACTGTGGCACGCTAATTGCGGATTATATCATCCTTACTATTATTCTCGAAGAGCATTTGTATAACCGAAAGACACAATAGTTACTTCTGCTTGCTATCTTCTCTTTTTATTTTTCTCCCCCAATGTGTAAAAAAGGAAACTGTAATGCCACCGCGGCAAATTGCTATGATTATTTGTTGGTGGTGGTGGTGGCCTGATGACGTCGTCGTCGTTGGTGGCGGTGGCGGTGAAAATATGAGCGTGTGTGCGCGTTAAAATTCACTTAGCTAGCTTATGAAAGTCACTAATTTGATATTTAGTTAGCTTTATTTTGGTCTTTAAGAATATGAAAAATTCGTCATCAAGTATTTGGTGCAAAATTTGATATTTTGGTAGACTTGGTGTTGGGTGATTGGTGCTTTCTTTGCGCTAAAAATTCTAGTATTGCTTCTTGCTTATATGTAAGTAGAAATTAGTATACGTAACTATGCAGCTAATAGAGCTTAAATATATCGTTGTGCTGATATGTTTTTGATTATAAAAATATGCTTGCCTTGGTGTTTTTATTAATAATATTTGGTGGTTTCTTTTATACACACACTACTTTTTCAGCTATCTACCATATATTTTCAATTGATTCTCGCAGATTGCAATTAACTTTAGCTAACTTTTCGTTTCGTTATGCCGACAAAATATTCACAGGATACAGCGACCACTGAAGCAATTCGAAAATATCGATATTGCTGTTTTTTTTCACTGAACGTTTTCACTTTGGTCACATTGGTCTTTTTTTGCAATTTTCGATACTTAAATGTGTTTTGTGTTTTATTATTTTCTCTTTCCACTTTTCGAAGTCGGCTTTTATATAGCTTATGTATACAATTTTTTCACAGCTGCTCTTTTCACTAGCACTTCACTTTGTTGTAAACACTTATTTATCACTCTATACTTTGCTGCTTTACTGCTGTCTTTCACGCTGCGTCAAAAACGACATATTCAATGCGCTGTCGAAAAGGAAAGGAGTCGGAAAGCGATAGAAGAGCGCGAGAGTAAAAACTATGTATTTAAAGGGTAACTCAGAGAGAGAGAGAGAGAGAGAAAACGTGTGAAGATAGTGAGTAGATTTGAAAAACAGGACATAAACGAAGTTTGCATAAAATGGTAAACAAACAAACAAATGCGCCATGATGGGGTAACTGTACCTGCAAGAAATTATATCATTAATCCTTGTTACAGGTATATACTGATTATCGCCAGGACCCAGGTTCGATCCCATTTTAGCACGAATTCCAAGTAATATTAAAAGTTGTACCTATGTAATGGCGAAAGCCTCTAAACGAATTTTTTCTTAAATAACTTCCAACGAAACCCGCCTGCCTTGACTCAAACCAAAAATTAATCGAGAAGTTCAGTCGAATAGCTTTGCTTGAAAAACGTATAAAACGGCCTTATCACCGAACACGAGAGCAATATTTTATTTGTATTTTCCAGGGAACTTAAGGGTTATGATCTTTATAATGAAAATCATAATATTTAGCTACCCACCACCTAAATGCATGCTACAAACCCAATGGCGTTCACTGCTGCATTTGTAAAAATTCAGGAGGTTTTCGCATGTGCACTTCTCAAATATCATTTAACAAAAATTTCTTAAGTAAAAGTTAATGGCACAATAGCCTAGCTTGAAATATCCTTTGGGCTTTGCATGACCTACAACTATGAAGCGATAGCACGTATAGATAACGTTAGCCACAGTGGCTATGCACTGCTCTTTATAAATATTTTTTATACATTTTTATATATGTATGTAATTGCGAACCTCCTTCTCACTCAATTATTCACATAATTTAAAAGCTAAAATTGGATCTAAATTTTTTCCAATCAAACTTAATAGTTCTTTTGTTAATTTTATTTTTCAATCTCGAATAATATTTTTTTCCACTTTTATTTTTTTCGATAATATTTTTATCGTATTCTTTAATTGGTATTTTCCATAGGCTTTGTCAACGTCGATGTTTACTTTGCATACGGCAGCGAAATTAAAAAAAAAATACTTACACAGACAGGAAAAGAATAAGTAGTAAAAATTACACTTAATATTTAAAATTTGCAAGTTTTTACTATAAATATTTTTGCTCATAAAAATTTGCCAGTAAGAAAAAAATCCACGCTAGTTGTTAAAATTAGCACAAATAAATATTTTTTTAATTTTAAAGTAAAAAGCGCAACAATAAACATATTAAAAAAAAAATCTATTAAAATTTGTATCTTCTTGCTCCACCGTCTTTGCAAATTTATTGTTTAATCGAAGTGCTTGAGTCGCTTTTACTGCTGCCCTGTACAAAGGCACATACAACGGTGGATTGATTCCTGCTAGGCTTCATCACAAAAGTAAAATTACTGATACATATATGCGTTATTGCGGCATTGAGTGAGATATATGTAATCCCATAAATTGGGTAAAGAATGCCCTATTTCAGAATTATTTTGAAGAACAAAAGCTACCAATATATTTAATTTATACTAAAATAGGGCATTTTCGCAGCGACAGCTGAAATGGGGTGTTCTCCAACCAAATTCTGAAATAGAGCGTTCTTCAAAAATTTTCTAAGATAGGGAATTCTCGAACCGGCAGGTGACATAGGGCGAGATCTTCCACTCAGCTGAAAATACAGTCATGTGATGTCTCCGGTAACTAAGGAGTACTCAGATTTGGAAGACTTTGGGGAGTTGAAAGACCGTTGCTTGAATTGTCATGTAATGCATGTACTATGACATGACATGGGGAATGTGTAGCCTTTACCGGATAGAATTGTGTGATGCTTATGTTTTCCAGAATCTATGCCACATCACAGATTCGGATTCTCAGGGACTTCTGGTTTAAATAATGGATTTCCGGTATATCTAACCTACTCCTGTTTGAAACCGGAAGTCAATATTACAACCAAAACTTTCCTCGAGTTGGTGGTTTAAATTTTTTCTGTGTTTTAATTAAAAAAATATATCTATTTTTCTCCACCTTAGAAGAGGCGGATGGTATATTCTACCTACATATGTATACTCATTTGTAATTCCACCTATGCTTTTATAAACGTGCATATGTACGTACATATACATAAATATATTTTTGCAATCTGTCAATAACCTCTGCAATCATTGCTTGTGCATTCAGTAATAATTTTTGGCTTACAATATACAGGAAAGTGAGAGAAATTTAAAAGTGAGAGAACTGCTTTCTTTTATTTAGAGAGAGAGAATAAACTCTCGTTGTTGTTCCTACCGCCGTTCACAAATATTTGCCGCATACAATTTTCAAACTTCAATTCTGACAGCTGGTGGCCGGACAACAATCATATTGTGCGCTTGTCCTTAGAGAAAGCTTTTCCGGAAAAGCTCTAGCAAGCTTGATGGATAACAAAGCAAAACAAAGAAAATCACACAAATAAAGAAATAAACGGGCTGACATTTCTTGGTTTATGGTACTGCTTTATCTAGCAAATTTTGTAAAATTCATTGCATACTTTTAGGCATTACAGCGGTTGTTAATACTATTGCAATCACATAGTAATTTTGAAATCATTAAATACAAGCAACAACAAAGCACAGTGTACGTAATTTGGAACATAAAAGCGTGAATGTTTTCTAATTGTTGTCTGGCATAGTGGAAGGCGCATAGGTATTAGGAAATCATAAAAAGCTCACATTGAAGCATGTTTTATTATTTTTGTATCATCGGAACTTGCTAGTAGATACCTCGTTACTTTTTCTTAATCACTTCCTTTGTCACCACGAAGCCGCTAATTACCTGCAGGTATTTCAATATACGATGAAGCACCTTAATATGCGAATACGTAAGCGGCTGTGTACTCGAGTGTGCATTTGTTTATTGACGGATGCTATTAGCGAGGGAATGTGACACAGCAGCCCGGAAGAAAGGAGGATAACGTACAACTACACGCGTATTCACGTTAAATACACACACACACACACACGCACATTTCTCTACTCAATTCATTGATTTTTACCGTTCATTTTTATGTGTTAATTTGCTTTTTCACAAGTCTGTTTTAGTATGAAATAGATTTTCGCTGACGTAAATTGTAGCTTTTTTTTTAATTTTTATTAAAACACATCCATTTAATTTAAAACTGCACATACATATGCATTCGAAAATACACTGAAATACATACACGAATAAACACGTAGTAGCACAACCTTCTTCGGCTTATTAAATTTACAATATTTTTCTAATTTTTCTAATTTTTATTTTATTTCTATTGCATTTAACTTGGTGTTTTTGATATTTTTCACTCGCCTAAAAATTCATTGCGTCTGGCGAAAATGTCAAAAATTAAGTGATTTCCTTCGCTCACTTACTCACTCATTTACTCGTTCTACATATATACATATATAAATATGTATGTATGTACAAATGCATTCAAATTCGTTGTATTTTAGATTTGTATTCATTCCGTCATGTGCAGCACACATACACATATACATATTTGTTATTAACATTCACTTCCTTAGCTTTTCCGAAACACACAGCTTTTTGCTTCCTTTTATTGCTTATTTTACGTTCTCGGATTCTCTCTCTCTCTCTCTCTTTCTCTCTTTCCTATCTTCCTTGCTTTGATTTTATACATATTTCACATTTTTCCCATTTACTTTAACAACTTATTTTTTTAGAGAAGTTCGTTTGGTATATTGTTTCTTTGCTGCCTCCACTGCTCTACTGCCGCACCAAAAGCACGCACTTTGCTTTTCCGGTATATGCTGGCCCACCAAGTAAGGATAAGCGCATTTTTATGTCGCTGCTTTGACGTTTGTATTTCGCTATTCACCATTCCTTGAAAATTTTGGCGATTCTGTCTACATCGGGCGTTCGAGAAATAAAATTTTGACCATCAATTGCTCATCACCAGCAAATCAAATGCCACATACCATTTTTACTGCGCAATTTTTTGCAGGTTTTCATTGGATTTTGAGTTGAGCATCAGCATTGCGACAACAAGGCATCAAGAAAGCAACTAGGTTGCAATATTGCGGCAATGATAACGTAGCTCGAACATAACTTATGTCATTTTTGTAGCGAACAACTTGTGTAGTTTGAATGTACTTACATATAATTTCAAGGCAGACAAATGTTTAGTCCCTTATTTGTTCGATTGTGGCAGATTTGCTTGGAATTACAGTACGAAAACAATTTTTTATTAAAAAAAAAAATTTAAGATATACCATGGCGTATGAGTAACATTCTTCCCTACCCAGATTTCAACCAACAAAGTCTTTACGCATTTTCATTTAACCATTCCCAACCATTTTATTTATTCATTGATTTTCTTCGTTATCAATGGAAATAATTTGCAAAAAATTTGTAAATTTGTTAATTTTTTCAATGTTATGAATAGTTTGATTTTTTCATAAGAAATAGAATATCTTGGGAAAATGACCTGATCTAGAAACACAGAACTCTTATTCGTATTCTACGACTTAAAGTTAATTTCTAGAGTTTCGACTTTTTTTATGTCATTTTAAAACTTACGATTTTTCCTACAGTGCAATGAATAAATGAATAAAAAAATAATCATTCTTCATCGAGAATCTTCAAATAACTAATAAATTTTTATTAATCTTGTACATAATTTCGAATGAAGAATAAGTACGGAATAACTTGAATGAAGAATACAAATTTATTTGTCATTCAAACATGAAAAACTTACGAATGCAATTTTATTTTTTTTTATTTGACTAATAATTCACTCAAAAACTATTATAAATAATTTTTTTATAGGAATATATATGTATATGGCGATTCCACCGTCACGATTTGGACATTTGTGAAGAAAAAATTTTTTTCTTGTTTAAATTTAAGCATAAAGAACTCAAGAATTCTACATTTTGATAAAGCTAATAGCTTTAACCTAACTGACTATTATATGAGTTATTACAGAATAGCAAAAAAATTCCAACTTACTTTTATATGGAAAAATCTGATTTATTTCTTCTGTCACGGGTGGGACAAAAAAGAACCTGCTTTTTGATGTCTTATAATAAAACAAAGAACCAGGAATACAAACAAAGCAAAATCTCCAAAAAAAAATGATGGCTTTATTATAAAAAAAAAACTTGAAATTCCTCCGTCACGGGTGGGACAACTAGGAATGCAAATTTTGAGCAGTAAAATCGATACATCAATGTTTCTATGCATCGGAGAAAAGAACATCGGAGGCTTAATTACATCGCCAGAGAAACATCGATATATCGATTGTTTCCGATGTTTTTCAATTTGCTAATTTCTAGTTAAATTTAAAGCAATATTGAATACTTAAAAATTATGAATGTATTTTTCTGTATTTGACTATCCTTTCTATACCCTTTCTATTATGTATTAGAATTAAAATGCATACCGTCGTTAGTTCACTCGGGCCTTAAGATCCTAGCCCTGATCTTGTTGAAATTCTAAGGGGTGTTTAGTTCTGTTTTAACGGCTAGGATCGTCTTTTATGAAAAATGTTTTGGAAAAGCAACAATAACTTTAAAAAGGTAAGAAGTTATAATAATATAATAATAAATTTAAGGTCAATCAAACATACCGAAAGAAAGGCGTGGAGTCTCCCTAAATTCGATGTTTAAAACATCGGTAAAATTTCCATCGATGTATCGTCAATTGCGCGATGTTAGTAAATGGTAAAGATCGATCGCATACATCGAAAATTGAACCGATATTATTGATGTTTCAAAAACATCGATGCATTTATAACAGAAATGGCATCCTGCCGAAACGTTTTCACCTGACTGGGGAGAAAACCCACAAAAGATCCTTGTATATTCAACGAAGAAGATTGGTTGTGAAAGTATTGGTTATGCCAATGGGCACACTCCATTCATGTTATTAATGTATAACCTGGTGACAACTAATACAATTTTTAAATGTGACAAATACAGATTGCAATTTAAATAGGTTTCAAAAAAAAAATTCTCTTAAATTGTGAAAATATGTCATTTGTACTAGCAATTAATAAGAAAATATGAAAAACGGTGATTTTGGAGAAAGTATTACCTAGCGAATTCCAGAGCATTGAATGTGTTAGAGATGTCGTTTGCTTTTAAACGAGAAATGTCAAAATCGGCCAAACCAAAGTAGCGGTTTGCGAAATGCGTCGCATGCTGTTCGCTACATCGTGAATTGTTGGAGCCAAGGTGAATTTATACAAGGTGGTGTTACTGGCGAATTTAGATTTTCGCCGTGGCACTACTACTACACATCGTTTTTAAATCAAAACTTGGTAGGCAAAAAGGAATATCGGTCGAATTTTTATACTAGGTATGGGGCTTTGCCATGCAACAGCCCTGTAAATGAAATGAGTGTGCGCGGGAGGTATTTTCACGAACCAACAAAAATATCGCCAAAAAAAGTAATATATGGACAAAAGTTCATTAAATGCAAGCACAGGCAAATCAAAATTTAAAACAAGTAAGAAAGTTTAAGTTCGCGCGGAGCCGTACATTAAATACCCGGCGCAAATATTAAATGTATGTTTTCCACCTTTCCGAAAGCTACCGCTACATCGTAATCCGGGGTTTATCAATTTTGAGTAAACTAGCGTCCTTAAATTTCGAAATATTGAAGTTTCAAGCATTTCTAAAATTTACCGTTATATGAAAAGCGGTAATTTTAGTCCGATTTCAATAATTTTGAACGTTTTGCTTTTATGTGGCAAGCACAATAACCATACCGAGTTTGGTATAAATTGGTAGAACGTTTACCGAGATACATATATGTGATCATAAGTGGGCGGTGCCACGCCCATTTTCCAAAATTTTATCATAAACGTATTTCTTGGTAAAGAATTGCTGCACGCATCAATTTAGAATAAATTAGCTTTAGTATTTAATGCTTTATCGAAGATTTCGTATTTCTCTAAATTACCGTTATATGGGATGTGGGCGTGGTTATTGTCCGATTTTAAAAATTTTCGGCCGTTTGGTATGATGTACCAAAGCCAACAACTGTGCCAAGTTTGGAAGAAATCGGTGCAGCGGTTGCCAAGATATACACATGTAACCATAAGTGGGCGTGGCTACGCCAATTTTTCAAAAATTTATAATATTCTTATTTTTTGTCTAAAAATTATTGTAATTATCAATTTTGAGTGAATAATCTTCAGTAGTTACTAAAATATCGCAGTTTTCGTATTTCTGAAAATTACCGTTATATGGGAGGTAGGCGTGGTTATTGCCCATTTTCAATACCATCCGTCCTACGCCCGAAAGAAGTACACGTACCAAGTTTCGTTACGATATCTTAATTTTTACTCGAGTTATCGTGTGCACAGACGGACGGACGGACGGACAGACAGTCAGCGCTTAATCGATTTCTCTTTTTATCCTGATCATTTATGTATACATTTGTCTATATCTATCTCGATTCGTTTTGCCTGTTACAAACAACCGTTATGTGAACAAGTGCGCTCGGGTATAAAAAGTGTAAAAAAATCATAACCCTAATGTGCACATGTATTTACATACTTAATATATGTATGTCGGTATGTATGAATGCATTCAAACTATGCTATCCCGCAAATTTGTTGTGTTCGTTCCATTCCTTTAAAGTCTAAAATAAATAAAAATCAAAGAAAGGCGCTTGGGGACATTAAAAGCCGTGGAATTTTTTTAAGATTTTATATCCCTAGAGGGAAATGAGAAAAGCGTACAAAAGCAAACGCTTGAATAAGAAATATCAAGAGCTCTTATGGTGCATGCCTTGCGACGTTTTTTTTTTACTAGTAAACTGACCGTCTTCATGACCGTAGGAATAGCATTTTAGCAATAGCCTAATTCAATTGAATTTGCATAAAAATTCAATTCATACAAAATTAAAAACGATTATAAGCCCGCATGTGACCGCTTTTATAGCTATTGCATAGACGATGCGAGAGCAGATTCGAAAGAAAATATATGTAGATAATAAAAGGGTAATAACATTTTCACTTTATTTTCAAATTCATACATATGCATGTATGTATGTAAGTAAAAAATATATAAAGCTTCATAGCTTATAAGAAATTTTATTTTATTTTATTAGCATACTAATTTTCCGAGCCCCTTTCTCACCCACCCTTTTCTGCGCATGCGACCAACTCTTACAAAATACTTCTAAAATTACTTGTCCAGTTATCCTTTGCAAATCCTGTCACAGCGCATAATTCAATTTGCGTGATTGAAATGAAGCGTGGCGGCAGTTTAAGCAGAATTTATTAAAAGACGATTGGAAAATAATAAAATTCTTGAAAATTTACAGCGCCTTAGCAAGTGTTGAGCATTAGCTTCGTTTAAACCGTTGCACTCCTCTGCGCTGACTACATACATACATAGAGTGTGTTTGTCGTTTCTTTTTATTCAGCTAAGACTTTGCTTCATACAAAAAACTCAAACCATATTTCCAAGCTAAATTGCATTTTCTTGTAAAGCTAACAAAGTCCAACGAATGCGCGCACGTTCATATGCATAGTGAGAACCCAGCAAGCGCTAGTTTTTAAAAGTTTTCAACATAAGTATATAGAACGGAATACAGATGACTTTTAAACACAGCATTGTGTATCAATAACGAAGAATCAGGGGCCATTTTTTTTTATCAGAAAGTGTATGTAAAAGCGTCTGCCTCGAAAGTAAAAATGTAAAGCTTTCTTTGAAATTGCCGAATATTTGTAAAATAAGATAAATATCTTATGACGGTTAGGTTAGGTTAATCTTACCGGCGTTAAAGTAGACATCACAAAGGATTTCAACGCCTATTGCGAATTTTAGCATAAAAGCCGCTCTGCTTCTGAGATTTCTTGGAACTTCTCGAATCGGTAGGCTCTCAAGTATTTTAGTCGTGTTTTTGAGTGTGCAGGATCTCGGCAGAGAATATACTCCAAGGTTTCCCTGGTCTCTCGCTCACGACACTTCTTGCGCCTGTCCACGCCACTGATACCCATTTTTTGTGCATGAGCAGCCGCCAGGATACGCCCCGTAAGCAATCCAGAAATAAATCAGCAATCTTCTTTTCGTAGGAGACTAGCCTGTCAATAGCTTCCCGGCTGCGAACGACCTTTATGAATGTGACGTAACTTCCTTAATTGCCGCCTGACTATCTACGCATAGGTGCTGCTCTCCTCATTGCGAGAACCTCTGATTGAAATATGCTGCACTGGTAGGTAATCTTAAAGCCACCTGGCATTCAGTTCCCGGCACCCACTTCCGTTACCATTTTATACCTCCACCTTCATTACCACATAAATCTAGGTGCCATGTAGTCCGTGCTGCCTGTACTTCCCGCCCCAATTGAGCTGTCTGCGGATTTAGCAGCACGGTTTGCCGCGAATAGGTCAATGGGCGGTAAACTGAGGATTATTTCAAGAGCAGCCGATGGAGTGGACCTAAATGCCCTCCGTGATGTACAATGCCGCGAGCCACTGAACCTTCTCCATTGGCGCGAGGTATAATGACTTTTTTATAGCATTCCACCACACCAAAGCGTCGCAGACAATATTGGATCTGACTATTGCTGTGTAGCACCAATGCATCAGGGCAGGTGAGAGAACCCAAGTGACTCCCTCACGTACTGTCGAGTCTTTGCTGATGGTTCCAAGACTGACTCTGAGTCTGTATCTGGGGTCGTTATCGAAGTTAATGTTGTTGTTTTTCTCTTAGGGAATATGCTTCGGTCTTCAAGACTGAGGTATTTACAATCCTCGAAGACATAAATTACATGCTGGAAAATAGGTGGAGGGGAGGGAGTTTACGTGTCTGCAATAACTACATTCAAACTTTTGCGGCAATGCAAGACTCGAATAAATTTCGTTGGTAAGTACAACCAGTTTGCTTTGCCCTGGGTGCCAGGCCATTCGGGAGTGGTACCTGGTGATGAGACATCTGATCATTTGGCCAGAGTTGGCTCAGACTAAGCACTCCTTGGTCCGAACCCATTTATAGCACTCCCACCTTCGGCCATCGAAGCCACCACCAAAAAGAAGGTGAATACTTCGCTCAGAAATAACTGGGGACATCGAGGGGCTGCAGGTGGGTAAAATGCATGTTTTCGGTAATCTCAGAAGGTCTATCTAGTTACTGGGTTTATTCGTAAATCGTGCACATTTAAAACAGACCAAAAAGGGACATGAAGACAGTTCAATGGAAGGCATGTACTCTGAGTTCTGTTTTCTCTACGCGTTGTCTTGAGCCTGATTTCGACAAAAAAAAAAAAATGACCATTTTTTGGGTACTTGGGTTCAATTGAGTATTAGTGAAGAAATTAGCTGACGATCCATCTCTCGGTTTTTTCTGCAAGATCAGTTAAACTGCATGCAATCTATTAAATTAAATCAATTTTGGTTTATGTAACCTAAGCCAAACAAATAAATCACACTTGCGTGCTGCGAGAAATCTCGGCTTTTACTAAAACTCTTCTCTTGTCCATGTTGTGGCGAGAGTATTGGCTGACAGTCGACGAAATGGATGAAATAAAAATATATACATATCTACGCTAACCAAACACACACTCACAATTGAATAAAAATTCACAAACGTACCTACACACTTTTGTCTTAGGACACACGCATTCCCAACTTCTTTGAACAAGTGGTGTACCCCTGCAGAAAATGTGACTAGCTCAAAACTAGCGTAGAACTAATCCTTTTGTCGAGAGTACTAGTTGTAGATCAATACCCAAGCAGTGCTTTCAACTGTCCAGTTTTACACGGCGATGTCATTGGTGGTGGCAATTGTCGCCGAGTGCATTACTTTGCAACTAGTTTTAACCGGTTCCATTTTGGATAGATTAAATTTTTGTTACATATTTTATTTAAAAAAACAAAATATAGTAAACTACACGCAATAATTTGAATTCATTAAATCTGAAAACTCACACCTGCCTCCACTGCGATTTGCACGCGCGACCAATGATATGATGTTTGATGTTTGAGTCGGAGGTCTTCCCGCTAAGCTACTCTCGTATTGTGCGAGAAGTGAGAATTTTTTCACTTACACTTACACGTTTTGCACTATTTCAGAGCTAGTTCTGACATATGTGGTTCGGAACTAGCGCTTTGCCAGACTGTCTCTAAATTTTACTGCAGGGACTATACATATACCAGTATGTATCCAAAAATATATATATAAGTTAGGGTGGTCCAAAAAAACATTAGAAAAGTAGAGTCGGAATTTATATTTTACAGGTCCGCCAAAAAACCCAGATAATGCAATGGGGGACCAACAAAAAATCTTTATTATTATAGTATTAAAAAAACGGTTAAATAACCAATTGGGTATTATTGTTGGAAGTCTCTTCAAGAAAACGAGAGTTTTCCGGTCGAAAAATATTGATTTTCAAGAACTCTTTACCATTTTGACGAAATGTGGGTTTTTGCCATATAAAATACATGGGAAACTTTGAGCGCTTTGAGAGACCTGTAAATATATTTTGATTTCAAAATAAAAAAAAGTAGTGGTAAATTTTTTCGATATAGAACAATTCTGGGAGGTGAGAGTATTTGAATTCCGACTTTACTTTTTTTTTTACCACCCTAATGTACGTACTTCCTTTAACAGCAGTTCATGCTATCTGGTATCTTTAGCATTTGAGTTGTGCTCGTTTGGTTGGTACATAATCGAATTACAAGACTCCATTATATGAGCAAGTAAATTGCTTTGTAATCGTTTTACAAAACTCCCGAGACCAGTGCTCCATACCCATGAATTTGCTACAGCTTACTTTCATCCTTCCTCATCGAGTATAGAATCGTACTCACACCTACGAACATTTGCACGTATGGAACACGCGGCAACCCTTCTGTCTTCTGCTGGACACCAGCTGTGACTCTGAGTTGCAATGATTGTCTTAATCAGACATTTTACTACCAAAGACATATGTACGCATGAAAAAAATAAAAGAAATAAAAACTATTTACGAAAACACATTCTGGTTTATAATTGGCTGTAGATTCATAGCCAATAGTCATTCAGCATGTTAATGTACGTTAAAAGATCTAAATTTATCGGCAAATTAAAATTGATGAAAATATTAGCTTGTACCTTGTCCGCTACGACAGCCGATACTGCAGATACACTACATATGTATGTATATTCACAAAAACACATTTTTGGGTTATCGAAATTTACCGAGACCTCGAAACGCATGGTTGTGGAAAGTAGTGTTTTTTTTAATTCATTTAATTATCGATATGTATCAAATTATCGAAATTAATCGACAAACCAGAATGTGTCAGTATAATTCCAAGTCCTGCCAAAGACCTCCAAAATTATAAAAAAAGCTTACACAGCAGCAGCAGATTTTCCGGTAAATAATTTTGTACCTTATAAGTTAGGCGACGTGCTAAGTTAGCAAACCTCTCCAGGAGTGTTAAAATACTAGAAAAAGTTCAAATTTCGACAGTAACTGACACTCTTAGTGTTCATTAAATGCGTTTAGTTTTATCTTTAAAATGGTTTTCTGTGGGCGCCTTTATTTCACTATATATAGACCGAAAATCTTCGCCCACGTAACACCTACTTATGTTCGAGATAAAGAAAGTCACTGTGAGTCATTGAGTATATTTTCAATTACTGCATGATAAAGTAATATAGCATGCTTACTATATAGTAACTATTGATTGTTCATTTTTCACTTTAGGCACAAATAATTATCCTAAGTGGCCTTTCTTCCTTTTCTCCATTGCATCGACTATTGACTATACTTTGAACCATACTGAAGTATCCGAGTTATAAAAAATCCAAGTTTTAATAAATCTCAGAATATGGTTAATAAATCATTCTGAAACAACAAAACAAATCCATTCGTGGCTGGTTTTTATATTAAACATCTTCTTTTAAACTTCTATTTAATCAGAGCGTAGCGGAACAAATTTTAAGAATATCCAGTTTACTTACGTGTTGTGAACTTATCAACCGCCCCTTTTTTGTGTCTATGTGGAATGACTATATTGTTGAAATCTATTTTTAGACTTTTGAGCTGATTTAAAAAAATTTTTTTTTTTTCAGATTTATATTTTCATCCGTAACTGAATGATGATGGAAGTTGTACAACTGACCCCCGAGCCACATAGAAATGTTAGAATTGCTTAAAACTCTTTGCTTCCGGTACTACAATTGCAATGATTTGAGAGCAATTTTGCAAGATAAAAATTGGTTTAGAGATTAGATTAGAAATGCTGTATAAAAAATGTCCACAACGTTTATCGTTGTTTAATATGCTTTCGAACTGAACCTATTTGCATACGTAATTGCAAAATAAACAAAACTTTACCTTCCATTGCAAGAAATTTCTCAATTTTAGATTATTTACTTTCATCTGCAAATACTCAAATCAAAACAAGAAAATTTGAACGCCTTAAATTCTCTGAATCCCGCTTCCGTCGATGATGTTCCTGTCATTTGGCGAATGCGAAGAACCACAAAAACTTTCAAAAAACAAAAGTGAAAAGTTGCAATCTTCTATGACTCAAACAAATGTTAAGCGCCAGCAGAAGCTAGCAAAGGCCGCTCTGAGCAGGAAAAACTTTTGAGGATTGCAACAGCAGCAGGTTAAGCTGCTGTAAAAAGAATGCAAACTTGCACTTCCATCTTACCTAATGCGGCTGGCATTGCAATTGCTGCATTACCTGCTGATGTTTATTCTTGGCGTAAGGCATTGAAACAATTCAACTCGAAAAATTTCAAGCGAATTTACACCAAAATCTGAATTTTTTGTTTGCTATTTTTCACACGCAATCCCCTTTTTGTTAAACTTCTACTATATTTGATGAGCTTTTTTTTGCAAGCAGTCTCAGTCTGTGCATCCATTGCTTGCTGCCTTTATAGTTGGCAAGTGCAATCGCTGGTAGCTCTGGCCAATTCAATGCAGCTGTAGTCAGCCTAAATTCGAATATTTGCATATATAGTATTTTATGTGTAGTAAATATGTATGTAAATGTGCACTGGAGCATCGTACTTTGGGTATTGGCCGCCGCCGCCTCTTGGCTACATCTGCTTTAATCTTCCTTTTGCCGGGCGTTCGCCTTCAACTGCATGGCACAAACAGCTAAGCAGCGGAAATCAACGCACTGCAGCAGCATCACGTCGGGTGGCGCCTGGGTGCCAAGTGCACTTTGGTGCAGTAAATCTTAAATGGGTTCTGCTGCAGCCTGCTCTCAGCGGCGCACCAACAAACATTCTTCTGCATTGCCTCCCGCTTTCGAGCAGTCGCTGATATTTCGCAAACTAACCAAGCAACCACTCCGCGCTACTAACTCTACCGGGTCCACTTTCAGCGCATTTCGTTCCATTTGCGCTCGCCATTGTTAAGCTTTCAAACTGATTGCACTTTGTTTGTGGCGGAAATTGCAAAAGTTTTGACATTTTTCTAAGTCTCTTTACAACGCCGATGGGTGGGGCGAGCAAAAAACTGGAGAAACTTAAACAGTTAAGCACACAAAAAAAAACCAAATATGTAGGGAGGAGGCGCACCACATCAACGGAAGCAGTATCGTGAAATCGCCTTAAGTGTTGAATTTCTTTTACACTCGATTATTGTTGAGCTGTAATGTGGCTCTTGGCGATGATTTAATGCAATTGAAATATGCAATTTATACCAGTAAATGATAGCAACATGGCGTTTGATATTTGAAAGCTATGTACTACTTTATATATACTTTACTTCACTTATTTTCAAAATCTAATCTCTTTTTCCTCGTAACCATGCTCAAAAGTTCGTCAGGTGTAGTCTAAGTGTGCTAAGTTTAGTTTTTTCGAATTTGGGGCGGACTGGCAGGTAAAGGGAGGAATCCACCCTTAAAGGTAAGGTAATTTCTGAAAGCTACAATAATTATCTACTAAAAAAGATGTTTTGAAAGAAATCGCTTAAAGAGTTTTTCCAGGAAAAATGTATATGCAAAAGGCACACCGGTGTCCCTGTGGTCGTCAAGTGGTTAAAAGTGGCATATTTTCCAAACAAAATTGCGTTAATCCGATGTTTCGGCCTACCAATTACTACCAACAAACTAAGAATAATAATTTTAACAATTGTTCAAAGCAATCAATATTGTTTTATTTCGGCTTTTTGTCAAATTAGGCGACAGAGTTTCATTTTTTTCTCAATTTTGCAAGCTTTTTTGGGACATTTTAGAAGATGCTTAAGAGTTTTTTCGATTGAAAAATATTGATTTTCTAAGATTCTTTACCATTGCTCTGAAAAATTCTTTTTTGTCTGTTTAAAATGCATATGAAGCTACTGGCGTTTTGAGCGACCTCGAAATATCTTTTTATTTAAAAAATACGGCTATTTTTCCTATATATTACTATCCATTTTTTTATCACCCTAATGTTCATGCCATGATTTCACACGGCCAAAATGCTTTAAAACCGAAAAACAAAGCCAAACCCCCCACTCTGTGAGCATTGCAAAATACCAAAGCTGGACCCTTTATGCGTTTGGCTTATGTTAAGCTTATTAGTACGCCAAACAGTTTCCATGAATTCGCGCAGAAAAATTAATGAAGCTGTTCAAGCTGAAATTCAGACATACGTACATACCTACATACAGGCAAATATGTAAGTACTAGTGAACCCGCACGGCGTTAAAACGCCCAAGATATGATTTTAAAAACATACAAACTATTCCAGAGGTTAGTAAGGTATAAACGATTCGAGTGTCATTCTACTTCTAAATCCGTGCATCCAATTTAATCACCCTGTACCGATCACAAGTTTATAATTTCAAAAAATTAAACCTTACCGCACATCTACAGGGAAAGGTCTGTATTTTTCAGGTTATACAATTTATTTTCGAGTAAACTTCTACAAAGTTAAATTTGAGTTCGAAGCGAATTTGATTTAAATTCACTCGGAAGTGAATTGCCAAACCTACCTGAAAGCCTTTTCAAACCCATTTCGATTGATATCGATCTTTTAAAAATTCACTTACCTTATTAAATAATTTGAATGCAGCTTATAAAATTCGTGGCAACCCTCCTGAATATATTGCAGATATAAAGCCGTTTCAACCCCATGACGATTGACAACAATATTTTAATAATTCATTTGATTTTTAAATAATTTGAATATTTGAACCGGTGGAAACCCTCTTCAGACATCTGGAAAAATATTTCTAATGTTTAAACTAAGCTCTTTCGTTTAAGTCTACATATACACCCTTATTTCAATACATATTTTTCGTTAAGTAATTGCCCTAATTTAAGTTGGGTTGTATTTTTTAAACAGGTGGCAACCCTCCTAAATGTATTTCAGAAATAAAGCCTTTCAGAAATCATTTCAATGATACTCATCTTTTAGTAATTCATTCGACTTCTTAAATAACTTGAATGTCACTTTATAAACACGTGGCAACCCTCTTCAAATATTCTAAATGTTCAAACTCGAGTTCGTTAACACCCTTTCGCTTCATATTTCAAAAAACTTGCGTAAAAGATTATAAATTCGACTTTTTAAAAAGGTGGCACCCCTCCTAAAAAGTAGTTTCGCGCTTAGATATTCTTAAATATCCTTCCTTTAGCATTGCGATACATAGTTTAATTAACTGATGAATTAAGTTAAATTTTATTTTTAAACATGTGGCAAACCCGCTAAATATAGTTCATTCGACTGATGCCCATATTTTAATAATTCATTTAACTTATTTAATAATAATTTGGACTAAATTTTTACACAGTTGGCAACCCTCTTCCAACACCTCAAAAATACTCTTAATGTGTAAACTGAAGAATTCTTAACACTCTTTCGTTTGACTATCATAATTTGACATTTCATAAAACTTTTGAATAAGTTAACTAAATTCGACATTTCAAGCGGGTGGCAACCCACTTTAATATATTTTCTAACTGCTACCTTCTGAGCCCCTTTCGTTTGGCACGCATATGTTGAAAATATTTTTTTTTTTATTAATTTTCTTAATTTAAATTTAATTTGATTTTTTAACAGGCGACGACCTTCCTAAAGTTAAAGAAGAAAGATTTTCAAAAAAATTTTCATTGGTACCCATTTTGTAATATTTGATTTTTTTTAGACAATTTGAATACAACTTTTTTTTAATGTGGCAACTTTTTTCAAAAAAGTAGAACCTTAGTGCATTTCTGCAGTCCAAGCCTTTTAATTTGACACCTCATTTAGGGTGGACAAAAATTCCCTTCGCCCATTATTTATATATTTATATAGATATTCCTCAAGGAAAATATGGAAAGTTTCCATTTGTAGGCAATGCAAAAGCCTATTCCTCTTCGTTGTTTATTGAAAAAAGCAGAAGATGAATTGACATTGTTTCCATTCCGCTTCTTTCACATCCCCGTCGGAAATTCAATTACTTTGAAAGCAATTTAAAAAGTACTTTTCTACTAATCACAAATAGTTTGAATTCATCCTTTTTTCTTGTAAGCAACTAACTTTATTAACAAGGCGGTATCCTGAAAACCAAGCTAATTATCCGGCGCTGCATATGTTCCAACTACTTTAAAATTCATGAACTCCACAAATAGGTTGCTTCCAACTACTTTGTCAATTGATTAATTTCTGAGACAAGTCAGTTATTTCCGACAGGGATTGATTTCATTCCAGTTTTTAAGTTAAAAACTGAAGAGGTTTTTGGAAAAATGTTTCGCCGTGCACTCCAAGCACAGCGAGGAAGAAGATTTCCCTCTAATGGCATCGAATTTAAAACACGAAATTGACTGTCCAACGAAAAGGAATGTTTCCATGCTTTCTTTTTGGCAAAATTACACTGAAGATGGCTCTAAATGGAATTTAACTAGAGATGATGGAAATTCGTTCCAAAATACAGCATTTCCATGCTTCTGTGAACACTGTATAGCCTGCATGCCTGCATCTGATTTATTTTTTTTTCATACGATTTTTCGTACAAAAATTTAAATACCCGTGCACCTATATATACATATGTACAAATGTATGTATGTTTATCATATAAATTTCAGGTAAGCGACAAAGTGCATAACAACCACGCTTCCACGCGCCCACCGCTATACCTCCTCGTGGCCAAAGGCTTTGCTGGTTTTAACCAAATCAACCAGCGCGTATTAACAATTTTCACTGGAAATTTATTTTACATAGAAATATATTTTTGTTGTATTTTTTGTTTTCGACTCACAACTACCCATTTCGGGTTTCATTTGCAATTTTCGTATTTTACATGCATAGATATATTCGCAGTGCAGCAGTGACAAATTGGCAGCCAACGAAAGCTTTCACATACACATGTTGTTGTAGCTAAAATAGGCAGCACGCCTCATGGAAGTCACTGGCAACTCCAATATACATACATACGTACATACACACGTTTATGTATACATACATACGTATTTGATGAAATATTCACTATTCGCCATTTGCATGCAACACTAACACAACCGCTAGTAAGCTATTGCCGCTTAAGCGTGGGTACGTGAGCCCTTTGTTTTGTCGAATTTCGACTTCCTAAATTTTCCTCAATGCAAATTAACGAGCTGAATTCGTGAAATGTTTTCGAAATTGCAAATTTAATCGCAACGTGCCACAATACTGGGTCTTATATGTGAACATACATTTATACATACGTATGTACCCTGTAGGGAAACCGCGGACTAGTGAATCAAATTTCTGGTTCCGTACTAGGTCTTTATCGCCAAAAAAGAACTAGTCCGATAGGAACTAGATCCCCACCAGTCGAAAATCGGCGAAAAGTGGTACTTTTAAAAGACTAATTTTTTCAGTTTTTTTGACTAGAAATCTATATCTAAAGAGACGAATTTAGAAATGGTTCGGAACTATAGAAAAAGGGATGCAGAACGAACTAGATCTTATTTGTCGAATTTAGAACCAGTTCGGAACTATCGAATAAGGGATGAAGCGGGGGGCTTGTTTACTTTACATAGATATGTGTTCAGCGGCTTTTTCGTTCAAATCCGCTTCTATTCTGTGCTTCGCAGATGCTTTTTCATAGCTTGGTAATACAAAACTAAAATTTGTGTTAACATTTCAACATCTTGGGACAGTCTGGAATCTAAGAAATAACAGCGAGCAAACTCAGCTACAGCTAAAGGTATGTAAACGTACATTTCTTACAATCATTCAAACAAAGTTAATTTCAAATTGAAAATACATTTCTTCCAAAATAACTTAAAATCGCACACACGGAAGAACCAAAAAGATTGAAAAATCATGATACTTTTTTCTTTCGTCTGTCGATTTTAGAGCTGGTTCGGAACTATAGAATTTAGGACTAGTTCGGAACTACCGAAAAAGGGATGCAGCGGGGGGCAATTGACACTTCCTAGGACATCGCCATGTTAAATTCGCCAGTTGCTTGCATGCAAAAGAGATTTATCGCGAACCAGTACTGGGTCTAAATGTACTAGAAGCGCACCAGTTCAGAACTAGAGATTTTCCCCACAGGGTATATACTACATGCTTACCTTCGTTTACACATAATTTGTTTATGCGAAGAATTGGCATGTGTAAATGAAAATAGAGTTGGAAGTGAAGCTTGTTTTGCTGCTTCTCGGTAGTGATTTGTGCTGGAAACATTTTAAATGATTTAATAGCAGTAACTTTCGAAAATTTTAGGGTCGTTAAATTATGCCAATAAAAGTTTCTACCTTTCCATAAAATGAAAAATAAAATGAAAAGAATGCAAATAGTGCACACAATTGGGCACTATAGACGCTGTCCTTTGTGATATGATAAGTATTTAATGGTAACCCTTTCTCAAATCACTAAAATGCCAATATCAATATCTGAAAGTTCATTAAAGGTATGAAGTGCGAGCTACGGTATGTTAAACTTTGGCTCGCTAAAATTGGGCATCTTTTTAAAATCTGTTGAGAGTAGTAAGGATCAGATGAGAGTTTATTAGTAAGTAGATAGTACTAAGTGTAAGCTGTGGCTTTGTCAGCCTTAGGAGCGACTTTTAAATGCATTTAATTACCGCTGCGCCTTAAGAAGGTGGCCATTTCGCATGTCCTAATTTTCATTTGTTGGGCTTACATGAGGCTCATCTTGCCCACTGTGAGCCTCAACTAACGAGAGGCGCTCTAATTCTCTCCTTGCCTGGTGGTATCGTTCTTACTGACTCTTGAGCCCTGAATTTCTATGCAACTTCACTGTATTATATAAATCTCGGTGCTATCGAGAAGGATGGCAGGCACTCCTTGAACCTGGAAAACGTTACTGCCGTCTAATGGAGAACTCATGATCGAAGAGCCCGTGAAAAAAAAAAACTGTTTTCAACCTTCGATGTAACTGTAAAAAAAAACTGCTAATGCAATTTACAGGCGTTGCATAAATTCCGGCGAATTGTAAACGTCTTCTCCTACCAACGTCAGATAAAAACTTACAAAGAAAACTTGTGATTTTGTTTTGACCCTTTGGAGTAGGGACGAGAAAATACCCGCAGTAGGGCAGGGGGCTGTTGGGAAAAACACCCTCTGAATTTCATTATAGCGATACCACAACGTATGTAGGTATGGATGTTAGTTCTCCAGATAGTTTGGACGCACTTGCTACAGGGGAGGCCTAATTATCTAATTATCTAAGTTCATCATGAAAACCCCCTCTGAAAGTACTAGAATCTTGTTTTTTAAGATTTTATTAGATTTTTTTAGACTTTTTTTTCAAAAAAAAGTGATATTTAGTCAATAATTTTTAAGGTTTTTTATATTATTTTTTAACAAACACTGAACCTGAAAAAAAACTATTTATCTAAAGTTATTATTATTATATTTTATTCAATATATTTAATAAAATTCGTTTCAAAAATAATTCTAAAATATGCATCTATATATTTTTTCTATCCCTAAAACATGCAACATCCTTTTGGGTATAATAAATTCCATCAGTTTATGTATGAACGTTGTGGATATGTATGTAAATATGTACAAATTAATGAATATACATAGGTAGGCAAACAAAAAAAATATAACCAGCTGCGAAAATTAAAACTTTTAAATCAACGGTATTTTAAAACCTAAAATTTCCAACGTCCCCCCACATCCATTCCACGCCACTACATCTTTTTAGTGAGAATTCATTAATCCCTCGTTTTCATGAACTTAATGTGACACACCTTCAGTGATTTATGCGTCCAATGGGAATTGCTCGATTTTGCTTTCCCTATGTACATTTGGGTGGATGGTGAGATTTTAATTACCTGCAGCACATAAATCTATTAAAACGTTGTAGTATTATTCAAGTATCGAACTAGGAAAAAATAAATTTTTGTGCTTTTTGGGTTTAGTATTTCGCTTGTTGGCCGGTGGCACATAAATAGTAATTAAGTAAATGTACATATTTGGGATACTAAAGCTCTTAAGCTTTATTAAGCATGCTACTTGCGTATGCTTTAATTATAATTTTTGCTTCTCAAATTCAAACATATGACGTTTTTGTTTCGAACTTTTTTTTATTAAATAATATTTGATTGATAATTTTCTACAATTATATATACTTAGGCGTACATTAGGGTGTTCCAATTTGGATGGGAGATTTTTTTCAACTATGCGCGTATGTGTAGGTTTGGCGTTTTTTTTGTTTACATATGTGTATGTAGTAGAGAATTATAAGACTAAAAATGTTGGAATAAAATTAAACACAGAGTGTCCTTACGGTATTCCAGAGAAAAATATTTTTTTAATTAAATTTAAAAAAATGGTAATTTTTAATGGACTGAATAAAAGATATATCAAGGGCTTATATTCAATATGACCTACATATCTGCGGTTTTCACGAAAACTACTTTTTGATGCTAGAACACATCTGAGACTTAACTGTCATCACTGATTGCAATTTTCACTTTGAAATTCATTAGTTGATCATTTTTTTATTAAATATTAAAAATATGCAATGAATGAATGAATAAACTATCTTCGAAGAAATCGAATCAAATCGTATGTACACTCAAAATATTCTTATTCAGCTTTAACTTGGGGTTTAGCACTAAATTTTTCCATCCCCCAGTAGTGAATACACGGTAACGAAAAGTGAAAAGTGAGCCGGTTCGAGGAAAATGAAACTAATGATTGTTTATTTTTTATCAAAATTCCATCATGCAGTTTTCAAATACGGCAACTGTAAATGGAACCG
>NW_023458558.1:27378310-27490522 GCF_013731165.1 Rhagoletis pomonella
AAATGCACTGCCAAACGAAGTGGCCACGCTAAAAAATTCTCAAACATTTTTTCACTAAAATATTTATCTCAGAAATTTTATAATGCCAATTTAGCATTTCGCTTGTTTGTTTGATCTTTCCCAGCTGGGCTTTAACGATTCACATTGTGGTGGAGAAAATTTAGGAGCATCGCTGCCGCCAAGTATTTGGGCGCTTCCATAGGCAACGCCAAATGTGGGGTTGTTAAGGTGATAGGAATGACAATATTTTGCTGGCTATGCGCATCGTTGCCGAAATCTACGTAAGCGTTAAGATTAAATCGCCCGCATCATGCTGAGGTTTATTTTCTTCAGTCACCACAAAATGAAGCAGCGTACTTAAATTGGTAAGATGTCAAAAGCGGAAATAGCTAAAGGTTATAGCGTTTCAGGAATATTGCTGTTAAGTTTAGTTTGTTGAACGGGTTGTGAAGAAAATAAAGCAGGTCAGCAATTAACAAAAATGTTGTGGTGCCGAGATATATGTATTTTTTTATAGATATATGAATATTTCCCAAAATAAGTTAACCGAAAATGCAAATATATAAATTCAAGCGATTTTATAACTTTAAATTTCGTATTCAGATAGCGAAAAAAGGTGTTGAAAACGCGAAACGGTGGAGAAAAGAACTGAAAAGGTTTAAAAAAAAAAATCTTAAATTTAGTATGTGTTACTAGTAAAAATATTGTATGGGGCAAAAATCTGTCACGTCCGATATGTCACGTCCGTAACCAAATTTTAAATCAAAATTAAATCCACAACGAATTGCTTCTGATTAAAAATGAATTGTTTGTAGCGGTCCATAATTTGACTTTATTTGAAGAATGTTTAATTAAGGAAAATCTTAAAGGATTCGCTTACTTTTACATGTACTCTGAAATCCCCTCTGTTTTTGTCGCGTTCGTTATGCCCCACTTTTCACCGATTTTCTCGACGTCAGTGTTGCAAGTGCACTTAATTTTATTGTCACCCAAAGGACGATATAAAAGCTACACAATGCCAATTTTTTTTGCAAGTAACTTCAGTTTACGGATGATTTATTTAACTCTACAGGCGTACGAGTATTGCGTCCGTAACCAGATAACAGAAATATGGCCGGATAAGCCGGTTTTCGTATATCTATCGGATACCCGGCACATATACCTAATTATAATAATAATAGATTGGCGCTTACAAAATATGTTAGTGTTTGGACGGGCTTTTTTCCGATTTGAGCCTTGAGGTTGTAGGGAACAACATTTTTACGCTTTCCCAAATCCGATGCAAGCAACCACATATCAACTGCCATTTAAAATTTTGGTTCCCGCTTCAACTTCCTCCTTGGTTGGAGGTTTCCTCAGATGCAATCCTAGCATCTTTTTCTTACCTATTGGAGCTGTAGCCGCCTAAGGCATTTTGGCCGAGTCTAAAACAGTACGCTAGTCATTTCTCTTCTATGCCAACTAACGCCAATTGGAAATATTAAGTGAAACCAAGTCCTTCTCCATTTGTTGAAGTCATCGAAGCCGCTAATTTGACTTCGCTGCACTATGTCCGTGTAATTGTAAACCTTTGCCTTAATAATTAAACCTTAATCTTAATTTTAGTCTTAATCGTGCCCAACCATCCTCGCCATTGCCTCTCTTCTTCTGCCGCTTTCCGTCTTCATTGAAGTTCGAAATTATAGCCCAACAAGTTTGTCGCTTTTTCGTTACATCGATATTTTCTCCCAACCGAACGCTAAGAAATTTCACTCACAAACAAAAAAAAAATTGGTAAAAGTGAGCACACAAAAAGCAACTTTGAACACCATTACACAATTTCCCGCGTATGTAAGTATGTATGTACATGCAAAGTTATTTGTATCACACCTTAGGAAGCCCAAATTTCCTGCGTCGTAAATGATATTCTTCATTATTGTTGCGCATGCAAACCATAATATCCACAACAAAGTATGGCATGGCATCGTAAAAGATATCATTGTGAAAATGTGCCAGTTAAAATACTTCCTTTTCCGCCTTAGAACCTTTTTAGGTGTATACGTATAGCAACTGCGCAACAGTGTATTTGTGATTAGAATTTTTCAGAGCGTCGGAAGCAGTGTTACCGTTGCGCGACTAAAGTGTCATATTGAAACTTTTCGGAGATTGATGCCCCCTGACACCGACTTTTTAAAAATAGGCTTAATTTGAAACTTTTCCAAAAAATCATGCGACTTTTTCCCCTTTTAATTGATTTAAAATTCTATATATACATTTTGACAATTCCTTCATTAATTATATTTTTCTTACGTGTTTAAAAATACTCTTAGTATTTACTTTTCTAAGACACTTAAAAGTTACACCTCTGGCCAGATTCTGACTGACTTTAACCTTTTTATTATGTCAAACATTTTCCGAATAAATGTCCAGGAGCAGCATGAATTAATGCGCCGTTTTTGTAGCTTAGCATTTCCCCCAATTTATTTGTGTTAAATTTATTATTTGTTTAATAACTTAAGTACTTTTTTTAACTGCAATTTAGATTTCATACTAAATGCGAAATATTCATATTGCGTCTTTTTAATATATCCCTCATCAGTGGGTTATTATTTTAAGAGAAAAAACTATTTTTGATAGAAAATGATGATCTCCATTAATAATTTATTAAAAATAATGGGGCATAGTCACAGATGAAATAAGGCCTACTCTTAAGCAGTTTTTTGGGCAGCTTTTCCGTTGAAAAGAGCTAAAACCACGTGAGAGTCGATTTTGTTTCGACAATGAATATGCCCAAATAAGTTTCGAAGGTTTATACATAGATGGTATAAACGATTTGAATGACTTGAAGACACTTTTTTCGGCTGTAACACTTTTTTTGCGATTTTCGAAAAATTGTAGGCGGTAACACTGGTCGGAAGTGATTCAATTTTACCTCAAATACAAATATGGTTCTGTTATTACATATATGTACGTGCATATACAAATTAACGTTAGCATTCAGTTCAGCGGTGCTTATCGATTAATACATTGTACGACAGAAACGCTGCTTATTGAGAAATCGGAGCAGAAAATCTTTGAACGAGCACAAGAGGATCTTGCGTTTCGTTACCTAAATAACAGTAATTTATAATACGCAAAGATAGTTTCATCAGTATATACGTACATACACAAGAATTCCTCCACATAATACGCTTTATCTCTCTACAGAACACTATCAGCCTCGCGCCAATGAATGACTTACCTGTAACAATTTTCATTCAAGCAAAAATTTTAAAATTAAATTCCGCGACATGCAGCTGTTAAAAAGGACTTTAAAACGGCAGGCAAGGCAGGCTTATCGGAATATCAGTAACAGTCATTCAACAGCATACAGCCCGCGACAAAACGATTGCACCTCAGCTATTTGAACACTTTTGACTATTTAGCTTTTGTTTGTTTAATGTTTTTTTTTTTTTACTTAGTTAACAAATACCCCATAAATTCAAATTTCAGACTGTGAGCAAAAATTATACCAATTCCGCAAACTTTTTCATCCCATTTCCAAGCATTTTAATTTCTAGAATAAGTCGTTTGAAGTTGCTAAAAAATCGAGTTGTTTTTTGATAATTAAACAGTCAGAAGAAAATATATCCAAAATCAATGTGATTGTTAGAAACGTCAACCTGTCACTTTATTATACTAGATTTTAAAAAGTTAATAAAACTGCACACCAAAAATTAATTTAGAAATTCTAATTAAAAATTAATGAAACATAAAAACAAGCAAAAGAAATGTAGTCAAAATGTGGTAAAAATGTTGATGTGCTATCTTTTGTCGCGGGTTGTATGACAATCATTGTCGCATCTGCAGGGTGTTCAGCATGCCGGCGACTGTATTATTGTGCAAATTCTTAGGTTGCAAACAGAGTGGAAGCGAAGCCGAAGACGAAAAACAGTGCAGTAGTAAACATATGAAAGTGATCACAGTGCAAGCAAAGACGAAGACGAAGATGAAGATGAAGAAGACGTTGCGCAAGCGGTCAGCTTGAAACAGTGCGGTACTGTTTTCAAAGACGAATCGCTTGCTGTGATGAGTTGTTTACAATTTATATAACTGTTTGCAATTGTGAAAAAACGCGTTTTTCAAGAAATTGGCTAAATTGTTGGCAAAATGTAATCAAACGTATTAATTGGCATTCTTGTATATTCGAAAAATGTCTGTCCGTCTTGCCGTAACACATAATACAAGTGGCGAAATTCTCCAAAAGTTGTCCTATATAAATTATTTCATGAATTGCTGTTTTTTCTTTATTTTCATTTGATTTTATCAAAAAAAAAAGGGGTTTATTTAGAAACAAATCTTCATATCATTCATCTTCCACTATGTACACTCGCCAGCTTGCCCGCAACGCAAGCAATTCGTCTTCGGCTTCGTTTCCACTCTGTTTGCAACCTTATTGCCATACACACATACGTAAATATGTATGTCATTTGCATACGTTCATATGCACTTGCATGAGCCTGCAAGCCAGACGAGCACTCATACGCCCTGTCACACAGTCGTCCCACAAAGTCATTTATTAATATACAATACGCATGTCTGTATGTACATATAAACATATATCGACAATTGTAAAATACTTTTTAATGCGTCAATCCTTAAAAGTATTTCTCGTGCTACCCCACTAGAACTTGAAGGGAGATCTCCCTATGTGAGGAATAAAAGAGTACTCCCCTTAACCTGATTTCTGAGCAATAAGGGAGATTTGTCGGTTTTGTACTCCTTTATTACTCGTTTAGGAATCAAATAGGAGATCTCCTAAGCGAGCGACGAAATAGTACTCCCTGAGGCATGATTTGGGACCAATAAACGAGATTTGTCGGTTATGTCCTCCTGTATTGCTCGCTTATGAGCGTAATGAGAGATCTCCTAAGCGAGCAATTAAAGGATGCTCCCTGAGGCATGATTTGGGAGCAATAAGCGAGATTTTTCGGTTTTGTACTCCGTTATTACTCGTTTAGGATTAAAAAGTGACGTCTCCTAAGCGAGAAATCCAAGAGTATTCTTTTTGATTGATAGGAGAGCAATACGCACCTCGTTCAAAAGAAATTTTGTGTTTTCGGAAAAATTTATCATAGAAAAAAAAACAACAGAAAATATTTCTTATAGACGCATAAGGAGGACACAATAATCTAATTTGGATAGCACACAGATTTTAATAAAAGTCCGTTGGTATGTACCTCAACTTTTGTTTAAATATATTAAGTATTGTATTACTTATAAATATAACGTTAAATGCTTTTCAGATTGCGCAAATTAGTGTTTGCATTTAAGTGTGACCCCCGGGTATAAACATCGCATGGGTGACAAAGATGTCAGATAAGCAAAGTCACCTTCACAATTTCCCCGCTTGGTGGATTCCTGAACAGGCAAGCATCCTTGACACCCAGGAAATCATATACGAGTACATACTTATATGTGCATATAGGTGCATATAATTCAAATCTTATCTTACCGTTTTGTTATTATTATGTTTTACTTTCATATGATTTATCTGCAATATAATTCTAAAATTAAACAATTATGTAAGACGTATCATTTATGTTTTATATGATCTCGTACTTATATCTGTTAAGATCTTGTAAAATTGCACAAATGCACGTGATTAAAAAGTTAAATAAAAAATTTAATAAATAGCAAAATCTATTTGGCTAATATAAAATGTTCGTTATCATTTCTCTCTTATTATTCCTATAGGAGGCTTTCGGAATGCCTCTAATAGGAGCACTCCCTTATTGCTCGTTCGGGAGGAATATGGGATGTTTTCTATGTGCACTCCCTTGTTGTCTTTTTGGGAGGTTTCTGGGAGCTAACTATGGGAGTACTCCCGTATTGCTCCATTAGAAGGTTTGTGGGATGATAATTCTGTGTGTGCTCCCCGATTGCTCGTTCAGGAGGTAAAAGGGATTACTCCCCCTCCTAGGACATCCAATGTTAAAGGGAGTATGCAAAATTACATACTTATACACAGAAGCATAGGGAGCAATGGGGAGTATTCGTATACTCCCAAGGGAGTACTCACCGAGCAATCGTACGATGCTCCCAAGTACTACTGGGTACGTTTACGCTTACAAGTAAACACACACACACACACAAAAATACATACAGTTACTCATGCATTGCAATGTGTGAAGCATATCGGTTACCTTCTCTTATTTTTTCCCCTCAACTCCTCTGCACTCATTAATCTCAGGCTTAATGATATCTTTGTGATTTTTCTTTCCCGCTTCTCTTACGTTTCAATCCGGGGCATTACTTGATTAAAATGTAATTTTCATTTCGCAAAAATTTTTATGAATAAGAAATAACAAAAGAGCGCCAAAGAAAATGCCTGTTTTCGTGAAAAGTGAAATATTTTTTTTTACAGAATTAATGGTATTATTACTGAAGTAAACCGTAATTAAGGTTGCATTCCTCCGGCTATGAGATACGAAATTTTCTCTTGTTTTATCCTCTTTTGCATACATAAATGCTTAAATTATTGCGAATTAAAATATTGGAAACGAATTAAATTCATATTTATATCGTAAAATCACAGTTGTACAGTTGAAATAAAGAATAGCAATATTTACCTGTATATATTAACATTCATATATATGCAAGCATTGCGGGTTATGTTAACGCCTGGGCCGCTGAGTGTGGCGTACAGTGGATTAAAAAAACGGGCAGGGGCCTATTTCATAAAAGTGACAGGAGCGACAATTGTCGATTTTTCCGAAAATTTTCAAAGCCAGATTTGTCGGTGTCATTTTTGACAATTTTTGGAAAACGAAAGAGACAGTACTAGAATATTGTCGACAATTGTCTGACAATGGTTCGGACAATTGTCACTCTGACAAAATTGTCGTGACAATAACGACGAAACTAAGTATCTCCGCATTTCAATACTTTTTAATGATTTTAATATTTGTAAAAACTAAAATAATGCTAATGCAATTATTAGTTATATATAAATAAGATATCAATTTCATATAACTGGTGACAATTTTAAAGCCCGACAATTATAATTTTGTCACTTCTTAACGGAATTTTTCATGCAATTGAAACCGGGTTGGCAAAAGTTTTTATGAAACAAAACACCCACTAAACTGTCGAATTGTCACTGACAATACGGAAAATGCCTGGCGTGCCAAGACTGTCAGTGTCACTTTAGAAAATAGGGATCAGTGCTCTGGTTGAGTATTTTATCCAGGTTTATCCCTATATACTTTCCTCTTGCGACAACTCATTTGGCTTAATATTTCTTTAAATAGCAAAAATATTAATCTTTCCAAAGTCATATAAAAAAATTGTTTAATTCTGGAAGTTATACGAAAATGGTTTATTAGGAATTTTATTGATAAACACCCTATCTCGTTCTGAAAAAGGGCGTTCTTGAAAAGTTTTCTGGGAAAGGGCGTTATCGAGCTAGCTGCCGAGATATTTAGGTCGATCTTCCACTCAGCCGTCGATATATATGTACATATATAAGTTTGAATGTGTACATATGTAGCTATACATAAAACATATCAAATGAACCTCTTTCTGCAGCGCTGCTGATATACCAAATTGCATGCTTGGCTAGGCAGCTAAAGAGTTGAAGCATGGCGTAGCTGAGTAAAGCTTTACACTTTCAATGCAATTTCCCACAATGCTCATATTTCAAGTTCCACAAAAAATGCTAAAATTTAAAAAAAAAAAAACTAAAATAGAGTAGAAAGTAAAACTAAAAACCTGAGAATATAAAAATAAAAGTGCATAATAAGTGTGTAGAGGCAACGGCTTTGGCTAAGAGAATACTGGCTCAACGCCATAAAGCATGCAACTTGCCAGTATGCAAGCCAAATATAGTAGGAAAGCACAAACAGACGAACCTCTTACCGCGTCCTTGTGTGTGTGTGTGTGTATACTTAGCATGCAGCTAAAGGAATGCCTTTTCATTTTTTACACCCATCTGATATATTTCGCATAATATGCTGCTTTTCTTTTTTGCCACTGCTCCCTCAAGCCATTTATTTTATGCTACTTACTTTTTATTATAATAATTCTTTTTTTCAGTTTTGGCTTTTAACACCAACGCTCGTCTTGCCAGTCAGCAGAATTTCGTGCACACTTTCTTCGCCCCAAATTTGAGTCTGTGGTTGCAGATGTGCACCTACAGTTGCCGCAATGACAGTAAATAGTTTGTATGCCATGTACTATGTACGTATGTACATACATATGTAGGTAAGTCTAGGTAGTGTGCAAATATTACATAACGCCGTGCTGCAAAACGTCCTCTGCTTGCGCACCCAAATATGCAAATTTGAAAATTAAGTTCTAAATTCTACTTCACCCTTTAGCTTCTAGGGATTTAGTGAAATTCTTGGAGTGATCTAAGTGTATGTGGAATATGATCTACTTTCATCTTAAATAAATAGAATTTGCACAAAAGTTGGTTTGTGTACATAGAGGACCAAGCGCTATTCACACTTGCTTTTGTCTATATACATATGGGCAATTTCAGGCCGATTCGTACACCATTTGGCTTTTGCATCTCCGATTTTTTCATAATTTTTAATGTTAAAGTAGCATTTGAAGGAGGCCTCTCAAACCTATAAAATTTTTTGTCTACCTGATTAAAAAAAAAAAGAGAATCTTCCTTTTTATTCCCTATTAATTTGATTTTGTTGTTGTGCTATAAAGTTTGAATTTTATAAACCATTCATAAGAAAATTTTCGATAGGCTGGTCGGAAAATTATGACTTGGTACCAAGGCACATTAAACAGGTAGAATCAGTAGAGCAAAAACAACATTTGGGTGTATTTTGTTGTTGCTTCTGGTATCGAAAGTGTCAACAACTGTTCTGAATTTTTTCTTCTAAATCAAAGCGTGCCATGTGAAATACAAAAAATTATAAAAAATAAAAAATTGAAATTGGAAAAAATAAAAATTGATGCAACTTTCTTTCCTAGTAAATTTGTTTGCTTCTCGAAGCATTGATCCATCCTTTGCAAGGCCCAGTAATCAGCGGTCGTGCTGCCGAGTTGGGCGAACGTTCCAAAAGCTGCTATTCAATCGCTTGTTTTGTATGGAAAAAGGTTTCACAAGCAAATGGATTTTAACAACTTATAATTTTCGTGAGAAAAAATTAAAAATATTTGACATTTTCGAGACCAAATAATTTGAAAATAAATCAAATCAGCTGCTCTACTGATACTACCTGTTCAATCTACCTTGCTTGGTACTGAGTTTTTATATTTATTTATTTTTTTTCATAAACGCCAAGTAACTTTCGATTCTACATAATAATGCCTAATATTTTACATCTTAAAAATAACGAAATGTCTCCACCACTTTTGGACAGAGCCGCGTTGACGTGGAGTTACCCATTTATATCTATATATATCTTCATGTATACATCTATATATATATGTATGTATGTATTTTAGCTGCTCAATGTATGTGTATGTGCGTGTGTTTAGACGCACTTTTGGTCGGCACAGCAGGGTACCTCGGCTACTCTTGTAAAGCCACAGAATGACAGGATACCACAAAACTAAAACAGACTATTCAAATGTTGCTGCTCGTGCATGTAATTGTTTTTGCATTACATGCAAATTGTTGGTAAATTAGATAGCACCGGTACATGTTAACCACTTTTGCTCAGGCGAGTGTATGCTCAGTTGGAGTGTTTGGAATTTGCTTTAAAAAAGGAAATATTTAATTTTTTAAGTGCAACGAATGAAGAATTTCTCCTGGAATTTTAATAATAATGCATTGAGGTTGAATATCTTCCATTAAATATGTAAAGATTTTAATTTTTACAGTGCTCAAAGAAGAATAATTATAACTAAAAAATTTTACGAATTTACGAAGTTTGTCTTTGAGATGCCGAAGGTTCCATAGTAATTTCAGTTCAATTAAAGCCCGCAGATTTCCTTGTGTGCTGGGTTTTTCGAGAAGATTGACGGTTTTTATCACGCTTTGCATTCGTCGATGCTGTTTCATTGAGTTTTGCTGGTTTTGAAGAAATTCGTATGGAGTCTGCTGGAAGCAAATTTCCTCGACTAACTGTGTTGGTAACTACAAGGCCGTACAATAACTCGGCTGGTGATGCTTTCAGATTAGCTTGTATACTGTTCTCATGCCGAGGATAACTAAGGAAAGACTGTCTGTTCAAGAAGGAGATTTAAATACTCTGTGCCTTCTTTCTATTTTGGCATTAAATTGCAGTTATATCTCGTTGATCCGATGTATTTTTTTATATCTACATAACATACTATTCCTATGGCTACACATCCAATCCATTGAAAGGTTGCCATGAAAACTACCCCTTCTGCTTTTCCTTTGCCGTATGTATGTCAACCTGAAAACAGTCAACGTTGTGATCGCTTTTTTTTGTTGTTCTCGACGCCTTCAATCCTTCTTCCAGCTTATTCGCCAATTATGCTTTAGCTAAAACCTATTTCAACAAAAAACCTTTTCTATAATTTAAAACTAAATTTAAATGGTTTGATTTTAAACTCAAGTAGCACACTGGAGTATAACTTGGTGTAAGTTTAAGAATTTTGGTATAAATATGATTAATTGTACCAGAATTCACAGATTCACACCGTGTTATACATCAGTGTGCTACTTGAGTATTGGATACTTACTGAAACTTTCGCCGGCATGCTGTACTATGTTAAACTCTATAGAAAAGGCATTTAAATTTAAATTATTTTAAAAAAAGCCCAATTCAGAAATATATTTAATAGTGTTGCCACCTATTTTCCATCGTATATTTATTAAATTTTTTATTCAGAAAATTAATTATGGGTACTGAGACATAGCATGGGAATAAAAAATAAGGTTAGTATTCTAGGGTTAAGGCAGCCATATCATTGGAGCCATTTCATGGTAATATCCCCTTAGAATAATATATTTTTTTCTCAGCATCATTGAATGTTTTTGCTGAGTGTATTTAAATCATCTGCTATTTTACGGTGATTTCGTTTCTACCAAAAGAAATTTCCTTTTGATTGCCCCTTTCTCTTCTCGTGTTCGATTCTAAACTAAAGGAAAAGGGTGTGAGAATTGTGTGTTCGTTTCTTTAAATATCACACTCTTGTAAGGCAAAGAAGAAGAAGACACATTCTCTGCCCTGTGAAGCTTTATCAGGGGTTATGGTTGCCATGAAAACTAGATGGTTGTTTAAAACAACAATATTATTAAATGCATGAGCTAGACAAGGACAAGAAGGCAAAAACATGCCTTTTTACCAAGCTGAGTGTAACAGCAAACACATTTTGCACCGGGAGATGGCAACATTTTTTGGAAGAAACGAAATTACCATTAGCACTCGGTACGTTAAGACCTTTTATCTCTTATATGTTAAATGAAGCAAGAATGTCTTTCGCAAGAGGTACTATTTGGCAGGATATCTCATTCCACCATTTCTCTGCGTCTTATATATAATAGTGGTTTCCATATTTTCAACTTTGCTGCATTGGCGGGACAACTTTAGCCAAGTGTTTTGTACCATCGGTAAATTTAAATCTGGCATCCACATTGCACTGTACAGTCAAATTCTAGGTAAATAGCTTACTAATGTGCCCTTGGAACTTTATCATTTTGAGGAAGGCTTATTGAATTCAGAACTAAATTCTAGAGGTTCTTGAATGCCGAGGGGTGATATTCAACAACAAATTTTTCACTTAATAATGCGCTCATATACATAAGACGTAGCCGGGTAAGAGCCAAGAAACCGGAGAATTCGGAAAAGAATTTTTACGGCGACCCGCCCTCTGCAGTCAAACGTAAAACTTTGAGTCTAGTTATTTCAGGCGTAAAAGGTGTCGCCGTAAAAACTGGTTGTCCTTCGGAGGCGGTATAAAATTGCAAGTTTGCTTTATCTCAGAACAATGCAGCAGGGTTGCAGGAGTTGTTCGACTTTTATGGTAAAAGAAAACTTTAGTTCAGATTATAATTTGTTTGTATTAAGAACACTCGTACTTTGAAAATGTTGGTCAATTTGATTAAGTGTTATAACATTGCTTTTTTTCTTACTTAAACTCAGCGTAAGCTCTCGCATATCACACATCACACGGCATTCGTGGCTCACGCGAGAATACGCAGTCGAAACTATCGGCGAAATCACGATTTTGCTTCATACCCAAGTAGAATATATTCTCAGCCAGTTCCTTGCCAAACTCACAAAAGTTCTGTGCATATAATACGAAGAAGACTTTCTTATTATCCAAATCATATGCGCCAAGTATTCTATTCTCACTATCGTAGATTTCATTATTTATGCTCGCTCGATCAGGCTTAGTCCAGTCGCTGTAATCCACCCAAGCATTTTGAAATGCCTTCAGATAGACAACAGCCAAGACACGAGCCTCATCCAAGACGTGCACGTACGGCGGCAATTTGAGGCACTCAGCCAACTCGTGTACACGCTTCGGCTCACGATCGCGCTCGGTCGTGTTGTACAGTGTCATCCACAAGTGTACGTTCAGTGTTGGGTAGTAGTAGGACATGGGCATGTTGCGGCTCTGATAGAGATAAAGCGTCCAGTCCAGCATGGTGCGTTCAACGCCCAACTCGTAGGTGGAGTTGCGGCGGCGATGCAGCTCTAAATTGCGCACATTGTGCTTGTAACTTTCACGATAGACACGCAACGACTCGTACTCATGACTCAGCTCGTGTGGTCGAAAATAGATGTGTGGAAGTCGGAATTTCTCCCTCAGCGTGAGTAGGCGATGACGAATGGGATGATGCATGAAGTTGTGAGTTTGCGCTGCTTTGTAGAGAAAATTCTCGAGTAAATTTAGGAAGTTATGGTGTTCCACGGAGTTGGGGCTTATGTGATTTTTGCTTATTATATAGCCGAAGAGTGGTTTGAAGTACTCAAATGTTTCGCGATAGCAGTCTTCGATTGCTTTCTTAGAGTTGCAAGAAATAAAAAAGTCCATCATCTTTTGCTTAGCATCGAATTGCTCGGGATCTTGCTGCAGCTCGGTGAGCAGCTTCATTAGCTCGGCAAATTCGGGTAAGTGGCCTACAATGTAAACATATACATATGTACCTATGTATGTATGTATAAATATGTCATTCACATCTCACCCAAAACCGTGAAGAGTGGATTGTTGTAACTACAAACATAATCGTAGAAGCTCTCGCATGGCAATCTGTTGTGGTTGATGGATGCATGTAGACGTGTGGCAAGATTTTCAAGCTGCTTTTGACGCACTTTGCTAATATGTCTATAAGTATTATATTCGTACTCTTGTGCGCTCACTGGCAAGCATACAAAACTGAAAACTAGCGCGAGCAGCGATAAGAGGAGCATGAAATATTGCCGTCGACTATGCTGCTGACGACGACGATGGCGACGATGCATGTCCATGCCAAGCGGAAACATTATTATGAACCACAAAACTAACTAACCTTCTTGTCAATGTCACATAAATAGTTAATAAATATGTAGTTCACTCTTCGTCACAAGTCACTGAAAACTTTGCCGCTCTCAAAACCACAATTCGTTGGTCAACACTTTGCGCAAAACTCCGAATTGGATTTGTGTCAGAAACTTTAACAATTTTTAGTTCCAGCGAGCAACTTCGCCAGTTCAGTATATTTTATGTTCAAAGTGGTTATAGTTTTGAAGTGAAACTTTCACTATGCTGTTATTAGAAGGGCTAGTAATTTATAAACGTTGACACTATGCAAACGAAGTTAGCGCGCCGATGACATGCTGCTGCGCTAATCTACAAGAGCAAACTAATCAAACGGCGAAAGATTCGCTTCGCCTCTACGTCGATCTGTTCCCATTGCTGATAAGCTTTTTAGTAGTTTATTATTGTTCGTGGTATATTTCAGTATTCATATTTATTATAAAACATGAAACAAGTAGTAAATAACACCAATACCATATTTTCTGATACGCATCAAACAGCTTCGGAATTTAATTTGATGCTGAAATCGGTTGAGAAATCACTGAACTCATTACCAGGGATGACCACGTAGTATTTATAAAGTATTATTGGAGTAAAAAAATTGGAGAAGATTCTTGATTGGCGTCCAATAGAGTAAGCAGCCGTTTTTTTTTGCGCCAACTGAAGCCAATTGAAGCCAGTTTAGAGTTGTCGATTATTCGCCTTTTTTCCAAAACCGATTTCCAAGTTATTTGAAAAATGCCAATTTGAAAAAATTGGTTCCCCATTTTTATATGAAGAAAAACGCGGTTTTATTTTACATACTTATATTTTCTCTACATCAACACTTAGTGTTAGTCAGAAGTCATAAATTTTTATTTTATTATTTATTTATTTATTTTTTACATACATACATACATTTATGTACATACATATTTTATTTTACTTTATTTTATTTTCTTTTGATTTATTTAATTTTACATTATTTAATTTATTTTTAGTTAATTTAAACTTTTAGACTTTAATTTTATAAAAAAATCAACAATAACTAACTGAAAGGAACATTAAAATGAAGTGGTAATGAATAAAAATAAGTAAACAACTAAAAACTAAATGAAAATAAAACTGGCCGGGGACTCAAACCTACTATTTTAAAGCTCATTAATTCGCATTACTACCGCCTTTCAAGGCACAATATTCATCGTATCAACTAGGCCCCATCGACACCAACCACCTCTTTACATACCTACTCACATCATTAAAAAAAATTCTACAATAAAAAATACTCCAGTCTTCAGATATAAAATTAATACAAATGTTCTCTGTAGTTTCATTATCAATAAAATAAATATAAGGACATTTTTGATTCTGCTTCCGGTATTCGAAAAATCCAGATTAAAAAAAAAAACGTCTCTAAACGCTATTGGGTCAGCCTTTTTGAATTCCAAAACGACCTCAGAAACCTTTATTCTGGCTTTAAATGTAAATTTTGTCACCAAATAAATATTGCTTATAGTTTTAGGGTTAAAAAAAAATCATCCTTCACCTTATGCTGATAAAAATACAGCCCTAGAAAATCTTTACAAAAATCCGTTCTAAAATATTCGATTCATTAAAAAATTTACTTCCAGCCATTTTTGCACAAAATCAGTCGAAAATTTCCAATCGTGCTAGGCTTCGATCAGAAGCTTTCAGACCCGCAGCGTTTGTGCCCATTTGCAGAGACATCACAAATCGAGCGGTGCCTCCGCATTTTAATTTTCTGCACTATATTGAAATCGTTGTAAACCTAATTCAGCTCTTGGCTCCATTATCTGTACTATTCGGCACTGCAAAAAGGCCCGTAAATTTCTCACATAATCTCTCTCTCTCTCTCGAATACTCAAAAATCCACCTCACTGGAAGTTGTGATTGCTTCTATGCCATATTTGTACCATTGGTTGTTCTTGTTCGACAAGAGAGCACTCTACTTATAAAATTACCCACTCAGACTCAACTATTACTTGTTGGCAAGCGCGATTCTCCATCGGGTTTCCAGGTATTTCCTCGACTTTTTCGAAATTACAACTGTCAACAGGAATGTGAGTGTCAGGAAATACTTCGGTATACCTCATTCACGAGAACCACACGATTTATCTATATATCAGTGCACGGAATTTACCACTTAATTGGTACTTACCAGCTTTTTGGCTGTATTTTATTTTCTACCATTTTTACAAACAAAGGCTAAAAATCGACCAATGTATTCCAGAAAGAACGCAAAGAGATTGAACGCATTGTATACATATATGGTAATCGAACTTGCCTAAAATAAAAATGAAACGCTAACTCTGACCATAACCAATTTAAAATTGAAACTGATCTCTACCAGCTGTTTATAAAAATGTATTTTTCGTTTGCAATACGTGTTTTGTGTTTGACTGAAAAGCGGAAGTTCTGCAAACTCTAAGCGTTTCACATCCAATTTTAGTCAAAAAATTTTAAATTTATACAGGGCGTGAATCACGGTATCCGGGATTAAATCGATTTCGAATCAAAATTTCCTTTTGAGATTACGGCAATTGGTAACAAGCTCGCTTTTTAAATTTAAAATTAAATTCATCCGATTCAAACAACAACAAACACATAACTTTTACATTAAGAACCACCGAGGCGAAAATCTAGCTGCTCTGTTAACATCATCTTATATGAATTCGTCTTGATTTATCCTATATGAATAAAAATTATCTAATATATTTTCTTTTAAAAAATCTACCAATTTCTACTATCTTTTGTATGCACTGCTCCACATTCAACTTGGAAAAGGCAGAAAAGATGTTGTGCTCATGTCCTACGTCGTCAGACTGAAAAGGTCGCTCTGTCTAAAACCTCATTTGGTATCGAACAGCTCGGTGAAGTACTTCCAAATTAACCTTTCCTAGCCGTATTAGTTTCGCAGCGATACCAAATTCGGACAACTTTTATGCCGCAACTTCTTTTCGTGCTGTTGAAAGCGACTTTGAAATCGGCAAATAATTTAAGTGGGCCATGGACATTTGCCATAAAGTCGCCAATTTCTGGCCTTAAAAGCGATCAGCCGCAGTCAGTTATCAGACGGTTCATCATGGAGGCTAAATTCTCCGGCGCTAGGACCAAATTTCTATTCCTTTTCCACTTTGACATTGAAGTATCCAAGCACGATTTGCGCTCCCAATGCTCATAGTAGATGCGTTTGAACTCCTCGTCTTTCTTGAGCTTCAGGGCGTGGATGCAAATGAGCAAGATGTTGAAAAATTCCTATTTAACAACAACAAATCTAAGGGTCTTGACATTCGAGATACCTATCCGCAAATCGTTTACCGTTCGCGGTGGTTTTCATCAAAAAAAATGCGTTCCCGTTCTAGGCTTATTTTTTTAGGTTAGATTTTGCTTGACTAAGTTACACGTTTATGAACCGCGTTGTTTGTTCCGAGAGAAACACCCGCTAGCATACGCAGATTATGGTGGCGCTTTTTTCGGTAACCCAAGGCGGGACACGAGTTGGTTATCGCTTTGCGCGAACGGGGACATAATGGTCGGGATTGAGTAGATAAGTCGTGCACTTGTACAAAGTTAATATAAGTAAACAATTAATTTTTTAAAAACCACTTTAACCTTCCGTTTGGTTACAAATAACTTTAGTTAGTAGCCAAGTCCATTACTTTGAGCGCAACGCTTTAGCTAAATAGTCTGTGGCAACTGTGTTCTTGTATATTTCCGCCAAATCCACACAAGTCTTCCCCATCTTATCCTTCGACTTAGGATCTGCACCATGTGTCAACAGCAGCTTCAAAACACAAACATCCGAGCCCATTACGACTACATATAAGCGATGAAATGTAAATGCAAATTTGATGTAACAGCCTGACTTAATCGCCCCGAGCTTAGGCGAGACTCACCTGCACGTGACAGCAATGACCAGCCGCAAGCGTCTGTTGCGTTTACGTTGGCGCCATTCTCCAGCGCAAATCTGAGCAACTCCAATTGATTAGCGTCGACGGCAAAGTGACAAGCAGTCATGTCATTAATGTCAACTGCCTCTAGTTGCGCCTTGCGATTTAGCAGTATGCGTGCCACCGCCAAACGGCCATAATAGAAAGCAAGCTGCGTGCGAGTAGGGTGAGGGAGTTGCGGACAAAGAGTAGAGTGATGGAAGAAATAGAGGTGTGCAAAATTAATTATGCCTTAAACGAGGTGAACTGATTATTGCAAATGCTGCAGTGTTACCAAAATCCTTCAAGGAAGCCCACACTTCAGAAACATGAACACAAATTAAGCACTGTTCAAATGTACTTGAGGCGCTTCAATGCGGAATTAGTGGATTTTCCTGCAGAGCAACTATTTTAAATCGCATACACGCACCTGCAGCGGTGTGCGTGCATTAAGCGGATTGCCAATTTGCACGTTGCCGCCATGACTCAGCAGCACATCGATGACGCTGTTTTGACCGTCGATGATAGCATTCGCCAGCGGCAAATAGCCATTGGGCCCAGGGTGTTCCAATAGGCTGGGTCGGCGTCGTAAAATGCGCTTCACCAGAAACTGCTGACCTTTCTTAATGGCGCGGTGTAGACTTAGTGTGGTGGGCAGCGGCGACAATGTGGTGACCTGAAATTTTTGAGATGCAAATGCTTTAGAGTTTTATAGAATTTCAAAGTTCAAAAAAAACTATACCAAGAAATCTGGCGACATTTTGTAGTCTTCAAATAGACCACGCGCCTCACAGAAGCGTTGTGCTTTGATGCGCAGCCGATATGTGAAATTCTCAGCTAAATCACTGACGGTGGTTGGAGCGTATCCAACCCTGAAAAAAAAATGTCTTTTATCTGTTAAAGAAACTCCTTGTTTTCACAGTTTGATGCGTACCAAGCCACTTGTTCCCAGCCACGTCGGCGGTGAAATTTTTCGATTTTGTATACCTCAGCTTCGGGTGATGGTGTCCAGTCGATGCACACACTATTTTGTTTCTCTTCAACAATGCGTACTTCAAAAGCGGGGTCACGAGGAATAGCACTGTCGTCACTTGCATCACATTCTTCCGCGTTAACTCCTTCTGTAGGATCATTGCAATAAGGCTCTTCGAGATTTAGCGTTTGGTTTGCACTTGCATGGTTTTTCATTCCGTTACCCGCCACTTCGTTTTCTACCTCTCCTTTCTTTTTTTGCCATTCTACATCTTCTTTTTGTTCTTCGTCCTCTCCAATAGATTCTACCACTTCTTCTTTTTCTATTTTCCCAATTTCTTTTTCTTCAACCCTTCGGCTTTCTTCTTCTACTCGCCCGTCTTCATTTTCTGCTTTAAGGTTCCTGCTAAGCGGCTCTTCGGGACTTGGCGCCTGGTTTACACTTCCATGGTTTTCCATTCTGTTAACCGCCTCTTCGCTGCCTTCTTCTCCTCCCACCGCTTCCTTTTCTTGCTCTTCTATTGCTTCTTTTTGTTCTTCATCCCCTCCAATTGAAACTTCCATTTCCTCCTTTTCCATTTCCCTCTCTCCTATTTTATAAATTTCTTTTTCGTCAACCCTTTCATTTTCTTGTTTTTCTTTCTCCTCAAACTTTTTGTTCTTTTCTTTTACTGCTTCCTCTTTTCCTTCTTTAGGCTCTTCCATAATAGGCACCTGGCTTATACTATCACGGCTTTTCATTCTATTAGCAGCCTCTTTGTTTCCTTCTTCGCCTTCTACTCCATAGTTTTCTTTTATTTCTACTTCTTTCTTTTGCTCGTCATCTTTTTCCACTGATTCTTCTGTTTCGCGATCATCTTTTTCTTCTTTCTCAATTTCCTTTTCCTCTTCTTTTACTTTTTCTCCCTTTTCTTTCATGTATTCCCCTTCTTTAGAGTTTCTTCTAAGCCACTTTTCAAGATTATCCATTATATCAGCGTCCTCTTCGTTTCCTTTTTCATTTATTTCTACTTCATTTTGATCTTCTTCTTTCAGTAATTCTTTGATTTTCCGACATTCATTTTCTTCTGCGTATTCTTTCTCTTCGTCGTCTCCTTTGTCTTCTTGTTTCTCTTTTTCTTCCTTTTCTCCTGATTCATTCTCAACTTCTTCTTTTATTAATTCTGGTTTTGTTTCTTCCCCACCATTTCCTTCTTTTATATGTTCCTCTACTCCTGCGGCTTTATCTGGTTTTCCTACATTTTCATCTGCTTCTTCTTTTATTTCTTTGGAATGTATTTCTTCTTCTTCCTTAAATTCTTCTTCTTCCTGTTTATCTTCTTCTTCCTTTTCTTTTTTATTTTCTTTGTTTTCTTCCTGTTCTCCCTCTTTTCCCGCTGCTTCTTCTTTTTCTTCCATTAATACTTCAGTTTGGGTTTCTTCTTCCACGCTTTCTTCCTCTTCTTTTTCTTCTGCTCTTGTAGCTATTTCTACATTTCCTCCTTCTATTTCTTCTTCTTTTTCTTTAACTCCTTCTACTTCTGTTTCTTCTTCTTCATTCTCTTGTTGTTCTTCTTCTTCTGATCTCTTTTCAATTATTATTCCTTCTTCTTTTTCTGCTTCTTCTTCTTTCTTTACATTTTCCTCCTTATAAACCCCATGCAGTTCGTCTTTTGTACTTAGGCTGCTTTCATCAACAATTTCATTCAATGTTTTACTATTATCTGCCACAACAGGCTCTGATTCCAGGCTACAACTTATTTCGCTTCCTCTGGCGATTTTTCTGGCTTCAGTTTCCATGCTAAATTTAAATTTTATTGATGTAAGTTTTTCGCAATTTTATTAAGCACTCACACGTCTCTTTTCCTGTTCCTCAGCGCACTGACATGTCGATTCGCCACTTCTCGCCCGCTATGTTTGAGTTCCGGTCGCTTAACGAAAAATTTTGCATGTGAAAGCAACAACAAAGTTAGCTAGCACGGATAGACAATAGCAAGTTTGGTTGTACCTCATTGAGTTCGCTCGTTTCGGCACTTGCTAACTGATGGCGAATCGATGACGGCTTATATTTCATATGTATGTGTTCACAATCTTCTGACGCTACTGTTAAATCGATATTAAATTCAAAATATTTGGTCGTTATGACGTTGTCGTCGCAGTGAAAAGGTGAGGCGTAATTTTTGTGCTGTATGCATTTACACAATGCAACCAAATTAGCGACAAAGCTGTAAGCTAGTTAGTAAATGGCTTAAAGAATTCACACTACTTTTCAGCACTTTATTCAGCTATAAATTTAAATTTTAATTTAATTTTTTAATTTTAATTTTTTTAGAGTTCTACTCTACTCTAGGAGAGACTAAGTAATATTTCAGACGTTCAATTGAAAGTAGCCAAATTATGTACATATACAGGGTGTCCCAGAAGTAACCTGCCAAACTTTAGGGGAAGGTAGGTGGGGAGGTGAGCTCTCTGATAAACAAACATTTTCAGGTAAAAGTATTACCGTTTTTGAAATATTATCATTTTTTGAATTTAAAAAAAAATCGTGCCTTTTCATGTATTTTCTTTAACTGCATCTACAAACCAGGCTATACTTAGTAAATTTTTTATGTAAAATACTTCCAGATAGTTGCTTCTCCATACTCAAATGCAATGTAGTTAAAATATATTAAGGAACCATCATAAAAATAGGACTATTTTGGGATTTTTAACTTTTTGATATTTTCTTCCCCAACTTTGACTATCTCTGGTGAAAAAAAAAATGTACTGAGCTATAACTTTACATTACATAAAACAATTGCTCATTTAATAAAGATTTCAGAAAGGTGCCACTCTTACTGTTTCGAATAGAAAAAAAGTTATAGCCGCATTTGTGGGCAAAGGACTAAGACAAGCTAGAATGTATTTAATGGATTTAAATTTAAGTTGCTCTTGTTACCGACCAATGACATGCTAAATAGTACAAAGGTACATTATTACCTGCCCTTGACATTATTTATGTTACTTACCGGAAGAGAGAAAAGATAATTATACCTATATACCACAGAGATAAACAAAAAGGCTATAGAGACAAAAATAGAGATAGAGAAAGTGGTAGAGATAAAGGGAGATACAATTGAATGATGAGATATGTTATGTTATTAACAACTTATTGTATGTTATGGAATGGTATGTTATGTATGTTATGTTATGTTGTGTTACGGGATGTTATGTTATCTTATGGCATGTTATTCTAAGCTATGTTGTGTTATGTTATGTTAGTGTATAGCTTGCTATGTTGTGTTATGTTAGGTTATGTTATCTTATCTTAGTCTATGCTATTCTATACTATGTTGTGTTACGGTATGCTATGCTATGTTATGTTATGTTATGGTATGTTATGTTATGCTAAGTGCTAAGTTCAATTCCCACCACTCGTCTTACCCCAACTAAAGCTATTTCACTTCAACTCACCTTATCTCACCTCAACTGAATCAACTTAGCTCAACTCACGCTAACTCACCTTAACTTATCTAAACTCACTTCACCTCAACTCCTTTAGTTTAGTGGTTAAATTTCAGCCGCTGAGCGAATACTAGTATATATTAATATATACAAGTATTTTATTCTCCATTTCCATCTGGGTTTTATCTTCAGTATAAAGCCGGGCAAACTTTTAAAATTGTTGTTGAAAATAGAAAGACAATGCTGTGCATAAAACAACACGTGCTCCTCATATTTTCACGTTTCTGCAACCTACAATTTTTTTTACAACCTGAACGATATTAACTGCATAGTCCCATCATTGGGAATCGAACGGCTCGGAGCTGCTTGCTTTATTCAATGTCAGAATATGCTGGGTTACCAAATTCAGTAGCGACGAATATGCGGCTTCTATTCATACTATCGAAAGCGGTTTTGAAATTGGCAGAGAGACAGTGCTTGTCGATCTACTTCATGCAGGTCTTTTTCGTAATTTTACTTATGGTGAAAAACGGCCTGCGGTGCATTTACGGATTCTAATACACACGATAAGGTTGGATCACTGAAGGTGAGCTTTAGAGTCTTTCACACAATATGCTCAATCATACCTTGTCAGCAATACTTAAAAGGCTGATCCAATGGTAGTTGGCTCATATGGTAAAACAGCTCTTTTTGTGGATTGAGCAGAGCATACTTGCACTGATGCCATAAAGTAGAGAAGAAAAAAATTTTGAAAAGTTGTAAATTTTCCCATATTTCCCCCGCTTTCGAAATAGAAAATGCCTTTAACAGAAGCACTAGATGATAATTTCCGCAATAGAAGAATTATTTAGCGGGTAAAACCATCACTTAGCTTAATTCTTTTTCGATGAACTTGCGGCCTTCACCGGACTGACGCATGTCCCGAATTACTCGCGGGCCACCGCGAAGCTACGCAAATCTAATGTTTGAAAGAGTAATAATGCCAATGGATTTTATTACGCTTTTGGAAAGGAAATAATGACTTCATTTCGCACCAGTACGCGAAATAGTGCCAACTGACCTTTTTTCCGTTGATCTTGTTTCTCATCACCCGATTTTCCGTTGAAACTCATTTGAAAACATTCCACATATTAATCTAACTGATTAGATTTTTTCTTAGGAAATTCTACAACACAGTTCTCTCTCCCCTTCTATGGGTCGAGGCGATGAACCCATTGTTGCGGCGATTTACCGTGTATCTTGGGGGTATTTTCGCCAGATGTAGCTATTATTGCAGGCTTATGACTCATCAAGGCAGGTTTTTGGACTCATGGTACATCCGGCCACTCGAAAATCTTAGGAACAATGGCGCCCATATCGATAACTTCAAGTACTAACTACTAGATACCATCACATATCTTCACCATAAACTATAAAATCATCACACCAACCTCACAGGACTGGAACGCTAGGCGCTACCACAAACGAAATTTTATAAACGCTTATACTGATGGCTCCAAACTTGACGGAAAGGTCGGAGGAGGAGTCTTCTCGCCACAACTGTAACTAGAAATATCTATTTGGCTCCCTGACTACAAAATCAGAAGAAAACAACTATAGCGTATACCAGGTGGAAGTGATGGCAATTCAGCAGGCAATTCGGCGCCTAGCAAGAATACCTAAGGAGGAAAGACAGGTTTTTTCTTCTCTAGCTATCAAGCAGCTCTGATAGCGCTATACTCATATATTTACACAACACGAAATCTCTTACTTAATGCTGAATATCCTTAAACAAGGTGGCCCAGCATTATGGAATACAAACCATGTGGGTGCCTGAACACCGGAATATTGCAGGTAGCCGCAAGGCTGACGGATTAGCAAGGAATGGTACTACTCTCCCCATATTTCCGGATAAGGACATAGTAAGTATACCAATGGCCACCTCAAAACTCGAGGCAGTGAACAGCACCATAGAAGTAAAACACGAATGCTGGGGAAACCTCCCTTGTGAAATCGCCAAGCTCACATGGTCTTCTTACGATAAAACGTATAGAGGTATTCATTCTCTCACGAATTCTTACTTGCACTGGCTAATCGGCACAGGAAAGTGTACGACACCTCATCTGCCACTGTCCGGCATTAAGCATAACCACAAAACTTTGCGGAGATAGCGAAAATTTACATTGGAACACTATACACATTAGTTCATTACGTCAACAAAATCTATTTGATACTAAGTCAGCATCGCACCTGACCTACATCAGAATTATAATTCATTATCAAATGTGCCTTACGCATACACACTGCAATCTATTTTCCTAAGACGCGTTTGCGTAAAACTATAGTGTGTTTATATATTGCACTAGATAATCTCTAAAAACTAATTCGCAAAAGAAATCATCTAAATTGCCTAACATAAATAACCTTATAAAGTATACATTGTAGCGTTTTTCGTTTAGTGCTGAACATTTCAACTGCTTCCAATTTTCGCGTTACTCAATGGACTGTATGAAAGTGATGTAAGACATGGCGGCCTTCAAAATCTGCAGATAAAATATTTATTATCCACTAACTGCACCACAAAATTACGTACGTAAGCCACATAAACATTTCTAACTACAACTTACGCTCATAAAATTGGCCAGCGATGCCTCGTAGAAGCCCGCCCTAATGATGATCTCACGCTGCGAACGAAGCAAAATGAGCCGCAGGACATGACGATGGCGAGGCGGTAAATTATACCACTGCGACATTTGGACAGCCGTACCGACGGCCGAGCTCTACAAACGATGGCGAACAAGCATAATAAATTCCGGAATTTAATATTGGCGCAATGAATAGATTCTCAAATATATTAAAAGGAAAATTTGTACCTCAATTTTCAGAAACTCAGCGCCGTAACAGTAAATCAGCAACTGCATCAAAATTGAGCTTAGAAAAGTACAATAAACGACCATTTCCATGAAAACGCCAATGTGCTGCAAATAGAAAAGAAGGAAGGAAATAGAAGAAAAAGGAGCGCAAAAAGAAAGAAGTTACATAGAAGCGAATCGGCATTAAAACCATATGACAAACGCACCGTTACCAGCTGATAAATGATGACACACACTTCCAGCGAGGTCATCAGGAATTGTCCGAAAATTATTGGCTTGAATATGCGTTGTACGCTTTTGGCCAGCGACAGCAGTCGCACATGGTATTGAACATAGGCGCGAAGTTCCTGCTGTAGAAGCGCATCAGATTTGTCGAATGTATTTGTCTCTATGAAATGTTGCAAAGCTTGAAAATGGCCGCGCAGATTTGTGGTGAAGGAAACAAACAGACCGTCCACAGATGTTGCATGAATCACCACTACAATGGTGATAAGAATCGTATAGGCGTAGGCGAGTTGATAGCCTGGCGTCGATTCGAAATCAAAGCGAAATCTGAGAAAAATAGAAGAATGGTATTAATTTTAATTGGTAAAGATGTAGGGGGAATTAAGTGGAGTTAGGGATCAAATAATCATAACCGTCAGGCGATTATCCAATCAGGTCAAAAGAAGTAAACGATTTTGTATGTAAGTCTTTTCAGATATTTTCGTACTCTCTTAAAATCATATCTGGTATTTTCCCCGAGGGCGGTTGGATTGGTACGATAATCGTACTATGATGTGCCGTGCTATGTGGGCACATCTCATGGGCATCGATTCGTGTATGAGGACTCTCGTTCTCCAAATGCTAAGAAGCGGGTGGATTACGGTGAGATTTTATTCAGCAGATCTATTCATAAGTATCTAATAAATTCCGCTATAATCCTGTGACCTAATCAAAAATCGGCTGCATTTCAGAAGTCTACCAGCGGTTTTGTAATTCGGATTTTTTCAAAATTTAGAGCTACGCATCCCACAAATCTGAACGATATGTCTAAATTGTATAAGTGTCTACGTCTAACAATAGTTTCAAAAATTCAATCCCATCTTTCTTTATATATGTACCTCATTGGCATCGGTAGCTCCAGCAATAACGGTTTACCCTGCAACTTGTCCCAAATCATGCCGACCAGCGGATTGATTGTGAAATACACACCCGTGCATGAGACACTATAAAAGTACAGTTTGACAAATCGTTTTGCGCCGACATTGGCCGCCACTAACAATCGCTTGGCGTTTGCTTCGTGCACTGCAGAAAAGTCAAAAGTAAAATTCATGTAACTCTAATTACAGCTGCGTCTACTTGTGCTACACCAACTAAATACTCACATTCATCGTACATCATCTCAAACTCCGACATAAGCTGATTAAATTCATGCTTGTAGGCCAGAAAAGTTGAGGTCTTAATGACCGTCAGCACATTGGTGAAGAGGATGCTGAGACAAGCCGTCGCCAGCGGTAAATCGTCGATGTGATAGATAATGTAATCCATCATTGGCCATTGTGCCGATATCATAAAGAGCAACAACAATGCATGCTTCATTATTTGACATTGGCGAGTGCAAAGCGAGTGTCTTGATTTTTGCTCTGCTCTGGGCGGCAATTCATTGTTGTCGCTGATGTCTTGGTGGCCCATTAGGCGCAGACAATTGCGTTGTATCCTAAATAAATCTTCAGGCATTGCTGTTTATGAGACGCGTAACGGCACTAAACGAGGGAAATCACCTATGACCACTTTCGACAGTCTGTGCCTGGGTCGTTAGAGTTTTGTTTGTGTTAACTGCAAGTACTTTTACTTTCTATTATTTATTTGTCTGCTATGCGCGAATACGTTTTGTTACCATCGCACGTACTGTGGACAGATTTTGAATTGAATGTTGCCATTATATAAGGGCTTAAATACAGACAATTGTCGAATAATTAATTGTCACATTTGATGTGATAATTACTTGTTTTGTTTGCCACAGAACGGCGCCGTAAACAAATCGAATTTCAAATTAAAAATTGCATTATTTAACAGCTGAGCACAGGACGCTGTTAGAACGGTGCTGGAATGAGCGAAATTGATTGGATTTTAAATTGTTTTGATTGGTTGTCGACAGTTTAATTTGTGGGATGCATTGTGGATTGTCTCAAGCGTAATTATTTATCGTGGAAAATAGCTACATAACTAAATAGTGGGGATAATGACTCTTTGTTATGGAAAATTGTTAATAATCGTAAACAGAAAGGGATAATTTCTTCGGCTTTACAGAAAATTTAACGTAATCGAAATAAAGCAATTTTCCTGAGATGTGCCAATGCCTGCTGAAGCCGACCGTTATAGGGGAATAGGACCAGTCCAGCGCCTTCGTCTTGGCCTGCGGGCTGTGCCGATGTCATAGCCCTTAAACTAAACCGTTGAATACGAAATTATTAAGATAACATTAAAGCCCAATAAACATGGGGCTTTGTTAACAATTCGAAAATGATTGAAAACCCAATATATTTTTGGAGTCTCACCTTCGATAACTAATGTGGAATAGATTAGTATTCGATTCGAGAACTAGGCCATTCTCCAGCAAAACGGAACCTTCGTTATCCCATGTATTTTTCCTTCGTTATGAATTCGAAATCCAGCCCATTATCGAAATGACATTTTAACGAAAGAGAGTGATTTTCTTTTATTTCCCTTCGACGATTAGCTGGAAATCACTTCCTCTCTTGTTACTATGATTTTCATTTTTTTTTTCGAACCCATTCCGAATGCATTTCCAATACACTATGAACATTGGAAAGCTAAGGTTGGCTATGAGTTCGTTCTCAGTTCGATATGCATAATGGATATAGAAGGTCATTTTCGAACGTTCGCCAAAATGTTCATAGGGAGTTAAAAACAGCACATGAAATATTTATTTTGATTGTATTGAATCGAATTTAATAAACCAATATGAATTGCAAAATATTAATACATAGTAATAGAGAATCATATCCACATTAACTTCAATCAAATGTACCATGAGCTTATAAATAGATATATGCCAAGACGTGTATCACTACCCATTTCGATCGGTGCTCATAGTGTAATAATTTATTTAACTTAAACTTAATTTGAACTTAATTTTTTATCAGGTGAAGACTCTTTTTGAAACACTAAGAAGCTATTGCACATGCACAGGACAAGCCCTTTAATTTGATACCTCATATGACGAAAATGTTTTCGCGTATTATGCATCCATATGTAGTACATACATAGATTACTAAAAGAAAAACAGATCTACACTAATTGCAATCAACATTGGTACGTATGAATATATTTACATACATACGCTGTGATTAGGCTATGAATATGGCGCCATCTGTTACTCAAAATCCGAAATACCGACACACACATACTTTTTGTCTCCTTCGCTCTCTTTCATCGCATGCACGTGTTTGCAAAATGATGACAAAGTGATGTTGTATGGAAACTCATTTATGCCCATATATTTGAATCAAATAAACATACTTGGAAGATATCAACCAATACTTCCCATATACCAAACGAAGGGAAAACACCTGAATTTTTGATTAAAAAAAAAAAAAAAAACCAAATTATTCGAGCGGGTTTCGAGAATTTTGGTAATAAAAAAATGCTAATTTTTTCAAAAAAATGTCTGCCCTAAGATCCCTGATATTTGTTGAATTTATACAAAATTTGTACACAATAATATTTTTATTCCTCCAAGGAACCTATATCCGAAAATGAAAGTTATACCTGCAAATCATAAGTTGCTAGAGCACCATAAAGGCTCAAAAAAGACCCCAAAATAAGCCAATATTTGCCATTGTTTCTTAGACAGACAACGAATCGATTGCCTAGAGAAATGTATCCGTCGATAGGTCTGGAATTTTATCTTTGAAACGCCATACTTTTCTTTGAAATCGCTTCTCTACTTCTCGTGCAATAAACGTTTTCGTGAAGCTCTAAAAATTACAACTACAACATTTGAGCATAGCCTCCATATCGAATCGTAAGATGTTTTCTACGTCAAAAAACCTGTATGCGAGTGATGGGCTGCCATTTCGTTATAACTAACTAAACTTACCTAAATAAAATTTGTGGTAGTGCTTTTCCAACAAACGGTTGATATATTTATATGTATCTACTATGGATATAAATTGTACGCGCAATTTACATTGTAAATATGTAATAGCAATATATCCTCCAAAATTGGCAATCATTGGCACTTCATGATACCATTAAGCGGAAATAATTATAGCTAATTAAGAAAGTTATTTAATTAAATAGGCCGTTGGCAAAACCAATTGGTAAAAATTAATGAACTTTAGAAAGTCATAGTTTAACTGTTTTCTCATGCCCACACTGAGGGAAATAATGCATAGTAAAAATGAATACCTTATTTTTGATAATCATTTAAAATTGTTCGTATTTAAAAATAATATTTTCATACCAAAATTTAGCACGCACGTTTTTGAATGTCCACATCTGAGTATATATATATCAGTGTACATACCCAGTACGGCATATTTAGCTCAACCAATTACCTCAGAAAAATTTATTTATTTCTACTTATGCAGCAACTAATTTAAAATTCATGTTAAATCAACTAGCAGCCTCATTGGGCTAAACCAAATGCTTACACTTTTGATACATATCTTTGCCAATAATTCAATTTTGGTAGAAAAATCATCTAACTGTGGGCAATTAACTATTTCAGCACGAAAAGACATCTGCAAAAGAAACATTCAGAATTTGAAGTGCCTTAAGCCACATGCATTTTAAAGTAGTTGAAATTAAATTCAGAGGCGGATAACTGTTTGATGCCTAGGATATCGCCATGTCAAAACCAACAGTTCGTTCCAAGGAAGAAAGTCAGATATTCAACTATGTAGATTTGGTGTTTCTTTCCGTACCGGGCACGGATGGCCTAGGCATCAGTCAATTATCTGACTCTACATTTGATTTCAACTACTTTAAAGTTAATTTGGCTTAAATCTCTTCAAAGTCAGTATGTTTCATGTGAATACGCTTTCGTTCTGCACTTCACAGATGCTTTTTCATAACCAAGAAAACCCGAAATTAAAAATTTAAAATTAAATGTTCCGCCTAATGAGATTTGAACCTGGACACTCTTGGTCGCAACTACTTGTAGCATGCAACTTTGCGTACTCAGCTACAGGCACAATATATAAGTGTGTTTTCAAATGTTCAGTTTGAATTGTGTGCAAGCAGCATGTTGATTGTCCGACTTTCCATTTGATTTCAACTATTTTAAAATTGATTTGGCTTAAAGCAATGCAAAGTCCGTATGTTTCTTTTGCAGATATCTTTTCATGCTGAAATAGTTAATTGCCCAGAGTTAGATGATTTTTCAACTAATACTGAACTATTTGCAAAGATATGTATCAAAAGGTTAAGCATCAAGTTTTTCTCAATGAGGCTACCAGATTGATCTATGCCGTACCGGGTATAGTAAGATCAACTACGTTTCTGATTAATTTTAATATTTTTTTCCCTCAGTGTACACTCATAAACACGCGTAACTTTATATGTACATACATACTCTTATATGTACACATTCATATAGGGTATACCAAACAATTTAGCGAAATTCGATACATGTAACCTGTAACTTTGATTTGTGTTTGACCTCAATAACGTATGTATATATATGCATATAATATGTTACTGGTGTAGGATGACGACAACCTGTGCCGTATTGATGTTGCACTCTTGGTTAAGAAGTTAAACCGAAGTTAACACAAGACTTCTAATTTGGGATGAAGAATTTTCCCTATGTAATAATGGGAACAAGTAAAATACTTGACCCTATCATTTTCGTTTCACTAAGATTGGATAGGAAACATTACTATCTGAATTGCCCATATGTGTATGTTATATACTCTTAGCTATAATGTGAGCCTCTTTAAAAAATGCTCGCACTGGGGGGGGGGGGGAAATTGAAATGTGCATGTGGGTTTTTGCATTGAGAAAATTACTATCTCACGATATGTTATAGTAAATTCACGGTGACCTGTCCTGTCTTTTCGTCTATTGTCCTGGAAATTGATTTATTTTATACGGGACGCCAAATGTTCTGTATTTCTTGATTCTTTTTTCTTGGACTAATGGAGTAAATTTACTTGTGTATTTGCATTTGGAGCTTTTCGGCCGCTGTTTGAAAATAAAAACCAAGTTTATTTTTTCTCCTCCGCGTTTCGATGCATTTCCGCGTCATCTTCAGGGAAGCTGTTTATTAATTTGCAAAAACGAAAAATATTATTAGTATTTCTTTTAATCTCCTGAATTTGTCCAGTATTGGTTGTTCGGTATTTTGAAGCCTTTAGCAGCTCATAAAAATTAAATGCCCAATAACCAGTTTTAAGTGATGTTGGTATATATAATAAAAATAATAATAATAATAATAATAATAATAATAATAATAATAATAGATTGGCGCTTACACATGTCAGTGTTTGGCCGAGCTTCTCCTCCAATTTATGGCGTGCGCTTTGATGTTGTCACACAAAGCGGAGGGACCTACAGTTTTACGCTGACTCCGAGCGGCGGTTGTATTTTTATGAGAAGCTGTTTTTCATGGCAGAAATACACTCGGAGGTTTGCAATTGCCTGCCGAAGGGCGACCGCTGTTAAGAAAAAACCTTTTTTCTACATTTTTTTGCGATGTTGCTTTGTCCGGGGGGTTGAACCCAGGGTATAAAATAATTTAAAAACATCTACTACATTCATAAATTAGCTTCAGTGTTTATTAAAACCCAAGATTTTGAACAAACTATTTTCTATAATATTAAGGTAACTTTAAATGACGATATGATTTTTTGGTGACTTTATAATTTAACCACATACCTACATGTGCTTTTTAACATTTCATCAGATAATTTGTTCCCCTTTTTATATGAAACACCATTTACAATTGAAAATATTCTTTCTTACTCAGCGCTTGAATTGGTTAAAGTAGAAATTTTTCGAAATTGTGCTTATACTTTTTAATAATTATATATCATTTCATATCTTTAGAACGATTAACTACGTCGAAATGTCGAAAGTTCTTGAATTTCGATCAATTATGCATCGATAAGTGTGTCAAAAGAAAATCCCTTTTTATTTGAAATTTCCCCTTTTTCCCTTTTAATAATTTTTGTTGCAAAATATCCCTAAAGCAGGGAGATTACCCACAATCTGGCATCACTGTATGTGTACGATAAACATGCCGATTGTTGCCGAAATTAAATTTTGTACCACCCTGTGGTTGTCCCGGTACAAGTTGTAAACTAAAACTTTAACTTTTACAGCAATAAAACTTTATATGTGTATAAGTTAAAAACAAACAAAAATAGTGGGTATGCATATCTCAGAAAAATATTCACTACCTGTTTTCTGGGACACCCTTAAGTACATATAGACATGCATATGTGTGTGCTTTCTTACGGAGCTTTTATTGACTAACAATAAACAGAAAAAGTTGGCTTTCATAATCTTATTATTAATACACACATTTGTTAAACGACCGCTGAACTTGAAAGGTTATGGACATGCGTAGACATTGTAATTGGGCAACTTAAGCATCCCCCAAAGCAAAGAAATTACATTCGCTTTCGTGCAAAAGTTTGCGTTACATTCTTCTTCGTGTCGAAATCGCTAAATATTAGCACAGACTTGAAACCATTATTTACAAAGGAATTAGAAATCGATTAAATATGGTAAATCTTCAGAATATAAATACCTGCGATTCTTTAAGCTTTGAACGATTTTATTAAATTTAAATTATAAAATTGCTTTTTTTTTACGTTTAAGCTACTATTACGGTGATCACTCAGCTCCTAAACATAATTCTTTCTTGACGTCAGCGCAAATGAAAAATAGCTTAACCAGAGGTTTATACCTTTTAGGCATTTTTCTCAAGTACGCAAGATAAATTTTTAAACCTAATACATAAAACGGCGTTTAAAATACGAAAATGCCTATTTCAAAATCACAAATTTGTGTAACTCATCTTGTTAGTTCAGACCGGAGGAAACTCTACTAAAATATACAGCTAAATTAAATTATCTTAAATATCTTTAATTTTTTTTAACGCGTGGCAACTCTGTAAAAATATGTATACTTTGATACAAATTGTAACAAAATATATTTCATTGAATACAATATCCCCAACCACCTCATTAAAATATTTTAATTTAAAATCTGGTGGTGTTTCTATTCAAATTTTCTTCACATTTGAGCCGTTTACCCGGTCAGTATGCTCGGGTTGTAAAATACTCGGATGCCCGGGAACTAGAACATTAGATGAGAACCTTCTAGAGTTGCCATGAGTGCGAAGAGGCGCGGATATATTTTAAAGGCGTTGCTACAGTGCACAGCAGAATTACTTTTGGATTATGCAAACCTCTACTACTTACCTACCTATCCAGTATCCCAATTTTTAGTTGTCGTTCAATAGAGACTTCAGCGTCTATGTTAACCACAATAGGATGTGAAAAGCACACAGCAACTAATCTTTTTTTTTACTGTAACCCACTTGTAATCGCTATTGTATGCTCCAAGCAAGTATTTTGCTTAGTTGTCGAAGAAATTATAATCCCCTATTGGTACCGGCTGACCTCAGCACACATTTTGTTGCGCTGCAAAATAATAAATTAATTTTAAGCTGTCAGTATTGCTTTTCGTAACAAATAATTAATTTTTTTCTTCACTTAGCTGTGAAAGAAAAAAGTGAAAAGGGAAATAGCTGAGCACATATGGTGCATTGTTAACATGGGTGTTTTTTTTTTATTGCTTGTCGCTCATATAGCTGACCGCGGATGATTGACGTGCGCGTTGCATGCGAAGACAAATAAAACACAGATAAGGAAAACGGTAGTGAAGGGGAGAGAGCATCCAACAACATCAGCTCAAATAATGCTAACCAACTGAGTGTTGAGTTGGAGGCGGTCAAAGCTGCCGCTCGAGGCCAATGTGTGCTGTGGTAATACTGTGTGAAACACACAGATGGCTAAAACTATTATTTGTTGCGCGATTGGGTCACTACTTACTGGTGCGCAACGCAACGGGAGTGATTTGCAAGAAATTTTTAATTTTAATATTTACAAAAATTTCTTTATTTCTTAGCTTCGCAATGACAAACAAAAAGTCTGCACAACGCAAAGCGTAATAAAAGAAAATCAAATTTAACAATTCCTTACGTAGTATAGAGTACAAACGCAAAGCTAATGACAACTACGAACATAACAAAAACAGTGCTAACTAATCAACAAAACAACAACTATCTCAGCTTATTTGAAATTGGGTGGCAAGTAAGCATTGCTAGCGCCATGTCCGCCGATGATACCGCCGCCAATACCGCCGCCAATACCAGCACCGAAACCAACGCCAGCACCTGCGCTAGCGCCAGCGCTTGCACCAGCTCCAGCAGCATCGCCGCCGCCCAAAGAACCAATAACAGAGCTGACTGGAGCGACTCCCTCGTCGGTGACCTGGCTGCTGCCGCCGAGCGCATCGTATTGCGCTTGGATTTCCTGTTGGGCATGTTGGGCTTCCTCGGCGGTCTTGTACTTGATGAAGAAAACTTCGGGCTTGGTGGTGACTGAGGGCTGTTCCAGCACTTGGGCATCGATTTCGGTGCCGTCGGTCTTCTTGTTGAGCACATAGATGACAGTCTTCTCCTCGTTGGTGGCGGGCGTGATCTTGATCGAAGCCTTCTTGTGCGAGCGGTGTGGCGATTTGATAAACACAACATTGTAGTTCTTGCGTGGCGCACCGATGGTGATGTGTTTCTCCTGGTATTGTTCATCGTTTTCTTCGGGCGCAGTGTGGATGAAGAAACGTTTCGAAACGATGGCTTGTTGTTGTTGCGCCACAGCGCCACCACCGTGACTGAAGAAACCGGCACCGCCACCGCCACCAGCAGCTACATTTCCGCCTTGGAAGAAAGCACCGCCTGCGCCGGAAGACTGGCCAAACTGTGTATAAGAACCCTGTCCCTGAGAGATGAGACCAGCAGCGCCGGAGCTACCACCAGCGGAACCTTGGTTATAGTTGTAGCCTTGCGGCGCGGCGACGGCCACGGCGGACAAGCACAAAACCTGCGGGCGTGAAAAAAGAATTATTAAAATTATTGCTTGACGAAATGAGATGAGCTCCTTTAAGTAATCGTCTGATTAAATGCTTACAATGAATCCACGCATTTCGTTGCTTAGGGTTTTTTGGGGATAGTTGTGGTTGTTGTGACTGAAGTTGTTTGATTTGCTTGAAGCTTTGCTTTGAACTGATGAACTGTGGCGCAGTGCACTTCTTTTATAGCTAAGAAACAATATCGTCATGCTGCTGATGAACCTGACAAGAGTACATCATCATTACGGCATTTCACCGTGTTCAACATGAAGTCACCGCCCGCCATGCCACCAACCGCAAACGAATCCACAGCATCCGCAACAAATATGCTGAATGGTTGCACTTCTACGCTTTCCGTTTCGATGATAGATTTCTTGTAGCTACTCGTATTATTGTTGTTGCCGTTTTGCTTAGTAAACTCCCTGTAGCTGTGGCAGCGGGTGTTTTTTGGCCAAATTTCGGCGCTCTGCTTGCACCAATCTGTTCCGAAGCGGTCGTCGCAGATCAGCCGATTTTAGGTTAATTACTCAGCTTGTTGCTTTTACCACTTATTCGTCATGTAGGGTCAGGTATGTATGTACTTATGTACATGTACATATATACATATGTATGCATGTATGTAAATTATTAGGTATATATTTAAATACATTCATACATATTTTCGGTACTCTAACACTTTGCAACTACATACATACTTACTTGGTTTTGCTCATTTAACTAACTAGCGAATCGAAGGCATTTTAAATTAAAAACTAATTCTAAGATTTCCAATGACCTGTGGCCAGTTTAGGAGAGCCAATCAATGTACAGTGGAAATAAAAAAATAATTTACGTGAACATTTGGAAAGTAGAGGTGGAAAATGATCGGCGATACCATCGGTATGGTAGTGATGAATTGGTAGCCCTTATTTCGCCAAAAACAAAAACGGGAAAGGAAAAACTACGTCTGGATTTAAGCGATTTGTTAAAAAAAAAGTAAATCTATTGGCAATACAGGCAAACTGTGGGAACACCTGCAGCGCTACTCATTATTTCTGGCTTCAAAAGGTAACTGGCAAACTACAACTGGGACTCTTACATAGTAATTTTCATCTGTGAAGTATTACAATCCTTTTGATATGATAAAAAATTACATGTTAGTCTACTTTTAAAACATTAGAGCCTTGTGTTAAAAATATACTGTGTATGCAAATATATAAGTTTTAGTTTTGTTTGAAATGTTATTGTCATCAAAATGTTTACTTTACAATTTCTTTTTTTTTGCGTTTTTCCTGAAGCATTTTCTCAGTGTACATACATATATACAGCTATGACAATTAAAGTCGACGTAAAAGTGAAATAGATCAAGCTGTTTCATCAATGTGAATCAAGGATCTTCAACCGTTCAGTGAAGTGAATTATGAAGACATTATTAATTTACTTAATGCTATGGATCCTCGATATTGTCGGCCATCAAAAACAACGTTTAATATACATACCTAGATACATGTATAATATAAAATACCGTTTTCCTTCCAGCATTATCTGTTTAATTAGAGGGAGTCTTAAGCTCTTTTTTGCAAACAAATTATTAGACTAACATATAAAACTGTATAGGACTTAATAAAGCAACAATTAAATACGGCCGATAGTATCGACACATTGATACTGTTTATCAATACTCTCGGCAAATATCTGTAGTCGCTGCTATCGATAATATTTCACCTTTATGGAGACATGAAAAAAATACTTATTGATACTTTTGTAAAAAAGTACGACTTTATGTATATATGTATGTGACTAGTAGAATAAAATAAGTAAAAAGCACTTGCATAAGCCCTTTTCTAGAATGCAGAGGGCAATACCATCTGAATTATTGCCTTAAAAATTTGTTGTATGAAGCTGGCCTAATTGTAAGGCACTGCGGTTACGCTTTCGGTTGAACAGCTCATAAATGACATATCTGTTTTGTGTGCAACTTTTTTTCATTTAAATATTTCTTCACTTCACTGATCCTTGTTTGAAATTTAAGGAACTCAAAATCAATAATCAAAATTTATGCCTAATACTACCATCTACGTACGTATGTATCTCGAACGTGCGGAGGTGAAAATATCGAACATCCACGGCTTCATCCGGGGTGGTAAATGGTTTGACAGACTTTATACTGACTGTATGGATTAGCCTCGGTTAGAAAGATATGCAACGGCGACCGCTGCGGTGTAGTGGTAAGCAGTGCGCGCTTCCCTTCCACTCCGCAACGCCTGGGTTCAAGCTCTGGTCAAAGCAACATCGCAAATTTATAAAAAAGGTTTTTTCTTATCAGCGGTCGCCCCTCGGTAGGTAATGGCAAACCTCCGAGTGTATTTCTGCCATGAAAAACCGCTTCTCATAAAAATACAATCGCCGTTCGGAGTCGGCGTAAAACTGTAGGTCCCTCCGCTTTGTGTGACAACATCAAGGCGCACGCCACAAATTGGGGGAGAAGCTCGGCCAAATACTAACATATGAGTAAGCGCCAATCTATTATAATTATTATTAGAAGGATATACACTCACAGAGGGCATTCACAATTGGCAAATTTGCCTCTCAGTTGCTTCGTTTGAGTGTAGTATTGAAAAAATTACATATTTTTTCAAACTGTGTAAACGAACCGCTATTTAAACACTTCATTCGTGTTTCTCCATGGATTACTTTTTTCAACTGGCTCGAAGTCTTGTATGCAAAACTTTTTAAAATGTCAGTAAATTGAGAAAAAATAATTATATGCTGTAGGCATATTTGCAAATTTGCTGTTACTAAACATATTTTCGAGATAACTAACATAACTCGACAATAAATGTCAGCCGTCTTTACAATCTTCATAGGGTCTTTGAGCCAAATTTGACCCGTTTCAGGAAGAAAACCATTTTTCCTTGGAAAATTAGGGGTCAATACTTTTGATATTATATGGCTTTTCTTCCATTTGGAAACTAAAGTGATACTTATGATCTTGGTCTTATATATTTACTACTTTTCTAGTTATAATATTTTTCACTTATAAGATCTTCGGGACAAATTTGATCCATTATAAATAACCCAGTTTTTTGTATGGCCGAGGGTAATATTTTGCTCAATAATGATATTGACGCTTTTCTGTTCCTTTGGCACCAGTTATTTGCCTCTTTCCCTCTTATTGCTCTTTATAAATCGGCATCCTAATGGAAGATCTAGCTATATCGACAGTCAGTTCGAAAACGCCCTATCTCAGAAAATTTTTCAAGAAGGCCCTATCTCAAACTTCGGTTAAAAAAGCCCCAACTCAAATGAAAATACTTTGGAAATAGACTTACGTAGGGCGTTTTCGAATCAGCAGCTGAGAAAGGGCTTTTTTCAAACCGAATTCTGAAATATGATGTTATTGAAATTTTTCTTAGATAGACTGTTTTCGGTCAGTTTGCCAAGTTAAGTTAGAAATCCGCAGATTATTGATTTGCATTTAAGCGTGAAGTGGTATCGAATTATATGCAAATACTTCTTTCATGTTTACTACAATGTTGTTACACTAGTAAAGTAATGTCGGAAGGAATAAAACGCGTTATAAAGTTGATACAAATACTTTAAAGAAAAATAAAGGCTAGTAAAATTTACTCAATACTGAGGCCATAGTGAAAAAAGTATTAAAAATCCTGTTCGAAAAGTAGAGATAAGACAGAATATTCTGAGCTACATATCTGATAATTCAATTGAATAAAAGTTGCATCTGCTAATACATATTGGCTGGAACGAAAAGGTTTTCCAAACGCTGACATTTGTTATAAAAAAAAAAAAATTAAAAATGATTTATGTACATTGGAACGTATTTCCATCAACCCTTATACCATCTTCAATGTATTTTTTTGTTCCAAAATAAAAAATCTTACCACACTGTCGAAAAAATCAACCAACACCCGCAAAATTGAAAGTGTTACCAATTAGCACAATTTTCTCTACTTCATCCATATCGGAGGGATCCAGATAACGTGCGATTAGGAAAAGACAATACAAGGTATGTCATAATCACTTGCAAAAAGTTTGTATGTAATCACCATTGTAAGCGATTGTTTTAAGTAACTAATGTAGCAATTAAATAATTGATTTAATTTCGAATTTGACCTGAATTTAAATTGATTTTAAACTCGTATTAGATATGATAATTATTTTTTTATTTATTTCGCATACATACATAAATACATAAGTACACATGTAGGTGTATATTTGTATGCTCGGAAATAAAAATTCAGTACAAATCAGTAAAAAAATTTGAAAAATCAGGACATTAGCGTACTGATTGAAGAAATGAACAAAAGCAGAACGTGAGTTGAAAAATCCGTACTGTACTACTAAAATCAGTACGTGTGGACACGATAATAAAAGTTAACGAGAAAGAGGGCTGAGAACAATTCCGTTCTTTTGAGGCTTACTTTAAATTTAACTTTAAGCGAACAAAAAATATTTTGAACTATACCAAGCAGGTACTCCTCTTTTGGTACGTAAAATGAGTCAAACTGTATGGAGTTTTCAACACTTTTTTTATTAGTTAATACAAATTTACACCTGGATTAAATACGTCTAACACTGTGCAATGCCAAGCATTTATTCGGCTGCTACCTTATTAAATGGTGAAGATCAAATAAAAGATAAGTCGACGAAACAAAAACTGAGGCAGAGGTATAAAGATAGATCATTATGTGGCAGCTTGCGTCATATGAACGTAAATATGGGTATGTATGTTTGTGTTTATATTGCAGTAGTCCGAATGCCTGCAGTCAAATAAATAGTTATCAAAGCTACTTCTTCCTCCTCCTTGCCCATTCGCTTTCAGACCTATTGTTACCTAAGGCATGCCTAAGCAGTCTGCTGCAGGCAAGGGCATATTTTTCATGGATATAAGCGCATTCGTCTCTGGTTATCAAGTGCTTGTTGTAACAAGCACTTACACTACAGCTATATGATTCACAAATTTATCAACATTACTTAATTTGTAGTTTACTGTATGTTCGTATGTAAGGCGTTCTTTTTCGAATCGAACGGATTTCGTTAAAAATATAAAGTCACACTTCTGAGGGTAAAAATATTGTTTAGCTAACTGGAAATGTAGAAATCGGTTGAAGTAAAATTTTCTCATATTCATGGTGGCATGGCCGAAGTCAGCACCGTTCTTACTATTTTGTTAATTTACTTCTTCAATTTTACTACAAAAATTAATAAGGAACTGCTCTTTGTAATTGCGTTGAAGTTGTTTTTTTTTCAGCTATGGGCAGTGATCGGACTTTTACCACATTGTGGTAGATCTGCCACTTTTTTGAGCATCTACCACACAAGGTCTGAAATCTACCACATATTCGCGTTTTTGAGTAGCTTTATTTTTGCTCGACATAATTTTCTTAATTTTAAGAGCAAACACTGTCCAACACTAAACACTAACAACAAAGCCAAATGGGAGGATGAATTAAACTGTAAAATGTAAATTTGTTCAATAATCAATTTTTCGAGAGGAACCGTGGTTTTATGCGTGCGTTAAAATGCAAAATATTTGATTTATAAAAAAATTTAAAATTAATAGCGAAAATGTTAAAAAAAACAGCGATTTTTCTGAAAGTATTAGCAAATTTCAGTGAAAAATATCTAGATATGTAAGCAACTGCCTTACACCGTCAAGGAAGAGATTGCCAAAACTCAACGCAATTTTTAGCAACTTCAATCTTGAACTTTATTATACTAAAATTAATTATTTTTTAGATTATAATTAAAATGTTTGCAATTTAGGTGAAATTTTGCAGAATTTTTTTAAATTGTGTACAAAGTTTGATCCGAAACCTGAGATCTACCACATTTTTTTTTTTTATATCTACCTAATTTTTTCCAGATTCTACCACAAAAATTTTTTTGAAAGTCCGATCACTGGCTATGGGTCAAAAATAAAGCATTTTAGTTTTTCAGAAATTTATTTTATTTGTTTATTTTTCTACTTCGGTTTATTTAACACATACCTATTAACGCATGTACGTGTGGTATTCAGATTTTTTTATAGAAATAATAAAAGTAACAAACATTTTTTTTTTTTATTTAACACGGACATAAATAAAACATAGGCGATATTAAAAAGTTGCTACAAAGAAAATTGTATAAGATTATATTTGAGGAAAGAGCAATCGCCAGTTACGGCGAACATCAGCACTCTATATCAGACCTTTATTTAGATACAAGTCGTATTTGATACTCGTATTAACTATTAAGGAATCTTGACAGTTTTATTTGTTAAATGGATTTGATTTGGCCGCGTGCTTTTATGGAAGAGACGTTTGGGTCTCGTATCGACTGCACTGATTAGTGAACATAATCCACGGGGACGATATGTACTGTGGACCGACTGTAGAATATTTGGTAACTTTTCATTCGTTTGGTATTTTTCTCTAAAGTCAAGACCGATAAAGAGCAGGTACCCCATCTAAGTAATGTCGAAATGGCTCTCACAATATAATGGTCCAAGTCGATGTTTGGTCCTCGGAGTGTAAGTCCATCTAAAACACTGCAAGCGTGGCTTCCGTCCATCACCACATGATCGATTTGATTTCTCGTTTTTTCATCCGAAGACAGCGACGTAGATTGATGGAGTTTTTTATGCTAAAACTGATATTTTCTACTGAAGTGGAAATTAAACCAACTGCTACGAAGATAAAACCAGCCCTAGGAAGTTCCTGAAAAAATTTTGCTGTTATTATTCTGTTAGCTAGTAGCTAGTTGGGTGATTAATTTTATGACGTTTGCTACTATGATCCTTGGGATCGAGAGGGCGACTAAGCGCTAGATTCAGTTTCTCTTCAATTCCCTTTTATACAGTTGAAAAAATTTGTTGCTGGGATATAACTATTCCATTCGCATTTCATGTTTTTAGAGAAGGGTGTCTTTAAGCGGATAGATTTACTACTAGTGTCATTGAATAAAGAAAGTATATATATTCTGTTGCCTTTGTTGCCGCCCAACCCTCTTGCTTTCTGAATATATGTTAAGAATGTTTCTTACACAATATCTTGTCCAGCCTATTTCCTACAAAATATAAATTTTTATAAAATTAAATTAAAATCTGCCAGTCATTTAAGCGAAGATTAAGCGTCGAATCGACACTATATTGAAATCAATTAATTTCTTTCAATACCCAGGAGTCAACATTTGTGTCTGTCTCCCAGTTAGTATTTTTTTTTTCACTAGTAAAAATGTATAATATTTAAGTTGCTGTCTCTTCGTTAAAGTCATTGACTGCCAAATTTTGTGTATACCGAAAAACCAGCAGCCACATGTTCAAGTTTTAATAAATGCTAACAAAAATAAAAACAGGCAACTTAATGCCTTAAAAACGGGAGTTGAGAGAATTAAATTCCCAGAGCCATTAGCTAAAATATAGCACAACCTCAACACTCAGAGGTTAAGTCAGTATTAGTGTTCACTTCAGTTTTCTTTCTTTTGTACGTATTTTCCGTTTGAAGCTCATTTGAAGACTATTTTAATTATTGTAATTTTTGCTGCTTTTTCTCTTCGCCTCTTTTCATTGATTTATTACGTATCAACCAATTATGGCAATTCATTTTTAAGACTTTTTTTTATAAAAATTAGCAAATAAATTAACAGAAACGAGTCTTTTGACCAACCCTGCAGGAAATGTATGTAACTATAAGCTAACTTTAAGTTGATTAGGTACGAGCTAAAAGTAACTATCATCTGTATATTTTCTGTGACGAAAGCTAACTATATGTCTATGGCGATGGCCGCGAAATAGTCAAGGGTGGTTACATCTGCAATTGATGTAACTAATTTGTAACTAACTACTTTTGGACATAAAGTATCAATAGGAAAACATATATTTATTTTTCTACAGATGCTGTAGGTGGTCGCATATTCTAACTCCGTCAAACAAAACTGCAAAATGATAATATCAAATTTCGATCTTCATTTTATTTGACTTCAATTCGAAAAAGTATTTGCGAAGTGCAGGATATTTAAATAGAAACGCGTTTATATAAAACAATCTCCTGCATTAATTGTCAACTAGTTGAAATTTAGCTTTTTGTAGCTTTTCTGCAGGGAAAGCACTTGTCTCAGATGTTTACGCCGCTCAAAATAAAAATCGACGTCAACCTATAGTTTTAATGTAGCAATGACTACAAATCTTTTCTAGGCCACGCAATGGTTTTATGTGAAGTTATTTTAAGCGTTATTTTGTTGTTGCATAGCCGAAATCGACCATGCGCATGTATGTATAAAAGAAGAGCTTTTTGCAAGAGTTCACACCCACTTTTTCAATGAGCTTTGCCCGAGCGCTATGGGCCAGCAGCTATTGGAAAGTGTCGAAAATTTGCCGAAATAAAGTTTTGGAAATTTATTGAATCGATTAGAGTCTAGACTAACTAATTATGTATATATAAATAAGGGCACACTTGGCCCAGTTTCAAGTTTCATCGCTGGCAGATACTAGTTAAAACCTTAAAATTTCTGTGAAAATCAAGTTTCGCCTCTTTGTAAATAATATCATCAGAGTTATAATCCTTTCATCCATTATTTTTCTCCTAAGGAATGCTAATCATTCAAATTCAGGTAATATTAACCTTAAACTGACTACTACCCTTACAGGAAGTTATATATGTTAAAATTTTTGGCTTCCGACTTTCTACTAAATAGACATTAACCTAAATTAACCACGATATTGAAATGATTTTGGGAACATTTCGTCTCTTATAGTATGTACTATACAGAATTTATGCCAATTACATATATGAAAGATGAAGTGCCAGCAAAACCCATACAATGTGTGAATATTGTTTTCAATGGTTACTTAAAATTTTTATCGTATTATGTCTCTTTTTTGGCTGAAATTTAAATTAATTAAATTAAAAAGAGTTTCACCACTCAATATAATTCAACATTTTTTATTATATTAGTTTTCCTCGGTCAATTATCACACAATATACATACATATGTATGTACTTCATCATCAGCGCCGGTATTAATTTGATTTTGTCAAAGTCAGTCAAAACTTGCAAAAAAAATTGTTGTCTGATATATGGCCAAGAGCTTATGACGAATTCACAGCTAGCTTTCACATGTAATTTCCAAGTTAAATATTTATCATAAACCACAAGTGTGTGCACGTTAGGGTGGTCCACAAACAGTAAAGTCGGCATTGTAATGCTCCCACCCCCTAGGATTGTTCTATATCGAAAAAAGTATACTGGAATTTTTTTTTTTTTTTTTTAAATCAAAAAATATTTAACGCTCAAAGTTTTCCATGTATTTTTTTTATGGGAAAAATAAAATTTTTCGTACAAATGCTATAGATAGAAAAATATTGATTTTTAACTATTCTATACCATTTCTACGAAAAGTTGTTTTTCCCCATATAAAATACATGGATAACTTTGGGCGCTTTGAGCGACCTCTAAATATTTTTTGATTTCAAATTAAAAAATAAGGTTATAGCTTTTGTCGGTATAGAACAATCCTAAGGGGTGAAAGCGTAATAATTCCGACTTTACTTTTTCAAATGCATTTTTGGACCACCCTAGTGTACATGCATGTGTTTTTTTTCCTTTCATATGCATGTTTTGTTAAAAGCAAAAAAATAATTTTTTAACTAAATTATTCATATTTCCATGAACTTTTAGCCGCAAAATAACTTTCGCAAAAATTCATCAAAATATTTTGCCATATTTTTATTCACACGTCAATGTCATTGCTGCACATCCATCCACCTTTCACCTGGCATCACTTTGGTGTGTTATATATACAATAGTTTTTTCGCTTATGCTTTGACTAACTAAATACAAAGTTGTGGTTATTGACTGTTTTAGCCTTCATTTTTAGTTATTTAATTAAATAAAGATTATAATTAATCATTTGTTTAGATTTTTTTTTTTAATTTCTTTAAATCTTCGATTTTGCCATCGAACCTAATTCGTGAAATTTTTGGTGATCTCATAGCTCAATACATAGTGCATAATTATTTATGTTCAGAAAATTCTGTACATTAGGCCGACACGGGGGTGCAGTGATTAGTAGTGCGTGCTAGCACTTCGCAAGGCCTGTGTTCAAGCCTTGGTCAAAGCAACATTTGCGAATACAGAAAAATTGGTTTTTTTCTTAACAGCGGTCGCAACCCGGCAGGCAACGGCCAACCTCCGAATGTATTTCTGCCATTGAAAAGAGCTTCTCATAAAAACAACATCCAGGCGCGCGCCCCAAATCGGAGGAGATGCTCGGCCAAAGACTAACATATGTGTAAGCGCCAATCTATTATTATTAGGTATTTGCATAGAAATTTGTTGCACATTCCACGTTTGACGGATTGTTGGTTTGCGCCAATGTCATATTAAAATAAGAAATATTGCCCACGTTTATTTGTGTTGGTTCCAGTTGTTTGTGAAATGCTGGCCCCAGTGTTCTGTGTTTGTTCAACGAACTGGACAGCACTGCTTCGACGGCGAATTATTCCTTTTAAACGAAAATTGAAAGTTTCTCTGTTATGTGAGAATAGGGTATTTTGTGACCAATTACCCTAATATACAATCACACATAAAGTACGTTCAAACATTTTTTTTTGCATCGAAGAAAATAATAACACCGTCCGCCTTGAACCTTGAGTGCCTGTTTACAGGCAGTAGAGCTCTTGCTTATTGATTTGGGTGCGCTAAAAGCTTCGATGCATCGATACATACGTCGCCTTTCGTTGATATATGTATTTTGGTTCGTACTCCTCGAATTCTCAAGTCGTGATGGATATTCTCGCTTCTTATACCACGGTGCTCCGCTGAGGATTTTGGGTTACGCATGACGAAGGATTTCGATGCTGCTACTGCTGGCGTTGCCCCATAACGGACATCCATAGGTCCATATTGATTTTAGAACTGTGTGGTATATAATCACTTTATACTATAGCCTCAAGTGCCAGCGAACGTTAAGAAACAAATACTGTTTTAAATTTAATTTAAAAGCAGAAAGCATTTACTTTAACTGTGGGTTTTTGCCTCAGTAATGGCGTTTCCGGGATTATGCCATTCGGCCCTGAGGTTTCAAGAGAGATGGTCTGTTGTTGGTAGATCCGCTAACAATCGAACCTAAGGCTATGTGCAAACAAGTCAATTAGCTGAGGCTATTAAGCTTTAAATTGCGGCGTTGAGTTTGGTGTTCACACACAAGTCAGCTGCGCAATTAGCGATACGAAATTAGCTGCTGTATTACCTATAGCGAAGAAAAAGTTGGTACAATCGTACCTTTATTTAGCTTATCATACATAAGGGAGGTCAAAGTAATGCCACTGTAGTTGATTTCCGCAGATAGACTACAAATATTTTTTTAAAACGTCAGACCAAAGAAATGGGAGGAAAGTTATTCACCTTTTCTAAAACATAGTTTTAACTCGTGGTGCTCGAAGAGATTCTTTTCATAGCCAAAATGTGTCTACAGCAGGGACCGATCATAACAGTTATTGATGAAAACTGCCATGGAAAAATTCAATATGAAGGAGACGTTCTGCAACTAAGTGATATCTACCAATCGAGATCTTTTTTCACTGAGACTCAAACTTGAAGATAAATTTTTATTTGCAATTTTTATGCAAAATTAAAAAAAAAAACAATTATTTTTGATATTTATATTATAAATCCAAAATAACAATTATTTTTTATTTTTATATTATATGTTTTGGATAACATTATCGAAGACTTTTATTTATAAAAGTCATCAATAAAAATCAGTCAGTGACTTTTCAACATTTAAAAGTCATCTATATAAAATAGGTCACCGACTTTCATTTTTAAATAATTCGTATAAAAGTCATTAACATTTTTCGTAGTAAAGGTGTTATACAAATGACTTTTATAAGTATGATTTAAAAATGAAAGTCGGTGACCTATTCCCAACCGCCCAATAGTTTGTTGCGCATGCACCGCCTCTTCAGCTGTTTTATTGCTCTGTATTATGTGGACCCTCGATCAACGGATGGTAAACATAATTAAATGTAGACATCTAGTTTTTTATTATTTATTATTATAATTTGAAACTAAAGTATGTACCGTAAAAAATATAAAAAAACAACAACAACAACAAATACATATAACAAGAAGAATATGGCAATAATTTTGCTTCTTGAAAGAGGCAATCAAAGAGAGAATATAAACATGGCAAAATGAAGATAAACGCCTAATTGCTGCGAAGGTTTAAATTAACGGTAGTAATATCTCACTGGAGGCAAATAGGCATTGTTTGCATTGGCACTCTGAGATAATTGTACCTGAGCGGTAAGCCTTTCTCCTTGACTCTGTACACCTGCTGACTTCACTAACTCTTCTGCCTGTGCGCCACGCGAGACTTGCGCTGCTTCATTGTTACCGCCAGTTGCCGCTTCTGCTTGCTTGGCGACCTCCAGAGATCCAATGACGGAGCTAACTGGCGCAACACCTTCATTAGAGACTTGTGTCGAACCGCCCAATGCATCATATTGTGCCTGAATAGTTTGTTGCGCATGCGCCGCCTCCTCAGCTGTTTTATATTTAATGAAGAATACCTCAGGCTTAGTGGTGGTAGTGGCCGGCTCATACACTTGCGCATCGATATCGGCAGCGTCTTGTTTCTTATTCAGCACATAAATAACGGTCTTCTCTTCATTAGCAGCGGGCGTGATTTTGATGGACGCCTTCTTGGCTGCCTTGTTGGAGGACTTAATGAAGACAACATTGTAGCTTTTACGTGCTTTGCCAATAGTGATATGACGTTCCTGCACCTCTTCCTCGGCATCTTCGGGTGCGGCGTGTAGAAAGAAGCGTTTTGTGATAACTGTCTTTGGTTCGACGAGCTGTTGTTGCTGTGAAGACTGTTGAGGAATCTGCTGTTGCTGCAGCGCAATTTGCTGAGGCTGTTGTACACGTTGCTGTTGTTGTAGAGAAATTTGTTGCTGAACTTGTTGTTGCTGTAACTTTGGCACCTGCTGTTGTTGCTGTACGCTGCTCACTGCCGGCAAGTATCTTGGCTGAGGCTGGCCCAAAAATGCAGTCGCGGAGGCAGCACCTGCTACCTTCCCCAACTCAAAGTTGGGCCCCAAATTGGCCGACTGCACAGCCATAACGGTTTGCAGATCCTTTAAAGCTTCAGCCGTGCTCGAAGACACGCCACTGAACTGCAATTGGCCATCTGATGACTGTGCGGCGTACTGATACCCTTGCTGGGGTGCAGCTGCAGACAAAGCCACAAGGGTGCATAAAACCTGCAAAAGTGTGAGAATAAATGAAGCAAAAATTCAAGTAAATTAATCCCGTGCAAGCGTATCCTTTCCTCCACTTACTGTAAATCCACGCATGTTCACACTTGGTTGGTTGTTGATGTTTGAACAATTATGTGGGTTATTGTGTGCCTTGCCGGTATTACAGTTGGTTTTTATAGGCATGCGCACTTCGCAAACTACGATTGCTCTAAAAAAAAATCTTTATTAAACGGCAATTTATTAAACAAGCCTGTAACAATTGTAATTCATTAGCGTCTGCATTAGTGCGTGAACTGCCATGAAGAAATTGGCGTCTACGTCGAAGTCAACGTTTTGGTGTTCAGTTCATCAGCAGGCAAGTGATATGTACGAGTAGGTTAAAAGCCAGCTGCCAGATAGTCAGCGGCTTTTGTTTGACTTCATTTGTTCAAACCCATATGGTAGTCATAAGTTGTTTCGTTGATGTCTACGATTTAATTCAAATCATTTTTACATGTGCAATCACAGCGTTTGCTTACCAACATATGCATGCGAAAGTTATCCTCTTATTGCTGAATCATCTAACTTCTCTGATAATATAAACAAAAGTGAAATTCGTTAAATAATCGTGTATTTTTTCAGCAGCCTATAGTCGTATCGATTGCTGTCTGTGCAACGGGTTCCTGGTATGGAAACTATCCCTGATATGCCTGCCTACGATTCTTCTCATTATTTTTAGTAGAAAGGACGTAAGACTAATGGGTCGGTATGACTTTGTTTGGTCTGCTGGTTTTCACCCCCCACCTTTGGGATGTAGCGGACCGTCACTTCCTGCCATTATAGTCGAAGGGATCCCACGCATAACATGCTCTTAAAAGTGGTATCAGGAAGGGTAGCAATCGGGAAAGTCCCTTTTGAAGATGAGCTGGGAAAATGCCATCTGCTTCAGGTGCTTTGAAAGGCACTGAGGCAGATATAGCCCATCCTGTTCTATCCTCCTTGAACAGTCCTTTGGCGATTCTCCAATCCTCTGCGAAGGGGCGTTGTATCGCAGGCTACGTGTGGATTGTTCTGATTGCGAGGGAAATTTTACAATATGGATGCAAAAATAAGCGAGATCTAAAAAAGGTTTAGTATGAAAACATTTTTGAAAGGATTGCCCCCTCTTTGAAAATTTAGAGTCAATTTTATTAATAATGGATGGCAATTAAGCATTTTTCGGTGTCGAGTAGTGATTTATTTTGATAGGCCTTGCCACCTGTTAAAAAGCCAACTCTTTTTTTACATAAGTTAAATAAATATTACAATATAGATCCTTATCGGAAGACGTATAAGTACGCCTTGTTTCGGAAACATTTTTAGACAGGATTGCCACCTGTTTAAATGCCAACTTAAAACACTTCGGCATGCGGTTCTAGTATACCAGAAAACGTATACTTGCTTAAAACTAAAATTATTTATTTATATACACAAAAAAAAACAAAAAAATTTAATTGAAAACATCCCTCCCTCCCCACTCCAGCTCTAAAGCTGACGCCCTTGGGCTAAACCATTCAAATACAAGTACTGAGAACCCACTATGCGCTGTAGGTAACTGCTCTGCAAACCAAAGTTCCCGAAATCTTAAGGAAATCGTTAGGAGCATCTCATTTCTGTAACGATTTTTTTACGAATTTTTAAAGAAAATTATATAAAGTGGTTGACACGAATTCGGAAAGAAATTTCTGTACGAAAAAAAAAGAAAATTCTGAAAGATATTCTTCACATAGCAGCATTATTTTCGTTGCTTCACAGATTTTCTTCCGATATTTCGTAAAAGAATGGAAGTGTGCGTAATTTATTTCATTTTGAAAATTCTTTAAAATTTCTTTACAATGCAGAATACTCTGAAAAAATAGTTTGCAGGGTGTGTACATATCTATGTATCTATGTATGTACATACATATATATATATCGTAATTGAATTTGCAGCTCTAAATTTTAACAGGTTGGCGTGTGGTGGTAAGTGATATTCCTACAAAAATAAAATACGGTTCATGCAAATTTATAAATTATACTTTTGGGAGAACGCATTTACCGTTTTTCTATTTCTTTGTCTTCACGAATTTTAGTTTACATATATTTTATATATGTATATACTTGATTGTACATATCGTCGATGTTTTTGCAAAACCGCCATCGACCAGTTGAAAAACCGCCTAAAATTTCGTTGTGGCAAAAATTAGATTTGGTAACCCTGAACTCCAGGCATCGAGATTTATGCGTAAAGATCGTTAAATCGTTATTAAAACAGCAGATTTGTAAAATAATAGCTAAAGAAAATACCGCCTATCAAGGCAATGCCTTCATGGAATAAACCTTTTTTTGCTCTCCTGTAAAATTTGAGTGCCCTAAGATAGGCGGTTTTGCAATTGGGAGATGGGCCGTTTTGCAAAAACATCGACGATATATATATAGTCTATTCCAATATCAGTCCGGTTTACAGGCTTTAGTCAGAACTAACAGGAAGTCAGTTTGAGAGAGTAACCGAGCAAATGTTCCTAGTCAGAAGTTACAGGATTTAGTCTGGAGTTTTTTTTTCTGTAAGTTTATGAAAAGTGTCAAACGATCAGCTGATTTGCATGTGCAAAGAAAAACAGAAAGCGGTGAAAGCAAAGAACCTTATGTATGTAAAAAATGGAAGTAAACAACGAAATATTTGAATATGTATAGATTTTAATAATTATTCAATGAGCCATTCTTTTATAAGTCGGACGGAGTTCGTGAAAAAAATTATGTCATGTCTCCGATTCTATTCAAATTGGTTTTGTGGGTTCTCTACATGAAATCAGCTAACACGGAGATATGATCTGTCAAAGTTTGCATTTTTCGTGATTCTGACAAATTACTTTTTAAATCGTTATATCTCCGGTTCTGCTGATCCCAGAGATTTCACCTTAACGTCATTTTAAAGCTAAGAAACGGGCTTAACCTTTCTATAAATAAAATAGTCAAGATTGTCCTAAAGCTAACTTAGGTATTAACAGTTGAACTTTTTGAGGTTGATTTGTATAGTGAAGACCATTAAATTAGGGATTTAAAATTATACCATAGTAATCCTTGTTTAATTCTCTATAAAAACATGGTTCGAAAAAATGGAGGTTTTTCAAGAACTTTTTTTTTAATATTTTTCTTTATGACGAGATGGTTTATTTTGTGAGGCCACACGCAAGCTAAGCTAACAAAAATGTTGGCTCGCAATTAACAATTTCAATGCAGTAAAGGTTGCGGCCAAATTTTCAGAAGCCCATAGCCGAAGACATCGCTCTCATTATTAATTTGTACGCTAGTTTCTGTGTAGCTTTCTTGATTGCTCTTGTTGCTGTTCCGTCTTTAACCTAGTAGAATTGTATTTCCACATTTATTTTCGAGTGTGCATGAGGAAGACGAGTTAGTACATCACTAAAATCATATTTGTTCAAACTAAAACAACAAACTTTTTAAGTCACAAGTATACTTTTATATTGAACATACATATGTATGTATAAATGTATGTATTCATGTATGAGTACAGGCGCGTGTAGTAGAATGACCTGCATTTCCTACTAATTTTCGTCGAATTTTAGTTGGCATCATTTATCATTCGCTTATCTACTTGTAAGTAGTTATGTACTAAAATTATATCACATGCTTGTTACCCCCCGCATTCTTCCAACTCACCCTATGATTTTCAACTAAACGGCATTCCCATCATATGCTACATTATGTTACTTAACAATTGGAGCAGGTAAGTGTTTATTTTTGGTTTTCATTTCACCATATTTTTGCTTTCAAATATATGTATTCAAATCTATTTTTGATTAGACTACGTCAGAGTCCACTAAAACAGGCACCGCATTCATGAAACGTGCCACCCAAATAGCAAAAGCTGAATTGCCAACTATATTTTAGCAACTTCAAACGGCGACAGCTACTGGGGCACAGGTATGAGCGTTAGGTTTTCCTGTAATTTTCTATTTGTTGCTATTTCTTCATTTTTCTTCAATCAAACGCTTCGTATTGCTCTGCTTGTCGCCAATGCAAAGGAATTTTCTTGTTGCCTCATTTTCATTAGCCGCATAGCATTTCCACAGCAAGCAAAGTTTCCTTAATTGCATGTAGGCACATTTTTCATTCCCCTCGCATTTTATTTCCCAATTTGATTGCTTACTTCTTGATTTTCGAGAGTTTGTTGCTTGAGTCTTTGGTTTGGTTTTGTTAGGGAAAGGTCAGTGTCATGTGTCGACACATTTTGCTTTAGGCAGCCGGAGATAAAGAAAAAACTAGTTTTGTTGTTGTTGTTTTTGTAACTTCCTCTACTTTAAATCTCTGCCTTTATCAACCGTTGTGTAAGTTTTGAAATTAAAATTATGAGAAGCAAATAAACTTAAGTTGATTAATTACTTCAATGGTAGGTATATTACACCTGCAGCTGTCAAGCCCAATCAGGTGCAATGGCGATATGTACTTAAATATATATTACCTAATTCTTTAATAAACACTCAAGCGCTGTAATGAGTACTTTTCTTTTACAAAATCTGAGATTCAGCTTGAAATAATCAACTTAACTTGCAGAACGAGTTGGAGCAGCTTCGACCGGTGTGTACCCGAAACATTACTTCCTCAGCAGACTATCCGGAGTAGCGGTTTTTCGTTTAGCTAAGCTAGGTTAGAGATTAGTTTGTCATTGTGCCGAAAAGTTTACGCCTAAGTAGCTAGATCTAGTTCGGATATAATTGATCTCGCATTACTATGTTAAAACCAATCAGCTTCGTTGATAAAGTTGAGTTTGTTATGAGGGCTTTATATCAGACAGATCCTGTAACGATGAAAACTCATATGACCCTACGTGATATGACATCCTTGCTCCCTACTGTTCGTTTTCATTCCTGCACCATAAACAGAAGTCATCTTCGACGAAGCCCAGTCTTCTGGCGTTGGTGCCAACCGGCCAATGCCCAGTAATAACTGCTACAAACTTCGCGAAGACAGGTCTGCCAACAGGTTACCAATAAATTTTGTATGCTCTTGGGGTTGTGCTCGGTCCACGTAACTTTTCCTCCCGCCATGCGCCACCTTTGACCCGAGTTCTGAAGATTGTGGAACCTTCCCTTGCTTACGCATCTGCGGATTCATTTCCGGAAATATTTTTTTATGGCCAGTAATTCACTAAATTTAACTCGTGCTTAATACTTCCTGCGGACAAAAGAGTCCTACACACCTTAATCAACTTCGTCGAAAAAGTCTTTTACAACAGCGGTCGCCCCTTTTCAGGCAGTGACATACCTCCGAGTGTATTTTTGAAAAAGCTTCTCATAAAACCATTTGTCTGAGGCAGCATAAAATTGTAGGTCCTCCATTTATGTGAATAACAACATCAAGACACAAACCACACATCGAAGGAGAAGCTTGGCTAACCATTGTTTTTTTTTTTACAAAAATCTATGTATAATGAAAAAGTCTCTCTAATGTACTACTCTTTCAGTTTACAAAGTCTTATCAATGACAACCGAATCATAGGTAATCATAGGTAAAGCTAATTTCAACACGCGCATCTCGCAAGTAAGCAAACCCATCATAAATTCCGCAATTGATTTATTGGGGTTCAAATTCAAAGGCAAGCATACGTATGTATGCCTAAAGAGGCAGTCTTCTTTTTCATGCAAAAGAAACCAAATTCAGTGGAATATAACAAATACAAACACCGTAATTGCAGTACCTGAACAAACATTGCCTTCCCAGCCAGCAAAAAAGTCCGAAAACCGATCCGAAAATGGGGAAAAAAGTTAATGAAACCCAGACTTTTGTCCGTTTACCTACTCCATTTCCGGATAATTTAATGATCCGTTTTCCCACTAAAGTGTGCGGCAGAAACGTAGTATGTACAGAAAAGCACCGAAAATGGTGATGAAAAGGATACGCTTTCGGCTTTTTTCTGAAATCTAACTGATTGAATTTTTCGTTCAATACGCTTTCCTTCTGCACTTCACAGATACTTTTTCATGGTTCCAAAGGGAAAAAAAAATACAATTGCGAAGCGTCTGACGAGCTTCGAACCCGGCACCTTCTGGAAGCTTACAAATAGCGGCACACTCCTGTGCACGCTCAGCCACTGCCGTCTACGCTTGCATGCTTTCAAATGTTTTGTTTAGTTTGTTTTTTAGTTATTGCTTTCAAATGGCATCATCTTTTTCGCACGTTTTCCGGACACAAAATTTTACGATAACTGTAGGAGATTTTTTTTGTATGTGTTTTCGGATACGGAAAATTGAACTAAACTGCACTGTTGGCAAAATTTACGTTTATTTGCTGGTTGGGTTACCAACCTTCAGCTGAAGCGCACACTATTCAAATACATATGTACAAACATACATCGATAGATAATGCATGCGAGGTTGCTGTCTGTCTGCACGAGCCTATTTCAATTAGCTGGATATGGGTTAATATTTTAAGGGAAATAAATACTACATAAGTAAGTACAGTGTAGGGCCCAACGGATGTCATCAATTGATATCTGACGTAATTAATCAATCAAAAAAAAAATAGTCTCTGGCATATTCAAAACACGCAGTATGCCAGCATTAAATAAAACATAAGATGCCGCACACTAGGTTGATAGCTATTTTCTGGTTTAAAAACCGGTGTGGCACACTTACATACATACATGCATGTAAATACGTAAGCATAAATACATTGTCAGAGTTGTATACGAAAACATGATTCGATAAGCAACTAACCACAGATACTGCCTAGGTATGTATGTATGTACGTGCTCATACATTAGTAGAAAATTTCTTTGATTTCTCGTGTTAACGTGGCTACCGAAACCCGGTGGCAATACTTGTCAAATTCCTTTTTATTGCTTTAATGTGCGAAAATAATTTATTGAAACTAAGGTTTTGTTTCAGGTAATGTCAGCCGAATTGACATTCGTTCACACGTCCGGCTGTTTGAAGTGTTAATCAATCTTTGTATTTAAATGCAAATAAATATATGAAGTGATTAAATACATATCACTTCAATAGTGTCATAATTGAAAAAAATATAAATTTCGAGTTGAGTAAATATGCAGCAATAACCGCTACCACTTCTTCTATGATGCATAAAACTTTAATAGCTGTATCCATTTCCATTATGTCACTAGATCAAACCATGTGTTAATTTTTACTATGCGAGTATATCGAGCTTAGGGTGAAAAATTGCTAAGTCATAATTTAAAAATTTTACAGGAGAAAAAAACCAATATTGTATCCATTTTCTTCAAGTATTTCGCAAAACTTTGAATACACAACTTTTCCTGTTTAAAGCAAAGCAAAACTCCATACGAATCAGAATCTTTATTAAAAAATTTCTTACTATTTTGGCCTTAACGAATTTTCGGAGCTTCTTTTGGACTTAGCAAACTTAGCAACGTTTCACTCTAAAGTGCGATATGCAAGTTCAAAACTTAAAGGCCGTTTTTCTCGACTTTTGCATATTTGACTTATGACACTATTGAAGTAAATGAGCGAATGGTACTCACATATAAAATAGTTCTACCTGTTAATACTTAATAGAAATAAATAAATGAATAAAAAGAGTCAACTAATTTATAGCAATTAACAAAAAACAAGCTCTGTGGCTGAAAGGTTAGAGGAGCGTACTACCATTCCGTAGGAACTAGGTTCAATCCATGGTCCAAGCAACACCTTAATTTAGAAAACTTTTTTTTTTTTAACAGCGGTCGCGCTCGGCAGGCAATGGTAGTTAACCAAATCATCAAATGGATCAAAAAAAATTTTTTTTGAAATTCTTAAACGCTACCTCAAATTATTGTTATTTGTGATAAAAAAAAGGAGAAACGCATTTTTTTTTAATTTTTTATAAAAACAGTGATGTTATCAATTTTTATTTTCGTGGCATGTTAAAATGTAGCTAAAAATGTTGTTTTTACATGTATAACTCTGGTGTATTATTCGGAAACAATTCCTTAATTACATACCTGTCTTAGACAGTTAGCATGGGCCTAGTACCGAGGGTCGCTTATTTGGAATCTAAAGTGTGGAATTCAAATTTCAAAATGGCGGATATAAAATAGCGATTCATTTTTTTTTAATGATTGGATTTGTTCGAAACCCGGCACTCGGGAGTTTTTGGGGTCGCTGATTACGAATACGAAGTGAATTTTTAAAATTCAAATTCCAGCGGGAAAACGATGTTTTGAATTTTGAAAAACTGACTTTAGATCTGTTATCAGCGACCGTAGAAACCCCCTGGTAATAAGTTTTAACCCATCACAATGCTTAAAACATTCAGTATCAACGTTTTAATTTAGTAGTCTCTTTTCGAAAGCATTTTTTGGGCACTAGGCCGATTCTAAGTGTCCAAGTCAGGCATGTAATTAACCGAATATTCTCAATAATACCTGAGTAATTATATGTAACAACAACATTTTTAGCTGCACTTTAACATGTCACGAAAATAAAAAAATAAAAAACTTTAGAACATCAGAGTTTTTATAAAAACCCGACAAGCTTCCAAAAAAACTTTTTTTTTTCAAAATATAAAAATAAGTGTCCCTTTAACACAAATAACAATATTTTTATGTAGCGTTTATGAATTTCCAAAGAGTGTTTTTTTTTTTAACCACTCTTTTATCCAACCAAATTTGAGTATGCAATTTCGAAAAGGGCACATAATTTTATAAACATTTTTCCATGTCAATGGAATCGAAATGCTCCTCTGTATTTATTAAAAGTGTTCTTACACGATATGTATTTGCATCTGTAACTGTGACTTTTTCAATACATATGTCAAATTCACATTCTTCATTTAACTATTTAAAAATATGTACTTTGAAAACGAAATAAACTAACCTCAGATGATTCAGAAACAAATCTTTACACGACATGTTGTCATTTCCATATGTAAAAAGTGGCATGTACACATGCAAATACACATATATCGTGTAAGAACACCTTAAGCTCGAAAATATTACATCTTTGTATCAATTCTACTATTGATGCCAGGGCGAGTACCCAATAATTTTGGAATTGTCACAACTCTTGAAGATAATAGATTTTTTTTTTTGCTTAATACTTTAAATTTTCAGAGATGTGTTTTTACGAAATTACATATTCAAATATAAACAGGTCTTTATGTATGAACGTATGTATGTACATATTTATATGCATGCTTATATACGCGTGCGCATATCTACTCACACATCGAAAGCCTTTTAAAACACAAGAGATAGCTTCAGTAAAAACTCACCACTTTGTTAATAAAAGCTGGTTTTTTCGCTGGGCTGCGTTGGGTAGCCACGAGCTTTCCGCGGTTTGAGTATTCAATATAAAACTTTAGTGTTACCATATTTATGAAATGAAAATGTCATGGTGGATTTTAAATGCGCATTGTACATATAATAACAAGGAAAATAAAACAATATAATAATATAATAACAATATACATATCATATTTTCTAAGAATAAGTATCCGACTTTCATACACTAGTTGCATGTTTTCGCTAGAGAACTTAATTGGTTTTGAATAAAATGCATTTTTATTAAACTCGAAATAAATTTCGTTGGAAAATATCAACATCGTTAATGACGTTTACTGAAACATGTTGCTTTCTCTCTGCGCACAAATACTATTATCATTTAATTTAAGTTTTTCTTATAAATATACATATCGTCGTTTAAAGTACAAAACCGCGTAGCGTCACAGACATTGGCTGCCAAAAATTGGATTTGCTCACACAAGCTCCTGGCTCAATCCTTATCCATTTGTCCTGAAATATACTAGCCAGAATTGCGATTGCTTTATAATAAAGAGAACCATTTTGAAATATGAGTGTTTTTTCGCTCTAGAAAATAATTTCTACAACTTCAACTACGCGGTTTTGCAATTTAAACGACGATATGAGACATGCTTTTTCATATCGGACACCAAATTTGGTGTCACACTTTCAATTGGCTTCAATTTTTTTTATGGGTTCTATACATGAAATAAGCTAACACGTGTTCGAGGAAGTTTTTTTCGCTTTTTTCTTTTTTGTGGACCTGTGCCTTCCGAGATTTGAACTTCGTGTTCTTTTTAGCCAACAGGATTATCCAGGACAATGAACGACCTAAACTCTAGAAGGATAGCCCAATCTGATACCCTGGCGGCTGCAGGACTGCTCACGGCGTCGGAGCAGAAGTTTACGGCATACAACCAAGACGGCTTCTTTTCACCAGCATGCGTTAGGCCGAGGTATACGCCATTGAACTATGTCTCAAGCAGTATGCAGGAAGTAGGGCAACCAAAACACACATTTACAGAAACTCGGAGAGCAGAGTGGCGCTTCTCGCTACTACAACTTACGCAGTCACCTCAAAGCTGGTGTGGCACTGCCTTCAGTTTTTAATACTGATCCCCTCCAGAAACCGGATATACCTCATAAAGGACACAGTGGAGTCAAGGGCAACGAAGTGGTAGATATTCTCAGATTCGTAGGCCCAAGACCCTTTACTTATTTGCCATGGAGCTCTGTTAGGCGAAACAATCTGGATGAAAACCAAAACGCAACGTTACGGGACAGATAAGGAAGGTAACAGACATTCCGGATATTCTGGAGAACCGAAGAATTCCTTCACCTCAGTAGGCATGAAATAAGAATTGTTCCGGGTTTTCTTACTGGCCACTGTAGGGTAATGAAACACTTGTCAATTATTGGAACTCCTTGAAGCAACGATCTAAATAGTATTCTGCTAAAGGGCTTTGCTAGGATTCTTAGCAATACGTGCATCAAAGAAGACCTGTGGTCGAATAGAGGTTTGTTACAACTGATTGTTTCGGTCGCGGTGACTAGATGATCTGCTCCTCTTATACTAATCTAATTACTACTATTTTGGCACTTACACTTTTGGTAAGTACATATTTCGCCGTCCATCTTCTCCAATTTATTGTGCACCACCCCGATGGTTTTATTGCATTCCGAATGGAAACCGGGTGGAAGTACGGACCTAGTGATCACAAACAAAATTTTATAATCGATTAATAGGTTAATTGATTAATCAAAAGCATTCGATTATTAATTGCAATTAATTATAGGAAATTAACCGATTGATCAGTCGTTTCGATTAAAATCAAAAATAAATAAAAACCATTAAAGGATACATTTCTGGTTAAATTGTGGAAACTAACGCTATGAATTCAGTGCGTAAACAATTAAGAAAGCTAGTAACAAAAAAACAAAGGGAAAACAATAAACAAAGAAATGAAGAGTAGTATACCATCGTCGTACATTCCGTGTCAAAATTTATAAGCACGCAACAGATTGGCAAGTTTTAACAAGAAATTTTTTGTTATTTAATTTAAGTTTTTCCTATAAATATACATACATATATAGTAGTGGTTTATTCTTTAACAAAATCTGTTTCAACTTTACAGACTAGTAAATGAGCATAATCAAATATGTAAAATACCTAATATTAATACGCATTTATAACAAAGGTACTGAGAGTGCAATAGCGGAAAATTTATGCAAACAGCCGTTTAGCTAAAGAGTAACAAAAATTTGTGTAATATTCAAAAAACTGCATAAAAAATTAATATTTCATTGTTTAAGTGATTTGATTGTATGATGTGTAAGGTAAAAACAAAAACAAATTACACACATGTCAACAGATAGACAAACTGCAGTAAAAGTCATTAGCAAATTTTACCCGAAGATGCCAAAGCTAATTGTTTTGAAATGCAAATTTTTACAGTAAATATGTACATATGTGCGAAAATACATACATATATCTATATGTGCAATGTACATTAGGGTGAATAAAAACATACACAGGATAGTAAAATTGTTGAACTTTTTTTGCTGCTATCCCAAAAATTATAAAAATGGAAAATAAGGTGATCCGATTTTTTTTAAGCCCCACTTGTTTCTCCTAAAGCCTTGGAGATTTGGAGTTGGATAATTCCCAAATGGCTCCAGATAACGCCAAATAGTAAAGCAGGACGAGACCCCAAATGTTAAGGAGAAATCCTGAACGATACCGAAAAATATCTTAAAAAGTCACCGAAAAATCTCTAAGTATTTCATTTTTTATTAATGCCAACAACATAAAATACGATAAAAAAATTTAAATAATTAATCGGTATTTTTTGTAGAAAACACGAAAAGCCAAGTACTCTAAGTAATGACAAAATCAAATTCTACAAAGAGATGGGTATCATTAGAATCTTCGAAGAAAACCCATCATTCCACGTAGGGTTGTTTTTTTTTTTTTTGAAGAAGCTTTTAAAACTTATCTGCCCTTCAAACACATTTATTGAGAATAAAATTCGTGTTGAGAAAACGGCCCTGAGCCTTTTTGATTTCAAAATCTATAATTTACATTTATTTCCTATGCCTGATTGAAACATAAACAATGCATTTGAGGACTGTTTTGAAAATCGGTTAAAAATATATCTTAGAATTAATAGATTAAGTTTATTATATTTATATTGAGTAACCTTTAAAGTTTTTGTTTTTTAAATTTAAATATTTACATACATATATCAAATTTTCACTTTTGCTTCTTACATAAACTGCCCTCAACTCTATTCGGTTGATTTACCGGTAAAGTTTCTTACATATTAAATTTCAAATCACTAATTGGATACCGAAAATAAAATCAAAGCTTTTAATCAACCAAAAAATGAAGTTGAAATGAAAGTTTACGATTAACAAATGAGTTGTGGTAATTTCAATTTCTTCATAAAATTAGCTGAAAAAGCAGAAAACAAAAACTATTAACTGCTGGCATTCCTCCGTAGTATCTAGTTTTTTGTCTTTGGAGATGTGGCGGCAGCAGCTTTTTAAGTGTATAAGCAAATAACTTTATATGTCAAAATCAAACTCGTGTTGAACAAAAAGTTGTTAAAAAACTATAAAACGTAGAGTCAGACGATTAACAAATAATCAAACGGTGATTCACTTAGGGTGTTCACAAAAGCCCCAAAGAAAATGCATAATAAGTTACTGCGTTCAACCATTTACGAGCTACTTTTTTTAATTTTTGTTTTCATGTGCATATGTATGTATGCATCTCTTCTACATCGTTTTAATGGTGATTTGTAAGTGATAAATGCGCCAAAAGGCAAATTTGAAAAGTACAAAAATAATAAATGCGAGCCTACGTAAAATAAAACTGTGAATATAACAATAAAAATATCTTTTTAATGAAAAAGTCCTCTTGGAAATTTTGTTAAAATATTTTTAAGTGTCATTGTGTAGGTGGTTCTGCGGTCTATGTTTGTTTTCTTGTCTTCAAATAAAGCACGCCAATATCTTTGTCTGGCTCTCTGCACAGTTTATGTATGCACGTACATTAGGATGGTCCAAAAAATGCATGTGAAAAAGTAAAGTCGGAATTTTTACGCTCTCACCCCCTAGATACCGAAAGATATACCCCTATCTTTTATTTTGAAAAAATGTTTAGAAGTCGCTTAAAGTTTTCCCAAGTAATTTATATGGGGAAAAAACAACTTTTCGTAGAAATGGTATCGAATTCTTAAAAATCAATATTTTCGCTCGGAAAACTCCGCTCCTCTGCAGGAAATTCCCAATAACAACATCCAATTGTTTATTTTACCATTTTTAATAAAAATCGTTAGTACTAAAAAATGGCTAAATAAACAATTGGGTATTATTACTAGAAGTCTCCTGACGAGAACCTGAGTTTTTCGAACAAAAAATGTTGACTTCCAGGAACTCTATACCATTTTTACGAAAGTTTTTTTTTCATACAAAATACATGAAAAATTTTTGAGCGCTTTGAGCGGCCTTAAATATTTTATGATTTCAAAATAAAAAATAAGGGTATACTTTTTTGCGATATAGAACAATCGTAGGGGGTAAGAGCATTAAAAATCCGACTACACTATTCTTGGACCACCCTAATGTGCATATGTAAGTGCTTACTAAGCAACGATGATCAGGCATTTTCTCGTCACATTCGCTTATTTAATTTCTACGGGTTTAAATTTTATAAATTTCTTGCGGTTTTGCGGTCTTTAGTTTTCTGTTGATCTTTTGTCTAAATTTTTGGGTTTGCATTTGAATTTAAAGGTGGGCTTAACACAATGAATTTCTAATTTGAGGTTTTTCACTGGTTTGGGTTTTAAGGAGCAATTAGGAAATTTGATGAATAGGTACAAAGAAACTAAATGCTTAGTAAAAATATTTGTTTACCTAATAAAAAAAACTTTTTTTGTTTGGAACATTTCGGCATTTTATCGCAAAGAACTCTAAGATTACGCTATTATTGCCAAACGCAATGCGTGAAGACACACCAAGAAGAAGTCGCCGGGCACATTCCAAAGAGAAGTAGATAGGACACCCATTTCTGTTAGTGAAGTATATATGTAAGTATTTGTTACATAGACCTAAAAAGTACTTGAACGGTTCGATGAGCTTTCGTCCTAAGTGCTTTGTATTAAAAACCGATAATACCTACACTGCTTGGCGAGAGTTAGCTAGTCACTATGAAAATAAGCAAAAGGCGATATTAACTCATTGAAAAATTTGATTAATGTGCCCCTCAAGCAATATTAAAATGATCTCAGCATGCGAATAAGAAGTTACGTAACAATTTCTTACTTTTGTTTTGCTACCATTTTCTGCGCACAAAGGCTTTTGTTAAATGAGGGTGTGTCAAACAACAAAACTACAACGCTTACTTGCCACTTCAATCAAACGAAACGTCAAATCGTTAAACATATGAGTGGACTTTCTCAATTTCAAAGCGATGACTGAGAGGTACTCCAGAGGTGATTGCGTGAGTGGGATACATGAAGTGCCTTTACATGTACAGTCAGCGTCAAAAATATGAATACCCTGACTAAGGCATCCAATCCCGGAACATTTTTTGAATCCGGGTATTTATTACCATTAATTTAAATATGTTAACGAAATAGTTTTATAGACTAGCTTTAGTGCGAATATGAGAATAAAAAATAATATCTTTATTTTATATGAGTATGAAAAGCTAATTACAAAACGAATAAACAAATAACTAAGGAACAGAAATGCATTCAAATCGCAGTCGCAGTCATTCATACAAAAAGTAAAAAATTAGCCATCATTTTTAAACTTATATTTTCTTTTTTTTATTTTCCGTACCAAATTTTACTTATTTTTTTTATAAAAATATAGTTCATGCAACATTCTGCTGGGTAGCAGAATCATTTTTTTCAATTGCACATAGAACTGGGGAAATTAAAATAAATATCAAAGAATTGTAAGTACAGTTTCTTAGTCCCTTAAATGTTGGTAAAACAAAGTGCAAGTTCATTTTCTTCCATATAAAAATAGATTTCGTTCATGCTTTATATGAAAGAAAATTCGAAATACCCTTGAAAAAAAAAATCTCAAAAATCAATGGTAATTTTTAAAGACTTTTAACCAGGGCTTCGGAGCGCAACAAAGGAGTAAGGAGCTAAGGAGCAAAGAATTTTGGCTGTAGCGGAGCTGAGCTAAAAAATTCATTTGGTTCTTAGCTTCTTAAAGAAAATTAAATGCCCAGCTACGTCAATTTGAACGGCGATGAAATATATAGACTCTTCAGCCAATAGAGTAACGTAAATTTTGCCGACAGTGTCGTCTCGTACAATTCTCTGTATCCGAAAACGAACGGAAAACGACTACAATCAATGATGTTATTTTAAAGCAATATTCATATTTTATTTGTTTTAGCTAAACATTTGAGAGCATGTTTACGTAGTCAGCAGAGGCTGAGCGTAGTAGTACATATGTGTTAGGTGTCGAATTCGAATACCGTCAGGCGCTTCCTATTTTTTTCGAACCATGAAAAGGCACCTGAGAAGTGCAGAAGGAAAGCATATTGAACAAAAATTTCAAAAAAGAAAATCCTAAAAACAGACAAAAACGTATCCGTTTCAAAAAAAGTTTTGACTTATTGTCTGCAAATAGATTTTTTCCGCACACTTTACTGGAAAAACAGATCGTCAAAGTATCCAAAAATGGAATCGGTAAGCGGACAAAAATCCGCAGTTCTTTTTTATTTTTCTGGCTGGATTAATATCTACCATTTCATTTACAATATAAAATACATTAGGATCATATAAATAGCTGTACATACATATGTATGTTCCGCATCAAAAATAACATTAAAAAAGTCAGCTAATTGAAAAAAAAAAGTTTTTTATTGGGAGTGGAGCTCGTAGCGAAACAAAATACCGGAGAGGAGTTAGAGCGCAGCAATGAAAATAAAACCTGCTCCGAAGCCCCGCTTTAAACTTGCACCTTATTTGACTAGAATTCAATGGGCTACAAAACTGCATACCCAAAATTTTTCTAAGGATCTCTAGTTCAAAATTTTGATGAACATTTTTAGTATTTCTTGATTTTACCCGAGTTCTATGTGAAATTGAAAGAATTTTATTCTGCTGGTTTTTGCTGTTGAATAAGCTATATTTTTTAAAAAAATATAACGAAAATTTGTATGGAAAATATAAATAAATAACATCATCAAAATGTCAGGGTATTAATATTTTTGACGCTGACTGTACGTATGTACGTATGCGCGTGTTTTTAACTGTTTTTGTATGAATGGATTTGGCAAAACTTACATAATCGGAAATGAGGATAAATTTTTCACGTACTATATTTATTATTACATTTGCAGGTACATATGCTGGTATGGACGTACATATCTATGCACTTATTTATACGAATGATATAATTCACAAACCTGTCGCTGTAATGAGCCCTGCTCCTTAATCAGTTTTGCTTGAAAATACTAAACAAATAACCTAACAATCTATTGAGTTAGATTTCATGCTGATATCCAATTCAATAGTGCAATTTAAAAAAAAATTATGAGCATTTCCGTTGTCGGTGGTAATTTTACATCTTTGTTTTATTTTACAAAACCAAATTGGATTTACTTTTGATTGCAATAAAGTCATACAATTAACGCAATTTCACTGATATTTATTTCCCTGCAAAATAAACTTGTTTTCATAGAGTTAGTCATTTCGAACTGGTTCAATTGCTGGCGGGGCTCAAAAAGATGAGTGAAAGTTGTATGAAATTTTTACTAAAAAATGCAGCTTTGCCCTTTGCCACAAGTTTATGTCGACTATACATTCTGTGGTCTTCAAAAGCGACATAAATTGAAAAAGAATTATTTTTCAAATAACTCAAGTTTTATTTATATGGGCAAGGTGTAGCATGCATGCGAATTCCAAGCCGATACTCATACTTTGCGTAGTTCATATCCGCTTTTTATACCTATGTATTGTTATGTATCATCCTCACAGACCAACTATTATATTTACGGCTGTTAATTTTTTTTGTTTTTTTTGTATTTTGTCTCCACATTTATTGCGTACCAGAAATATTTTAGTGGTTGTTTTCATAAATATATATATGTTGTAATAAATATACCTTAGCTATGTTACGTAACGCTTTTCTTCCCAATTGTTAAATATAATCATCAATCAAGCTTTAGATGCAACACTCCTAGAGACACACAAACATATGTACATATGTCTGTATGTATGTATTATATGAATAGAGTATAGTTGATCATTGTGTTGTACCACAAACGCAACATCTGCTTCACCTCTTTTAGTGCATCATATAACTTAGTACTTTGCTGCCTTATTATTGGAGGAGTAGCAGTTAAAACTCTTCGCTTACACTGAGGGAAATAATGCGTAGTAAAAATTAATATTCTTTATTGGATTATAGTTTAAAAGTGTTCGTATTTAAAGATAATACTTTCATACCAAAATTTAGCACACACGTATGTATTTCAGTATACACTGAGGGGGAAAATAGTAAACTATTAAAAAACAAAATAGTGAAATGAAGCGATTTGCACTTCATGGATGGCGTTTTGCACTTCACGGGTGCTTTTTCATAATTAAGAAAGTATATGTATACACAGAGGTGACAATTGTGTAAACACACACATATAACATAGTACATGCCCTGCAGTGAAAAGAATAAAAAAAATACTAGTTCGTTAACTGAAATGCACCTATCAGTTCGACAATTTCGAAGAACTTAAGCGTTCAGCGACATCTGCCTTTGAATTGCCGAAGCCAAAAATAAAACGCATTTAACTGCTTTTCTTACAAATGCCGGATGTGGTGTCACGTGAAGACCACACTGAGAAAATAGTTTAGTTACGTCAACTAAATATGTTTTCCTCATCACATGATTTGGTTATGCATAGTTACATTATTTGTTTATAGTTACGAAATCATGTGTTGATAAAAATATTTTTAGCGTATTTTTTCTGGGTGTAGTGGTTTTAGCTCTGAGATCTCAGGTTCCAAGCCAATTGGAGGTGGTTAAGATGTTTGAAGTTAAATCAATTTAAGTAAGAATAATTAGATATTTCAATTTAGATATAAATAACAAATTTGAAATCCTAATTGCATTGCAGAAAAAACATACATAAGGGAAGAAATGCTTGTGCCATAAAAAAAGAAAAAAAAAAATTTTATTAAATTTAATTTAAAAATTACAATAAAACCCCTAAATAAAAAAACTAATTAAAAAAGATGCATTAAAAATATTTTACACAAAAAAAATATTCCCTGCGTCAGGACTTGAACCTGGGACCTCAGGCATATCAGGCGAGTGCTTTGCCATATAAATAAATAAAAACAATTTTTCGTTGGTTTTATCTTAATTATGAAAAAGCATCCGTGAAGTGCAAAAAGTCATCCGTAAAGTATAAAATGCTTCATTTTAATATGGGCGTATACGAATTAAACACTTTCCATTATGGATATAGTACTTTCATAGAGTTTTTAGTAAGATTAAATACGTTTTTGTTTGATTTTACTATTTCTTCCCTCAGTATAGTTGTTTTCCACTAGTAAATTTGCGACTTCAAACTCAATTTTCGTTTTAAATGTAATTTCAAATTTTTTTTCCTCGCAGCCCAGTGCATAAATTTTAAAGTTATTTGAAAAAATTAAGTGGATTATACCTTTATTTATTTTCGTTTGAAAAAAAATAATTGCCCTTCTGGTCATTCTGTGACCCATATGAAAAAGGTATTTGGGTCACTCTGTGACCGATTCTATTTCAGAAGAAAAGAACTTATTGACTTTTTTTATACGATAAAACATGTTATGGTTTGTTTAAAGTTAAAAAATTCATGTTTTGTTAAAAAATTAACTAAACGAACGCGGCTCATTTTATAACCCCAAGGGCACTAAGTGTGATTTTTTTAAGGAGATTTTGAGTACTAAAGGGCAACAATTTCTCCATAACCAATGTTTTTAATAAAAACCCCTGGGTCGTCAAACAAATGATCCTGGTCTGAAGTATGTGAAATTTAGAACCGCAACGTGTCAAATTATTTCCATATAATGCGTCAAACTCAAATGATGGAATGGGGAGAATTCAAAAATGGTGCTCTTGGTTTTGAAATCGGTTCGGTTGGATCGCCAAACCAACGCAGACAAAATTTATATTATCATATTAATATATAGATTTAAAAACCAGACATACATTTTTGTAACAATAAAATTGGCCATTAAATTTGTTCTTAAAAACAGAGCATAAATATTTCCCAATTGAAAACGGGCCACGAACCTTTGGTTATTTAAACACTGGATACTTTTGGTCATTTAATAACTGACCATACATTTTTTGCTATTAGAACTTAAAATGGCAATTTAAAAACTTCAGGTACATATTTAGGCATTAAAATGTTGGCCAATGGAGTGAGAGCTTTGAGCGACCTCTAAATATTTTTTGATTTCAAATCAAAAATTAGGAGTATATTATTTCGGTATAGAACAATCCTACGGGTGAGAGTATACAAATTCCGACTTAACTTTTTCACATTCATTGTTGGACCACCCTTTTGCACATACATGTACCGTGCGCACTAATTCGTTTATACATATGCAGGATGACCCATCTTATGCAAGTCATAGCGGTTATGTAACAAACTTTCTGAAAGCTACTAATTATTTAGCATCTAACAGTTGACACCTTTTCATTGCTCAATTTTATTTTTATTGGTTATTGTTTTTATTGCTTTGTATATATATGCGTTTGTAAAAATCGATCAATAAAAACGAAACTTCTTCTTTTTCAGTTAGTAGTGTGCTGCTTGATGTTGCTACACAATTAAGGGGCCAACAATTGAATGGCTTCTCCGAATGATAAAAGTTTTTTTTTGTAAGAGGCTTTTCCCTGATAGAAGTCTCACTGCCTGCGGAAGCGCCACCGAGTCAGCAAGAATTATATTTTGAATGATGCTCAGAAAAGCTTTGAACTAGGATCCGAAAGACCTCTTAACTACCACCCGACTACGACGGCCGCAGATCAATAAGGTCGTTTAACCCTAGCTCGGCCGAGAAGTCAGTATTTCACCTTTTTGGTTTACAAAAATATATTTTTAGCCAATACTGCTGACTTATGTATCTTCAACCATTTTATTGAGCTTGAGACCGTTTTTAAATGCAAAATGTTGCGGAAAAACAACAATAAGTTACAAAGGAAGAAGTTATAGCTGATATTTCCGAGATCACAATATATCCTTATCAGACGTCTATATCGAGTTCACTGGGATTTGAACCTGGCGAAGTTGGCTTAAAAATGATTGTAAGATTTGATAACACACAGGTGATAAAAGCTTGTAAAAACAAATATTTTAATTTTTTTTTTCAATTAAACTTTCTGACTATTATGGATAAAATGTTTTTCCTGGGTAATTTTCTTTTTTTTCGGTTCCGGGAATTCTAGGACTATGAAAAGCCTACTCAGAACAGTTTTAATATTTTTTTTTTAACATTAAACTATTTCAAATTTTTTTTTTTAATTTTTTCGGTGTAATTTTGTTCTTCCTTTTTAGGAACTATTGAGAAGCCGCTCAGAACAGTTTTCGTTTGCCTTTTTTCCACAAGCCGATGGCGCGTTTTATCAATACATCCGTACAAAATTCATTATCTAATTTTGAGGTAGTTCAATATGGCTTATGTCAAGAGGTGTACACTTACCTACGAAATGCGAAAATTGTAGTTTTTAGCCTTCATTTTTACATTTTTCTTACCTACACAAGTGGGAGATTTAAAACTATATATTTGAAAAGGAAGCCAAGTTAAAGTTTACGCGGTATTGACAAAGCGCCCTTTCTTTTAAAGCTTTTTTTTAAATTGTTCAGTTATCTTTTGATAATAGTTCATCATAAAATGCTTATAGAGATAGGTTTTTCTTTCACAGTAAATATTATAGCTTCCACTTAAAGTGGACAAGCTGACACCACGGTAAACTGCTCTGTACTTTTGATATTGAAGAATCCCGAAATAAAGACTACAGACGTTTAGAACATTATACACGAAACTCAAAACAACACGGGATCGATTTCTAATGATTTCTAAAGTGGTAACTTCTTACATGAAACTCGTATTTTGTATGAAAGCACAATCTACTCAAATATGAGCCATTCTTTTTTAAATCGGGCGGATTTCGCAAAAAAATAAAAAATTATGTCATGTCTAAGACTCGCTTCAAATTTTTTGTATGCGTTCTTTACATTAAATAAGCTAACACGTATTCGAGGATTTATTTTTCTTTTCTTCGAAGAAAACATCTGTCATAGTTTGGATTTTTTCGTGATTCCACAACTTTTTCAATCAAAGAATCTTTTAGAAATGGGCGTGGGAATTTGTTAAATATATAAATAATAAAAATATACCTCATCGCAAATTTTTGAAAACAAATTAAAAATATTGTTGACTCACCAAAAATAAAACATCTCGTCATAAAAAATACATATATTTTAAAAATAGTTTTAGAACAACGCCGAGGTTATTAAGCATATTTTTTATAGAGAACTAAACAAAGATTACGATGCTGTAATTTTAAATTCCCTATTTACTGGTCTTCACTGGGCAAATCAATTCAACTATTTCAACTGTACATAGCTAAGATAGATTTAGGACAATCATGACCTTCTTATATACAGAAATGTTAAGCCCACTTATTTAGCTTTAAAACCAAGGTAAGATGAAGTTTCTGCGATGAGCACAACCCGAGATATAACGATTTGAATAAGTATATGATTATTAGAATCACGAGAAAACCTAAATTTCGGCAGATCATATCTCCGCAGAAAACAGAAAAAATTCCTCGCTTAGCTCATTTCATGTACAGAACCCAAAATAAAACAAGTGAAAAAGTCTAGGTTCGGGCGGAGCCGAAAATTAAATACCCGGGGCAAGTATTAAATATAGTTTTATATAGCAGGAGTGGTTTTACGCCTATTTCAAACATCTTCGATAGAACGTTCAGTTAGACATAATGAGATAAACTTATATAGTTATATGTGCGCGGTATCACGCCCATTTTCCAAAAGCCCAAAATAATGTTACTCATTTTCGAGCGATTGTTGTTAATATCAATGTTGAGTAAATTAAATTACGAAGTATCGAACTTTCAAGCATTTATGAAATTTACCGTTATATGAAAATTGGGCGTAATTTTAGCACGATTTCAACAATTTTCAACGTTATGCTTTTATGTGGCGGGAACAATAATCGTACCGAGTTTGATACAAATGGATAGAACGTTTACCGAGATACGCATTAGTGGTCATAAGTGGGCGGCGCCACGCCCCTTTTCCAAAATGTTATCATAAACGTATTTTTTTGCTAAAGAATTTATATATTTTGAATAAATTAGCTTCAGTATATACTGATTTATCGAAGATTTCGCATTTCTCTAAAATACCGTTATATGGGATATGGGCGTGGTTATTGTACGATTTTAATAATTTCAGCCGTTTGGTATTCATTTGGCATTTTCAAAAAATTTTGAATATATAAATTTGGGGAAAAAAATTTGTATGCATTGCTTTTGGCCTATAAATTGTACGGATATGTACTACATACTGGTTTAAAATCTAATAATTCATAAAATAAACTTATCCGGCTAACTTTTATGGGACGCACCACTGTGTGGCATATGCTGCGCGAATCTGGCATATACAAAATTTGTTGCAGAATTTTTTTTTTTTTTGTCAAATATCCAGCACTTTCTTCATTTTCAAGATCTCTAGAAGTATTGAAAATTTACTCAGAACAGTTTTTTTTCGTTTTGCATCATTCCGTATGCCAACTTCACAGACATATGCTCTGTCCAATCCATAAGAAAGGCGAATCTGCCATAGGCGTCGACTGTCGTACAATGAGCCTCCTAAGCATAGACTATACGATATTATCGAGCGTATTGTGTGAAAGGCTTAACTCCACCAACTGATTTGCTCTTATCAGCATTGTTGTAGGCGAGGTATTCAGCATGCGATAAATCGTGTAAAATAGCCGCTATAAGGGGAGCAACCCACAATATCTCCTCATCGATTTTAAGGACCCCGCGAAACGTTGAGTAACATAAGGATGAGTAACGTAACATGATCTCGACTTGAACGGCCTTAGTAGCCGCTCTGCTGGTCCTATCATTTCCAAGTTGTTCGGGGAGGTAAAGCGAATGAGTCTGGTGATAAACGCGGACAAGAAGATGATGTACCTCCTCAGCGAATTCGCCCTCCATCACGAAACAATAAACCAACTTGACTGCGTTGTTATTTTTTATTTAATCCCCTACGAAGGCAATCCAGTGAAAAAAGTCAGTGTATGTAAATTTTTAATAGACCAAAGTGTTTACATGCGAGAAGACCTGGCAAAAATAAAAAAAAACTACCGTATAAAGATAATCCCACGGACATTGCTATAACAAACAACAGAAATTCAAATGCTTACAGCAACAGCCAATGACACCGATCTACGAAGGCAATAGTATTCGGACAAAAAAGTATTTTTGATACTAATGAATGATAAGCAAATTCAATTCAAATGCAGTGTAAATATTTTCACTGGTTGATTTTTAATTAATAGCGTTGAAAGTGTTAAATAAGTCTGTCAAAAGCAGGTTATTGAGTTTGTGGCACAATATTCACACAATTACAACGAAGGTCACAAGCGCAGTATTTGCAAAAAGTATTTGCAGATAATTTTAATCTTCGATTTGCTATCTTTAATTAAAGAAGATGATATAAGTAAATTGTATGAATAGATTGAGATTGCAAGCGATTTTATTTTTTTATTTTTATTGAAGCAATTGGGACTAAGGTATGGAAAGCGTGAAGTTCCACTCACTTCAATTTCTACGACAATTACTTTTCGGCTGTCTTCCATTCGCAAGCTGGTTATATAACTGCAAATTTGTCATACTTATGCGCTTGATTTGTTATAAAAGGTAATTAGTTTTATGCAACAGGAAAAACAAAGCTATCTTTTCAAACTTGTAACCAAGGAAAGGTGGATCAGCTGTCAATTTGCCCGGCAAACCCTACTCAACAAGTTGCAATTGGCATAATATCCATACCCCAAATCAGGTTTAGATAAAGCGATAAACGTCGGCAGCTTATTACTGTTTACCCAACCGTAAGCGATCTATGTGTGAGCTGCAGACACCCGCTGGGTGATCATGATCTGCCCGCCAAGGCGCCCTAAGGCGAAAAGCAATGAGCGTTTACAATGCCATTCAGTAATCTTTGTGTTAAGCCTCACGGAAAACGGTTGTTGGCAGGCAACAATTATTTCCAACAAGTGCCCAAATCCGACACGACTCTTTGATTTGCCAATGGGTCATCAGTTGGCGCCGTTGGGTAACCGACAAACTTGACAGCGAAAAAAATAGGCCACGAAAATTGCTGCCAACGCCATAATTGCATATGGGCATTAATGGAAAGCTGCACGGGAACTTGGCTAATTGTTGGAGATGGGAAAATTAATAAACCCCTTATGTTTACTCATCACTTTGTCATTTCGATCTAAGTCAATTTTTTTTTTCCAGCACCCGAGTGTGTGCGCTAGTATGCGTATGTGGAAATTAGACTTCCGGTGGCATCCAGTGAATTTCATTACCTGCATATTACAGCAATAATTTAATCAAATTCGCACACACAGGCACTCGTGTAAAAAGTCTACGAGTATCAAAACACACACCGTACTCCAAGCTGGTTGTTCACAGTAGTTGAGCTTTTACGCGCGCTCTCAGCTTGTGCCAAGCGCGCCTTTTTGTTTCTCAGCTTCTTCTTCTTCCTCTTATTCGTCACTTCTTATCTTAGCTAATTTTTGGCGCTTTTGGCGTATAACTCGTTTTGGTTTTAGGTACAACTATCGCACTTCACAACAATGCATTTTGTGCGCCCTCTCAACTTCTTCTTCTTCTTCTTCGTCGTCCTCTTCATCTGCATGGGCCAAATGAACTCGCGTGCTTAGCTTTTGGTCACCTACTTTACCTTTATGCATGTGTTCGACTGTTATTTTTGGTTAACTGCTGTGCAGCAGTAATTTTCAAATTTGGTAGTGTTATAAAAGATTGCTTTTCAACTGATTAACATTTAGTTGATTTGCATTTGCCAATTGGTTCAGTCCCAACTGGGGTCGTGTTAAGTGTGTCGCGTACAATTGGTGTTTAATTTTTGAGTTCGCTCCAAACTGTTCGCATTGTGTTGTACAAAAAAAGAAAGATGCGCGCTTTTATTGTAAGTTAAAAATTTTACGGAAAAATTTTTAAGTTTTGGCTAGTGAACGAAATGATTGTATACGTAAGCGAGTAATTTAATTTTTGAGACTTTATAACGAAGACCTGTCAAAAATTTCCACTAAGAACTGTAAAAAATGGTAAAAAATGGTGTGTGTTTTCCGAGCGCCCTCGATAGCCGAGCCAGGTCCCAGGGAATTGCAATCTTTCTGAGCATTTATATAAAATTAATTAGAAGGGCTAGAAAAATATTTATTTAAATAACTGCGCATGGTGTCAATTTTAATTCAAAAATACTAAAGTGTTTCGTTTACAAAATTTTGACTGAGCAAAAAGTCTGTTTACGCCAAATAAATAATAGACCGGAGACTATCCGTATATTCGGATATCTGTTCGAATATTCTTTTATCATTCCATCATTTCAACATTCCAGCTGAGTACTTCAGTACTCTCTCTGCATGATATACAGAAGTTCATCAAATCGCCAGATGGCTGTTTATTTTGTGGTTTCAAAATTTCTATAATTTGCTCCTCTCTTGTTACAAAGTTAACAAACTACTAAAACTAACCAACCATTTACACCCTGGCTCTTATCGGTGATACAAAGTAACCGTTGTCATCTTTGGTAAGGCTACTACACCAAAGGCTACAGTCAGACCTAAGGGCTTCGGGTGCTTGGCTGACTTACCAAAGAGGTTTATCCCTTATAACGTGGATCACTGCATGACTAATTGACACCAATTAGCTTTTCGCCTACTTAGATCCCAGCTAAACATAAGTGGAAGGAAAGAAGTCGTTATAAGGAAGACTCCGTTGAACATTTACATGGCTGGCTTGAAACTTAACGGGTATTATCGATGAAAAGCTCCATTGTAGGAACCCTTAACTTTCAGATCACTTTAACGTTCTTCAGTGAGTGTTAGATGCCATTATGAAAGTAGTTGATTCGCTGCTAATTTGCGTGAGAGTATAGCCTGCGCGTTTCGGGTCACAGTAATATAACATAAAACTGTGTGGCGAATGAACTAGCCAAGAGAGGCTCTATCAAATATTTAGCAAAAGTGATAGCGCCAAAATCTTATTATTATTAGATAAATTTCTATGATAAATTATTCTTGCATTAATTTTAGCTTCAGCGCCGAATTCTCCACCGAAGTCGTCGCAATTCGGTATATTTTATATAGATTTTGAATTTTGTCTACATAGTCCTAGGGTCGGACTTGCCTATCCACCAATCTTTCGACGTACATATATATTTTCTAACGAATGGCAATGTGAAAAATTTTTATTTAGATTCCACTATATCTATATCCACTAGTACATATTATATCATTATTTGCCAAATTTAACGCCTTCTCTCACCAATTTCAGACACTCTGCTTACTCGCTTCGGCTTATGCCAAGCCGCAGGGCTACAGCTATCAAAATCAGAAAAGCAGTTTCCAAAATCAACAGAACAGCTTTCAAATCAAACTCCCAGGTATAAGTAGCATATCAAGCGCGCAACAACAACAACAACACAGCAGTTCTGCCGCAGTCGAAACTCCCAGCTTTCTGCAGCAGGCATTACAAAATACAAAACTAGCGCAATCGCTCATCAGCGCACCGCCCACCACCTACCTTCCACCCGTCACTGTGAGCGCGCCAGCACCTGTGCCTACCGCTGCAACGCCGAATAACTTTTATCAAGGCGCCCTTTTGTCGCAGGTAACACAACAACACTCTGGCTTCCAGCCAAGCCTTTTCTTACAACAACCCGCCCACCCATCTTACGCGCAACAGCAATATCAACAAGGCAATTACGCACAATCACCATCTCTGGTAACCAAGGACATTTATGTGCATGTAGCACCCGAGGAGCAGGAGGAACGCTACCAGCGCCCGGTATTGCCGCCACCACCGCCACGCAAGCACTATCGCATTGTATTCATTAAAGCGCCATCACATAAGACTAGCGCTGCAGCCTTGCGTGTGAATCAAGCGCCGACCGAAGAGAAGACTATCATCTATGTGCTTACGCGTAAACCGGATCCAATTGACTTGCAGGCAACCTACCAAGAGGCAGCACCCAAGCAACCCAGCAAACCGGAAGTGTACTTCATTAAGTATCGCACACAAGAAGAAGCGCAACATGCACAACGCACAATCCAAGGCAAGTATTTAGGTGGCATTCACCCCGCCTACCGAGAATGCGCCAGAAGCGCTTGAAAGCCGTTTCATAAATTTCACAGCAGGAAAAAGTTATATAAGTATTTAATATCCACAACGCTATTGAAAGGTTTTCATCGATTTTTTTTTTTTGTTGATAAAACCATTAATGATTTCTACTTCCTATTCTGCAACTCTGCATGGTTGGAGGTAACAAATTTCGAAAAACGTCACCAGAAAATGGTAAACTGTGGAAATTGTTATGAATCATTAGACGCGAAAATCAATGCCCAATTAGCGAATATCTGCTCTTATCTTATTTACATATTTTTAGCGCTATTCTTCTATACTCGATTTATAGTTTACGGTAATCAGCTTCTTGGGCCCGCTCGTTTATATTTGCATATGTATGTATGTTTCTTGCTTATATGCAAATTAGATCTCTTCTGTATATGGGAGCTTTAAATGTTTGATATGGTGACTCATTCTGTATTCAAGGTCAATTGAGAATTTTTGAGTAATTTTCAACTTAAAGTTACAGAGACATATGTGATGCCACAAAAAAAAATACCTAATTCCTCAAAAAAAATTAAAAATCCTCAAAATCCAACAAATTACTAAAAAAATTTCTTATTACAGATATTAGTATTGTGTACTACATACATTCTGCAATTCATTTGGTACATTTTTTCTTGCGGCTCAAACAAGTATCACCGTTATTTTTTAAGCTTTGGTTTGTATATAATATTGCTGCAACTATATCAGTGCTCCATCTGGTCTTCAAGTCAGTCCTACACATTTTTAAACTACTAAATATACGTTCTACTGAAGTATTAAAAAAGGGATATATTAGCAATGTGGATATAGTATTTTTTAATTGGGAAACTTATATGAACCTGAAGAATCTTTTAATTCAAAAACTTTTTTCCGATAATTTTCTGGATCTAATGAAGAATCAATATGAAAATTCTTATGATCGAACGATTCGTGTTCTCTCCCTCGTTATCGAGATTTTGCAAGTTCAAAATAAGTTGAAAATAGCACGTATGAAATTCAAAAAAAAATTATCGATAACATTTTGAATATTTAGCAGCAAACGCAGATGTGCTTAACAGGGAAAAGCACCACACAAGCGGCTTGACAAACCAAGAAAAATATCCCGCTGCTATTTATGTTGTTTATGGGGATGTTTGAAGGTTTGTCAAGCCATTTGCGGGAAATGTGAACAAAAATCCAAATTTTTTGATTTTCTGGCCGCCATGTTAAAGTTTGATCAAACCGCTTACAATGTGTATGGTAAAATCGCCTCATTCGCAACGGAATTTTCACCGAATGAGGACGCAAGAGAGAAAAATCGAAGAAAACCAAACCCTTTTACATTGTGAACCGGAAGAAAGCTAGAATTCTTTGCTGGAACGAGTCATGTTTGCATGGTGTATGGTGTAATGTTTGAAAAGCCGTATGAGTGGTGTATTTCACTCTTTATAAAACTTTGGAAAGCTTTTTGCTCAAAAAATTTCAGAGGAATTTAACAATTATGTTGCGTAAAACATGGTTGCATTTGTTGTCTACAAATATATCGATAAAAACTTCTTCAAAATAAAAATCCTCACAAAGTGGTCGCACTGATATGGTGGTTATATTGGATGCACTCTTTGTCCATTATGGGTATTTTTATTGAAAGTCTTCTGGAAAGAAACTAAGTTTTCCGATCGAAAAATGTAGATTTTTAAGAATTATATACCATTTCTACGAAAAAGTATTTTTCCCCACGTAAAATACATAGTCTTGGATGCCGTTCTAAATATCACTTTTTTAACAAGAAAACAGGGGTATTTTTTTATTCTGGAAAAATCTAGAGGTGAGAGCTTAACATTTTAAAACTCTTTTTGGACCACCATAATGTACATATGTACACTTCTGGTGTTCTAGACATTCATTCTATCCAAGGAGCTCACACCGACTGGCATCACTACTTTGTTAAATTTCGCTTACGGCCATAATTGAGTAGTGTAATTCCATCTTCCAATCCTTCATATCGCTGCTGTAGAGGTAGGTAGTTACTGCCGCGGACTCAGAAACAACTGGTATGACGGAGTATCGCTGCAGCCCAAAGATCATACGATATCAGTAGAATAGAGAAAAATATATATATTTCCACGAGGCAGAAAAGTGAGACAGCTTAGAAACGAAGACAGTAGTCAAATGAATTTAAAAGCGGAAAAAGTTCCGGCAAAGACGTCGGTGAATCCGGTGATCAGTGCTGCCAGAACAATTTGGGCCGACCAGCTAAATTGGCAAAAAAAAAACGGCTAAATGCTTCAACTAAAATGCATGTCGCATGGAGGGCAATATTTTGAGAAATGAACATGTAAAACTGTGAGAGGGATGAGAAAAAAAAGGCAACATTATATCGAGAAAAGAAAACGCCATTCATTTATATCGAAAAAGCCGGTCGCTTATATAGTTTTTAAGTTTTAAAAACACTCATGTGTATATTTCTTTTGATTCTTGTAGAAACTTCACAAAATATGACTAAGGACTTTTCCAATTAATTATATTCCATTTTACTTGCAGAGCAATACGATCAACTAGGTGGCACCACACAGATCTCCGACGAAGGCGTTGCGCCAGTCGCTTCGGTAATTGGATCGCTGGACCACAACCAGGGCAACGCAGGCGGTAACATTGGCAACAGTTTTGGTATCTCAAGCAGCAGCGCTGGTGGCAGCAACAGTGGCGGGGCTGGCAAATACCTGCCACCAATTGTATAATTGTAATTTAAGTTAATTCAAATTTTCATCGAGTTTAAATTAATCGACTGAACGCCATTTTAAATGCATCATAGAAGAGAAATTTGTTGAAAGGCGGATAAAAACAGAGCAGAAAGCAATGGCTAGATAAAATAAATATCTGTGCGCTCAAAAGTAAAATTACAATCACTTCGATTTGCTTATATATTTGCAATTGTGTGATCAATTTATGCGCTTCTTTAATTTTGTAATGTTTTCTGTGTTAATTAATTTTGTTATTTTTTTCAATTTCTTAAAATTATGCTGAAATACTACATCATAATTTATGCATTGTCTGTCACCGTTTTGTTAATGGTTAAACATATTGTTTATTTATTTTTGTTTATGTTTGGTTGAGTATTGATAAATTTAATTTTAAATTGTTTGTTGTTATGCAAATGCTCGCCACTCTGCTGCTACAACGAAAATTGATCAGCCGCTGCTAGTCGAACTTCACGGCGCAAGCATCAATATGTATATACCTACTTAGTTGTAAGTTTTTATAATTTTTGTAAATTTAGTAGAAAATGCGCCACCGTGCTTGAATAAAATATTTTTGTAAACGAAAGCGCAGCAAGTTTTTTCACTTCACTGCTCAAAAATTTTATGAGCCATAATTAGTGGTCATCAAAATGTCTGCGCAACGAAATTAACACAAAGATAAGCGGGTGAGTTTGGAAACATTAAACATGAAAATGTCGAAATATGAAAAAATTTAGAAATTTTCATAACAATAAAATCCAGCGTGGATACAAAAAAGCAGCACAACATCAATAGTAACGAAAGATAAGTAATAAAAGAAAAGCGAAAAGTGTGGCAATTTTACAATGCCGCTAACTGAGCTAAACTAAGCCGAAACTTTGCTAGTATGCATGTAAGAAAAACGTGTGCGCGTACCTACCCTGCAGAAAACGGGGGTAAGTTAATAGCTAACCTGTAACTACCCAGCAGTCAAACTAGTCCGTAACTAACTACTTTTGAAGGGCGTTTGCCGCAAAACAGTGAGAACTTGTTTCCTCTGCAACTAAATTGTAGCTAATTACTTTTGGACATAAAATATAAATAAAAACGATTTTTTTTTCATATTTTATTTTCCATCTACATTATTTATTTAACATTAGATATTGGCTTATTTGTTTATATGTACTTTTGTAGTTGGTCCCATATTTTAATTCCATCAGACATAACAATAAAATGATAATATAAGCTTTATTTTATAAGTCCTGATATCGAGAAAGCATCTGCGAAGTGCAGAAAAAAAGTGTATTCAAAGTGCATTTTATATGAGTATATTTACATAGAAGCGTGTTTAAAGAAACCGAACTGCCGGCATTGTCTGCATGACTCCTGCACGACTCTACAACTCACTTAAAGTTAGTTTGGTCACAGATAATTAAAATTTAGATATTTATCGAAATCTCACAAAAAAACTAACTACAAGTTGGTTATTTGTTATCGATTGATAACTTTTTTCTGCAGGGTACCTACGCAAATGTTTTTATGTGTGTGTGAATAAGCGTTGGCAGTGAAATGTCCAGCGAAAACTTTTTATTTTTTGGGAAGCTCTTATTTTTCTATCAATGGAGTAATGAATTACAAGTCGCCTCCAGACAAATTATCTTTACATTTAATGCAATGGCAAGCAATTTATCATTTCTTCGATCACCTCTAATGACATGCACATATTAAAGTAACGCATTCTGTAAACTAGAAAGTAAGCAGTTACTCTCGAGAAGTGCTTCCCCAATCGATCTTCGGCGCTTACAGAATGCGTTACTTTAACATGTGCATGTCATAGGAGATAATCGAATAAATGTAAAAATAAAGGTGAAAATTGTCTTGAGGCGACTTGTAATGCGTTACTTCATTGATACCAAAATAAGTGCCTTTAAAAAACATTACAAGCTTTTGCTGGGTGGCGCTTAAAAATAAATACTTTTATGTACATACAGTGAGTGTCAAAAATAAGTATACAATAATTTTCAACTTCTCAATTCGATTTCGAAGAAAAATTTTGAGTACGCAGTTTTTTAGCCAATTAAATTTTTGTAGTGTAAGTTTCAAGTCGCTAAAAATGTACCTTGATTTTTTTTCCAGAGGATGTTACAAGACTTCTTTTGGATAAAAAAAGATTGTCTTTTTGCTGTCGAATGAACTACATTTATATTTCAAAAAAATAAGAAAAATTTTGGCATGGAAAATTTAAATAAATAAAATGATCAAAACATCAGCATCAAATTTGCCAACCACCCCCAGAATCCTGATTTACCGTTAAGAAAACGGTATTTCGTACTTTTGCTCACTTATAAGCATGTAACTTAGTTGATTAAGAACCGAGTTGCAGTTTATTGCTGGGTTTAAAAAGAGGAAGCTTGAGCCTTTCGAAACTAAATTTAATAATGAAAAAATTAGTGTTTATTTTCAAAAATCGGATGAAAGTTTACCGACTTATTAAAGCACAGTGTAATTGGCATTTTTTATTTGATTGAGAGTTGCTCATAAATGTTTCTAAAAATTATACTCGTATCCGTAGTCAAATGTGAATCATACCTTATAAGCAAAAATTTAAGCCGCACGCTAAAATATTTACATATGTTTATTAAATCAAGAAAACAATTTACTGCGAAAAAAATTTTGCAAAAAACCTAAATTCAGAAATTATGGCGGTACGTAAGGTACTAATTAACTTATAGGCATAAAGATTAAACAAAGCCATATTCGGCATTTTTAATCTTCGCCCGCAACTTTGGTTTTTGTGCATCGTTATCATCAAAAGACATTTTAGGAATTATTTTACGATTACTTCGGCGCGATTGGGTAATGTTCACTCAAGGCGAATTTATTTATACAAGTTCCTGTTACTGGCAAATATAGGTTACAATAACAACAACCACATGTATTTTGTATTGCGGGTGTTATGTCAATTCTCAATTTACCTCAAAGTTTACAAGTATTTTGTTTTTGCTTTTGATGGGTGTGCTGTCAAATAAGTAAAAGCAAAAACAAAGTGCAAACATGTAAGACGAAGAAATCAACTGATCTTGCAACACCACCTTGTATAGATTCGCCTTGTATTCACTGATTCATTTTACAAAACCTAAATTATTTTCTCCGTTACCTACATATGGGTCATTCCATACAATATTTACACCTCAATATTTTTTTTTTTTGGGTGAAATATTTTTTTTTTTACATTCTTTATCGAAAAAAGGCACCTATTTTTTATCTCGTCATGATGTTCGAAAATCTCAAAAAAAAAATACCGAAATTTTGAACTCACGGAGAAGTATCTTTTTTTAATAAACTATTTCTCGGAGAAAATCAGTTAAGGTATCAAAATATGTATAATTTCCTCGGCTTTCTATGAGAGTGTGAGATAGATTAGAATAAAATAAAAAATTGTACTAAAAAATCGCATTTTTTTAATTTTTTATTTTTATTAACTTCATCATGTTTGATTTGTTTTCAACCTGAATAGTTGTCATACTTTATGGAGTAAGCTTTAAAAATTTGAGAATGGCAACACCAAAACTGTAGAAGTTACGAGTTTTTTCATACTTGCGTACATAAAGTTTATACTAATAGGTGTCTTCTTTTTTTTGATAAAGAATGTAAAAATATATATTTCACCCAAAAAAAAAATATTTAGGTGTAAATATTGTATGGAATACCTAGCGCTAGAGCTTTGGGCTCTCGGCCATTGCCACTGTTTGAGCACCACGAGCAAGATAGCATACTTATTCCTTTCACGGGGGATGAAATGGCAAATAAATTTTTCGTAATACACTGTTTTCCTTAAACTGAGTCAAATCGTTTACTCATATTAAGACAGCCATGCCATCGGAGCCATTTTAAGGTAATATTTCCTTAGAATAATATACTTTTTTTCCTAGCATCAAGGAATATTTTTCGGGAGAGTTGGTTTCTTGTCATCACTAATCCTCTCTTAATAGGTATATTTAATTTTAGGTCATATGCCTAATGTTCATACATATGGGCATTTCGCGCCAAATCAAACACCATTTAGTTTTTGCAGCTCGGATTTTTTTCAAAATTTTTTATGTTATTCATGTTACCAATTAAGAGGGGCTTCCCGGATTCTTTTTTGTGCAGCTGTTGTCTAGCTATCGATTTTTGAAAAAAATCGTTCCTTTTTTAAAGGACCTTAACTTTGCGAAAAATGAGCCGATTGGTACCGCATTTTTATACAATTTTAATATACTTAAAATATTTATTTCCAAAAACCACGAACTAATCGAGTTACATGAAAATGGTTTGTAACAAATGTCACTAATTTCATAAATTGTAAGGCTAGTCCTATAATTGGGCAACACTATGATCTAACCGTTTAGTTTTCACAATTTTTGTTTTGTTGAAGGCAACACCTTTATTTTCTTCCATATAAAAAAATGCTAGTCCCAGCTATTTCAAGCTTGCACTTTATTATACTAAAATATTAAAAAAAAAAATAAATCTCATTGTTATACCATTATCGAACTTTGTAAATTAGTGAAATTAGGAACCGTTTTTTAGAAAAAAATTCAAGTGAATAGATCAAATACGTCTTTTTTGGAAATCAACATTTTATATAAAAAAGGTTATCCTTTTATGAAAATAAATTTCGATTATATATTCTAAGTGTTTCGAAAAAAAATTTTAAAAACGTTCCCAATATGCCAATTTTTAGCAAATTTAGGGAAATTTTAATTTTGTTTTTTTCAAAAATCGATTTTCGAAAACGGCTGGAAAAAATGTTAAAGTAGGGAAGCCTTTGCTATGACATAAGAAATTAAAAAAAAAAAATCGTAGATGCTTAAGTCAAATGGAGTCCGATTTTCCCCGGAATGCCCCATGAATACAATATGTATGCACATAAACATCTACACAAACGTATTAAGCCCACAGACTCCAAAAAGTGTGTCTTCATAGACGCTGCTGGAGCATAAAATTAGTTGGCCATAAATACATGTTACGCTACAACACCAACATCGCAAGTGACCGAGTGATGAGCATGCGTAAAACGGCCAAAACATTCGCCCATACATAAACACAAACATGCTTTTCGACGGTGTCATTTGCATTGTGGTCGCGATATGTTACCTCTGGGTCCATACAACGGGTCAATGTCACATACATATGTACATATGAATAGCTTAAACGAGTCATGAGGAAGTCCAAGCGAATGTATACATACATACACACATATATACATTATAGATGCGCATACTTTTATGACTGACGAAAGCCAAAAGATGCTGGCCGCTGTGCTGTGCATAAATAAAGTAAAGCGTAACGGCAAAATATAAAAATGACAACAGAAAGAGTTAATGCCTTTTAAAAGTTTGCTTCACCCATGCCAGTTATAGCCGATAATTTGAAATTAAAAAAGGGCGGACAAGGTGTTGAGAAAAGGTGAGACACAGCTGAAGACTTGTCATAAATATCTACCAAAAGCTCAGCTGCAAATACAACGAAACCGTTTACCGGTAAGCTGAAATAGCTTGTAACCATTATGTAATCATTTCTGAGCAGGGATGCCAACTCATTTTATCTTTCTTCCCGTTGGTTACCGCGAAATTCCCCGATTTTCGGTACAATTCTCCGCACTGGCATGATTTCATTAAAAAATCTCAAATTTCAAATTCAATTGCTTGAATTTATTAACGAATGTACATAAAATATTTAAATGTTAATTGTTTTCACCAATTTTTTATAAAAATGTATAAGTCGATGTTTAAAACTTTGGGCAACCTCACAAAAATTCAACAAATTAAAAAAAAAAATCATTAAAATTTTCAACTTTTTACTCATAATTTTTAAAAGCCAATTTAATTTAGTAGGTGTAAAGATGTGCACAATTGAAGGACTAAAAATTACCTGTGATTTTACATATTTTTTTTCCTGGGGCCTTTCGCACCTTCTTTCACTCGGCTCATTTGATTAAATACATTACAAAAAGTATTCTGCACTCTAGGTAAGTTATTTAATGATTTAAAATTAAATAGTCAAAAGGCAGCAATTCCCGGATTCCCCGCAAGGAGACAAATTTTCCGCAAATAGGGGAACTCCCCGCAAATTGACATCACTGTTTCTGAGTATCCAGGAAAATATATCTTTGTTCACATTTTTGTTTTTTACTATTTAATATCTAAGCATCCTATGTTTTATTATACTACTATATATGAAAAAGGTGGTACCCAAAGATGGGCAACACGGCAATTTCGTCATTGAGGGATTCTCTTTGGCGGAATGTATAGAATTTTTTAGTGCTGATCAGCCTGAGTCTAGTCCTACATGGTGCTGGGCAATTACAGATTAAGTGTTCTCTTGTTTCTGGTGAATCACGGCTACGTTAAGAGGTGCTGTGCTCCAGTCCTAGTCTTGCAGCAAGTATTCCTACAGCCGTGTGGGCTGAAGGTGATACCTTGATCGCTTAAATTATTTTGCACTCCTCTTTTATGGCAAAGAGGTGAGTTGAAAAAATCCCACACCTACGCCACAATCCATTTATAGGCCGTCCGTAAAAATAAATACTTTAAAGCGTTCAGTATATATAGGCTCCTCCACACCTTCCTTGGTGGAAACATCGTGCCGAATTTTTTCTTGAAAAGAAGCTAAGGACATACACAAGTATGTAGTCAGATTTTCGAGAGTGCTTGGGGCGTTGAAAGAGAATAAGATACGTCCATGCTCGTGTGTACGTTATCTCCTCAGTCTAAGTTCCCTTAACCTCAGGAGACTATTTCCTTAATAAAGAGATCAATCAGTGGCAGATGACATATGACATTCAATGCTTCCGTTGAACATGATCCAGTCGCCACAGTAATCGCACTGCAGGCTGACCATTGTAGACTGTCTAACATTGTATGTATATAGTTCATCTCTCCGGTTTTCCTCCAAACCAGAGAATTCAATATTTACCAATATACAGTACTTTCGTTGACGTTTGTAGTAAGATCAATTACGTTTCTATTTGATTTCAATAATTTTTTCTCCTCAGTGTACATTTATTATTTTTCTTTGAATATAAGTGTACCGAAAGTACTGATTTTTATAGCACAGAAAATTCTACAGTCCTGATTTTTAGTAGGTATGGATGTGGCCGCCGTAGTCCAGTGGTTTGAGGTCCGTACTTCCTCTCGGGAGGACCCAGATTTGATTCCTGGTGCGAGTCAGGCAATGGCAAACCTCCGAGAGTATTTGCCGTTCGGGGGAAGCGTAAAATTGTATGCCGCTCAATTTGTGTTATAATATTAGGACGCACACCCCAAAGTAGAGGAGAAGCTCGGCCAAACACTTAGCAAAAACTTACATACAAAATCAATAAATTCGTGAAACCATGGGTCAAGTATAGTAAAACTGCATTTTTAGTTGTTCTTTCAGATGAATTCAGAGCAATGTAGAAAAAAAGCACGGGTATCAGATTAAATAGAAAATAACTTTGTTGGCGCATCAGGACGATTAGGTATTGAAAATGTCCTTTCAAAATTTTCACCTTGATTATCCTTAAAATTTTGAAATTATTATTTTTGGAAAAATCATGTGTTAAGGACTATTATACACTCGAATACAGTCCTTCTAACTTCATTAGTTTACAAAAAAAAACTGTTAAAAGAGCATTTTTTTAATTCTACAGAATTTTCTCTTTCATTTGGTACTCATATTGTTATTCTACATTGCACTGAGTTGTTTAAATAACTTTTGGAATTAATCATAGCTTTGAAACTACAAATTCCTGTAAAAAAATTGTGACATCAGAGTAAAACTAAAATAGCAGTTTTACTATAAATATTTGGCCCACAGTTTCGTCAGTACATTCATTACTTCGTGTGATTCGATTTTTTGGTTTTGGTCTCACGGCTTTATTAATGGAAAATCATCGAGTATGCCTCAGCCTTGAAAGAGATTTGACATTCGAAATCGGCGGAGAACGCTAAGTCCCTACCATTTTGTAACAATATCAAGAAGCTTTATGCAAAAGTGTAAGCGCAACTAATTTTATTTATATTTAGTCTGTATGCAGAAATAATTTTATTGTCGACTTCAACTCGTAGCATTGAGCTGTTTACCAATAATTCAATGTTCAATAAGATGTTTTGCAATTTCCACTTATGTGGTTAATTGGATGCTCTTTCCGGTATTCCCATTATGCCAATACTATTTCATTGTTTACTCCAAAATGTGTAATTAAATATGACGAAAGCAGGCAAAATGCAATAAAATTACTACTGTATCTAGTCACACCACAACAAAAGCCGGCATTGCCCAAGCGTAAATGCCACTTCACAAAGCTTCATAAGCCGCTTAGCCGATAAAAGGCGTAGCCAACGTTAACGAAATTAGTAGGTGCCAACGAACAACACTATAATGTAGAAAGCAGCTAAAATAAAATTAAAATAAACAAATTTAGCATTCTCATTGATAGATGCAACAACACCATAAATAAAGGCATCAACAACACCAGTAACTACATCATTAGAAGTTGTTTGAATTAATAGTTGTATGTATGTATGCTTTAATTTGTTATCATTTATATTTAGTTTATTTAATTTTGCATATTTTTTTGTTTGTTGTTCTTTGATCAAGTAAACCTTAGTTAAATAGAAGAAGAAAAAAATAATAACTGTTGTCTCTTATAACTGCAAAACTGCGATGGGTAATTGCAGATATTTTATTAGCAATACATAAACATATTGAAGTCTTATGCGCTAAATCATGTTTATAGTCCGGAAATGGTGTTGGTTGAAACTTCCCCGAACGGAAACACGTCAATGAGCCTAAAAATATGCATCGACAAAATTTTAACTGCACATAAAAACGTTAACACTTTTAGATTTCCGGGCTTGATTATTTTAAGCTTTTAAAATACGAATATGTAGTAAATAAGAAGAAAGATTGACTTTTGGTGCTTGCATTGGAAAAAATGTACGTATGCATGTACATATGTACATTAGAGTGGTACCAAAAAATATAGTCGGAACCCCCTAGGATTGTTCTATACCGCATAAAATAGACCCCAATTTTTTATTTCAAAAAATATTTAGGGAGATATAAGATTTCATCAAAACATTTAAAAAAATTTTTCAATGTGTATTTATTAGGAAACGATGAAAAGTAATTAAAATAAAAATGTACATTCCATGTTAAAACATTATCACCATTGATTTTTCTCAACTTAATTCTGCTGTGTATAAGTAAATTATTTCTGTGCTTTTTCATAAAAATCAAAGTTCTAAACTTCCAAACCCTGCAAACCAAAGTTCCCGAAATCTTAACGAAATCTTTAGGAGTATTTGATTTCTGTAAAGATTTTTTTCCGAATCTTCAAAGAAAATTATATGAAGTGGTTGACACGAACTCGTAAAGAAATTTCTGTACGAAAAATAAAGAAAATTCTGAAAAAAGTCTGCAAGAAATTCTTCACACAGCAGCATTATTTTAATTTCTTCACCGATTTTCTTCCGAAATTTCGTAAAGGAATGGAAGTGTGCGTAATTTATTTCATTTTAGAAAATTCGGAAAAAATCGGATGGGATCTTTCCGAATTCGTTAAAATTTCTTTACGATTCAGAATACTCTGAAAAAATGGTTTGCAGGGTTTGTGCAATGTTTATAAAAAACAATCTTATAATTTTCATTACAAATTTGACCTTATCTCCAAAAATTAAAAACAAAATAAAAAGCATTGAAAATGGTTCCCAATCGAATGATGCCTGCCCATTTACACATATTTACAACATATTTTGCTTTGCTGCCATTATGCTTAAATGCATATTTAAAACACCTACCCTAACACGCGCATCAGCGGCTTTACTTATAAGGAAACTACTTCGATAGATGCATTCAACATGCCTGCACATTAGCGATACCTATGTACCTTAAAAATTGTGCAACTATTAACAGTTATCGAAGAAAGTATTACTTTTACCTGTACTGGCTGTACACTTACCCTAATTTTACAAACTTTTATTTAACTTGCTCATCTACGAGTACAACGAATACGGCTATCATTTTATGTACATATGTATATATTGTGTAAATAAGAACGCACATTTTTTCCATGAGTATAGAATTGATTACATATATGTCCAATACCAAGTAACAGTACTCCACCACAAATACTTCCAGAGGTATGCAGTATGAAAAAATGTCGTTTTTTGTGAGGTGCCAGGTCCCTTTGTCTAATCGGGATAAAAGCTGCCCTATCTTTAAGTCGGCCTAAATGACACTAGTATGCGAAATTTCACTAAGATCGGTTGAGTAGTTAAAGCGTGATAGCGTAACAAACAAACTTTTCGCATTTATATCAGTAAGTACCATTAAAACAATTTTTAGAGGTGATCATTTTTTCCACAGACCCAAATACATAAACACAAAATATTACACCAGGGCGTATGACTTTTTTTGCACTTGATTGGTTGAGCGCAACGAAAAACCAATATTAAGTAAAAAATCACGCACTGATCACGCGTTCCTCCAGAAGATTTTTCAGCAATGTCCTTTAACCTAGGATTCTTATTATGAAGAATTAATTTCTACTTCTGTCAATTGAATAAAAATTTCAGGATTTTGTCTTTTTCTTGGCATTTTTCTCAATGTAATTTTTACCTTTTTACCTTACGAAAAAAACCGCATTGACAAAAAACCGATTTGATTCAATACATATTTCTTTCTAACGTTTATTCCTCAGTCTTTATAGCGCACGCGATTAAACTTAATTGAAATGTAAACAAACTCCGTTAATTTTATTTTTAATATTTTTATTGAGTTTTTTACCACGATTGATTATTAGGAAAAATTGAAAAAGCAACAAAGTCTAAGCGGTTAATTTAATTCGACATTTATTAAAAAGTAGTTAATAACAAATTTATTATAATAATAAATACTATTAAAAATGGGCTGTATAAAGAAAAAATAGCCAATTTTGATTTCGCGTTAAGTACATTATTCGTTTATATGGGTTTTCTAACCGATGTGAAAAATTAAAAACCGATTTGAAAACAAATTCGAGTAAATATACTTTTCGAGTTCAACGCGTATTGAAATTGTGTTTATGCATCTGTTTTAATCACACCGAACTGAGTTACAGTGCTTTATGTGTCGGTATAAACAAGGTATTTATGAACGCAAACAGTTTTCCCGATAAATTATGGGCGCCCAACCCCCACTAAAATTTGGGCGTCTTCGAAATTCTTAATATTGTAAATATATATCTACAAGCAGAGCCTTAAAAACCCCTTTTTGAATCGATACTCCTTATTCAGTGCCTTGCAAAACCCTTATAAGAGCACTTTAGGGATGGCAAAGTCGACTTCGACTTTCGACCAAAATCGACTTTTTACTCCTGAAAGCCGAATTTTAGTGATCGACTTTCAGTTTATGGAAGTCGACTGAAGTCGACTTTTCACTTTCGACTCTCGACTTTTTTTTAATTTATTTGCCAATAAAAACTAATCTTCCAACAAGCTCGCGGAGTGCTGTTTGGTCGTATTTAAAAAAAAAATTGTCAATAAAACTATGTTATATATAGTATATTTTACACCCATAAACGTAAAATCAGTACCGCTCAACGACTGCCACAAGAAAATTCAAGTTTTTTTATAAAATACGCGAAATTCAGTTGCAGTTGTAAGCAGCCTTTTTTCCCGCATTTGGTAACTGGCACATTTGTTTTAATATCTGTCATTTTCTTTTGCCAACGCTCAATCTCTGAAACTACTCTGTAAGGTTTAAGGCTGCCTGCAATCTAGAGGCAATGTTGCCTTTATTGTAGCTCCCCACAAAGATAAATAGCTTATACGCTATTGGGTTGCCCTAATAGCAGATTTCCCTGATTGATATGTACGTTGGCCTTCACACAAAGGCTTGGCCTTTAAATAGGTACACATATGATGTAATTAATAATTTTATAATTTTGCCAAACTCAAAAAAATTTACCAAAAATGGTACATTTCGGTCAAAACGGCAACCGTGATTATACACATTGTTTTATTGTTTGTATTATTGTGCAAAAAAAGATCTCATCCTAATACATTAATGGACACTCTTTAATAAATTGAATTGAATTACATTGAATTGAAAAAGACTTTATTTCTAAGCTATACGTAGGAACGCTGCCACCTTTTTAAGAAATTGAATTCATTTCAATTTATCGGTTAACTGAGATAGATACCATGTATCGCAATGTCAGATTAAAGAGATTTAAGATGATTTTTGCTTGAAAATTCTTTTGAAGAGAGTTGCCACCTCTTTGAAAAGTCGAATCCATGTTAATTATACATGGGTTATGGGAGGCAGTACAACATAATTGTAGAGAAAAAATATTAAAAAAGCTTAAGTTTAAAAATATTTTTATTAGGGTTGCCAGCTATTCGAAAAGTCACATCTGTCTAACTATGTATGTAGGTATAGATTTACAGATCTGCACCGTTCGTTTGATTAAAAAAAAAAACGAGAGGTCCAATTAAAGTTTTTGGCCTGTAGATCAGCCTGCGGTATAAGGTGATTAAAAATTTGATGAAATGGAGCATCACCACCATGTGAGACTGCTATTCAATCAGAAGCAGAAATTTGGCACACGGATCGCTTATAAATCTGCCTAATATTTGGAATATTTATGTTTTTGGAGAGGGTTACCACCTCTTTAAAAAGCTAAATTTAATTTAAGTCATAAGTCAAATGTTTGAAAAGTTGAATTTTATTAAATTATACACAAATATTGATATTAATATTGGGTGTCAAACGAAATAATATTAGGAAATTTTTAGCTTGAAAATTTGGAGTATTTTAGAGGTACGCGGATCGCATACAACTCTGATTAGGAATTTTTTTGTTTTAGATTTTAGAAGGTTAGGTTCAAAATAGTTCATAAGTTAATTGAAATATGTATAAAAATATGGTTGTCAAATGAAGAGGATTGCCAGGTAAAGAGGAAACTTTTTTAGACTAAAAACATCTTGTAATAATTAAGACGAAATTGGAGTTGATTTGATGCCAAAATAATTTATGTAATTTTTTTAAATTTCTCCTATTTATTGTGCTCAATTCTTGGCCAATGCTTTTTTGCTTTAATTTACTATCTGGTGGAAGTCTAGTACAAGTAATGCCATAAATCATAATGGCCCACTTTCCGATCGAATTTTTCAAAAAAAGTTGTTTTGAAAGCATTTCGTTTAATGTTTAAGTGAAGTTTAATCACTTCGGTGTGCTATTTAGGAATGTATGGTGTTTGAAGCACAAAAAAGAAAAGACCCGACACGAAGAGAAATTCATGTGTTACTCAGCTCAATTGAATTATGTAAAATAAAATTAATGTAAAACAATAACTTTTCGGTTTATTTCTTTTAATAAATTATTACAAACTATTTGTGTTTAAATGGCGCATGAATGATATCATTTGTTGTTGAGCTCGCATACTCAAATGAACTTATTTCGTATAAAAGAAATTATAGTTTTGATATGGAATGTGTGAACATGTTAGAGAATATGTATGTAATTGGCTTAAAAACTAAATCACTATTCACAAAATTAACGCAGTCCAAAAGAACTCAATTACTTCTTCTTTTTGATGGGCAAGTATTTGTTTGTAGGTCCATCATAATTAACAGCCGATTGGAAATTCTGTTGCACGAAAGAGGAATGCTGCGGGTTAATACCGCCGCCCAAATTCAAACCACCGCCTGATACAGAGGTAATTGGAGCAATACCCTCATCGGAAATGTGTGTAGAACCACCAAGAGCATCGTACTGCGCTTGGATTTCTTGCTGAGCACGCTGAGCCTCCTCCTGGTTCTTATATTTGATGAAGTATACCTCGGGCTTGTGTGCTTTCTGCTGACCTTGAGCCTGTTGCAATTGCTGTTGCACTTCGGTCAAGTCGGGTTTCTTCGACAACACATAGATAACAGTCTTCTCTTCGTTGGCATTCTGAGCATGTCTCAGTGCAGCCGAAGCCAATTTGAGATTATGAGTGGGTGCCTTAATGAATACAATGCGATAATTCTTTCGAATGGGTGCACTCTCCAGCTGTTGGCCCAACAGAGACTCCTCCTGATCTTCCGGAGCAGAGTGAATGTAAATATCTTTGCTGATGATGGCAGTCTGAGGACGTGTCTGGAATGATTGGAAATTCTGTGGGAAACCACCGTGACCGCCTGAGGAGAAACTTAATGGCTGTTGTTGCTGACCACCAGCGGAGAAACTTAAAGGCTGTTGTTGCTGTTGCTGGATGGGTAGACTGAGCTGTGCGGCACCAAATTGAGCTGGCTGCTGCTGTACGATTTGTTGTTGCACGATTTGTTGCTGATGGCTCTGAGAAATCGAAGGCAGTGGTTGGTTTTGTGGAGGAGGCCCATAGGGCTGTTGTGGCAGCTGAGGTGGTGCTTGTGGCAGTGGAATTTCCTGTACTGGGGCTGGGGGCTGCAATGGAATTGATGCTGGCTGTGATGCTGGTAGTGGTGTTGAGAGTGGCGGCGCGTTGAACGATTGCAAAGGTGGCGACTGGATGGGCGAGTAAATGTTGTTATGTTGTGGTGGGGAGATTGGAACAGCTGGCTGTGCACCGATTTGATGGTGGTGGTGATGTTGATGATGGTGGTTGGTGGGTGGTGGCAATTGCGGCGATTGGTACTTGTAACCAGGCTGAGCGCTAACTACGGCCAATATAGTGAAATACTGTAAGAAGAGAAATGAAAGTTTTAAGAATCGCGATGAATATATGATCTCTTGAGCGGTTATGTTTATCTACACATTTAAGTTGATCCTTTGATACTCACTAAAGCAAAATTAATTGACTTCATGTTTGCCTTTACTGGGTTGAGCTGCTATCTTTATCTTACTTACTATGGCAAGTTCAAATGTGTGACTGATATCTAACCCTGAACTATTTACCGCTTTTATAGCTGATCAACAAGTAATCAAACGCTTCTCACCAATTTCAGTTGATTCGCCTTTGAATTAAATCACCAAATGGTGGCTATTTCAGATTAGTTATTGGGTTTGAGAGCACACGCATGCCCAACCCATACGCAGTCAGCAACCGGTGTGACCTTTGCTTTTACTCAACGACGCCATCACATAACCACAGTTAACAAATCGCGCCACCGAATACCCCAACGAATGTTTTCGCATTAAAATGCATCCTGCTTAGCATAAGGTCGGGAATCTGTATCTCCGTCAGCATCAACGTAAATTTCGACGATTGATTATCTAACAGACCAAACCGGCGTGCAAGACAATGCCAATGGAGCGGACGCAGCCAGCACAAACTCTTCAACGGTAAATGTGTTAATTTCAAGTTTTATAAATTTTGTCCCCCTAAATCTTTTTCCATCATTGGATTATGAAATTGTGAATACGTCGCTCTTAGTTAATTTAATGCAAAATTATTATTATTTTATAGTCATCGTAACATCTATTTACTAAAAACATAAAAAAGGAAATAAACAATAGGTAGACACAGTAACATATTGTTTATATCGCAGTGCCACAGTAGAGGCCATTGAAACAATTCTAATTTGCATATTGCCATTCATTTCTTCTTTACTTTTCCTTTTACATACGTTAGCTGCACGGAACTAACTATGTATGTATGTATGTATCTACTAGGGCTGTCAAAATATGCGCAAAATGGTGATGCCAAGATTTCGAGATATTTTTTTTAGTAATTCGGGATGTCGGGATTCACATTGAGACCTAACTTTTATGAATATGGGTTAAAATTCAATAACTGAAGGCATTTAAACATTCGATGAAATAAACCTATTTAAAATTTACGATAAACTGGTTGTAAAAATCACATACATATTTATTAATAGAGGTAAATTTAAATTGTTTAAATTGTATTTAAAAAAAAACCATGTGATTGAGAAACGCATGCATCATAGATAACAGTGGAAATATTGGGTACTTTTGAAAGTAATAATTACTAAAAAAAATAAATTCTCGAAACATGTCTACTCTAGGTACTCTATACAGAAATGGCAAATGGCGAATCTTTTGAAATTTTATCGCAATTTACCCAAAATGTTGAGGGCCAACTAGTCATACAGGCCTCAGACTAGGATTTAGCGGGACGAAGTACATGTCGGTAGGTGGGATTGGTTGGAAGCACACACCCTTTTTTGTGCAGGTGTTGTTATGATTGCACTTAAATGTGTGCAAAGTATTTAACGCGGTGTCTTCTGATATTTACATGAACTTGTTACATACAAAACCTGCTGAAAAAAAACATCTTTCGTTCTCAACACTTCTACGCTGAACTGTCAAAAGGTATTCATTCGAAGATAATGATCCCCTTCTCCTACATTAAAAAATATTTGAACTTCTTTTATTTACCAGCACATCGGATAAATTATAAGTTTTTCGAATTGTGAAATTTTTGGTAGATTGATTTAAAAATTATGTAACTTTTCTTTAACAATTTCTGTTTCGTTTTCATTAGCGATACTATGAGTATATTCATTTAAATCTTCTACCAAAAAAGTTTCAGGCTGCAATTTTAAAAGCACAGTTTCAAGCATTTTGTTAATTGTATTCAAAACGACATTTTACAAAAATCATGCTTCAAATTCACAAACAAGTTCTTACTATTAATTTGATATTTGGAAATTTTCGGGATTGGCATCCCTAGTATCTTTCCAGACAACTTAGCGCCGAGACGATATTCCCACAGCCCTGCACGGAAACATGTTAAATGTCTATTAGCCATGCTGAAATAGTTTTTTTTTATTAGCAGCTCGCTTCTCATCTAACTTTGTTTTGAACGCTCTCTCAAGCACATACTCAAACTCTCAATTGTAAGCTGTGCAACATTTATTGCTTAGCAACATGTTGCTAGGTAACATTTAAACAAGTATCATACTTAGTAGTACTAAAAAATTGCAATTAGAAAAAGATCGAACTCAAGATTTCTGTCTCGTGAAAGAAAAAGTTCTGTGTGCCACTTTAATCTTCTTGTAACCACCTAACCGGTTTTGGCTGAGTTCAATAAAGAATATCGGTCCTTACCCTTCTGTGTTAACTAACCCTAATCGGAAATGCCAACGGAAAAGTCAAGTCTCTCTCCACACTGCCTATCTGTCACAGAGGAGGCCTCCCTCTACCACCAGCTGTTTCCGAGTGGAATATTTTGATATCAGAATAATAATAACTAGTGAACCCGCACGGCGTTAAAACACCCAAAATTTTAATTCAGAAACCTAGAAAATATTCCAAATATTAGTTAGCGATCCGAGTGCCATATTTTATCTAAGAGAGGTCTCGCATAAAAATAATGGATTGACGCTTACTCATATGCTAGTGTTAGGCCGAGCTTCTCCTCCGGTTTGTGGAGTGCGCCTTGGTGTTGTCACACAAACGGAAGGGGACTACAGTCTTTCACCGACTCCGAACGGCGATTGTATTTTTATGGAAAGCTGTTTTTCATGGCGGAAATACACTATGAGGTTTGCCATTTACCAATAACAAAGTTCTTACTTCAAAAAATAAAATTAACCCAACTACTATTCCAAATTCCAAAGAACGTTGTAAGTCTAATGACCTTCACAAAAAATTCTTTTCGTACAATATATATACGTACTTAGTTAGATCAATGTGACTTTTTGAAAAGGTGGCAAGCCTATTCAATGATATTTATTTATTTATTCACGATTTCATCTTAATATTCACAAAACTTGCGTACTTGTGACTAAATTCGACTATTCACACAGGGGGAAATACCTTTGAAAAATATTTTCAAGCTAAAATCTCTTTCTCTAACATTGTGATACGTATTTCCATTAACTAATGAATTAATTTGAATTTGCTTTCTTAAACGTGTGACAATCCTCTAAATATAATTCAGATATAAAGCATTTTTAAAACAATTTCGAAATATGCCTATATTCTAATAATTCATTAAACATTTTAGATAATTGGGATTTATCTTTTTAAACGGGTGGCAATACTCTTCAAACATCTCAAACATATTTTTATGTAACTAAAAATATATAACAGTTTTTCGCTTGATCCCAGTATTTTCATATTTTAAATAATTTTCGTACAAGTTAATTAAAATCTAAATTTAAAATAAGTGGCAACCCTCTTAAAAAGTAGTTTCAAGCTACAACCTTCTTTAATTACCTTCGTCTGCCATTGTGATACATATTTCAATTAAATATAAGTCAATTCGACTTTGTAAACATGTGGCAACCCTCTAAATATCTATAATTCAGGAATAAGGCTTTGTCAAAGCCATTTCGATTGATACCAGTATTTTAATATTTTATTTACCTTATTAAATTGTTTGTAATTCACTTTTAAATGGGTGGCAACCCTCTTTAAACACCTCAAAAATATTCTTAGTGTTCAAACTAAAGACTGCTGAACACTCTTTTGTTTGACATAATTTAATATTTCGCTGTGTAATATTTTCAAACTATCACCTTCTTAAAGCTCTTTTGGCTGACACGCTATTGATACCTTATTCGCTTACCTAATTCCTTTAATTAAACTTGCATTCGATTTGTTATACATGTGGCAACCCTCCTTCACGTAGTTATGATACAAAGCCTTTTCAAACCCATTTCGGTGGCTACCCATATTGTAACAATTGATTCACCTTTTCAAATAATTCGAGCTTAATTTCTTTATAGGTGGCAACGCTTTTGAAAAAAGCCCTTTAATTTGACACCTCACCTTTGAAAATCAAACGAATGGTTCGGATCTGAGTGCATTGATTATTTAATAATTTGAGTTTTATTATTTAACAGGTGGCAACTCTTTTCGAAAAAGTAAAACCATGTTGCACATCTACAGCCCAAGCCCTTTAATCTGACAGCCCAAAAGATCCCTTTGCATATCTATTATATATATATAGAAGATATAGATAACGACAGCAGCTTTCGACAGCACTCAAAGGAGTTGCCTATACCCCGCTACGTCTGAATTTGGCATCCCCGCTAAACGCTTGACGTACGAAAACTACACTCCATAAGTCACTGATTATGCCCGTGCTGGCATATGGCGCAGAAGCATGGACAATGGCAACCACCGATGAGGCGGCTCTAGGAGTATTCGGGACAAAGACTTTGCGGAAGATTTACGGGCCGCAGACGATGGAACGATTAGCTGTATGAGCTTTACAATGGCATGGACATAGTACAGCGAATTGAAATACAGCGGCTTCGCTGGCTTGGCCATGTCGTCGGGACATGTCGAACTCCGATGCTCTAGCACTGAAAGTATTCAACTCGAAACCCTCTGGTGGTAGCAAGTAGAAAAAATGCTAGCATAAAACCCGATGTGCCGAAAAATTAATCGATGTGTCGAAAAATTTATCGATGCATCGATAAATATCGAAAACGTCCGATGCATCGGTTTTTTCTATTCACCTGTGTCCACGCTTTATAAAACAAAACGAAACACTATACGCAGTAGATTTTGCTACATATTTCGGTTGCTCTGTCACTTGCCTCAAACCAGCAAAATAAACGATTTAATTATGCGCTTCAGTGTTTATGGTAATTTCATTTCTTCTTTCTATTTTCATTAGCCAAATGAATGGACACAGCTGTTGAGTTTCAAACAGCTGAACGATGTTTAGCTGATCGAACGTTATTAAAGAGCATTACACTTTACTCACTCATCTGCTCTCAAGCCTCCCCTATGTCATTCGTATTTATTTGAAAGCCTTTCATTTCTCAGGTTTAAACTAAATCACATATGGATGATATATGAACTGTAGGCGGAATAACTCACTATGCGAACTACATACGTACATATGTAACATAATAATTTTTGGCTATGACATAACATAAGCAATCAAATCGAACTAGTTTTTAATTGAGTGCAATCAATTAAAATTGGAATCCATATACCCATACTTTTATTAAAGTAGCATTAGCATTAGTAGGTTTTAAAAATTAACAAGTCGTTTATTGCGACCAGATATAAATGCAGGTATGTATGTATATAAAATTTAAAGTTTGCTTTATTTTATAGCCTATTTCCACCAAAGGCTTAACATGAAATTAAGCGCTCAGCTAAGCTCCAAGAATTTTTCGCATTTTTAGCCTAGCCATACATAAAACATAAGCCGCGTTCCATCAAAAAAATGTTTTATACAACTTTTTCACCATTATTTTTTGTCAATATCTGAAGGTTGATAAACTGCGTTATTATAGAGTATTGCTTCTAATATGGTCCTAGCTCTAAAGATTTTTTGGATTGTAAAAAATAAAAACAAGGCACAAAGCCGGCTGACCGTGATGCTGTGTCCAGCTAAAAAAGCAGGAAACCATTTACCATGTGTTACGAGATGCATGCACCTGCCAAGCGTGCGCTTCTGCGAATGTTTCTGATGAATTGGTTTGCAACCTTAAACTCTTGTTAACCAGTAAAACAGATACAGCAGCATATATTAGAGAAGAGGCTCAGCTTGAAGTTGTAATTTATATTTGTGTTATGCAACTCAATTTATTACTGAAATGATTGTTCAAACCAACCAACACCTGTGTGATGAATATGAATGATGAATGCCGTAGAGGCATACAGGTACATGATCAATTCAAGTTTGTGACAATTAAAATGACAATAGCTATTATCATTTACAAGTGATTACTAGTACTTCAAAAAATTTGCATATTAACAAAGTGCCTGGAGGTGCATACGTCAAAACTATTGATTAGATAATTTTTTCAATGTATAGTCAAATTTATTAAATTAAATTTATAATTGGACTTGCAGGTTTCGAATGAATTACATACAGTATGATTAATGTGACCAACTATTTCATAGCTCAAAGAAGTACAGGTTAGATTGGATTAGGTTAAAGGCAAGGGACGCACTTGGACAATAAGGAGATTGTCCTTCGTGTGTGTGAAAACCTGACCGGATGCTCTTAATTTAGTCGGCGAAACGCCGCGAGCCGATTTCCAAAGAGCTCATTGTTGATTAAGAAGTGCGTGCCAAAATTCTTCCATCTTGGCCTCGCGAACGTTGGACAGTCTAAAAGAAAGTGTAGAGATGATTCTACCTCATATTCTCCTCTTGACAGCTGATACAAAAGGGATTACTTGAAATTCCTAGTCTTACCGCGTGAATATCAATCACACAATGGCCTGCCAGAACCCCCGTCAATAGCCCATGAAAGATAAAGTGTTCCATTTATTAGGTATTTAGTAGAGTGTGCATTTTAATTACCGTGAGTACGAAGTATGCGTATTTGTCTAGCGCTCGTCAAGCTAATACTAGGCCCAACCATCCAAGAGTGCGCCGCGGGAGGACAAAGGCGTCCCTAGTCGCTCCTTATTTGGGGATAATGTTTTAAGGTTGCCTTTCCTTGCCAGGTCATCAGCCACGCAATTTCCCGCAATGTTATTATAGCTATTTCCACTCTTCAAGACACTGCAGAAGTCCGGAAGCCTGAACATAGTTTCGGTGGAGAGTTTCCAAAAAAGACACTTCCACCAACCCTTTTTCCAAGTTTATAAATATCTATCCATGAAAAGGGAATACAGGTAGAGAAGGAGCTTCTGGGAGCCATCCCAGAGGCGCTGTAATCTATATGTTCAGGGCGAAGTCAAAACCCTCCACAACTCCAGATTATTACCATCCAGTTTCCCCGAGCCTAATAACAGTTTGTTCTGGGACAATGGTGTCTGCAATATCCGCAGCCGCCACGACTTTAAGCGCCAGCGTAGGTGTGGTTCCTAATACTCCCATATTTCCGATTAGAGCGATCCGCTGTAAGCGCTTCAGTTGTTTTACAAGTGCCTCCGTCTCTAGTGAGTTCCACCAGACAAGGGCTCCATGAAACAAGATAGTCTTACATCTGGTTTCATACGGCTAATGAATTACTTTGGGCGAAAAACCGCACCTTTTACCGGTAACTCACCTACAGCAGTATACCTTCCTTACCCGTTCCTCAATGTTAGGCTTTCACGATAGCTTACTATCCAGGATCAGAAAGTCGATGAAAGGTCTTTCCTAAATACTTTTTTCTTCGTCTGTAAAACTAATTTAAAACAAGTAAAAAAAGAATAACTTCGGGCGAAACCGAAATGTATATACCCGTTGCCTATATTAAAAATATATAGTTTTTTCACCTTTCTGTAAACTAAATTTCAGGTATCGAGAACAGAAGGTATGATCGAGACTAAATTTTGGCTAGACTTTTATTTAGTAGTAGAGTCCCACTATCTTTGTTGACAGTCAAGCAGAACTGAAAGCAATAGCATCTACAATAGTGAAATTGGAAATTGTGTGGGAATTTCGCACCACGCTAGCGTCACTGAGCCGTATCAACATCACTCTATGCTGGGACCGCGGGCATAGCAATATTGAAGGGAATGAGTCGGCTGAGTGTGTCAGATTCGGCTCATAGAAGGCGTTTAGTGATCACGTTAGGAAAATTAATGAATGCACCAAGGCCGCGACTAATGACTTGTGCGACAAACGGAAGATTATTATGGCCGCGGCTTAGTAGTGAAGAGATGAGGGACGAATTGAAACTAAATGAGTATGCAGTAAGATTTTTTTTGGGATCATCACATGACACTGCGCTAACCAACAAATACCCTCTTGTTGCCGTGACGAGGATGAATAATAGTCAATTTACCACTTTCTGTGCCGATGTTCAGGTATACAGACGAAGAGCCTTAAGCACCTGGGAAAGATTTCCTACCACTGTTTATTTTGACACCACTCACAGAGACTACTGTCTTGGCCGTCGCTGATCTGTACTGATTGGGAGCTGTTAACTGTGACATTAAATTATACAACACAATAGCTTGTGAATGCATACATTCGCTTTAATGTCATTTCTGTGATCAACAGAGGGCTCAATGAATATTTAAACAAATCGAATTACAGTATCAACAACATGTGGCCAATAAAGAGCTGTTTATTGGCCCACAAAGCGTTGGTTAAAAACAAATAGTTAAAAGTTAGTTTTTAAGCGGATTTATTAATGCGAGATTTCATGCAAATATCCACCAACGACTCGTTGGCCGCTGTGGGGTAGTGGGTAGCAGTGCGCGCTTCCACTCCACTGGGCCTGAGTTCAAACCCTGGTCAAAGCAACACCGCAAAAAAAATATAGAAAAAAGTATTTTTCTTAACAGCGGTCGCCCCTCGGCAGGCGACGGCGAACCTCCGAGTGCATTTCTGCCATGAAAAACAGCTTCTCATAAAAATACAATCGCCGTTCGGAGTCGGCGTAAAACTGTAGGTCCCTCCGCTTTGTGTGACAACATCAAGGCGCACACCACAAATAGGCGGAGAAGCTCGGCCAAACACTAACATACATATGTGTAAGCGCCAATATATTATTATTATTATTATCCACCAACGACTGGCAATATTCGCAAGGTGTTATCATAACTATGGCTTCTTCTGTCTACGCATACTCGTATTACATACACATGTATGTGTGTATGTTAATGAAAAAAGTGTTAGAGGTTTAATAGTAGGTGAAGATGTGAAATTTTATTTATTTTTTATATACCACTTTTAATGTGTTTCTTTGTGTTTAGCATAAAAAACTAATAGATTTTGCTGGGATTGTGAATTCGCTAAAACATAAAATATTAATGAAAACAAAAAGCAAACAATAACGTTGCAATGCACAGCAGGTTGGGGTCTGTAAAATATATTTTTTTATCGCCAGTTTGGCGCCATTTGACAGCTGAGAGCAACGCTAATGACAACTGACGTTTATGGTTCGCAGGAATTTCAGGGCTAAACAGTGTTATATCATCCAATGGAAACTACTTAATAAGTATGCAAGTGCGGGAGTTGATGTTACCAACTCATTTGGCACAATTTTTAGATTCCATAAACAAGGATGTAGAGGAAAATGAAAGTGAAATAATTTAAATAATCGAAACATTAATTACTCGAAATATATGCAGATTTCAAAATTTGAGCTGAAAGCCTAAATTTCAGTGGCCTCTCTTAATCCACTTGAGGAAAAAATGATATATTAATTCGTTTTTATGCGTTTATTACAGCTGTAAATCTTCAGCATTTTGTCTTATGTTTTTAAATTATCTGTATCCAATTTCATTGCTGCTTTAATTAACAGCCATTTAAGCGGATTCGGTGGCGAGGAAGATATTATTAAGTTGAAGATCATCAATAAAGATAATAAATTTGTGGCTTCTTTGTCTTGAAAAAAATCTTCCGCGGGATGTCTACGTTTAATTTGCTATTTTTGTTTCAAATATTAATTTGTTAGATTAGATATTTAGATAAAAATAAGTTGTGTGAGGGACGATTAAGACTAAGATTAAGCCCGTAACTAAGATTAGGATTAGATTAAGAATAAATTAAAGATTAATATTAAGCAAGGGTTCAACCCATCATCAAAATATAAAAAAACAAGTGATATACAATTGTTTTCTCTCAAAATAGATGTTCAACATGGTGGCTGAGCTTTTTTTTAGACTTTTGCGCTAGAATAACAAATGTTTAGGCGCGACTACTAACAACGGGCGCCTAAATGCATGCTGTGTACTGCTGCATGTGTACTTCTCAACTGCCATGTAATAAAACTTTCTTAAGTTTTAATTTGATGGCAGTTCAAATTATGCTCGGCCTAGTGTGATGCATCCTCGATTCGATTATTCTCTTTTTTTTCAAAAGGTTCGTTAGATATTAATTTTACTGTTAGGAGATGCTGCTGCTTCTTTGAATAGTCGTAAACAAATATAACAAATTCAGCCCAAACTAAAGGTCAGTTTAAGGTTCCAGCAATTACGAATTACCAAATGTAATTCTGACATGATTGAAAATGCTGCCACATATTTTTGTTGGTTAAAGTTGCTTACAAAACTTGCGATTGCTATAAATTCTTCCCCCTGTTTTTAGGGTTTACAGTTTTGGTGTCTTCAAACTAAAAACAAAAGCACCAAAAAACGCACCAAGCACTCAACTTTCGCATTTTGAATAAAGAAAAGCACTAAATTTAGTGCGGCAAGCACACAGGCAAGCTGAATGAATTCCACATTTTCATCATCTATAGTGTACGTTTTCTGAACAGCTCTTACAAAATCGTTATAGTGATATACTTCACCAGCGGCCATTGCGACCATAGCCTTAACGAACATTGATTTAATAATTTAGGTGCATCAATCATAGCTCAACTTCTAGCGAGTTTTGAGAGAGAAGGGTTGTTAGTTTTGCTGGAATACTATTCCATGAAACGAAATAACACAAAATATAAGTAGATATGTATATTTATAGTTGGGCTAGTTTATATTTGGCATATTCGAAACATATTTGATAAACCAAAACACGATAATCTATTATATTGATGGTTCATTGACTGCAAAGGTTACCTGAATATGAGTCCATATTTGGGCCGAAGTTGAGGTAGTTGGAACCTGTTGGAAAACGCATGTCCATTTTCCAGACTGAAACATACGCTATAGAAAGACGTATCGACTTTAATATCAGCGAAACTACACAGAGAAAATGATTCAGGTAAAATGCAAGTTTTTAAATGAAATTGTAAAATTAAATTTTTTTTATATAATTTTACTTGATACAAAATAAAAAATACAGTATTTGTGTTTACAACTTTAAAACGAAACATTCGCAAAACAAAACGATCGTTATAGTATATGTATTCACTTTTTTTTCAAAACTAAAATGAAACATTTTATAATATTGTCCCAACAAATTCTAGTGCGACACAATTTTCAACAAGTCAATTAAGTATAAACAATATTTAAAACTAAAATGTTTTGCATTAGAATTTAAAAAGCTACCTAGATATAATGAAAAACTTGCATATGTTTGGTAATTTTTTTTCTCTATTTCTCAAATTTGGTAATTTGGTAATTTTTCGAATTGGTTCTACATGTCACATGTGTAGGTCAATACAGGTTTTGATTCCACATCAGAAAGTGCCCCGTAAGCGTTTCGTTTTATAGCAATACCAGGTAAACTGAAAGTTTCGCAAGGCGAAAAGTTGTTCTAGCGTTCCTTGGTCACTACTACGAATGTGGCTACCGTGTCCTTTCCCGGAAGGTTTAGGGTGCGCGTACCTTTCCTTGGCAATTGGCTAGCTTTCAAATCGCCATTAATATTCCGGTGTACCCCGACAACCATACGAGTAGAATTCTGTGTAAATATGTATGTTCTCGTTAAAAAGCTACGGAACTCAGTGGGGGCTTCCTTTTATCTATACGTGTGTCGCAAGCTTTCAAGAATTCCTTCAATCGTTGAGTTTTTGAGATATTTTCGGCCACTTGTTGACATGTGTATGTATGTATATTGGCCATAACTGGACAAATGTTGATGTCAAAGATGATCCAAAGTTTGATATTTTTTCGCATAATTATGGTCATCCGGGTTGCCTCATAAAAAAATGGTCCAATGGGGCCATGTCGTATGATCTCAGTGACCGAACTAAATGCCCTCCACGGCAAATTATGCGCCTGCTAATCCTCGGTTGGAGGAGGAATAGTCGGTAGACATAGTCAGGATTATACGTACGGATCGAAGCTCGAAAAAAAGTTGGTGGTGGGGTGTATTCGGAACAGTTGGGCATACCGTTTACCTCACGCCTTTCTGCAGTGTTTTCAGACGACTATCTCAAAGGCCGCATCAGTGGTAGAGTGTGATACGATTCCTAGTCATGACTGCCGCCCTATCTAACCTAACTTAATTCTCTGTTGCAACGAACCGTATCCATGACACTGTGAATGATCAGATGCCTTCAGTGGTTTTGTGGCCTGAGCTTTGTATGAATGGCAATGTATATCCAAATGCAAAATATACCATTTTGAGCCATAAGACGGTACCATGTTCTTAAAATGACGCGCAATCGAAAAACTTGTTTCTTGGGCCACACTTAGTTTTGAAATCCTCACCATGCTTTTCTGGTATTGTGGCTTTCAGCGTTCACGCATATATAAAAATTATAGCTGAATGGAGCGCTGGTTGTCTTAAAGGCTGGTGCAAAACCTGAGTCAAAACGTTTTTAAAAGTAAAACGTTTCATACAAATTTAAAAACGAAAATTTCTGGAATCAGAAAATTGTTATCTTGACAGAAGTCAGATCTCATCAGGTAGCATATTAATTGGTGATGGATTGCCTTTGTAAGCCATACGCTCTTGGCCTGACCAATCTAGTTTAGGTTTTTTGAAGCAAATCAGACTGCCGATAGACTTGCAAAGAAAGGAGGATCTACCCCTTTCAGCGCCGCAGAACTTTTATGTAGCATGCGAAAAAGGGCACTCTCTGTCCTGGTGAGACAGGAGGAAGAGGCTCAAAGAATCGCTTCCAGTCCAAAGGATTTTTCGAAGCATATCAACTAAAATGCCTTACGTAATTTATGAACTTATCCAAGAACCACTTACAGGGCACTGCAGGCTGAACTATCATCTGGGCAAACTGTAAGGCTTCTAGAAGAATATCCATTTTAACATCTCGGTTTCTTAATTATTTCTTACCTCGCAAAAACGAGTTAAAAATTGGATACCGAAAATAATGGATTTTGTGCTGTTAATCTGTTGCTAGCTATTACCTAGTACCGCTTCCGAGACTAATTCTCATTTTACCTACATATTTAGATTCGACATTTCAGATAATTGCCTTAATTTCTTCCCGTAACCGGTTAATAATAGCTTTATCTAAAATAGCTTGTTTACAATCTATTTGTTAATATTTAGTTATTATATGTATAATAGTTCATAACACTTCCAAAGCTGGTGATACCATTAAATTAACATAAAAATAATGGAATGCACATAAAATCGAAAATGTAAATCATTTGTACTATACCACACATAATCACAATACACAGTGGCGCATTTCGAAGTTTTTATTACTACACGTAATCTTTGTTTTCGTAGAATTCTTTCAAACTCGTTTCCTATAGTTAAGGCTCAGTTATTAATTAAAGTTACATTACTTAACCCAAGATTTGGCAAACCTGTTGAAATATATGAAAACCGATTCTTAGTTCAAATTCGAAATTTTAGAATCCTAAGTTTATTTTAAGAAAAAACAAACAAAAAATTAATCCTAGACTAGCTGAGCTTTTATGTTAAATTTGAATGGCTGTTCTTATCCCAAATTGGAACCAATCGGAAATAACCATGGAGCCTCGAAAATCGCATACCTTTTTCAGACATCGTCATCTCAAGTTTAGCTAAGGTTGCGCAGTGGGAGATAAAGTGTTCAGCGTTCTCAATTTTCTTGTTGTAGGAATAAATTCGGTTGTAGTCTTTTGCTGAGAATACCATGCTGCTAGCATGCATCCGCGTTAATCGGATGATATGATAGGACTGGGATCGATAACGTACCTCTTTAAGCCTACCTGGTCGCATATGTTCCCAACAGAAGTCGAATAATTCCACAAAAAGTACCGAGAGTCCTACTTGGAACTGATATTTAACTATGGCTTCTATATACTTATGGTTATGGTTAACAGGTCAAAACTCATTGGGCTCTATTTGCGATGATAATCCTCCTTTTGTAATTAAAAGAAGTTTTGCTTTGCTCCATTCTAACGACGAATACCGCATATGATGAAACGATGAGCTATATGACCTTTACAACGACATGGAAGAAAGGATATATAAACAGACTTACCTTTCTACTGATATCGAAATAGTTAAGCTGAAAATCATGCCTTGAAGAGAATGATAAAACGGAAAACGTTTTGTGTTGTGTTGTGCTCCGATTTATTTATAGTTTGCGTAAATTAACAAAGAAACAAGTAATTTTTAAGTAAACAAGTAATGCAACTGCTTTCCGATAAAAAACGAATTATCGAAATCGGTTTACGTGGTCCAAAGTTATGCGGTAACATTTCGAAGTCGTTTAAAACTATATGTAGCTCAGAACTTTCACTGCTGATTTATAAAGCTGTTATTTATTTTCATATTTTCAATAATCATATATACGCCATCTGTAAGTTATTTGCATTATATGTGGCTATGTGATTTTAAGGAAAAGAGGACTTAAATATTTTACAAGACTGACATATTTAGCTGGATATTTGCATTCAATAGCGTTGAGGCAACTTTTTCACTTACGAATTGGTGTAAAATATGCGCATGTGCAAGTGGATTTTTCCAGGTTAACTTTCTCCAAGTACATATACGCAAGACACTTCGCCATTGTTAAGTATAAGTTTAAATTTTCATGGCATACTCTACTTTTGACCCACTGTATTCACTTTAGTAAATATGTATATAACAAAAAAAAGTGTGTCTTTTGACAAACATCGGGGGACACGCGTCACCTGCTGCACCAAATCCCAAAATATGGGTTTAGTTAACTGGACTGTAGATCGGAGCTGGAGCTGACATTATTCACGCCAAACGCCCGCTCATGCCGTCACGCTGCTTGCCTGTCTGCTTGTCTGCTAAGCCGATATACTCTTTCATTATCTACCCCATTCAGCTGCATCTGCACCTTTCATCAGTTGGTATTGTTGCATTTAAAAACTTGCTAAATTAGACATTTCTGCTTTTGGTCATAAAAGTAAGTCCCTAAATGAGTATGCAGATAAGTGGATACAAATACAAAAAAAAAAAAAAACACAGACACCTCAGTGGAAAAAAAATGTATGCATATTTTACGTTGGGCAGTTTATCAGTCAGAAAGGCGTTTATAATTTGTATTTGTATTAATTGTTATTTTTTTTCTTTATTTCTTAATTTAAAGTTTGTATGCTGTTGAATGATTTTCTCGATTGCCTGTTATTTGTTAACTGTCGCGCTCGGTTATTTTGCCGACATATAAAAAGTGCACTATTGTCTGTGATGATTAACAGTTACATTTGAAATTTCACATTGTGAAGACTTAAGGAGGTGATCCTCGTAGTTTGCACGGGTTTTTGATAAACTTCAACCAAATCGAAGATGCGCGTGTTGGTGGTGAGTGAGCAGTGAAATGAAGTAAAACTAAAAATAAATAAATCACACTTAGGGTGTGATAAATAGTATGAACACACGTTGTGTTTGACAACAGTGAAAGTTATTAAAGTAGACTTCCATGGGTGGCTGCATCTCGATAGGTGAAAGAAACATGTGAGAATTTTCGAGAGCTCCCGCGTAGCCATCCAGAGAACTTGAACATTAACAGAGATCAGAGCCTAGAGATAGAGACCAGGAAGCAAAGGCAAAACCAGGGACAGAGACCAGGAAGCAAAGGCAAAACCAGAGACAGAGACCGGGAATCAGAAGCATAGATAAAGACCACAGAGAGAGTCCAGGGACCGCGATCAGAGCCCAGAGTCAGAAATATAGGCTAGAGCCCAGAGAAAGTGAAAGTGACCAGACATAGGGACTCAGATCAAAAACCAGAGAGAGCAATAGAAGCGAGATACAGAAACCAGACACCGAGAATAGACAAAGGATATAAGAACAGGAAATTCGTGGATGATAGTTTAATAAACCTCTGTCCGGTTATGTTGAAAATTTGGGAAAACACAATGACACACAAGAGCTGTTGAGGAAGCCTTGGGTAGTGTCCTTAAATAATCACTATCGAGTATATTATTTATATTCGATTACATATATGATATTGGGATTGCCTCTGGTCGAGTTTGGGATCCAGGATTTACCCTTGTGGCTTCGTAAAGTTAGGTCTTTAGGTAATCAATAGCTGTTTGATCGAAAGAGGGAGGTGCTTGAAACAGTTAAAACTCTTTGACCGAATGGTTTGGTGGTTCATTATCAGTACTCTTGTATGATTCGGCGTCCAAAGTAAACCAATTCATCTGCGCACGCCTTGTCGTATCAGAGAGATTATGAGAGAGAGAAAAAAGCTAATTTAACTGATGGAGCTTCAGTCAAATAGCTTTAAAGTGCAGAGAAGCTGTAAAGAGTTTAGCCCTCTACAGACAGTGTGGGCAGAGCTCTGAAATTTGTACTGTGTGAAGGAGCGCTTCAAATCACCGCATCAGAAAATAAGGACTAATGAAGTCATGTGAAAATGGTACCGAAAAACTGTACAAATAGTAAAGAGCAAATCGCCAAAACTACCTCTAGCTATGTCGGGAAAGTCGGAGATAAGGACAATTAGAATATTGGAAAACAGAGCAAAAGTCGGCAGGGTATTCAGTTGCTATGCTCCGTCTAGTAAGTATGAAAGTAGCAATAGCGAGAGAAGCCTGGGGAAAATATTCGCATATGCATACAAGTATATTCGCCGGGACTTCTACGCGTCTCAAACAAATTATATACAGCAGAAAACCTACTTACGAATTTTCTTCCAATTAGGTATCCAACGTTTCCAAAACGATCGCAGAATAAGGGTTCGAACCAGATGCCCTTCCGTTTCTTCGTTGTAGAATGTTACGCCGATACCTTATCTGAAGTCCATCCTAAAGCTTAAGCAGATGCTACTCATAACAAAATAGTTGCGGCCAGCTTTTGTAACGGCTATGTTCAGACGTACTGCCAATACCTCCCGAACCCAGATTTATTGATGGAATGGTGGAAATATCTTAAATCGAGGCGTGTGGAATAGACTGATATTATTACATAAATCCTGTTACTTTACGATGAAAAAATTCATAAGCGTTCGTGTTTTAAGAAATTTCTTGTGGATGAATATTTGTACCTAAGGGGAGCTGGTAGCAACGGACGAAAGCCTGTGTATACATCCTCAAACCCACCAGTACTGTGCTCTAAAACCAGGGAATGTAGTTAATCCATGTTTCTCTGCATTCGCAGGAAGTAGAGAACTTTAAGAAAGATTTCGTCGTGTCGTTTGAAAGAGAGAAAATAAAATAATATTAAACTTTATTTAGCTAATATTTTGAAAAACTCAAACTCTAAACCTCACTTACGCTTCTCTTTTCAGTTATCACTGTTGGTTGGTATAGCTGCAACGGCTCCACAAGGATACAATTACCAAGTGCACATCGGACCAAATGGTGGCGGGGATTTCACATATGAACAACTGCAACTATTGCAACAATTTGCTAATCAACAGGAACAATCATCGGATCAGCATCAAGTTCTCACTATTACAGAACCGCCTGTACCTGTGCTCTCTCAAACAGTAGCTCAACCTACCGACAATTTTGCCGCGGCGTTACAACAGGTACAACAACTGGTGAGAAATGAGCAACAGCAACTAACGAAACAAGAGCTTGTCAGTCAAACAGTGTTGTCGCAACAGCAAACTCAAGAATTGGCTCAGCCAGTTCAGCAACAACAAATTCCAAATACAGTGGAACCGCTAATAACATTTGTACAAATACAGCCACAGCAACAAACTTTATTTCAACCACAACCTGAACCACAACTACAACAGGCACAGCAACAGCCACAATCTGGAACTCAAACACAACTGGAGCCAGTTGTACTACAACAGCAAACTGAGCAACAAACTCAACAACAGCTTCAACCACAATTTCAGACTCAACAACAAATGCAACCGGAGCTCCAACCTCAAGCTCAACCACAGCTAGAACCCGTGCAGCAACAGCAACAGTCAGTACAATATTCCTCTGCTCAACCACCTCCACCGGCTGTGGAACCAGCACAATACCAGCCTACAACTGTATCTGTCGAAACTCGCGTACCAGCGCAATACAACAAGGAATTCTATTATCTTTCAGCACCACAAGAAGACAATGAATTGCCACATGACTTCGAAAGTCAACTGAATAAAATCAAAAAGAAGCTACGCGTTCTCTTTATCAAAGCACCTGAACAGAATGGTCTTGAGAGAGCAGCTCTGCAATTAGCCAAGGAGGCACAGAACTCACAAACTGCCATTTATGTGCTGACGAAGCAACACAATGCCGAAGATTTGGCTGATAAATTACAACAACAGCGCGTCACTTCTCCGCAAAAACCAGAAGTTGTGTTCGTAAAGTATCGCACACCTGCAGAGGCCGAACAGGCTCAGCGCACCATTCAAGCGCAATATGAATCGCTCAATGGCCCCAATCACTTCAATTACGAAGGTGTTGTACCGACACACAATTTCGTTGGCTCCCTCGCCGATATTGAGCCACGCCAGCGTCCTGCGAAGAAGAGTGCGCCTGCGGAGGCAACTACAGTATCGCCGGTGAAATATTTGCCGCCTGCAGAGTAAAAATAGTTTTAATTTATTTGATAGTTAATTTATCTATGTATATTTAAATTGTGGTAAAATAAGCACCTAACAGTACCATAATTCAATTAAAATAATATATATATGTATATATTTTTTTTAAATGATCTACAATTTATTTCAACAGTGTTATGGAGCTTTATACAATGATTTGTTTTTAAGAAAAATGAGAAAAGCAACAAAGTCTAAGCAAGATATTTGTTGATTTTGGAGATCATCTCATCTGCTCATCAGACTTCTCGATGTGTAAGCAGCTTAGCTCTCGGTATTGGTAGAATTAGAATTACCCAATTGAAAATGCTTAACTGCTTCTCGTGTTACCTGGCATAAAGTCTGTAATTGCTTTTTCTGTGAACTATTTCAGGATGATTTCTGGACTAGTAAGAATTAAGGGCTAAATAGGACCATTCCAGGACAGCTTCAGGACTATTTCAGGGTCATTTCGTGAATAAATCAGGACTCTTTAAGGAAAATTTATGGACTAGTTAGGGATCATTTTGGGATTAGTATGAGCCCATTTTGGGACAGTTTCAAGACTTAATCGAGATCATTTCGAGACAAGTTCAAGCTTTTTTCTGAACTATTTTGGGATAAGTTCTGGCCCATTCGACGACCGGCCCAGCATTTTTTAGACTAGTTCAGAACCATTTTTTT
>NW_023458558.1:27490532-27533386 GCF_013731165.1 Rhagoletis pomonella
CGTGCTAAAGTTCTGAAATACTTTAGAGGGGAATTTAACATTTTACCGGCATTTGTACGATAAATTGTAGAAATTTTTTGCAAATTTAACCGAAAGTGCATCTCGTATTTGAGATATCTTTTAACTATTTTTTAAATTGATGTAAAATTTTTGAAACCACTTCAAGGTTTAGTTTTAACCAACTTCAAAAAATGAAAAGGTTATTAATTCGTTGGATTTTTTTTTTGTATTTTACCGCATAACCTTGATCCGCGTTAACCGATTTCTTTAATTATTTTTTTTAATGGAAAGGTGTTACCTCAGAGATGGTCCCATAAAAATTTGGTTTAGATTTTATTATTGGATCATTAAGAAATCAACGATAATCTTAAATATTTATATTAGAATTGAAGTCGGTTTTGCTTTTGCTTAAAAATTACTTATTTTGTTTAATCTCAGATAAACGAGAATCATCATAAAAAATAAAAATAATATATTTTTAAATTACACATAAAAAAATAAGATAAATAAAAATGTATATTAAAACTACAAGAAAAAAGATTAAAGATATAATATACAATATATTTCCATTTGCTAATTTACGTCAACTACCCCAAGCAAATTTTGATTTCAGTGACGAATAAATTTTAATAGGTATCACAATTTTCATTATATTGCAACCACATATGTAGCTAAGAACAGAAATTCAATTTTAGCTGAAAATTAAATTTTTTGACTGTAGAAGCAAAGCCGGGTATGTAATAAAAATGCCACTCCTTTCCCTGACTTTGTACGATATATCGTACAAATTTCAATTGAACGTGGACCACGCTAGACATTTTTTCTTAATTTTATTACTATTTTAGACAAAATAGTCGTGAAAAATATAGTTTTTATTTTATCGGGTGACTAGTGTGGAAAATGGTAACAATGGGCTAAGGAAAATTCCCTATTCAACTAAAATTCCTAATCAACTGGCGTTTGTTAATTTTCTTGGGAGCAATTTTCATCCTTCTTATGAGCAATGCGCTTATTAACTGACTTCAAAACAAGTAATTTTAAGCATAAAAACCTTCACTTCTCAAATAAAAATTTAAGAGTATCGTTAATTTCCTCATGATCCAATTACCTTTCCTTTAAAAAAAATTCTAGAAATCGGCTAAAGTGGTCAAAAGTTATGCGGTAACATACATAAAAGAATAAGTAAAAATAAAAAATAATATATTCCTTCTCCTTTTGTTGAAGTCGGTTAAATAAGAGAAGGTTAATTCGTCGGGATATATATATTTTTTATGTATGATACCGCATAACTTTGGACCACGTCGACCGATTTCTATGATTATTTTTTAAAGGTTTTACCTCAGAGGTGGTCCCATTCTAATTTGGTTCAGATTCGATCATTGGATCATTAAGAAATTAACGGTACTCTTAAATTTGTATATGAAAATTTAAGTCTGTTTTGTTTTTTGGTTAAAAAGTTACTTGTTTTAGTATACGGGAATTCCCATGGTGGCGCACGTGACAGTCGTACGATTTCAATGTGATACAAAAAAGGAATACCATTTGTTTTCCTTAACTTTTTTGGGCCATTGTATAGCACATAATTAGCTCTATATTTAACCGAAAAATGAAATCAATCGAACTGCTTGGTCCTGAAATGTAAGCATTTAAAGCGAGTGTCGTTACGTGACAAAAAATGGAAGTTGATTTTTTCTTTTCTTACAAAATCGCAAAACTCTGCGAAATGTGGATGGCTATTTTCATGAAACTTATTTTAATATGATTTGGAGCAATTCTAGTTGTTTTTAGGGTTTTTTGAATTAATGCAAATTGTTTCAATTCTCTTTTACAACCCCAAGTGTGAAACGTGACGTGACGTGGCGTCACGTGACATAAATTTCTATCGTTATATTCTTGTTAATATTGCTTTTAAATGAATTTTCAACGCAAATAAAATATATATTTTATGTAGAATATACATTATGTTTTGACTTCAGCGCCAATTCAGGGTCAATTTATTAGAAATCTATGATTTATTATGTTTCAACCACATACGCCAAATTCGAACCAAATCGGACCATAAATACGGTTTCTCGAAATATCTCGACCTTGGCACCACCTATGAAGACCATTTTATGCAAACATGATTCTACTTACATAGCCAGTATATATTTATTAAAAAGCAGACAAATCGGCCCGTAAATACGTTAGATATAAAACTTTTATTTTTTTTTGTCGTGGTGGACCTTCCGCTGGAAACACCCATATAGTATTAGTATAGTAAACGTATCTAATTCTTAGTATTTGCAACAATTTTTGTTTTTTTTCGCTTTCGTTTGAATTTTCACAGTTTAAACTACGTTTAAGTTTGACTAAAAAGTGCCAACTTAATTTAGACTTATTTTAACCGACAAAGAGAGTTAAACTCAAACTGAAAAACTGGCCATTACTGTTATATTATATATGAGTATATATGTATGTGTTTAAATTAAAATGTCCCTGCAGGAGGACTATTATTTGACCAAAAAATTACATCCACATCGACGTCGACAACCATAATAGGGCCGATTGTTTTCTTTTTGTTATTTTGTGGCCAAAAGTAGTTAGTTACAAGTAAGTTGACATCTGACCTTAGTTTGATAACCTCCATACGTCTGCGAAATGTAAGCCTTTTATACTTTTCTCTCTCTCTCCCGCGAAATGAAGAGGGTGGTATACATAAATATTTAAAAACTCCAAATATGTGTCTATGTGGAAAATAATTTTCATAAAATCTGTATTACCATAAAACTAAGTCAAGCACTATCGAAATTTTGAAAAAAATGTCGCTTACGTTATTTTGGCGGTTTGGGCTCGATATGTATTACAGACGCATGGTTACCTACTCAGCAACTTTCAGCGGAGATATCTAAGTAGAGCTATTGCCGAGACAACGACCCTTGACACTTTCCCGGCCATCGCATCGCCGTGGAAATATAGTTAGCCTTCTTCGAAGAAAATATACAGATAATAGTGACCTTTAGCTTCTTCCTAATCAACTTCAACTTAACTTATAGTTAGATATATTTCCCGCAGGGTAGATGTGCATATGTTTAAATCGAACATGTGTTGAATCGAACATGTGTACAGTCGCACCCGATAAATTGGTAATTCACAAGCATTCAATTCCTAATCAATACAAAGCACAGTTTTAGGCGTATCAAAAACCAAATTATATTTACTACCTCTTACATATCTGTGTTGGTATGGAATAGTAGCTTAAGCCGAAAGGCTGGCTTTAGTATAAGGCAGCATTCGCAGCATACGATTTCGAATCACTCACTGGCGCCGAGCTGTTGAAGAACTTTTGGCAAATAAAAGTGCAAGAAATTGTTCCGATACTAGCAAGTCAATATTTTTATAAGGTCTCATCTAAAAATTCCTTGTCGTTTAAAGGATAAGGGGAATGCCGCATTATACTACAGCCTGCTTCCCAACATAAGCTACTATTCCATAATAATAATCGATGTGCGCTTACAGAATATGTTAGTGTTTGGCCGAGCTTCTCCTCCGATTTGTGGCGTGCGCCTTGATGTTACCACACAAAGGGGAGGGACCTACAATTTTACGCCGACTCTGAACGGTGATTGTATTTTGATGAGAAGTTGCTTTTAATGGCCGAAATACACTCAGAGGTTTGCCCTAGCCTGTCAATGGGCGACCGCCATTAGGAATTTTTTTTTTTGTTTTTTTTTTTTTGTAGTCGGAAACTGAGCTCGAACCCGGGCACTGCGGAATGGTAGCGCGAACTGCTAACCACGACACCACACCAGTCGCATACGTATGTACATATGTATTAATGTGAAATCCGACCGTCCGGTGGCGCCAAGACCATAAATATGAAATACAATACTAACAACTTTCCGCAATATGCAAATGAATCCATTATCTTAGATGGCCATCATAGTACGCTAGTAGCTGGAAAGTCTTCTCAGAAGAAGATAAATATTATTCAGGTATACATGCAATGCATATGTGAGTATGGCTGTTCATTTGAAAATGCTAGAAAAGATGTGGTTTGTTAAAAGTTATAGCTTTCCTTCATTCCTAATATACATACACATTTTATATTTCATTTTATTTTCAGGCAGTAGTAGGGTCCATTAAACAGCTAGCAGCAGCAGCGTTGCAATTTTGATTTTTTTTCACTTGAAATGGTCCCTGAGTTGTCATTTTGTGTTTACATTTTACATTCTACAATGTCAAATTTTGATTGCCTTTTTGACATTTTAGATTACAAAGTCATCAACAAACAACTATATATGCAGCTTGTTATATTTTCTCTAATGCTGCTACCTATTATTGTGCCTTGGTCAGCAGCCTTATATTTGTCCCTCTGATGTAACCATTTCGCCCATTCCAATTATCCTTGTTTTGCACCAAGTCCTTTATTCAACCAGAGACCATTGCGTTTCGCTAAAGAGGAACAAAAAACTGTGCTGTTGTCAAAGGATTCCAGCTGACCAAAGCCGCAGCGAGATTATAAAAGGATTTACATATTTGTTTATAGTGATACAAATATTTATTAAATTTTTAAACTCTTCCATAGTAATGCTTTTGTTATTTTACATGCAAATTTATATCATTACAATGCTTTCATACATATCTATATACATACATACGTATAGTTATTATCCATATCTCACTTCAGCTTTTCGCGAATCAAGGTGCCAAACCCATTAAACGATAACGCCTTTCGTTTTTTGACGATGTAAGTATTGTAACTTGACCATTTCATATTTGGTAAAAATAGCGGAAAATATTTTGAATTGAGTGTAAAGTTGCGAACGTGATATGAAAAATTCTGCAATAAAATGGAGAATAAGCAATTCCTGAAGAATAATAGCATACTTGTTCATTTATAAGTATACACATTAAAAAAAGGATTTCTAAGCCCTCTGAAATCTGTGAGACAGTTTCAACGCATATACCTCTATTTAACCACCCAATGCTAAAATGGGAAATCACCCTTTCCGATCATTAAAAGAATTCTTAAGCCCGGGCTAAGGGCGGCCAATATGGGAAAAAATACACTGATGGTAAAGAAACACGCACAACGCAAGAAATATATGTGTTATCTCAATATAGTGACACTTAATTCCTAAAAGCTATATGGTTGTACAAACAACCAGGTACAAAGACCTTTTTACTGGGTCTAGGGCCAACAAGACTGCAAATCCGCCACTGATTATGACCGAACGAAAACATTCCTGTAGCGAATGTCATGCAGTCAGTGCTTTGCACCGGATAATGGGGAAACTATCTTCACGTTGTAGAATCGTACTTAGGCTATTGAAAATTCTGCGTTACTTTTTTTTTAAGTACTACCAAAATATATTTTTTTACTTCTTACTATGTTAATCTTTATAAATACGAAATCCAATTCGCTGATAGTTTTTCAGCGTAAAGTCATCGCATGTTTTGTGAGGCTTACCTATGGACAATGTTCTCCTTGGGGTGTAGTGTATTATGAGCTGCTAAAACCGAGTGCAGCCATTAATGGAGAATGCTACCGAGATCGAATTGCAGCGAGCATTGAACTAAAAACGTCCAGAATAGGTGACCAGACAAGAGCTACAGATTTTTCATCATGACAATTATTGACCAAGTGAAGCGAATTGCATTAAGGCCTAGGTATTTGGAAAATAGTCAATAGGAAAACTTTCCCCACCCGCCCTCATGATTACCACTGCTTTCAATCAATATAAAATGCTTTGTTCCGAATACGCCTACCTTCAGTTTAAGGTATCAGAGAGTGAGTCGATACGTCCATGGCCTCAAAAGGAGGAGCGCTTATCTCGGGGCGGAGTTAATGTGCTTCCTCAAATATCAAGAAGTATGCTTTGAATAAAACACGTTGAACCATTTTTTTTTTTTTTGTAAAGCTTCACAGTCTTGAAAAATTCTTTCAAATAGTTAGCACTAGAAAAAAATTTATTTAACTATGACACTAACAAAACCTCCGTGTATATACATTAGGGTAGGTCGGTACTTTAATGCTCTCTCCCCCTAGGATTGTTCCGTATCGCAAAAATATACCCCTACTTTTCTTTAAAGAAAAGAATGTTTAGAGGTGGCTCAAAGCAGCCGCCGCCTTAGAAATGATAAAGAATCCTTAAAAATCATTATTTTTTGATCGGAAAATTCTGATTCTCTTCAGGAGGCTCCAATAATACCCAATTGTTTATTTAATCATTTTTTAATACTAAAGATTTTTGTTGGTCCCCCATTTCATTTTCTGGGATTTTTGGCGGATCTAAAAATAAATTTTTTCAATGAAAAAGTGCATAAATAAACTATTGGGTATTATTACTGAGAATCTTCTGAAGAGAAACAAAGTTTTCTGATTGAAAAATATTGATTTTAAAGAACTCTATGCCATTTCTATGACAATTATTTTTTCCCATATAAATATTTAAAATTTTCAACGCTTTGAGAGGCCTCTAAATATTGTTTGATTTCAAAAAAAAACAAAGAGGTCTATTTTTTCGGTATGGAACAATCCCAGCGTGTGAGTGTATAAGAATTCCGACTTTCACATGGATTTTTGGACCACCCTAATATACGTAGGTACATACATATACATATATGTAGGTTTATAAAAATACGAATATTTCAAATTGCAAGCTTTCATAAGTGCTGCTATAGTTTTTTCCTTACTTACTTACACTTTTTAGTGGACACTCTAGCGGAAAATTCGATATTCTACGAAGCTCATCGGTCACCAAACGAAAGAAAAAGGAATCGAAGCGACGATGTAATGCTTGACAAAAATCAAATTCACCTTCATGAAATTTCATAACGCTACCATTACGTTCGCCGAGCAATGTGCTGTGCAACTTAATATCGCTGACATCCTTTGTCAGCATTAAGTTATTGTTTACTACCATTTCATTAGTGGTTTTATCCTTTTTCAGGGAGCAATTGAATAATTGTACCAAAGACTCCTCATAAATTAGACACTCGACACGCTGAATATGCGCGATAACTCTGTGCTACAAAAAAAAGTTTTACTTGGTAATTGGAAAAGCTACTACAAATATAGAATATTCAGTTAATTAATATTTGATTTGTGTGACTTACTCCTCGAGCCGATTCGATTTCGAGTATTTTCAAAAGTAACGTCAAAATTATTTGTATTAAAATACCCTTATTTACAGTGATCCGCATTTTTTCGTATATACCTACATATATCAATCGATGGTTAAAAACTAACGAAAGATTGGCACTAACTAAATCATGTACCCATTTATATTTAATTATATGAGTGTGTATGTATTACACAATTAAATTCCAATTAATGACTGCCTTGGATTATAAAAATTTCATATATATAATATAGGTATATTAGACTGCATCACCAAAAATAGTTGCAGTTTTCTGCCGGGATTGCAAAATTTATTATATTTGAAGACGTCTACCAAAATATTTTGGAAAAATATTAAGATTTACGTGAGCTGGACAGATTTGAAAATACCTCCAAAAATTGAGTTTTTTATGAATAAAAGAAGTTTCTTAAAGAACTTTTTGAAAAATATCTCCTCAGAAAACGAATAAGGTCGAGCTTAAAAATCTGCATAAATATATTTACAAATCTTTTCAACGGAATCGTAAAAATCAGATTTTTGATGCTATTTTTTTTAATTTTTTTTTCAAAGATTGATTAACGAAAAACTTTAATAACTGGGCCAAAATTACTGCGATTTGGATTTATGGGGTATCAGTAGAAACATACTTTCCCAGTCTTTTTATTTCTTTGCAAAAAAGGCTTACTAACGTCCAAAGTTTTTTTTTCCAAATACCAATATATCTTAATTCAACTTGTAATGGCACTTGTTCATCCTAACTTTCCCTTTAAACCTTTGAATGACTTTATTATGCTTCCAATGTTACCACAAAAGTCTGAATCGGAATAGGTTAGGTTCAATTGTTAACACAGCATCAAAAATCTCATTATTACGATTCCGTTGAAAAGTTCTTTACATTTTTTTTAACATTTATATGCAAATTTTTTAAGCCTAAACCTTTTTGTCATTTAAGGGGATTTTTTTCAAACAAATTTTTAAGAAACTATTTTTATTCATAAAAAGCTCAATTTTTGGAGGTATTTTCAAATCAGTCCAGCTCACGTAAATCTTAATATTTTTCCGAAATATTGTGGTGAAAATCTTAAAATATAATCGATTTTATAATTCCGATGGAAACACAGTACCGATTTTTTTTTTATGGGGAGTGATGCAGTCTAATGTATATTAAAGTATTCCCCGCTTAATTGTCCCCAGGTTAATTGATTTCCTCTCTTATTTGAATAACAAAACAAAAAATATTTCAATAAAAATCCATGTATATTTTTCCGTATAATTGAACCCAGTTAATTGGTTTCCCCTTATAATTGGTTAAAAAGAGGTGGTGGTGGTGAAAAGAGATATACCTTCGATTTTCCCCGGTTAATTGTTTTTTTACGTTCACTGTTTAATTAAACGAGTATCGGTCAATTGATTCCCCAGTTAACTGAACCGAAAATTGTCCAATTTTTTAAGTGCAATCAAGCGGGTAATACTGAATAGTATATTGCATATGAATATGAAAATGTGCTCTGCCCAAATAAACACGGGATGAAAATTAAAAAGGTATTTATTCTGAAGTTTAATTACATTTGTCAGTTTAAACCTAGGCTGAGCGACTGAGCGAATTAAAACTTGATGTTGCATAAAGCCCGTGTAAATTTTAGGTTAATATTTAATAATAGGTCAAACAGATTTAAAAAAAAAACTCGAAAAATGGAGTACATTTATTTGCCAGTTGTATGTGCAAGAATCTATATCTTAAAGAAATATTTTATTTCTGGTGGCTACAATAGCTTTGTAGAGGCAATTATTTAGATCCTTGTCAAAACTCTTTAATTATTCAATATGCCTTCGATAACTTTCAAAACATAAATTCTTGCATGGGTACAAGGTTTTTTCTCTTTTTGGCATAAATACAACTAACGAAATTTATAAAAGCTCAAAATTGCATTGAATTTTTCAAGAAAATGTGTACTTAGTTAACTTTCCATGCGGCGCGCGTGCTGTCGCGAGTATCCAGCTTGGAGCTATTGGAGGCCCAGTGTCTCTCAAAACCACATACTTAACGGGTGTGAATAACTTTTTTTTTAACTACTTTTAGACATACATATATATATAAAGGGTATACCACCATCAAAGATGGGACATTTATACAGCAAAAAATTTGTTAATTTTTTTAAATTTAAATAAACAACTCTCGGCAAATCTGTATTTCTATAAAGCCACAGCTAGTTCAAAAATTCACAAGTTATTACCAAATACGAAACAAATTCCAACTTAATTTTATATGGTTAGTTACTAAATGCCAGCTAATTTTTTTCAATTTTTATAAGGCTAATTTTGCTTCAATTAGGAGTTTAATTGCTGAAATGCTCTCAATTATCTAATTGGATGCCAAATTTTTTAAATGCAATAATTAGCCGGATTGGTAAAAGTTGTATATGTCAGAAAGATTACTTTTAAAGGACAGGTATTCAAATAAAGGGCAAAAGGTCAGCACGCAAGAAAAAATTACTATAATTTCAAATAAAGTACGGATGGTCACCGTATATATAGGTAATAGACCGATCCACGCCACCTATCACCTATCGCAGACGAAGAGCTCGAGTTGCTTCGTGTGACTTGAGATCCAATTTGAATACGATGCCCCGACGACACTACCTCTATATATGCCCACTCACATCACCTCATCTATTGCTATTTATCTAGATTTATAGCTCAATTCTGTATCGGTGACAACAGTTTTTTTTTTACTGATAAATTTAAACTTTTTCGCAAATTTTTCCGTAATAAAAACTGTGACAAGAATTTGTCACTCATACAGAATAGAGCCGTTAAATTTACAAAAATGTTTAGGTTCCATTTTCAATAAAATAAATATTTAGTATGTTTAGATTCCGGTATAATATAAATAAACTAGGTAAAACCCCACAGCAGCAGTACTAACAAAACAAGAATCTCCTATCACGGGCGCGACAACTTTTTTCACCGGTTGGACACGTAGAATTTTCTCCATGAAACGGAGCTCATGCAGCCGGATGCCAACTTTTGCTGCAAGCTGACAAAATTTGTTTGCATTGTAATGCCGATAAATGGTGTGCCGATTTTCAAAGGACAGCCTTCGTAAAAGGACAGCCTTGAAAAGGACTTCCTTGAAAGAATCTGCTCCTCCTTTCATCACATTGATAATTCAATTCAATATTCAAAATATGCTATTTATGTGGTTACAATGTTTCGCACTATACATATAAATACAAACAGTTTAAATACCGCAGTAGAACAGCAGTATCAAAACATTAGGGCTGTTCATGATCTTGTGCATGTACTCTTTCATTTGCATACTCGTCGCATTTGTAAATTCACACGGTTGCCATGGCAGCAAGCACAAAATTTTTGAAATGCAATTCCAACTGCAAATCCAAGTGCATTTCCACAACATCCTGAACAGCCCTATTGTATTGATACGTTTTGGAAGTCAGCCAGAGTTGACTCGTATTAAGTAGAACAAATGCAAATAAAAATTTCACCCGGACAGACGGCAAAAATCGTGCATTTAGAATGATACCGATAGTTTTAAAACGATATTCTTCAAAACGAGTAGCAGAACCCTAGTACCGTATCGAATGTTACATTCAAATTGCAAAATTAATTGGGCATTTTCATAGTCAATTAGACGACCGCTGTGACTGAGTGGTAAGAAATGCGTACTACAACGCCGTAGGACCTTGGTTCGAGCTACATCGCCCCCCCTGCAGGCTATGGCAAAACTCTGATTGCATTTCTGCTATGAAAAAAACTTCTCATTAAAACCATTAGCGGTTCGGAGGCGGCCTAAGGTAGGATTGTTAAAATTTTCAAAAATATCGCTTTTCGATATATCGAAATGGCGAAATTGAAAAAAAATCGTCGTATCGATAATATCGTTTTTGAAATATCGATATAACGCACCGGCGATATTTCTGCGTAAAATATCGATATCTGATCTTATCGCCCCCCAAAAAATATCGCGCCGATAATATCGTATCGGAAGCAAAAAATATCGTCTATATCGTTATAATATCAACAATCCTAGCCTAAGGTTGTAGGTCCTTCCATTTGTGTTATAACATTTAGTTAAACAATTTATGTGACCTTTGACCTTAATCAAATTATTTTGCAGATGTGCCATCGATGAGTACTTTTACATTTCATTTATAATATTGTTCGCAACATCCGTACCAATTTTCAACTTGTTGCGAATTATTGCAACCTCGAAAATCTAACTTGACCGGGCTAATAATTATTATTTTTTGTACAATTGTATGTATTAAATTTTTTGCTTTATTCAATCGATGAAAGAAAAATAAAACATTCAACAAAAGAGAATCACTTTAAAACTAGTCAACAGTTAATCACGACATCACCCCGAATATCACGCGTGTGGCTTAAAACCTTCTGCCAGGTGGCAAATATGCTTGTGGTTGTGGTGGAACGTAAAGGTTGGCGGGCGCCGCGGCAGCAGCAGCAGCAGCCAGAGCAACAGGAGCTGGCGCAGCAGCTGCAGCAACAGGAGCTGGAGCAGGGGCAGGAGCAGGAGATGGTTGGCTGGCAAAGTTCAATACGGGCGCAGATGCAGCATTATGGTTGCTTGAACCACCAGGCAACGAATCATATTGTGATTGGATAGCACGTTGGGCATTCTCAGCGTCAGCTTGGGTCCTGTACTTGACGAAATGCACTTCAGGTTTGCTTGCGCTACTCTGCACTGAATTCAATCGGTTGGCCAAATCACCGATGTCAGCTTGCTTGCTGAGTACATAGATGGCGGTACGTTCATCCCCAGCAGACCTAGCTAGCTGTAAGGCAGCATTCTCGAGTCCATTGTTTTCCGGTCCCTTGATGAAGACAACGCGCAAGTTCTTCTTTACTGCGTTGGCAATTTCACCATTGGCGCCAGCATCATCGAATTCAGATTCAGGAGCTGAATAGGTATAGAATTCTTTGTTGTACTCGTTGACGGGCTGAATGGGTTCGGAGAGTTGGGCGCCGCCATGTTGTGCTTGGGTATTGGGTGAGTAGTCGTATCCTGCGGCTGCAACAGCGATCAAACAAAACATCTGGAAGTGGAAATAGAAATTAAGTTAATCACTGTTTTGTATATTAAATCTTCGCGTTCGTTTGTCGTAGTCATGTCTTTTAAATTTATATTCTTTAAATTCTATGCGTCGATGGTAACTCACCACAATCACACGCATTTTTGGTTTGAGGAGAAGGTTTGGCACTAAGCGTTTACTAAATGAGTATCGAACTGTTTGTGTCCTAACATAGCCGGCACACGCAGTATTTATACATGCGCGTACGTAGGCAGCACGCAGTACGCCTTACGCACTACGCACTACGCACTACGCACTAATTCAGCATGCATCTTCCTCAAGAGCAAAACTTGATCCATCCAGGTGGTTAATTTAATTCAATCGCTTGTAGGCCATTAGATAAAGCAAAGACAATGAGCTGGTGCCACTAACGCATTTCGATCATGTTTTATTTCATTTTCATTTTTTTTTTTGCGTCACTTACCCGTTTTGAAGTTGCATTTAAATGATTGTCTAAATTAGGCCTACGAGATCCATGAACTTATTGCTTAAACTTAGTTTTTATGTATGTATGCAGATGATTTTATTAACTACGGTTTGGTGTATAAGATTAAAAACTATAGGCAAATTATATGCTAAATCGTGAAAAATGGATTGTAAACTTTGAAGAAAATATGTATGTAGTATCAAAATGGTCGAATTTCATTTTGGTTTCCAATTACATATATGTATGTATGAACATATTTACTGCCACCAACTTGACGGAATTTGCATTTTTATCCAATTCGTATTTACCCACTAAAAATGTACATATATATTTATATACGCATATTTTTTCATATAATTACACATGCATGCGTTTACATTTCCAGCAACTGCTTTTGCCACTGAAATAAAAAAAGGAAAGTTACCCTGTACGGAAACGCCGAACTGGTGAACCAATTTTATAGTTCCGTACTAGATCTTTATTGCCAAAAACGAACAAGTCCGATAGCAACTAGATCGTGAATTAAGAAATAGTTTGAAACTATCGAAAAAGGCATGCATCGGAGGCTTCTTTACTTTAAATTGATTTTTCTTGGCGGGTTTTTCGTTCAAATACGCTTCCTGTCTGCATTTCGCAGATGCTTTTTCGTAGTTTGGTAATACAACAGAAAAATTGTGTTAGCATTTTAACATTTTGTTCCCTTCTGGAATCTAACCAATAACAAACAGCAAACACCTCTGCAAATTCAGCTACAGCCGAAGGTATGTAAACGTGTTTTCAAATCTGTTTAATTGACATTATTTCCAACAAATTTGATTTCAGATTGAAAATAATAAAAAAAAATTGCTACCATGGTAAAACCAAAAAGAATCTGTTTGAAAACATCATACTACTTTTTCATCTGTCGATTTTATAACTGGTTCGGAACTATAAAAACGGGGTGCAAAGCGAACTAGATCCCATCTGTCGAATTTAGAACTGGGTCCGAACTATATAAAAGGTAGTGCAGCGGGGGAAAATTTCCAGTTTTTTGCATGCAAAAGAGATTTATCGCGAACCAGTAATGGGTCTATATGTACTAGAAGCGCACCAGTTCAGAACTGGAGACTTTCCCACAGGGTATACAAATGCCGGTATGTAGCTGTAAGTATCTATTGATGACTACGCCATTTCGTTTAATTTCAATGGTTTAAAGTGGTATCTATATGTACCTACATAAGTATGGATGTATGTGATCGTACGCTTCTTTCGCGAATTCGCCTTTGTATCTTCCGGTTTGGTGAAAATTTTCAACCAATAGCAATAGTTGGTACACAGGTAGTAGCAAGGTAGTAGCAGCAGGGCTGTTGTTTTGATTTTTTTCTATTACGTGAAAAATCTGAACTGTCAAACTTTGCTACATTCATATACACATTCACATACACATCAATTAGCTTCCTTCTTGCTTGCTTTTGATTGGGCGAACGTGCTTAGATTTCTTTCTGTTTTGACATTCTATGTTTCTCAAGCAACAACAAAATACATGGCAGGGTTGTGTCTGCTCTACTGCTATTATGTTTAATATGCCTTGGATGGTACTGCTTTCTTTTTTTAGTTTTATTTCGCGAAACTTTTATACGTCTCTCCTAAAACTATGCGTCAGTTCAACAATAACTTCGCTTTGAATATATGTATTTCGTAGCAATATTAACCCTTTGGTGCATCACCAATAGCATAGGATAGCATATGGGACTTATGTCAAGAAGCAACCACTAACTTTAAGGGTGACTTAATTTTGTTTATGAATATGCCCCATTATTTTTAAAGATGGCGTTTTTTGGCTTTATATATATATATATTTTTTTTTTCAAGAGTAAATTGAGTATATTCACGTGTAATAGAACCTAAGTGTATAAGTTTTCAGTCCAACAGCTGACTCTATACTAAAGTCGTGATATCAACCAAATAAAAACAAAAACCAAAATAAAAATTTTATTTGCAGTAGACGCATTACCGCCTGAAATTAAAGCGCTGCCCAATCATTATATCCCGACCTGCATTCACCACAAACCCCGCACGAAATTCTTAAGCCGAATTGACTAGGCTCGGGGAAAAGTCCAGTCCCTTAAGGGCTTAACTGTCTTTATGGTCGAGTCCAAGATGGAACGCGTATTTGGTGCAGGGGGTTTCATGGAGCAATATAACCTAAAGTTATCCCTTCACCTATGAGAATGCAAGCGTTTTTCAGGCTGAAACGTTTGCAATAAAGGAGACAATAAGCTACAACAAAGAGAATGCACCTAACATTTATTGGTTACCAGACACACAGTACGGCCTATCGAAGTTGGGAACAAGTTCACCTTTTGATATATAAGACCATTCGCTCTTAGGTTCTAGATTAGGAAACGTGATATACTCGAAAGACCTTTCATTGGGTCTGCGTTTAAGTTTGCCGAACTACGTCAGAGCTCGCAGCAATAAAAGAGGCTTCACTTTAGCTTATTCACTCCTTTAGTTTAGCAGTTATAAGTCCAATGAAATTCTGTGAAATCTCGGCAACAATTGCTGAAGAGAGAGAATGCTGAAAATTTACTACGCACCCTGCCTGACGTCAACTCTTTTTACCAAGGCAAGTAAAAGATGGTCGGAATGAGCCAAGCGTATGACCATCCGTAAAACCTCGTTCAATTAGAATAGGCCTGACGCCAGTGGCTTCGGCTGCAGCTGCCGTGACGAGAAAGAAGTGGAAATTCTCCGTCACTAGGTTGCGCTATCGAGTACTAAAACACGCTCATTTCACAATCACATCTTTGAGCTTTTGGCTGCCCTAAGTTTAGCATGGACTAATGACATAACCAAATGTTTCTACTTGCAGGCGAGTGGATGGGAACAAACTCGAGTTAGACGTTTTTGGGCCAAATAGTATTTTTTTGAAAAACTTCGAATCCTGAACTCCGATAACGCGAGTGCAAATTGAAGTATCTCAACGAAATCGGTTTCCTATTTCGGCCTTAATCCTTCTTCTTTTTCCTCTTCTTCTTATTTAGCGTTGTAACCGCCTATGCGATTTTGGCCGAGCTCAACAAAGCACGCCAGTCGTTTCTCTTCTGTTCGCCGATTCAAAATGCAACTGAAGCCAAGTCCTTCTCCACCTGGTCTTTTCATCGCAATGGGGGCCTACCTTTTCCTCTGCTACCACCAGAGGGGTATTCCGAGTTGAATACTTTCAGAGCTGGGGCATCGGAGTCCATTCGAACGACATTGCCAAGCCAGCGAAGCTGCTGTATTTTAATTCGCTGCACTATGTCTATACACGCCGTCGCCAACGCGTAGAGGTCCGTAAATCTTCCGCAAAATATCTCTTTTGAACACTCCAACAGCCGCCTTATCGGACGTTGTCATTTTCCACGTTGCGGCGCCATACACAAACACCGTCATGATGAGTGACTTATGGAGTGTTGTTTTTGTACGTCGAGAGAGGACTTTATTTCTGAATTGCCTACTCAGTCCAAAGGTAGCACTTGTTGGCAGGAGTGATTCTACGTTGTATTTCCCTGCTTACCACCTAGTTATGATAAAATGTGTTAATCTCAATAGCTGATTTAATCTCACCAAGTAGGGTAGGTTCGACCCTATTAAGCTGGCATTTCAGGGTACTATTTTATATATATATAAGGAAAATTTGAAAGTTATGTCTATGAACATAATTTGCTTGTTCGAGAGTCAGACTGATAGCGTTCTTGGTAGAGCTTAAACGACTCTTCTCGGAGAAAGTGCTTATTCAGACAACTTTAAATTCCAAAACATTATATTAAATTTTATGAATTCGTGCGCCGGGTATACAAAGTTCGGTTTCGCCCGAACTTATGCTTCTTTATTTGTTTTTTATTTAAATTTAGTAACATCTATGTTGTGCTCTGTTTTTGAGATTCTAACGGTGTCTGATGGCAGACTCGGAATGAGACAGGATCATTCGAGATTTTGTATGGAGTAGAAATTGTGTTGGGCTGTATAAAAGATATCAAACTTTAGTGCACTCATTTTACTTACATATCGGTGGTCCTCTGCAATAACGACACAATTTAAAATTCTAAAAATAAAAAACCTTACTATTGTTAAGTGGTTCATGCCTCTAATCCTTGACGAACTCATGTGTAACCTTTATTACTTACCTTGGCAATCCTAACTACTAACTTACGCATACGATTTTGCAAAAACAATTTATTTTTATTCCTAGAATAAATGAATAACATTTTGCTTGGTTCGTTGTTTAATATTTTTCAAACAAAAGTTAGACCAATACAACAAAAAAAAAACATAATTAAACTTGTATATTTGGGTTAAAGGCGGATTAGCGCGTCTATCAAACGTATTTTGTATACATAAATCATTATTATTTAATAAACCATAAATGACACATTTAAAACACATAAAAAACCAACGCAGCATTTTGAATAATAGGTGTTTTGACTTATAAGTTGATGACTAGTCATAATGTTATAAGCGGTCGCTTCAGTGCTGATTAGCATAATAATTTCTGGGATTGGTGAATGCCATACTAAAATTGTATATACATAATCGTACATATAACTCCGGCTAGATGGAAGGTTCTGACAAAATATTTTTTTTATTTTAGCTTTTATTTCAAAATAGATTGATTAAAAGAAAACTACTGATAAAAAAAATATTCCACACAAACAGGGTTGAAATTTTGAAATTCCTGCCCGTATTTTGTTTGTAAATTTTTTCAAGTTTCATAAATTGTGAGTATTATAAACTTAATAATAATATCACTTGAATAATATGAAAACAACAGATCGGATTATTTTCTTTCCCATATGTTTACCAATGTAATAAAACTTCAAATCAAAAATCATTACCAGTGTGTGTGTGTGTTGGTGTTTTTTTTTTGACTTACGCACTTTTTTCATTAAAAATATTTAAAATGTGAACTGTTAAGGGAGACTTCATCGTAATTGTTCTTTTTATTTTGTAATTCAAACCACAAAAGCATGATGTTGTTATTTTTTTTTTCTTTTTACTAATTTTGAATGCAATCTTGTGATTTAGAAATCTAATTCTTCCCAAATAAAACCTTTTTATAACACCGTGCGACAAAAACAAAAATATTTCAAAAACCACGACAGAACTATGGGCCAAATATAATAAAACTGCGTTTGTAGTTTTTCACTCTGACGTGAGGATTTTTTTCAAAGGACTTTGAATTTTTAAAGAAATGATTAATTCAAAAAAAATATTTAAAAAAATCAGTGCAATGTAGAATAACAATATGGGTACCAAATGAGAGATAAAATTTTGTATTTTGATTTTACAAACAATAAAGTTTTTGGGTTAAAAGTACGAATAGGTATTGAAAATGCGCTTTTAATAAATTTTATATTTTTAAGTTAATAAAGTTTGCAGGACAAAATTCGATGATGAGGTCGTGCGTATATTAGTTCTCCAAGCATTATTTTTTTGAAAAAAAAAAAATTAAATATTACACATTTTCAAGGATATGTAGGACAAAATTTGTAAAGAATATTTTCCATATCTATTCGTCCTTAGGAAAAGAAAAATGTATTCCGTTATAATTCTACAGAATTTATTCCTTTTTTACGATATCCATATTGTTATGCTACATTGCACTGAATTTTTAAAATAATTTTTTGAAATAATCATATTTTTTAAATTTCAAAATCCTTTTAAAAAAATCTTGACGTCAGAGAGAAAAACTAAGTATGCAGTTTTACTATAATTTACCCATAGTTTCGCGAATATAATCAATATTTTATGTATAAAATTTACTGTCGCACGGTCTAATATTTTGGACCAAATTTACTTTTAAATTTCTCATCAGATTATGCAAAAAATTTGGCTTTTTAGTTAGCGTATCACCAATAGCTTTAACAAATTTTTAATTTAAAATTTCCAATGTATGCAAAAAACTCGAAGTCGATTTGTACAAACCGCCCTCCGATAAACAATTGACATAAGTATGATTTTGATCACTTTCTTCTTGCGTTCTGAAACCTTGTTTCGGCAACCCCCTTTTCGAAATTCGAAACGTATTTTTCCGGCTAAATTTTCAAGTCTGTCACATCCCACGTCCTTGAGCTGACTGATGAAATATTCTGCTTAAAAAAATATATGTTGGTGATCAGGTAACATGAATTTTAGGAAATGTCATAATTTTAGTAAAAGACAAATGGTTAACAACAACAACGAATGTCATTAAAAGGAACTACATTATTTTTTGTATCATGTTGTGCTACTATGATTGCACGGCCGAGTAATCATAGTCTACTTATGTACAGTAGTAGAAAAAATTATAGCCGCACCAAATTTTGACCAGTTTTAAAATATTATTTTTGTTTTTATTTAATTTTGGTTAGTTTTTTATAGTTCATTCTTTAACAACATCCGAATATATACAAGTTTAAAAGCAGTGTCACACAATTGGGTGTTTGCCAAAATTTGGTGCAAATCGTATCCCAAATAGTTTTCTTTATTCCAATCACGAAAATTAATTTGTTGAAATTTTTCAGTAGAACATCGCTGTATTGTACTAATATTTTTACTAAAAAAAAAATGTTTCCCATAAAGTACAAAAACGCGTATCGCCATTCCGCGTATCGAAAACCCGCTATTTACTGCCAAAAATTGGATTTGCTTACACAAGCTCTTGGATCAGTCCTCGAAATTGAAAAAAAAAAATATTTAAAAACTAAATACATCCTATCATCGAATCCGATCTCAGTACTCACATCCCTGTTGACAGTTACAATTTCAGCAAAGTAAAGGACTTCGGTTAGCTGTATACCAGCATTAACACCGATAACAGAGCCCCGCTTTTGCGTTGGAAAGACGAGTTGGAAACGCGCTAGGTTTACGCCACGTTCCAATTGTCGTCAGTTGCCAAAAAGAAGAAGGAAAAGAATAATATCAAATATTTTTTCTATATTTGTGGCGTGCGTCCTGATATTATAACACAAATGCAGTTACCTATAATTTTACACCGCCTACTTATGGCAAATGGTTTTTATGAAAAAATGTTTCAAGGTCTGAGGTTTGTCATTGCCTGCCGACGGGTGACCGCTGTTAGAAAAAACCTTTTCTTTTTTAGATGTTGTTCGGACTAAGGAACTTTTTTAAGGAGTGGTAGCAAGCACCTCTAACCGCGCAACCACAGCGGCCTCCAGGGAGTTAAAGAGTAAAAATATCAAACGAAACATTTTTTGCTAAATTTTACTATGGCCTCTTAATGCACTAGGCCTCTTAATGCAACGTTTCTATTTGCATTGATTGCGACATAAAGTGGCATGTTCCATAATTAAATTTTCAATCAGAAAACTCAAAATTTAACCGTCTGCATTCAAATTGTGTCAACGTGGATCAATATCTTTTGTTAAATAGACTGCCACGCATCGGCGTAGCCAGAACGAGGGGGGCTCGAGCACCCCCCTGCCCCTACCTGGCTACGCCCATGCTGCCACGTATGAATTCTATAGTTTTGGGGAAATCTGTTGACCATTTTTAACAAACTGGCGATGATTCCACAATAAACTGAATATCGCAAATCAAGGCTACATTCCATGTGAAATATTTGGGAGTATCTTATTTCTGTAACGATTTTTTTACGAATCTTCAAAAAAAATTATATGAAGTGATTGAAACGAACTCGTAAAGAAATTTCTGTACGAAAAATAAAGAAAATACTGAAAAAATTCTGCTGGAAATTCAGAGAAGAGAGAAATAGCAGCATAACTTTAATTGCTTTACCGAAATTTCGTAAAATAATCGAAGTGTGCATAGTTCATTTCATTTTAGAATATTCGGCAAAAAATATGATGAGATCTTTACGAATTCTTTAAAATAGCTCTACTATTCAGAATACTCTGAAAAAAAGGTTTGCAGGGCTATTACATTAAATGAGTCATTTTTGTATATAGATATGTGTCCTTATATAAATTCATAGGCTTCTCGAAAGCGGCTCTAACGATTTTCAATAAATATTGTATACAGATAATATTTTGCATAGTAAGATTATCCAGAGAGGTATTACCTCCGAGGATACTCGTTAAAAGTTGCCACCTATTCGAAATTGGCTGGAAATTAAATAAGACATTATAATATGGTTATCAAATGGTATTTTAAAAATCCCTGAACCAGAAATATTTTTGAAAAGGTCTGCCACCTATTTTCATTCCCACACCTATTTAATTTTTTGTTTATAAAATAAAGGTGCAATATTACTATTCATGAACACTACAAAAAGCATCTTAAGCAATGATTTGCTTATATACTAATTGTTACCCCTTAGGATAATAGAGGAAGGTGGCCACTGAGTTTTGATTCTACAAAATTTAACTAAACCAATGCAACATGGGCATAAAAAGAAAGCCATTTTTTCAGCAAATTAGTCCGAAAATATTTTTGATAAAAAAATGTATTTTGTTAATTTGCTATGGTGCTTTTTTTATATCATATGTTACATTAAAAATAGGAATTTTAAAAAATCATTTATTCATTTTTGCCATTCATTATGCGATAATCCTTTTAGCAAAGAAAACATTTGGTAATTTCTAATTAAAAAAAAAAAAAAAAAAAAAAAAAAAAAATTCCAAAAACCAAATTCGAAAAAATTCAAGAAAAAAAACCAAACTTGGACATGACGCGCTAACCTGAATTCCATTCACTAATTGCCCTCTTTTATCGATAGAGGTCAGACGTTCAAAAATTTCGTGCGCTTGTTAGATTTTTTAATCGCCACGCACGAAAACATAGATATTTTATGTATATGATTTACATAAAATAAAAACAAATGTTTATTTTGTTAGTAATAAATTTGTTGCGTTAATTAGCTAAAATGTTATTTAGGTTTTATTACTTTTTTGCAACAATTTAATTTGTTGTGCGTTTCGCTACGCTTTTCTTACATAAGTGTTAAACAAATGTTTAATATTTCCGTTATACGAGCATCAGGAATTGCTCTAATTTTAAGCATATGCAAATATTTTCTAAAATCATAGTAAATTACTGTATGAATAAAATCTGAATTTATTTCGTCACGACACATAAATACACATGTATCTACATATGTATGTCGATTAGGGTGGTCCAAAAATACATGCGAATAAGTGCAGTCGGAATTGGTATCCTCTCACCCCCTAGGATTGTTCTATACCGAAAAAATATACCCCTATTTTAAAACGCTTTTATCAATTTTCAATGTTATAGAAATTTGCAATGTATTAGAAAGTTTGTTTTTTTTTATTTATTTTATTTTGAAATCAAAAAATATTTACATGTCGCTCAAAGCGCTCAAAGTTTTCCATGTATCTTATATGAGAAAAAACACTATTCGTTGAAATGGTATAGAATTCTTGATATTTCGATCGGAAAACTCTGCTTCTCTTCAGGGGACTGCCTGTAATAACACCTATCTATCTATTTAACCATTTTTTCTTAGTAACTATATTTTACTGGTCCGTCAAAACCCCAAATGGGGGGACCAATAAAAAATTGTTAGTCTAGAGGCGAAGATGGCGTTTAAATTTTCTGGGCTACGTTTTAGTTTTTTTTTTTTTTTTTAATTATTATTTTTGGAATCAACTCCTTGCACCCTACTCTTTCTCTTCCTTTTTTCTTTTTTCTTTTCTTCAATAACACGGCTAGCTTCCTTTTCATTTAGTATTGTCCACCAATGTTTTCAGACTACTTTTGTGGGGCGCTAGTGGCAAAAAGTCAGACCTGGATATCTCTGCAACTTGTAACTAATTACTTTTGGACATAAAATATCAATAGAAAACATGTAGTTATTTTTTGTATTTTGTACATTTTAATTTATTTAACGTACATTCAACATTGCATATTTATTTAATTATTTACATATTCTGCAATAGGTGGCCAAATATTCGAATTCCGTCAGACATAACATCAACATGATAACATCAAACTTCGAACTTCATTTTATTTGTCTTGAATCCGAAAAAGTATTTGTGAAGTCCAGAAAAAAATTATTCAAAGTAGTCTTTGTATGAGATTTTTAAATTGAAAGTTGTGAAGAAAACAATCTCCCGATTGCGTCTGCATGACTCCTGCACGACTTTGCAACTCACTTTAATTTGGTCTTGACAGAGCTAATTAAAAGCGAGGTATTTGTCGAAATCCCGCCAAAAAGCTAAGTACAAGTTGGTTACTTTTTTTTACAATTGATAATTTTTTACTGCAGGGTATGCACACATGCATACAAATTTATGTACATACCCTGCAGTGAAAAATTATCAATTGTTAAAACTAACCAACTTATAGTTAGCTTTTTGGCGAGATTTCGATTAATACCTCACTTTTAATTAGCTATGACAAAACCAACTTAAAGTGAATTGTAAAGTCGTGCAGGAGTCATGCAGACGCAATCGGGAGTTGGTTTTCTTTACAAGTTTCTATTAAATATCCTCATACAAAAATTACTTTCAATACACTTTTTTTCTGAACTTCGCAGATTCTTTTTCATATTCAGGACAAATAAAAGGAAGATCGAAATTTTATACTATCATTTTGAAGTTATGTCTGACGGTGTTCGAATATGGGGCCACCCAGAGCAGAATATGTAAACAAATATGAAATGTAATAAAATAAAGTAAATAAATAAGTAAATAAAAAAGTAAAAAAACAAAAAAATATTTTGTTTTTCTTATTGATATTTTATGTCCAAAAGTAGTTAGTTACAAGTTAGTTGACATGTAATGCAGAGGTATCCAGGTCTTACTTTTTTGCGGCCATCGCCCCACAAAAGTAGTTAGCTTTTTTCGAACAAAATACACAGTTAATAGTTAGCACTAGTGTTCGCGTAAACAGACTAAAGTTAGGTATAAGCTAACGTCACTCCCTGCAGGGTACCACAGCACGCAGTGGTCCTTTCCAATTCTGGCGGAGCTGGTGGTATTGCTCCACACAGCCGTATTAGTTTTACGAGGATGCCAAGTTCAGACATGGCGGCATAAAGACAACTTCTTTCTGTGCTGTCGAAAGCGACTTTGAGATCGACAAATAGATCTTGAGTGTGAATACCTGGTCACACAATTCACTTGCTGAGACCTTGTAACATATTCTTAGATGGCTGAAGCCGAGGTAGTTGGCCCGTATGGCGGCGTTGCCTATCTTGTGGATTGGTCAGAGCGCACTTAAATTCCAGTCGTCGGGCATGCGTTCAGCTGTCCATATTCTGCATATGAGTTGTTGCATGCACCTTATCAACTCCTCGTCGCGTAATTGGACAGATCGGCTGGCAGGCGGTCAGGTTTGTTGCTTTTCAGCCGCATGTTTGTTATTTGCACCTCGACAAAGGCAGCCGGTGGGACATCGACTCCATTGTCATCGACTGTGGCCTCGTCTTCTCCAGAACTTTAAGTTCTGCTACCATTCAGTAGGGTGGAAAAGTGTGCCCTCTATAATTTCAGTACGTTCTAGACATAAGTCACTAGGTCGCCATGGTTGTTCTTACAGGTATTCTCAAGATCTTCTCTCAAGTACTTTGGCTTTTCTATACTTATTGCGGCAAATACGTCTCGCTTCCTTCTTCAGTTCGCTATAATGGTCCCATTTGGCTCACAATGCGCTTGATCATAGCGTTACCCTATACCAGTCCTCCTTCGGGCTCCCTAAAATACACTACTTCTTCTGCGGCGGTACTTAATGAGCGGTAAATGTGGTTCCACTCGCCTTTGTCGGTTTGTTGAGGAGTGCTCTCAGAGAGGAGTTGTGAGAGTCGATTAGCGAATGCATTGGCCGTCTGTTGTGATTACATCTATTCCACATTAAGCTTTCCTTGGCGGGTGCGTATCTTGGCTGCAACAAGTCGATGTTTGGGCCTCGAAGTATACGCTGGTCTAAAACACTGGAAGCGTGCCTTCCTTTCTAGCTCAACATTATCGATTTGGCTTCTCGTTTTTCGATCTGGGGACAGCCGCGAAGTCGATCAGCGAAGAAGAGACACTGAGTAAAACGGGCTTTAGTTTTGTCATCATATATGTCAACAACATTTTCTAACATGATTTATGGTTACTAGGCAAACTTCTTAATGAAATTTGCAAAAAAAAACTGTCAGTTTTTCAAAAGAGGTGTACACCAATGCTTCACTAGCATGACCCTTCTTGTTGATCTTGAATTCCTCCTTTCATATTAATCACATTATCTATGTAATTCCAATCACGTTTATTCAGTTCATCATTTTGTCACTTACATACTTATAATTTCGGATTGCAACTCATTTGTCAGCATAGCAATCGTACCTTATACGAGTAAAATGTGTTCGTTCATCTTTTAGTACTGTTAAATAAAAACACGTTTAATTTATGCGCATATTCATGAAAAAACATATGCCAGTAGGCATGTAATTGCCGCATCGTGAACTATGTAGTTAGTAGCAAGACCTTGACCCGTTTGAATTTGTGACCATATTGAAATTAAGAAATTAATGATGGACATAAATAGTGTATATGCATGTGTGTGTGTGTGTGTGTATGAAACCCGATTTTCAGTAAGCTGCCACTTCCCTTTGCAGTTGATTGGCCTGTCTGACAAATGACAAACAAATTTGGGGAATTCGTTTAGCCCTAGGTGACAACAGATACTAATTTTCTTTTAGTTAGACAAATAAGAGAATGAAAAATATTGGCTTGCAGAAGGAGTGATTACTCTTTTTTGATATTTCCCTCTACGATTTATAACACAAGTCAACAATTAAAAAAAAATTCCGTACCGAGATATTGTTAGTGGTTCATTATTAGCTGTGCTGTGCATTAGCAACGGGAAACTTTTTTTTCCTAGGTATAGTTTTGAATTTTAAGTCAGTTTTGTAGACTGACTGTAAGCACTTTTTGAGTCTTATCTTTACGTGTCTATAAATAAGTTGATTTCTTCATCGCGTAGAAGTTTTTTCATTGAGCCAAATCTATCTTTATATTAATTCGCTAACATCAATTTTGCCAGGGTTCGTTTGGCGATTCTTCCGATTTCAAGACCAAGAACAGCATTGGGAAGGAATTTTTTGTAGATCAGTAAAATATTCATGACTTTAAAATTAGTTGAAATTAACTACCAAAATCGTCGTTCAAAAATGTCCGTATTTTTGTATAGTGGTTGTTGCAACCTGTGCAATTTGAGTTGTGTTTGCATTTTGTTTTAATTCGTATTAGAACTGAAAATGAAAAGATAAATGTGAGAATGGGAAAAGAAACGATAAAAAGGTGAAGAAGGCGAAATTGATGATGAAAACGAGATTGGAAACAATTAGAAATACATAAGAATTAGAATAACTGATAGGGTTAGACAATTTATTGAAATTTTTTGATAAGAATCGAAATAAATTCTGTCATAAAAAATTTTGTTATAGAAAGTTACCGAAATTTATCGAATCTTAGAATTTTTACAGTTACCGAAAGTTATCGAATTATCAAACGTGTCGAATTATTCAAATTGATCAATGTTTATTGAGTTGTCGAAATTTACATATATCTATCGGCCTATAAAAATTTGACAAAAAGAATGAATGAAATGAAATGAAGCAAGTTATTGATGAAAAAGTAAGCTTTTATGTGCATAATAACGTAATAAATTCATTTTTAGTGCAAATTTGCGTTCTTCTGTACAAGTCAAAATTCTAAAAACTACACGCAGGAAATAAAAATTTGTTATATTTATGTAAAACCGATAAGGTTCTAAGACAAAAAAAAGAATTATAGCTCCTTGGCACCCAAGCCACTGTTGACCAGTGTAATGTGTCTAGATTAAAATATATATGCATACATACATATGTATGTAAATACAACAAACATGCTTACTTAATATGTACATATGTGTGTAATTTTCAGATAAAAGTTATTATTCCTCCATTTCAAGCTTCACAGCGCGGAGCGGAACCTAGAGCTTTTCACCTGCCACACATTTATAGTAATGACATTCGTTCTTTCCGACCTTGTTCAACAGCTTGTCCATAGCGCGGAGTAGAAACTAGACCTTTCCGCCCGCCGCACACAAAAGTAGACTTGAGACTAGGCCTCGCCAGCTACCAAACCTGCTATTTTATATTATTATTATTATTATTATTATTAAAAATCAATATGTATAATTAGTCTACTCTGTAATATATCACACATATTTAAATATCTAAATGTTTTATTCTCATTTGCCTGTAAAAAAACATTTTTCTGTAGACCAAATAAATAAATAAACGGTTTTTCGTAACAGGTATTTAACTTGGAGGCTTATCAACATTTGCCAGGCATCGACTGCTGTGCTGATCGTTAACCCTGGGATCACCGATATTCGTTTTAATGTTGTCTTGTAAAAATTAACAAAATACCCCCATTCCATAATACCCACATCTTAATTCTAAATTAAGTAGTCAATTTTATTAATACCACATTCTTAAAGAAAAATTTCAAATCACTCTAAATGTTGTTATGTACATATGTAGGTATGTATTTAATCATAAAAAATTCAAATTTTAAAAGCCATTGACGTCAGCGTATGAACTGGGTCAATATACTCAATCCAATTCGATGCGCGAAATTAGCTGATTATAATCCGCCTCTAACCAATTAATTAACAACGCAAATTTATTCTAACATTTACTAACTAACGCCACTCATATAAATATTTCGATTTTGCATGCTGTCTCGACTGCCTCCGGTTGGCTTGCTTAACCATAACGGCGATACATTTATAATTTTTACTAATTTCGGTTTTTTGACGGCTCTCTCGCATAAGTGAACATTCTGAGCTAAAACTTAGAAACATAATTTATGATTAGTTAGCCAATTTTGGCTACACGCTGAACTGAAAACAACCGCATTAACGTCCAGTTAATTAAACAGTACTTTACTAACCGCAACGGTGAATTAAGATTTTTATTTTTTGTAGATAGTTCACAAAATTCGATAGAAAGACAGACAGAAATAATCAAATCAACACTGTTCTACGACATTAAGCTCCATTAGCTGTTTCGGATATTCGGGATTATTTTAAATGTTGTTGTAAGAGAGATGGTTCGCCTCTATTCCAAGAGGATTCCAGGTGTTCGATTTTAAACCAGGATAGAAATGTATTAGCTTATAAATAAGAATTTTTGAATGATGTTCAATTATTATTAACATTGCATAGTGCAAATATGGCATCAAGTCAAAAGAAAATGAAATATTGCTTTCTTGACAATGCATGCAGGTCCTATGATTGATTGTTTTTTTTAGTATATATGTAGGTATGTGTTGTTTGATTGGTGTTATGAAAGGAGCCAGGTTGTTGGTTGCGGCTAATAAATGGTGTTATTTGACAATTCTAATACCTATCAATAGAACAGCATAATGATATACATAGATACTTATGATTTTTTAAGTGAAAAGCTTTGACTGAAAGCAGTAGCTGGTGGACTCGCAAATACCTCCTTTTTCAACTGGAAAATATATTTGACTTCTTTTACAATTAGCGGTGTGCTTCTTAATTAAGTCACACAAACAAAGGGAAGGGGCCTACAGTTAAGTCTCCATCCATACAAATCTCAGGCCAAAAAATAACTGAAGACATCTCATCAATCACAATGTCATGAATACGTTTCAATGCAACAAAGGATTATCAGGCGCATAATTTCCCGTGTAGGGGATGTCATCCGACTTGGCACCATTGGACCTTTTTATGACGCTGCTCGGATAGCCGTTTTTCTGCCAAGAAATCGCAAAATATTAGAGTACTTTTAAATCAACATTTGCCCAGTTATGGACAGCGCTGGTTATGCATCCTATCAGTTCTCTTTTCCCTTCCTTGACTGCTACTTTCGCTAACATGCCAAAAGGGTACTCTCCTCATATGACTAACGCGCTGTGGTCACGAAGTACACATGCGCGAATGTATGAAGACAGAAGCACAACAAAGAACCTGATTCTTAATAACGCAAGTAGTCACCGTCACTGTCGCTGATACTTTCTTGTTAACATATTCGAAGGGGGCTTTGCACTAGGTTGTGGTTATGTGATCGCTCACACATATGGAAATTTCTTCGGAAACTTTCCTACTGGGGGTACATAAGTATATACTGCTCCGGAATCTGAAGACCGCTCCGACTTAACCATTGCTATGTACCAACATATATATATGTAAGCTTTGTGGCTGACACCGTTTTTGCAAAGATGACAGCTTTAAATCAGCATGAATCCACGGTACGACATCATTAACCCAATTATTAAACTAACACCTACATCCAGAAATATTTAGTCATTGGTGGAGTGAAGAAAAAGAAAACAAAAAAAAACTAACATACGTATAAAATTCAAAACGGCACTAAAAATCCCTGCAGCAATTCAGACTCACCCTAGGTTAGCCCTCAGAGAGTTCCTATTGTTACCAGCACTAGTCCCTCATAATTCCCTTGCCAATGGTTTCAACTGCCATTTTTAGCATTGGCGTGTCATTGGAAAACGACCGGTCTAATCAACACTGACCGTAAGAAAGTCCTGGACTAGTCCAATTTTGGAGATTTTTTTCGTTGGAGTAGGATTGCGTTCTGCACTTCGCAGATGCTTTTTCATAATTAGGAAAGACAAAAAAAAAAAATTTTTTTTCATTTTATAACCATGTTGGTTCTGACGGCATTTGAACCCGGACCCTCCTGAAATCTAACAAATGGTGGCAAGCATCTCTGCGCACCTAAATGTGTGTTCAAATGTTCACTTTGCATCAAGGCCAGACCAAGCGATTGGGACATTTACAGGGTGGTGTTCTTTAAATTTGTATTATTGAATTGCAAGACAACACCACCCTTTCACTGCCAAACTGTACTTTTCGTCTATCTCTAGGCCGGTTCCTTGGGGACTGGTCGAAGGCTGACATTTTCGATGCAAGCAAATGTCCAGTTCTGACCAGTCAAATTTTAATCAGTGAAGTACTAGTCCTTAACGGAAAATTGGCCGCCTTTTTGCTGCAGAGATCTGCGAAATACAGAACACATTAGCACAAATACATGTGTACATATGTCCCTAACGAAGGAAAAGTAAATATTGTCGCCAATTAATGATATTTTGTTTTTATTGTGACAGCTGACATTTAAATTAACCATGGCTTAACATGAAATATTCCTATGCGGCAACAGAACCGGTATTTTGTTTTTAAATAATTCATAACCAAAATTAGCCTAATGCTGGGAATTCCATAACAACAACACGATTAGTAGCAAAAACTGCTGTTACCAAAACAAAATAATGCAAATGAGTCCACTTTATCAAAACAATGATGAACGCCAATTGGACGCCAAGCAATCAAAGAGCTCCACGATTGGTTCGTTGATTTGATTTAGTCATTCGTTGAGTACGAGTAGGGATGCCAAGAAGCAAAAAAAAATTTAGCTATGCTACAAATCCAAAAAATACATATGTATTTTATATGTACTTGTATTTAGTTAAAAGCTCTTCACCAGTTTTATGCTACTACTAAGTACCATTTAAAAGTTGTATGCCTCCCATTTACAAATGGTCAGAGCAGATGCTTAGGTTCCTAGATGAAGAGTGCCATAAATCGGAGTCCATCGAAATTTTCAATAAGAAGGTTTCTCTCTTTTGAGTAGTTCGGTAAAAGCTTTTCATGCCGATGCTCCGAGAATATTTTTTCTTCTTTATAAATTTATTTTATTCTTCTCCTTTTTAGATCTTAATGGTTTAAAAAGATTTTGTTTTTATTTCATTTAATTTGTATTTTTAATTTTAATCTTTGGAATCTTGGTTTTGAAATTTTTATTTAATTTAATTTTGAGAAACTCTTTTTATTTATTTTTCTCTTCTTAAAACAATATTTTTTTAAGTTTAAATTTCTTTAGATTTTATTATTTTCAAATGAAAATAGACACAATTTTCATTAAACTGCATTTTTCTGAACCCTAGAACAGTAAGCATTTGTAAATTTTATTACTACGAAATTGAAAATTTGCTGTTGGCAATGCCCTACGCTATTGATCTCATTGAAAATCAGTATATGTAGCTTCATTGCACGCGATGATCAGTTGTTTTAATCGGTAATGCGGTGCTTTAGCGGTGTCTGCGTATGTGAGGTAGTTATCATATTCGTAAATTTTACGAATGTTTACTCTTTGCTTAAGTTTTTTCCCGATTTCTAGTTGAAAGATTATCAGCAAAAAATTATCATAAACTATAAGGGCCATTCCGTTGTAGCTGGTGGGACTCCAGAATGTAATCAACTGTGAATTTTAGCTATGTGATCGGAACTTATACAACATCGAAATATATTATTTAACACAGAATGATAACTAATGTATAAAATTGCATTAACAAAAAGACCAACAATTTCTTAGATTTATGTAACTAACATTTAAATGAATGTGACTGGTGGAACATTGAAAAGAACTCTATTTAACCCTTGTGCGCTCACGAACGATGTTGTGTGTTGTAAAATATGAATTGTACGCTTTCGTTTTCAATAAAAATGAGGTTTATATAATCGTCATAGAAATATTAAAAAATATTTAAAGTTGTGGCTGGTGGGGCATCTCCCTTCAGGGAAACCGCGTCCTACTGAATAAAATTTCTAGTTCCGTACAAGATCTTTATCGCCAAAAACGAACCAGTACGATAGTAACTAGATCCCCTTCAGCGAAATGTGATACCCTTAAAAAAATATATATTTTTTTTATTTCACTTTTTTTCATAGATAAAAATTACAACTTCTATTGAATTTTTTAATGTTTTCGAACAGATTAATGTAATGTAGTCATTTAAAAAGAGGTTACCACTGAAATAGAGATCAATAGGACATATTTAAATTTATGTCGTTTTCCTCTTTTCAATGGAATGACCCATAAGCTCTTTTCTTCTGTTTTAGTAGAATCATGGCAAAACGCAGAGAGTATTCTTGACCACCAAGTTTGAAAGAAGGCAGTGGATCAGAAGCTGAGGGTAATACCTGTAGATGATCGATGGCGCTCAACTTGTTCGCTATTCCCATATCGAAAGCGCCGGGGGACGATATATTTGCGGAGAACACCAAGTAGATAAAGCAATGCATGCGCAAACCAAAAATAATTTACCAGTTATTTATGAATTATTTTGGCCTTTATGTCCCATTGTTGTTTTTAAATCATTATATCTAAGGGAAATGAAATCAAAAATATATCTTTGTTATAACAAAAATAGCCGTAAAATTTACGAATTCTTACTGTTAGTGGACAGTCATAGTGCTGATTACTGTTTTAGGGTTAAAACTTATTGCTCAAAGAGAAACATAATCTCGCTGAGACCTGCTCGTTAGCAGATCTTTCAATTAGTGGATAATTAAACTGGATAATTGACAACAAACCAAATTCTGCAGTGAAAACCGAGTATCCCAAAAGTCCTTGTAAATCACTCGTTCTTCTTCTAGTATTATTCATAGCTGTTAATGGAGGCGGCTGAACTCCGTTGCACAATGTTATGAGCTTGAATTTATATGTGTGTACGGGAACACTGTGAGGTTCAATGCAACGAACTAAATTGACGAACCGTGGTGCTTTGGAGCACGCAGTTTGACCGGAGCCAATTTTAAGAACAAGAAGGGTGAGAACTGTCGGGTACATCAGGAAACTGACGCTTTTTGAGAAGGTCAAATAGAGTGATAGCGAAATTCCCCCTCTAACAGCTTAAGATGGAACTGCGAGCCCTGATAAGACTTTCTATGGGCTACAATCAAAGGAGACGACATATGCTAATCGTAGGAAATATCGAATACGCACTCTGTACGTCTTTTTTGGCAGATGAGGAGAGTAAAGAGCATTTTCCCTGCAGCTATCTGCCCTTCGCCAAGCTGAGATAGTGCATACATCTTTGGGTGGGATGTATTGAGAAAGGATGAGCTATAGCTATTATCGTTCCCAACGTCATAATTAATAATAATAAGAAATTAATGATTTCTTACGCCCACCCATCTTTTCCTAACCTATTAATACTCCATCTACAATTTAAGGACAATGACCAATATTGCCCTAGTACTTTAAAAACGATGTCGGCATTGATACTTTTTTCTAATAAATATACCTCTCCTAGCAAAAGGTTAACAAGTGGCAACTCTAGAGTCGTTTATGAGTCGCTTATACGAAAAGAAATTGAAGATTTTGCACCCACTGCTAACCCGCTAAAAATTAAGTGTATGTATTTGAATGTGTGAATGACGGAAATCACACATACTTATCAACATACGCACATCCATACATATGTATGAGCATAAATATGTAAATCGTCACATCAAATCGCCCCTAGCGTTACGAGCAGTTGTGACACAACAGAGTTAACCGCATTTACCACGTCAAATCAATCGGTTCACTTTATCTTCGTCAATAAGGCACTTTTTATTGCTTGCGATTAATATATTTTACACACATTATCAGCAAATTTATTTTGGTTTTATACCAACCTTTACCTAATTTTACTATTTTGAACTGCTTTTAAACTTGAAATATTTCAGTATTGTTGTTGTCTTTTGCGGTAGGTTACGGACTTTTTTGTTTAATGTACATATACAGGCCGATTCTGAACAGAAACTCCCCGAGAGTTTTCTCTCTTTTCCCTTTCCTCCTATCAAGAACGAAAATTCTCTGAGGATTTTTTATATTAAATGGCGGAGTTGAGCTCTCAAAAAAGTGTCAAACAGCATACATACATACATACAACATAGCACCAGGAAAGGAAAATTTTCATTTTTTCATGCGCTACTCATAAGCTGGAAAAATTACCAAACCTCGAATTTCCAATATTTTATATAAAGCAAAGTTAGAATAGCTGCATATATGTACATACATTCAAATATATGTATGTATGTACGCATTACTACGAGCAGTATTTTTGAAACTTAGCGATTTCTCAGCGCATCGGCAGCTTCTACACAACTCAACTTTCCTTCACACACATATTTCTTTTGCATTTAAAATATCCCTGTGGGAAATGAAACAAAACCAAATGAATAATTGTATTCGGACAATCACCATGCAAAATTTTCATCTCAAAATAGTACTGACAATATTACACTCCTTCAAAAGTAAACAATGTCGTCTACTTTTTCGAAATTAAAACTGCAAACAGTGACCTGGAAGGCCACACGAAACAATCAATATTTCGTCGATATATGGGTTAGATATAGTAAAACTGCGTTTTTGGTTTTTCTCTCTGAAGACGGATTTTTTTTTAATAGAACTCTGAAACTTTAAAAATATCATTAGCCCAAAAAATTATTTAGAAAAGTCAGTGCAAAGTAGATTAACAAGATGGGTACCAAATGAAAAAGAAAATTATGAAGAAGTAAAAAAAAATACAGTTATTTGGTTCACACAGACAAAAAGGTATTGAAAATGACTTCATGATTAATTTAATATTTTTAAGCTAATAAAATCAGAAGGACGAGATTCGAGGATGTGGTCGTCTGTATATTACTCCTTATCATATACATTTTTAACGATAAATATTCCAAATTTTCAAGGACATTCAAGGATCAAAATTTTCGAAAGGACATTTTCAAAACCTAATCTTCCTTATGCACCAAAAAATTTTATCTTTCTCAATTCTTCAGTATATTCTTCATGGCACACAATTTTTTTATAAATTTTTTTTTCGATTATTTAAATTCCAAAGCCCTTTTAAAAAAATATTTACGTCAGAGAGGAAAACTAAAAACGCAGTTAACATTTTTTGGCTCCTAGTCTTTGTTTTTCGATGCGTGAAATTGGCTGTCGCTCCGTTTAAGCAGCGGTTTTACATGCCATCGAAAGCGGCTTCACAATTGACAAATGTATGTGTCGATACACCTCATTCGCATATGTACCAAGGTTTGACATATAACGGAAATCTAGCTTATTTACCAAGTATAAAGCCTCGACGTTAAGTCTCTGTTAATACTTTGACGAAAGACTTAATCCTTTCCAACTATACGCTCTACAATACTTAAATTGAAGTTCACTGGATTTTTTTTATGCTCTGGCCGTTCAAGGAGCTCAAACCCTGATACTGGAGGCCTTGCCACAATACATTTAGTGAAACTCCTTTTTAATTTCCGACAGGGTGTTTTAAAAATTTGTCACTATTTGCTTATAACTGATCAAAGATTACTATTTGTGGCGTTAGCTTTCTATGGAAAAATGTTAATCGTCTATGGTGAACACACATAAAATATTTGTATTTTATATTGTAACACTGCATTACGTATTCCATTTTAGTTAATGTTTCAATCTGTTTGTGCCACCAACGAAGAAGCCGCCGCCACAGATCTTCTTCGTGTTAGATTTCAATGATGAAACGGCTTCATTAACACCGACTAAAGCGGTACTAAATATTTGCGTTGCTTCTTTCCGCTGGCCCTTGATTTCATAATATCATCCGTGTCTTGTTGCAATACATTTGGTAAATGGTATAAAGATGACGACGCAGAAGAAATCGAATCATAATCAATTCAACGCTCAATCAAAACTAAACTTACTGCTGCAAGCCTGAAGATGCGTACATTTGTGGTAGGTTAACATACACAAGGAACACAACAGAAAAACAATCCTCTCGGAATTGATTATTTTTTAACGAAATCATACTCGTTTTCTTTACAGGTCGTTTGCTTGATTGCCGCTGCTACGGCTCAATATAGCTATCCTCCACAGGGATCAGTTGATCTTTCTGGAGCTGTAGGCGCCGCACAACTTTCCCAGCCAATTCAGCCAGCAAACGAGTACAACAAAGAATTCTACACCTACTCGGCTCCCGAAAATGAATTCGATGATGCTGGCGCCAACGACCAGATCGCCCACTCACTGAAGAAGAACTTGCGCGTCGTTTTCATTAAGGGACCCGAAAACAATGGACTCGAGAATGCCGCTTTGCAGTTGGCTAAGGCTGCTGGTGATGAACGTACCGCCATCTATGTACTCAGCAAACAAGCTGACATCGGTGATTTGGCCAACAGATTGAACTCATTGCAAAGCAATACCAACAAACCCGAAGTGCACTTCGTCAAGTACAGGACCCCTGCTGATGCTGAGAATGCCCAGCGCGCTATCCAGTCGCAATACGACTCACTGCCCGGTCCATCTACCAGCAATAGCGGCGGTGCTGCACCCGTCTTGAACTTTGCTTCACAGGCGCCTGCTGCTCCCGCGCCAGTAGCACCATCCAACTCGTATATTCCACCACAGGCACCACAAGCGTCGTATTTGCCACCCAGCAGAAGATTCTAAGCTTTGATCTGCTGTTTTGATTGTTGATTATTTTTAACGATTTATTTTGTTTTTTTATTTTATTTGTTTAGTTTAATTTTAGTATTTAAGATAAGCCAAAACAAACACCACAAAACACTGAAAAGAGTTGCCTGGTAAAAAAAAAAACCTAAATAGCCAATAGAGCATCTGAATTATCGAGTTAAAGAAAACGGAATTTTTATTTAACAAATTTTAAACGAAACTTTTCCAAAATTTACAACATTGAAATTAGTAATGGATGATAAGGGATGCTGTCGGTATATAATGACATTTCCATATACACCGATAACTCAAAGTTGGAAAAATCCTTTCAGATACGGCAATTATATCGCCTATCTGATAAGGCGGAGATCTTTGCCATAGATAGGTCGGCTTGTCTGATACCGGATACAAGTCTCAGTCAGGGAAGGTGACTTTATACATTGACAGCCGGCGGCATGGAAATCATAAGACTCCAAGGAAGTAAATTCGAAAGTGGCTCGGAAATGTCGTGCATGGCCTCCTTCACTGAGTCAAGTCAAAACATGAAACATTTATATGCTGCATTCCTTGATATAACGATATCGTAGAGGACAATAAAGCCGATGATATGGCTAGACATATGGCTCGAAAATGCAAATTATCGAAGTGGATAATTCCTTACTGCCATCGATTTCTTTTCTGCTAAAGAGGGTAAAAGAATAAACCACATCCGTAAGTACAGAACTGAAGAGGGAAGCGAGACGTGTTTTCCGAAATAAGAAGAGAAAGACGAAAATACGTTAGGCGACTTACGGAAGATTTGAAGACCAGGGCGAACACCTTAGTGACCGATGTCCGGAACGTAATTAAATTATGGAGGGAAGATGAACCCGAGCGCCAGTCTACGACGATGGAGTCGATTTCCTACCTCCTGACTATGCCTACCTCCTGCCAGCCGAGCTATTCAACTACGGTGGGGAGGAGATGATAGGCTGCATGCATCAACTTTTATGCAGAACATGGTCAGATGAACGCATAGGTAGCCGACGATTGAAATTGAAGTGTACTCTGCAAAATCAAGAGGAAAGGCGACAGCCTTCTAAGCATAGGTTACATGGCCTTATCGGGCGTATTGTGTGAGAGACTGACACACACTGTCAGCGAACTGATTGGGCAGTGTGGTTTTAGACCTGGCAAATTCACAACACGCAATACTTGTAAAAAATCCGCGAAAAGTGGTCTTTATGCCGCGATGTCTGAATTTGGAGTCCCCGGGGAACTAATACGGCTAAGTAAAATAACGTTTAGCAATACCAGCAGCTCCGCCAGAATTGGGAAGAAGCCCTCCGACACGTTTGATACCAAACGGGGTTTACACAAGGTGACTCTCTTTCGTATAAATTCTTTAACCTGCTATTGGAGAAGATAATAAGAGCCGGATAACTGAACCGCTCAGCCACAATACTTCACAAGAACGTACAATTGCAGGCATATACCTATGACATCGACATCATAGCTAAGAAAAACAACGAAGTCTGTTTTGCTTTGTCCAAAACTTCCACCAAACCTGGTCCAATTATTTCAATATATCATAGCATATTATCGAAACTGTTTGACATCGGGAAAAATACTCTTGCTCATCATGCAGTTTACGGAAAGGTTAAAAACGATATTTACTTGTTAATATTGTTTCTATCAGCCATAAAGAAAAACCCAGATAAAACAAGGTACCAAAAATATATGGAAAAAATCATAAATTTGTTACACAAACGCTCAATTTTCCCTACTTCACAAAAACTAATTACTTTTTTTATCGTCCCAAAGGAGATGTGATTCTCGGTATTTGCACTACAGTGTTTCTGTTTCCTTCAACATTTCGGACCTCCTCTACCATTTCGCTAATATTGGTGTGTTTCATTTGCTCTGCCCTCGCTTTGAACTTTTTCAACTGTGCCGTGGCTCTAGTTGGAGTAGAGATTGTTGCTGCTGTCGGCCGTTTTTGAGAACAGAGTCATCCGCCCAAGCAGAGATACACTTTAACCGGGTAACCGGAAACCCCTCCGTTTACGTCTGGGCTCTAATAAGGCGAATTCGCGAACATAGAAAATACAGCTATTTGGGCAGGGTGAGATAGGTATTACATATCTCTTACTTAAATTGAAAAGAAACTCTTGGAATGTGTATCCATCAGCAGGATATGGATTAAGTAAAACCGTAGATTTGCTACCATTGGCCTCTCTTTTTGCAATCTTGTAAAATTCTCTTCAACTCTCACCGACAGGGCCAAGACCAAAGTTGACATAGGCAGTCTTTCCTTGAAATATCAAAAGTAAACGCAGGGTGTCAAACCATGACCAATTATAAAAACTTTCATGCATATAGACATATACATATTTACATATTACTCATAAATAATCCTCAAAAAAGCATAAAATTTGAACAATTTAGCGGAGTGTGCTTTCATTATAAACTAATGCGGCCGTTTGCTTTGATCTTGTGAAAAAAAGCCTTTTGTTAAGAAGACATGGGATTTTCCAAAATCGCATACACATTTGCGGCTTAAAGTTTTGTAATGATGATTATGACGACTTTTCGGAGCAAAGCTTACTTGCCAAAGGTGATTTTATGTCACAACAGCCCCCGCGACTATAAAATCAAAAATAATAAAAAATATATAAGAGTGTGACTGTGTTGGTGCCTGTGGAATGCGACTTTATTAACATACTTATGTACATATTTATGTCTGTTAAGTTTTTTTTAGTATTTTTGCTATTTTTTTTGTTTTTGTCTTGTCATTCACGAAATACCAATCCTGTCATAAAAATGCAAATCATCATAAATTATGCATAAACCGCTAGACCGGCGGCTACATTTAGCGCATCGATAACCATATACTCGTACACGGGCCGTAAGGCTTATAAATGTCCGCATGAATATTTTTTGACCGCAATTGCAATATGTGGCAGTTGATTTTGTATAAAAACAATAGACATAATAAAAAAAAAACACAATTATATTTAGCATATCGACATACATAGATATGGATGTGTGTGATTAGAACATAAGTCTTCTAAGAGCACTTATTTCTGATTGATTTTTTATTTCTCTTTATTTTCTATTGAATGATCAGGAATTTTACGGGCTTTTCATTCCGATTGCCTTAAGAGGAGAAAATTTACTTGAAAAAATAATTAAAATTTAACTTTGCTTACTGCGATTCTTTTCCTCAGCCTTCGAATGGCAGCGCTGGTACAAGATATTCTTTTACATCTTCCATAGAGAAGGTCATCATAGAAAGGTGCTGCCTTAAAGCGTTTATTTAAAATAGTTCTTAATTTTTCCGGCTGGGATGTACTTGTCATCAATACTTGGGCATACAAAAATGTATAGAGTTGATATTTGTACATATGTAGATACATATGTATGTGGACATTCATACATATGATGATGATATGTATAAAAAGTAAAAAAAAAAAAATTGATTTCGAGCAACATTTACCCAGTAAATAACTTCAGAAGAGTTAAAAGTTCTTCCTTTCTGCTTTCTTTTTTGTATGACGCACAGTGGGTCAAAAAAAGTTGCTGTGGACAAATCAATTTTAAGAGCCCAAATATGAACCTATTTCAAGTTTCTTTCTTTCTTTAAATAAAAGACAAATTAAATTTCGCATCCATCGAGGTAAGGCTATTATTTTAAAAAGGCTCTGGTTTTTTATTTATTTATGTTGAAAAATGTTATTCATAAATATTTTTCCATAGGCTACATTTAATTAAAAAATGTATGTCGTTGGTTATCTATCTAATATATATTATTAAAGCGGTTTTTTTTTCTGTTCTAAAAACTCGAGAACAGCTGTACCGGTATTTTTGAGAATTTTGGACATCGGGACATAAGGGACATCTAGACTATCCAAGGATGATAATAGATAAAAAGCAATTTCGATATATGTAGGGGCATGGAACCTTCCATACAAACTGAACTTTCCACACAATTTATCTCTGGAAGTATTCATCAGAGAGTGCGGCAACTTAGTACAGAGATATATAATAAGTATATATTGAAAAAGGCGGTATGGCACCTCCCATTTAAACTGAATTTCTCACACCACACTACACTACACATTCTAATGTGAGAAATTTAGTTTAAAAACTCCCATTTTTCCATGAGTTTGGCGTTGATATTATATATCTCTATACAATGTTGCAGCACTCTACGATGAATACTTCCAGAGATATGTTGTTTAAAAACTTCAGTTTGTATGTGAGGTGCCACGCTCCTTGATATATTAAAATCGATGCCCAAAATTTGCAAAATATCGGTACAGCTGTTCTCGATTTTTTCGAACAGAAAAAAACGGCTTCCAAAATATATATTAGTAAAGATAATAAATTAAATACTTTTTTGATTAAATGTGGCCTATGGAAAAATGTTCGCGAATAATTTTTTAAATATTTGCAGACATTTTCAATTAATTAAAGTAAAAAGCTAGAGCCTTTTAAAAAATCGCCATGAATAGATCGACGCAAAATTTAATTATCTCTTATTTAAAAAAAAAATAAACTTGATATCGGTTCATATTTGGCCTCTCAAAATTGATTTGTCCACATCAACCTTTTTTGCCCCACTGTGTAGCGTGGCAACAATTGAAGGGCTTCTGCTTTTGCTACGCATAGTAGGGCTTCCAACAGGGTTCTTGAGAAATTTTTCTGAAGCTATTCCTTTAATTCTTACAAATTTTATTTTTAGATATCAAATTTGGTTTTTTGTAACTTAAACTGCATTTTAAATTCATTTGTAATGCTAAACAATACAAACTTATGAGATAATAACAATAATATATGTGTGCTTCTACAATACTATGTTAGTGTTAGGGTTTTATTTTTTGGGAAGGGTTGCCACATGTTTTAAATTTATTACAATTGTTTAATCAGATAAATGAATTAGAATCAATTAAAATGGTTTTGCAAATGTTTTATTTCTAAACGACAAATTAACTTTATTTAACGGAATATGGCTATTCAGACAAATGAAAAAATTGGACACATTTATTAAGAAATAAGTGAAGAGGAAAACCATTCCTGAGTTAATTTAAGAGTCCAGTAATTTAAAAGGAATGTAATAGGAACAAATCACTGATTGACAATGTAAGTATGTGTAATAAAATAACAAATATCATGTCGTAAAGCTTTGGTTTGACACAATCCTTATTTTGGTTTAATTTTAAGTTTTACTTTACGAACAGGCGGCAACCCTCTTCATAATATTTGCAAGCTAAAACATTGGTATACCTCTTTCGGCTGACTCCCATACGGTGATGCCTAACTATTTCAATTAATTCCTTTAATTCAAAAGGAGTTTGATTTTTTAAACAGGTGGCAACCCTCTACATGTCCTTAGGCGGCATGGTGCGACGCAACGCGAAAATGCTTTATAACCCCGAAAAACAGAAAAAGAGTCCCCTTTTTTTAAAGATGTTTATGTTAAAAGACGTGATTTTTCGATTGAGATAATTTTTGATAATATTAAAATGACCATAATTGAGAAATATTACAAATAAATTTTTGCTTCGAATTTTCTCCAAATTTTGGAAATCGCATGGCACTTTCGGATAGGCTGTACAAAAATCTATAAAAATCAAAGTTCTCGAATTATGTTTCCCATTTTCTGTCTGCTTTCCAGCTATTCAAAAAATTTCTTTTTTTGCGCTGCTCAACGCGCCTGGGACATTTGACGTGAATCGCCCATATGTACCTAATATCGAAAATGTTTGAAATCGGAGGAACAACCCAGCTTTTGATGTAGTTTACAGAAAGGTAAAAAAAAAAACTATATTTATTACGTATGCCGGGGTCGGTTTCGCCCGAACTTATACCTCTTAACTTGTTTTTAACAAAATAACTCCTTGAAAACAATTCTTGATTACATGAAAAACCGTTAAAAGGTGATTGTAATCAATCATTGTAACAGTTATTGCGAATAATTTTGAAATGTAATACGGACCATATCAAATTAGCAGCGTCATTGTAATTTTTTATTAGCATACGAGTTAGTGGAACCGTGCAAACGAATAAAATTATCGAATATATGTAGATTTAAAATTTAAACTGAGGCAGCCTCAAAGGAAACGACCGATTAATACCAAATTTGAATTGTTTCGCTTTTGGATTGCATTCACACTTAACGATCGGTAAATATGCTTAATTTTTAAATATTTATAAACACATATTCAAATTGGCGTGTTTGTTTGTATTTGCCTGATATAAGAGCTAAAGACATGACCTTGAGATGTTAGTTATATGCAAGTTGTGCGAATTTTTTAAATTTTTTCTTTTCAATTTTGTTGCTAAAACTTTGCAAGTTTTTGCTATATCGATGTTTTTCTCTATTGTTTTGTTTGGAAATATGCTGCAAGATTTTTGTTGCAGTATGCAAAATTTATGCATTTTTTGCAATTGAAATTTTTCGTGTATAAATTGGGCTGCAGTTTCTTGAAACGGACAGAAATTAGTTGACTTGCAAACTGAAATTAAATCCAACCAATCTACAACATGCGTGCCGTTTTGGTAAGACAGCTTGAAATTATTTTAAGGTTTTAATACTAGTTTGCATATATTATTTAATTTTTTTTTTTCATAATCAAGATCCTGTGCTCCGTCATCTCAGCAACCTATGCGGCCAGTCTGGGCTACAACTATGAGAGCAACAACGGCCCATCGCTCGGTGGCGGTCTAAGTGGTGGCCAAGTGGGGGGTCCGAGCTATGGTGGTTTAGCTGCCGCCGGTCCAAGCTACAGTGGCCCCGCCACCTTCGGTCCCAGCTATAGCGGCCCTTCCTCATCAGGACCAAGCTACAATGCCCCAGCCGAGTTTAACAAAGAATATTTCACCTATACCGCACCTGAACATGAATTTGACGATGCTGGTAATAATGATCAGTTGGCTAACTCACTAAAGAAGAATTTGCGTGTCATCTTCATCAAGGGACCTGAAAACACAGGACTCGAGAA
>NW_023458558.1:27548386-27564103 GCF_013731165.1 Rhagoletis pomonella
TTTGAATTTTGACACCTGTGCGGCACGCCTTAACCTTCTCTAATCGGGACCAAAACTTATATGTGATATTTTCGACTATAGTAGCATCGACGGAGGGGTTGAGACTTAGGAAATCAGATGTAAAAATTTGCTTCCTACATTCAAGGACCACCCTAACCGACATATACAAATGTCGCGAAAAGACTTTAAACATGGTTGAAAGACATTAGGTTACGATATGTCGCGTGTGAAAAAGAAGAAACGAAAAACAGCGTATAGCTGTGACGTCATCCGCAATCCGTAGCAATTGCATTTTGTTTACATTTTGATGCCTTTTTGTGCTATACAATTACTTATGTACATGTAACATATAACCTCAAAACTTTAAAGCCCGATAAAAAAATAAATCGACGTGACCCAAGAAATACATATCGGGATGCCAAAGTACACCAGACACACGTTTCAAGCCTCTTGAATTTTTGAAAGAGTTCAAAATTGTCGTACCAAATGGGCCATTCCGTTTGGAACTGGTGTGACATTTTACTCCAGAATGTAATCAGGTGTTAGTTATAACTATGTCGTCGGAACTTATACTACAGCGAAGGATATTTTGTGGCATAAAATTGCTTTAACTAAAACACCAAATCATTTCTTAGTTCTATGTAACGATCATTTGAATGAGTGTAACTGGTGGGACTCTGAAAAGAACTCTATTTAACCTATGTGCACTCAAAAATGAAAACACAAAATTTTCGCAAAAGAAGTTTTTGTGTTGTAAAATATGAGCTTTATGCTATCGTTTAAAAAAAAATTGGTTTATATAATATTCATATTAAAAAATATTTAAATTTGTAGATGGTGGGACATGTGACCTTGTGACTGGTGTAAAATAATTATGCATGAAATAAAAGTAGTAAAAGTTTCCATAGACAAACATTACAACTTATTTTTATTTGTTTAATATCCTCCAACTGATTATTGAAATGTTGTCATTTAAAAGAGGTTACTACTGAAATAGAGATAATTTGGGCATTTTAAAAATTTATCGTTTTCCTCTTTTACATGGAATTACCGAAATTTTTTTTATTTTTAAATTTTTTGTCTAAAATAATTTATTTCGTAATTAAATAAACTAGTAACAACAATATCTATAAACAATACAATAATACTACATTTACGACACCGAAAAAAGCCATCAATTATCCAACAAACAACCATTAATCCCATCAGCGCCACCACACTAAACCAATTTATTCAAGAAGTTGATTCGTTCTGGTTTAATGATGAAAACAAATTGATTTATCGTGTAAGCCTTTTCAAATTGATCGCGCATTTGATAGAGCGCTCGTGCGGTTGATGGATTCCGGACATCTGCAAATATTAAAAAAAAAACAATTATTTAATTTATAAACCTAAATATTCCGACAACGTTACAGCCGCTTCAACGAACCTTTAGCCAGTTGCATTGGTATAATGTACGCGTTCTTCTGTGATTTCAAAATTAAAACATCGGTACTGTTCAGGCCATTTGGCAGTTCCAGCGCATTTGGATTGGAGAGTGGTGCGAGGCCAGGTGTTTCCAACGGTGCTTCACCATTGGCCTCCAACAACGTGGAGGCTAAAATACGCGCCGCTTCTAATGTGAGATTTTGGCTAGGCGTCAGCAGAGTAGTTGTGGGCTCCTCGATCATAAGCAGCTGTGCGTTGGTAATAGGCGCAGCGGTTAGTTGCTTTGTAATATCAGCATATTGTTGTTGTCTTTGTTGTTGCTGCGGTGGCTGATGTTGAGGCTGTTGAGGCTGCGGCTGTTGCTGTTGTTGCTGACGTTGATATTTTGATTGCAATTGTGGTTGTGGTTGGGTGGCAGTGGCTGCTGAAAGTTGATCTACAAACGACCTAGGGAAAAGTTTCGGCAACGGCACCTGGTTAGCTTGTTGTGGCATGGAGTACAGGAATGGTGCGGAACCAGAAGCTGGTGCAGCATAAGAAGTGTACAGCGTTTTGCTGGCTTGTGGCACTGTGCTTAAATTTTTATTGCTAAACTGTGTTGCTGGTTGAGACATTTTGTTGACCAGCTGTGATTGATATGCCGGTTGTCTGACACTGTTTGAGTTGTAGTCAATCGATTTCTCAGCTGGAAGAAATAAAATATGATTTATTTAAATGCGTATTATTGTATGCTTGTACTCAAAAAGAATGTTAGCTAAATAACTAAAGAAGTATTAAAATAAAACTAAAGGAAACCCGACTCCCGCCCCACCTAATGGCAAACTCTTGTGTGGAGTTATTTCTTTCCATTTAAGTAATATGTATACGTCGTCATATGAAAAAAAAAACAAATCTGATCGTAAATATGGATTTTTCAAATATCTCCTGCGCCCCCTACCGGACAAACTCTTTGTGGTGTTATTTCTATCCATTTGAGTAACATACTTTCTAATCAGAAAAAACTCGGACCAAAAATAGGGATTTTCAAAATATCTCGGCTCCTACGCCATCTATCGGGCAAAGTTTGTTGCGCAATTTTATATATATATTTTATATTATTAATATGTATTCCAAATATGTAGCATACCGTATCATAAATAAATACGAGCGTTTTCTATATCTGGACACCTGCTCCACCTAGCGGTCTCATTCATCATCCATATTGCATAGCTCATCGGGGAGTCAGTTAAAAATGTATTGTAAGATTTTATTACACACAGGAAAACATAGTAAAAGCTGTAAATCGTAACTATAAATAAATCTGACGTTGTCCTTTTGCCTCGGCTTATCGGTTGGATTACAACTTGTAGAGGACTGTAGGAGATATTGGACCTCAATTTCTGATAAATTCAAAATAACCCTAATGTGTGAAGCCTCGCCTAGGTTAGGGTGGTACATAAAGTGTCGTTTTTCACCTATGCATTTTCTTCAGAATTGTTTATTATTTGAAATGATATTAAAACTAAGCTTTTCCGATGCCTGAAAGTCCTGGTATAAACTAGGGCCATGAAACAAGGAATGGTAAAGTGTCAAAAAATATTAAAATTTTTTAAAAGATCATAGTGGGTGATGGTAAGTATAAGCAAAAAATTTAAAAAATTAGAAAAAAATAAAAATTCGTGCGACTTTGATTGATTTGATTTAAAACACCTGGTCTACTGCTACAACCTTTAGGTCCTATTCAAGTGAATCGGAGTGTATGCATTTCTGATGATGTCCGAAGGCCCTACCTCGCCGTTGAACTTGAAATTTAATTTTATCGAAAAGTAAATTTTCTGTTATTTTTCTTTCTTGACATACCACTCTGCCATTTTTTCAGAAAATAAGATCTGATTGGCCGCAGATGTTCGGAAATTAACCACAAATGTGACTACATATACGCTTAACTCCAAAATCACCATTAGCATGCCATTTATGACTTTGAATCTCACAATTAAATGCCTTAATTTTTTCATAAAAAATTCAGCTCTTGTCAAACTTAGCTGGGAGATAAAATCACTTTCGGGGTTTTCATTGAAGCTGTTCACACCTTCCGGGTTATTAGGTTATCTGGTTAAAAATTATTATTCTGTAGTGTAATTTATTTTTGTAAAAAAAAAATAAAAAAATATAACCTCATAACCTAATAAGCAGCCAAGTGTGATCAAACCTCATTATCATTCCTCAATTTGATTTGAAAAAAATAATAATAATAATAATCTGCTTACCATAGCTCTCAGTTGTAGGAGGTGGTAGGTATTCATTATTCCTTTGCTGTGGTTTGATTGGATGATTTATACGCAAAGGCGACACAGTCGCCCCATTAATAAGCCACAAATTTTGGTAACACACGCACATAAATAACAGCAGTTTCACAAATTGAGCCTGAAAAACAGTTCAATTTGGTTTGAATTCACATTTATCAGTTATTCTGTTCAAACATTTTATACCATGATCCCGTCAGATTTGTTAGGAGTTCCGTCGTCCGACTGTGTTACTTATTTTAATTTAACTTTTTTACACTAACTACTCGTAGTTCAATTGAACGTACACGATCCAACAAAGATTTTTACTAAACTAAATTCGCACAATTGCAAAGGTTTATAAATCAAAGTTATATCGTTGCGGCACTTCTTGTCAGTGGAACAATGAGGCAATGCGCATTTACAAACAAACGATTGAGAAAAGTGATCTTCATTTGTCAATTACATAGCGTTACCTTGTCTGCAACACTTGACTGGAGGTAAAACGGCAGCAGCTATAGTATTACAACAGTAACAAGAACTCAATAGCAGTGGCTGCGTTAATGGATCCGTTACTTGCACCAATACAAATACAGCAATTCAACTGAACAAACCACTCAAAGATAATTATAGATCAAGCAAGACAAAAAAAAAAACAGTAGCTGAAAGAAACAATCTAGCAAAAAAATAAATAAAAGTTGAGTTTTACGGCCCTGGCATCCATTCATGCCGTCGACCAACTGGCTCATCAATAAATAAAAGTACATCACCTACGAGTTGGCCAAGCGTAAAACCAAACAACGGCAAACGAGGCAATTTACATTCGATCTTTTTATAGTCGATTAAATTATCAAGAGCAAAATCAAAAGCATCCCCACTTCTTAGAAGCAAGTTAAACTAAAACGGCGCGACGCAGCGGACTGTGCGAACGTTCATTGATCTCACTTCGAACACCGCGTACAACAACCGAGATAATTTAATTTGTGCATGCGTTTCTAACCGAAACAGTTTCTCAATTTACCAGTAGTCGACTGATCCACCAGCTAACACACTGGCCTAGTGTCGATGGATGCTCTGGTTTGTAGTGCGCAAGCGTGAATGGCCCATAGAAATATTGCATTTCAAGTGCGCTGCTGTACAATTATGGGTTATGTTTTGCTACTCATTTTGATGACTAATCAGCCTGTATGAAAGCACTCAGCTAATGACAACAGTTGCACGTTGTTAGTGACTTTCTGTTGGCATTGGATAATTTTGGTCTACTCAAATGACTTACACACTAAGTGCTGCGTTTAAGGCTGAAGATGAGTGGTCACTGACAACAAAAAAAAAGGCCAATACATATATCAGTATGTAATTTTTTCAACTAACGAAATTGGAATTTGAATGCATTAGGGTTTTAGGACATCCAATAATTCCGGATTGTATCTGTGGCGCTTCCTTGTCAAAAGGTAGGTGTACAAGGAAAATTAGAATAATAGGATGATAACCACACCCATCGCGAAATATATTTACTTCATCTGCCATAATAGTTTGAGGTTAGTTCAGGACTATTTCGGGAACCTTCCCGGTCTGGTTCGGGACCATTTCGGTACTAGTTCGGGACACATTTGTTTACATATCAAACTTCATGAGTACCTGCTACTCATGGCTCTTTTTCAGGATTTCACAGTTCTCATAATTGCAAATTTGTAAAGTCTAAACTAAAAATTGTTGATTATTCCTCAAAAAGTGTATTCGTGATACACTTTTGCAAATACTTTCAACTAAGATATCCAGCTCTAAAGTATTTAACAACTTTTTTCGTGACACAGCCTAATGTACATAAAGTGTACATTGCTCGAGTAACGAGTACGCAGAGACCGATTCCGCTCACCTCATAAATAACACTTAAACCAACAACACATTCACAACATGTTGTAAGCATCATAATATCGTAAAACTTTCCAATTAAATATAACGTGTAAAAATGTTGAGGGGATTTGTTACTACGCAACAACGTTTTTGAACTGATAGCAAATATAGGGCAATAGGGCATGTAATTAGATCTTATTATACCCTACGAATATCATCAAAGAACTAAAGACGTTATTTTACACTGAACATTTTCCCGATATTACGACGCCTACGGCGAGTTGTGAAATCACTAAATATTAGTTTTTTTTTATGTAGTACGATTCATTTGATTTTGAAAGGGCAACAAAATTCTAGTAAAAGTTTCTTGAGTGCGAATATTTTTATGAAGACAGGATATGTATGTAGATCACCTCAGAGTATATAAACATATTTTTGTATTCATTCATCCACAGTATTTAAAGACCCATAAAATCTCATTAAAACAAACCATTGCCGCGAATTAAATTAAATCACCCGACATAATTACCATGTAAACAGGCTAAAAATACCCACTTTCAATTTTACACATCACTTAATATTTTGAAAGCACAGAAAATATGTATCAGGCAAAAGCAAAACTATGCCAGTTTAATAGATATTGATATCAATATCAAAGCAGCTAATAATAATACAAAAAATTTATTTAAGTTATGCGCTAACAAAGAAGCGCCAACCGGCACTGTAGAGTCTACAGTGTAGACGATTTGGTCGCTATTAGTGCCAAAATTGATTTAGTTAACCCAAAAAAAAAACTGGCAGCGAATTTCGCAAAAACAAACCTGAATTTAAAAATATTTTTTGTTTTTTAATGCTGCTAGTTTAGTAATACTCGATACTACTAATTATGTACTAAATGATAAAACATGTTTGTGAAAATGAAATTTGAATTTTTTAATCTGTCATGAGAAATGGCTGAGCGCGATGGTCTATAAATTGAAAATTCAAAGCCTGAAAGCGTCTTAGACAACAGTGAATTGGTGAAGTGATAAAGCGCGATAGTAATACATACCTAGATACAATTAAAAATGAAAGCGTTTTTGGTAAGTTGAAGGCTGCTGGTGAATAATTGTTCGAATACCAACATTTTAATTCGAAAAATATTGAGATATGTATTCTTATTCATTTGAAAAATGTGTCACTGTGCTGAATTGCATTTTTGATTGAAATTTAAAATTGTCTTGTCAACGGCCACATTGCTTTCAACTATTAGTCAAACGATATCGGTATTCTCTATGTCTTGCAAAGCCCTTGCATGACACACGGATTGCATAGTCTGCAAAGTGTTACCGTCGGAAAACTGGTTCTACCGTCCAAACTGTGTACCTTGCAAGGGTTTTGCAAGACCTAGAGAATACCCTAATTTTGTTCTTATACGTAATTTATTTTACAGATTATCTTCAGTGTCTTGGCTTGCCTTTTTCTCCTGGTATCCGCAGCGCCAGCCGATCAACCCGGAGTACATTTTTTGAGTTACAGCAATGATCAGGATTTTGAGGCAATACAAAAACAAATCATCGGTAAGTTCACTTAGGTAATTGCCGGGAGTGCTTCTTATGGTCTGAAAATTAATTGTTGAAGTTAATCAACAGTCTCTACTTAAATAGGCTATCTGAATTTAGACCTAAGAGTTGCTGAATTCTAAAGTAAAATAAAAAAACGTAAATATGTATTTCGGAGTTGCCATATGCCAAAGTAAATCAAACATCGGTAAATAATCTGATTTAAAGTGCCATTTATGTTTTTAGAACGAGTATATGGCTAAATATTTACTAACCAAATTTTTACGATTTACCTCAACTCACCTTACCTCACATCAACTGAAATCTACTCAATTCACTTCATATCAACATCACAACTCATATCAATTCACCCTAATTCAGCTAAGCAAATTTTATTTCCGAAAATCCGGAAATAGTCCGGGGAATCCCGAATATCACGAAACAGTCCCCAAAAACACGAGTAGTCCCAAGAATACTGAAACATTCCCAAATAAATCTTCAAGTAAATAGTCCCGAAAATTCTGAAATTATTTATTTCTTTACTTGCATACTGACTAAGTAGCAAGTGTTTAGTATTTAATCATATCACAAGTACAAATAACTTCCCGGAAATTCTCTCGACGTCGCACTGATTCCGTATAGAGCCTGGCTAAATTTCGGTAACTGAGATTTTCTCAACAGTGCTAAAACTGTTTCTGGTATGGAAACTCTGCTACAGATAATTTATTCCGGCGCTCCGGTTGCCTTGAAACAAGTGTATCTTCTTAGTGCCTGGACTGGCTCCAGAATAGTTATTTCTCTTTAAGATAAACACTTTTGGATTTGGGAAGATTTCCTTAGCTGAGATACTTTTTAGCAGTTCCTAGGCTGGCAGTATGCTACAAAATCCTACCTGGGGTAACCAATTCTGTTGCTCGCAAGTTTTTTCTGGCATGGGTTATCGTGATTTCGAGAAGGCAAGCTCTGGTAGCCATACAACAATAAACTATCAGGGCACTGGGTATTTTCTCCAAAGCTAAACTTTCTGTACCAGAGGTTAGACTGTCTGTTGTATACCAGAATCCATCAGAGATTTTCATTTCTAAAGTTGGAGAGCTTTTCTGGAAGAAAATGTTCTCTCTTAGTCTCCGGACTGCTTCTGGCACTCAACACCTTGAATTGGCAACGGATCCTGGTGCTGGCTAGATATGCCTGACAATGATTTCCTTGTCACTTTTCGAAAAGGGTTTTTAGGTTGTTCTCTAGAATTACTGAAAATACCCAGTCTTATATTTTATATCAGGGACTGTATGGAAGCTTTAAATAGTACTTCGGCGACATCCATTTAAGAGAGCTTTTAAGTGAGAGCCTGTACTTTTAGTGTATAGTACTTACAAACATTAAAGTGTAAAAATGTGTTCAATGTGGACCAGCTGTTTTCGGTATCTGCTGCTAATACATAGTGCAAGGAAGTAAGGTAGAAATTCTTGCTAATAGAAGAGGTTTTTGGTCAGCTTATTGATTTTTTTCAATGGACCTATTTTTATACATTTCGGGTCCCAAGATCGGATACTAAATTACTTAGTATGATACCATACTATAACTGAATTCTAGTTAAAAGTCATGTATGTATATGTGAGCTAATCGCTTTATCGTAATTCTCTTTACAGCTCAGTACGAAAATCTTGGAGGCAGTTCGCAATTCCATGAAGTGCAAAGTGCCAGCGTGGTTCATCCCAATACATTGAAAATCAATATATAAAAGTCAAACAAATAAGCAAAGTTGTACGGTTGTGTTATAGCTCTATAAGAATTTTTATGTATACAAACGCATAAACATACGAGATAACATGGCTATGTAGCAGAGTTGTGAAAAATTTATATATTTTTTTAATGCATAGCATTTTAATGTTAATGTAAAAAATTAATGCATTTATTGCTAATGTTTTGTTTTTTTTTTTTTTGCATTTACAATACAATTTTTTAATGAATGCCATTGCAATAATTTATTGCATTAAAAGTATAACAAATATTAAAAACCCAATAACTAATTTTATTTTGAAGTAAAAAATCTTTGTTGACGTTAGGGTAGGATTTTAAGATCAAAAAAGATAGTGCCGGAAGTTAAGGCTGGTTTTCACTTTGCTTAATTGAATGGCATTTGGCGCCAAATAGGTAAAAACACATCGTCAAGTGGAACTAAAAAGCGGTTTAGTGATTGATTTAGATCAGAATAGGTCTTCAGTCGTGTCCATGTGCTGCTAAATTGGGTATCTCTACGTTTTTGGCCCATCGGTATGCATCAACAATCAACATAAAAATCTACAAAAGCACACTGAGTTGCGCGCACATTGCTTTTATTTTCATAAAACATCTAGCAATGTTTACAAGAATTTTTCAACAAATAAACATAATAGCATAAACCTGAAACAAGTATTAGTAATTATTGCAAGTCCTTACAACAGAAATTATTTATATTTCACTAGAAAAAAATTTTAATGGTTTTTTATAATGCAAAAAATTAAATAAAAAATTTTATGCATTACATTATTTTCCTAGCATTAGTTTGGATAGTTTAATGAAAACAAATTTCATAAGAATTGTATTTTTCAGAATTAATGCATTGACATTTTTTGCATTAAATTTCATAAATTATGTATTGCATTAATTTTTTACATTAACAAAATTGCTTTTAGTAGGTACCATCATCAGTGCATTAAAAAATTAATGAATTTTTCACAACTCAGCTATGTAGTAACTTCTTCTTAAATTTTACTTAGATTTTTGCTATCTGAAAGCAAACATGCTTTGTATTTTTTTGGAATATTCAAAATCTTGGAAGTGTCTTTAGCAAACCGCCATTTAGTAATATAAAACAAATGCAAAACAAAATCACTTTCTTGTAGAAAGCAAAATATGAGTACATATAAAAAATAAACAGCAAAAACCAATAAACATAAAAACCCCAAAATCTACATGTTGTTATTCCCTCGCACAAGCTAGAACTGCTTCCAGAAATATGTGAGCGAATGCAGGCAAAACATAATTTACTCAAAAGACGCATTTTCTGGCCGATAAGACAACAAGCTACAATCACGGATTTTGTACGCTGCCATCTTCAGTACATAACTAACTTCATAGTGGTGCGGTTTGCTTGTCATTGGGAAAGCGTTATTCTATTTTTAGTCGATTTCTTTACGCATAGCAAGCAGGCAATGTGCGTCAAGATAGTAATTGCCTTACTGGCCATCGCTGTGACCCTATGCCTAGTGGAGGCACAGAACCTCTACACACCCGCTCAACTGCAGCAGCAACAACGGAACGATGATTTCGAGCAGCTTCCGAAGCTTGTCACAGAATTCGAACTGGAAGTGAGACTAAATACAATGCCTATAAACTCTGAAGATCGACAACCAATTGTGTTGGTCAATTTGAATCATGTTGAGCAAGATAGAATAATAATCACAAGCCAAGCAGAAGAACAGCAGAATGAAAATCGTAGACAAGAGTTCAATGAACGTGAACGTGTGCGCGACAACAATCGTGAGTTTGTTAACATGCCCGAGCGTGTAATTGAATTCGATCGAGAACGTGAGCCATATCGTAGAGACCAAGAGAGAGGTCCGCCACCCAAGCAAGAATTCATAGCTAACATAGAAAGCAGGCCCGATCGCAATAGCGGATTCAATCGCGCCCCAGATCGCGACAACGATCGAGAGTTTGTTAGCGAATCCGAGCGTATAAGGGAATTCCATAGGGAGCAAGAACGTGAACCTTATCGTAGCGACCACGAGAAAGATGCCTCAACTAGGGAAGAATTCAGGGCAAAGCCAGAAAGGAAACCTGATCGCAACAGCGGATTTAATCGCGCCACAGAGCAGAGTGTTCATCGCAATAATATATTTAAGCAAGAAGTTGACGTAGAGCGGAAACCGCAACGCATTATTCCACAAGGACAAGAAGAGAAAAGTCATCGCCTCTGTGAAAGAAGTAAGTAAATACAAAGTAGGCGTAAAATCATGTTTTGTATACTTTAGGTACTACATACTTCTAATTTTATTAAAGAATATAATGAATATATTGCACGCATCTTTCGCAATGATGAGGAAATAACAGCAGATGCAAATGATTCAGAATTTGATGGTCGTGTATTGGCATCACCTGGAGAATATCCGCACATGGTAAGAAAAAGGAATATATGAATAGCTAGGTAAATAGTTTCTAAGAAAGGATCAGTCCAGCGCCTTCGTCTTGACCTGCGGGCTGTGTCGGTGGCACAGCCGCTAACCTTAAACGTAGAATACGGGATATTACTACGATCGCATTCAAGTTAAAAACGGTACATGAAATATTCGCTCTGTAGTTTACCATTGAGGTCTGTGGGAAAAATACGAAGCGTGTTTTTTATAATCTTTTAACCTTAACCTTCGTCTTAAGCTAAGTCTAAGAATACATTTTAGTCTTAAACTAATCTTAATCGTAATCTTAATCCTCTTCTTAATCTTAATCTTATTCGTAGAATTATTTTTAATCTTAATCTAAATTTTTTTCTTAATCGCAATCTTAACTTAAATCTTAATCATAGTCTTATTCTTAATCTTAATATTGATCTTAATCTTCCTCTTGAATGTAATCTTAATTTTAATCTTAACCGCAGTCTTATTCTTAATTTTAATGTTAATCTTAATCTTACTCTTAAATCTTATCCTCATTTTAGTAATAATGGTAATCTTGTTCTTAATATAAATTTTTATCTTCGTCTTATTCTTTAACCTAAGTCTAATCTTAATCCTTATCCTGATATTATTCTTAATCTTAATTTTAATTTTAACCTTAATCTTATTTTTAATCTTAATAATAACCTTATTCTTAACCTTAATCTTAATTTTTATCACAATCGTAATATTTTTCTTAACCTTAATTTTAATCTTAGCCGTAATCTTATTTCTAATATTAATTTGAATTTTATTATTACTTTTAATCTTAATCTTATTTTTAATCTTACCCATCATCTTTTTAATCTTTATTTTACTCTCTTCATCTTAATCTTAATCTTAACCCCTACCTTAATCTTATTCTTAACTTCAATTCTAAATTAAATTTTAATTTTAATTTTAATTTTAATATTAATTTTAATTTTAATTTTGATTTTGATTTTAATTTTAATTTTAGTTCTAATCTTAATTTTAATTTTAATTTTAATTTTAATTTTAATTTTAATTTTAATCTGAATTCTAATTTTAGCTTTAATTTTAATTTTAGTTTTAATTTTCATTTTAGTTTCAATTTTAATTTCAATTTTCATTTTTATGTTAATCTTAATCTTAATCATTCTACACCGTCCGCCTCGCTGTAGTTTTTTCGCTTCGTTTGAGCTCAGCGTCAAGAAGTGTCACTTCAAAAAGCATACACTTGTTCCCATGTATATTCGTACATATGTATAGTAGTTTTTTACAGCAGTCACGAACAGAAATATTATCTTGTTACGGTCAAAAAAAGGTCACATTTCACATTCAAATTACTTAATGGGCAAACCATGTATTTTTTGAAATCGGTATTTCATGACTACTCATGCTCGGTTACAAGTGTCGATACGTACATACATATGTAGTATATATGTATGTATTTCCATAGATTTGATTTAAAATATTTTCCAAATTTTTTGCTAACATTATTATTGCTTGAATTCTAGAATGACAAATTGTTTTTAAAATATTTTCTAATAAAACAAATTGGGATATTTTTTTACCATTTAACGCATTGTGAACTTTCTCACTTACATTCAGACAGCGCTGGGCTTTGAGAGAGAAGACAAAACATATGATTACAAATGCGGAGGCAGTTTGATAAGTGAAAATTTCGTTATTACAGCGGCACACTGTACCAATATAACGGGGTAAGCTCTATGATATTTCGCGTAAATTTGTGATTTTTTAATGCAAAAAATAGTCGAAATGAACTTAGTCGTGAGTTGCGTTGCAGTTGCATATTATTTAATACACATGTATATATGTATGCACGTATATTTGCACTTTCGCAAAATTACCACGATTTCATAAATAGTCATAGTACATATGTATGTAATTTCCCACATTTCAGGGAAGTACCTACAATAGCACGAATTGGTGATATAAATCTTATGGTAGATGAAAAACATTTGGCGCCGCAAATATTTCCCATACGAAGAATATACACACATCCGCAATATGACGGTGTTACTAATTACAATGACATAGCGTTGTTGCAGCTGAATACGAGCGTTGAGTAAGTACCTAAGCTGCATGCATACATATTTAGTTAGTAGCGATGGAACTTTCTTTAAATTCTTTCATATTTGCTCAACTTGCACGCAGATTCACAGAGTTTGTTCGCCCAATAAAACTTTGGACAAAACCTAAATTACCCCTCATTACTGCCTTTGCCATGGGCTATGGCGCCACCTCATTTGCGCGTGCGCCAACACAACAACTCACCGACTTCAATATGACTCTTATAGCGAATGATGAATGCAATCAGCTTTTGCCACAATTGGATGAGGTGCCGCGTGGCATAATTTCAAGTCAAATTTGTGCTGAAGATTTTGTAATGCATCGCGATACTTGTCAGGTGAGATAGACTGGAGGAAAGTTGCATATATCCAAATTGCATTTTTGTTTTAATTGTCTTCCAGGGTGATTCCGGCGGCCCGTTGCAGTACAACATCAGAGGTAAACGACGCAGAAATCGAGTGCATTATCATCTAATCGGCATCACCTCGTTTGGGCTATTATGCCGCAGTCCAAATCCGGGTGTTTATACGCGCATATTTTCTTACCTTGATTGGATTGAGCGCACGGTCTGGAATTCGTCTTAAAGCTCAATGCGTCTAGACTTAGTTTACGTAACTTAACTTAATTTAATATTTTGGCCAACCTGTTATATGTGAAAATGTGTGTTGGCGGTTAGTTAAAACTTAACTTACCGTAAGCTACTTAAGAACCTGTAGATTTTAGATGCTTACCCTACAAGAAAGGACTTTTTTTTCTGACCTCTTCCTTAACACACTAAAATATACACCAATACACAGAAAAATATTTGTAAAAATAACCTTAGGAAATACAATAAGTAGAAAAGAAACCTTTTAGCAGTGCTGGTAAAATCCCCATGTGAGAAAGGGACGAATAGTCACATGTACACAAAAGAACTGGTCAGGTTTTTCATATTACCCCCGAATATCTGATGAGGAAATTGCAACATTATTGCATCAGTACTGACCGTCAGGTGACCGGCCATTTGCCAGTAAGATTTCTTGTAGGGTAGTTTACGACCTTACGGAATTTGAGAGCGATTAGAGAATTAGGCTTGCCAGGTTTTCGGATTTGTATTTCTTAAAAATAAATTATGCAAATTTCAAACAGCTGAATTAGAAAATACAAAAACAAAAGATTTTCGCTTCTACTTAAGATGACGTGTTGAGTAATTATTGCCGAATTATTACGGTAAGTTAAATTAAATTAAGTCTAGACTAACAGAGCTTTAAGACATAAAAATTTGCTACGAATATTTAATAAAAAATAGCTTTGACTTATACGCAGTGATTAAGTGTTAACTGTTGAAACAGAAGAGTACAAATACGAGTATATAAAAATAGTTTTAGTGCTAAATAAATGTCTATTTTAACTTATGAAAATACATAATTTTTGCCACAAGATCGCCTTTACACATATTATATGTATGTCAATATTTTACCACAAAAAGAACTTAAGAGCAAATCGTTTGGGCCTGTTAGAAAACTTAAATTCAATTAAAATTATAAGTTCTACAACATTTTACAATATATGATAGATGTGAAGCGAACCACAATAAATAACTTTTTATATATTTTTAAAGTAATTGCCACCTCTTTAAAATTTAAATTAAATATTATTTAGAAATTAAATGAAGTACGATGGTATGGACGCGAAACAGAAGAGGCTTATGAATACTTCGCTCAAAGTTTTCCCTGTATTTTTATATGGGAAAAAAAAACTTTTCGTTTTGGTAATAAAGAAAATTTGCAAATTTTTCAAAAATTTGTTGCCTTAAAATGTTCAAAATTTGTTGAATTTATATAAAATCTGTATACGAAAATATCTCTATTGCTCCAAATAGTCAATATCCCGAAAATAAAAGTTATATCTGCAAATCATAAACTGCTGGAGCACTTTTAAGGCTCAAAATTGACCCCAAAATAGGGCAATATTTACCGTTGTTTCTAGGACAGACATTACTTACATAACTGTATCTGTCGATAGGCTAAGAATTTTATCTGTGAAATGCCACACATTTCTTTGAAATCGCTTCATTAGTTCTCGTGCAAGAAGCGTTTTCGTGAAGCTCTAAAAATTACAACTACAACATTTCAGCATAGCCTCTATACCGTAAGGTAAGACGTATTCTACGTCAAAAAAGATTGTGTTGTGTTAAAAACCCCGCTTAAGAAAAAATAATACAAACCATTGTCTTAATTTTCACCTTTTTAAAATATATACCTCTAAATAGCTAAATTAAATTAAAGTTTGTACCAGACTTAGATTTCTACTTGAATCGCCTATCAAATAGATATATACATTTGTTTGTAGATATATGTCTGTGTTCGTATGGAAAAGTAGCTTATGTCGAAAGGCTGGCTTTAG
>NW_023458558.1:27564113-27582978 GCF_013731165.1 Rhagoletis pomonella
GTCAACTAACTTGTAGCTAACTGCTTTCGGACATAAAAATCAATAAGAAAAACCAAATATTTTTTAGATTTTTTTACTTTTTTATGTATTTACTTTATTGTTATTTGGTTACATATTCTGCAGTAGGTGGTCCGATATTCGAACACCGTCAGACATAACTTCAAAATGATAATGTAGAATTTCGACCTTCCTTTTATTTGTCCTGGATACGAAAAAAAATCTGCGAAGTTCAGAAAAAAAAATGTATTGAAAGTAAGTTTTGTGTGGATATTTAAATAGAAACTTGCAAAGAAAACAAACTCCCGATAACGTCTGCACGACTTTACAACTAACTTGAAGTTCGTATTGTCACAGCTAGTTAAAAGTTAGTTATTTATCGAACTCCCCCAAAAAAGTTAACTTATTAGCTATTGTTGGTTATTTAATCAATTGATAATTTTTTTCTGCAGGGAGCGTTGGCTAGCAGTGGACATGATCGGGATAATGTATACATATCGCACACTGTCTTCAAAAGAGTCACAACTCAAAATAATACGTTCGTCAAAAAATGCGAAAAACTATTTCGTAGCACATGCTAATCATATGGGCAAATGCGACTTTCGCTTAGGTTTTTTAAACAAATTATAAAAAAGATTTGCTCCAGCTTTTGCTGAAAGGTAAATAAAAGCTCCGTGTACATTTTTAGCGCATAATTTCAAAAATGCCAAATTTTGAGTTGTGACTCTTTTGAAGACAATGTGCGATATATGTTGTTGAATCTTGTAGATATGTATGTACATATGCATATACTTATACACATATGGTTTGCACATTTCGAAAGAATCTAAGTGGTTATCGGTAAAAAGGACAAAGGTCATAATATATGGACCTTGATCCGTTACAATTGCTTTCCATAATCACATCCACTTGACATTTTATGTTGTGCGCATAAATGTATATGCATAAATCATGCACTTAAGCGATAGTTGCACTTGAATCGCATTATTTTTTTTTCTAAAGTAGGTACATATGTATATGCACACGTACAAAGAGATCACAACACGCATAAATATGTGCATACATATGTATATACATATGTACGAAAGATGTACACCCGAATAATTAGATAATAAAAACTTGTAAGTAAAAATATGGATGTGTACCAATGTATACACTCATACGCACATATGCACATACATATGTGTAAGGCTCCCTCAAGTGGGCACCGCATTTACCAACATTAATATTTTTCAATGATATTCAGGCAGCGCCGAGCTTTGCAGTCGAACAGTACACCGTGTAATTTTTGTTGCAAAATTCCAAATAGTTTTTTTTTAATCAACAATTGAAAATTTTTGCAGTGTTTTGGAAATTCTTAGTTTTCTTTGAAAGTAAGTGTCCGACGGAAAAAATTTTTTGTGCGCAGATTTAAGAAACTATATAAACTATACAATGAAATTATTTGCGTTACAAGAATATTTTTTTTTTTGTTTTTCAATCAATTTTTTATGAAAAATTAAATTTTTAAGCAATTTCTGTGCCTCTTGGACGAAAATTTTTAATCAACAACAACTACATTTGTGCATACAAACATGTGACGTAGAGTTAAGCCTAAAGCGCTGGTTATACTTACATTGCAAGTGCAGGGCATAGAGAAGCAGCGCATGTGAAGCACTGGTGTAATTATACTCGGCATAGAGCGCATAATTTTCCAGAATCAGCTGTTCAGTGTAATCAGTTAGTCTGTTCCAGTACTCCAGCATTTAGTTGGGAAAACATAACTTAAGAATGCTTATTCGTAGCTTAAATGAAGTCGACACTAAAGTTAGTTGCTGCTTTTTGTCATAATTTTCAATGAAATGGCGGCAACTACTTAACTTTATAATTGACTTTGTTTCGAATATAAATATGCCCCAATGTACATATGTACTTTTCAGTAATGCCTGTAAAACTGATGGGTACTGGAACAGACTAATGAGAGCAATGAGATTCTGATGAGATCTCTCTTTGAAAATGTCACATAGCGAAAAATCAAAAGCGTGCTAAACATATCTGATGGAAAATAAAAATATGAAGCAATCACAAACTAAAAAAATAATACTTAATAATTTAGTCCTCACTTGAAGAGCTTTTTACTATAATTCATATTTAAATATTTTTTGACTAGCCCTATGAGATTTGCTAAACTCATTCAGAGTATTACTTTTTCGTGATATTAAGAAATTATTATTTTGTAGCCGAATTAAGTTTTTCTCAATGAATATTGTGGCCATATGATTGGTTCAATCCAGTCCAAATATTTTGCTACATTCGTGTAAATTCCCGGAGAATTAGTCGCACACCCCAAGCCAAATGAAGTGACACCAATTATGTAAGGAACCGATTCGTACTCATTAGGTATGTGTAGAACTAATGGACCACCGGAGTCACCCTTGAAGGTTAAAAGGAAATTTCTTTAGTAACTTTTTTTTCATAAATAAAAAGAATATATCACATACTTGGCATGTATCTCTGTTGAATTGCAAATCTTTTGCACACAAATGTGTATCCATTAGGCCATTTGGCAACGCATCCAGATCGGCAAAGAAGAATTGGCACAGAAACGTATCGACGGTGGAGAGATAAGCCTTCAACAGCTGGTCGGATGGGCGACCACCTGAGAGTACATACATACATACATATGTGAATATTACTGAGAATTTGGGTGGTCATAATAAAACGATAATTCACAATTTTTCACCGCTCGCTATTTACCAAAGACAGTATCTCCATACCCAATGGCAGTTGCATTTTGATTGACTAAAGGCAAATGATCGGCAATACATGCTGGCTGGGTTTCTCCGCTATAGTAGAAACAAATTCAAATTCTTTTAAAAAAATACGTTTTTTTCTTTAACTTACGGTTGACTTTTCAATTTTATCAATGCAATATCATCATACGCTGTGGTAGGCTCATATTTTGGATGCACAACAACCTTTTCGATTTGTGTTGGTTTGAATTCGGTATTAGTCAAGTTAACACCACCGGGGAGAACCACAACCGGCGCGTCGCTATAGAAATTGTTATATATATATTTTTTTTTTGTAGTTTTTGGGGATGAATTCAAATTTGTGACGTTAATGATATACCATAGCGCAGTAACTTACCCTCCTACGGAAGCGCAATGTGCAGCAGTTAAAACCCAATTGTGGCTTATCAATGCGCCGCCGCATTTATATTCGTAAACATTCGATTGCGGTGTAGCCCAACCAAGAGCGACCTGCGGGAGGAGATGCAAATGTACATTTATGTTTAGTAGAAGTTTTTAAGTAAGGTGACCAACCGTCCCACTTTAGGAAGGACAGTCCTCCTTTTTTTAAGCCCTCCCAAATGTCCTCCTTAAGTAAGTACCCTAGCACCATAGCGATACATACATTTGTTGGGCGATTGCACCGGCACAAAAAAGGTGGTGTGTGCTTTTAACCAGACCCACCTATCGACTATATTTCGACCCGCTGAATCCGAAATTGATGTCCGTTTGACTCGTACACCCTCAAAATTTCAAGTAAATTGCAAAAAACTGAAAAAATTACAAAAAATTCTAAATTTTCACAATTTTATTTAAGGAATGGAAAAATCAAAAAACAAGAATAAGAAGTTTCCAATCCTCATACCGAAGAAAATTTTGTCTCTAAGCACTTTTCGCTTTCTGCAATAGTCAGCAAGCATGTAGAGCAGAGGTGGGCGGGATAAATTTTTTTTTTTGAAAATTGCCATTTTTGCCATTTTTCGACACTTCAAATCAGAATCAAAAAAAAAAACCTTTAACATGAGTTCGGCCCCCTTTTTTTAGATAAAATAGGACCAAATATTAGTGAACCGTATTATGATTATGCATTTATCATATGAGACCATGAGAAAAAAGGATATAAAAATAATAACTGCGGTATTTTACTGAAAAGTTCATTGTACCTACGTGATGCCACATATGAAAGGAAAATTAAAAGGGATGCCTCGGGGTATTACCGAATTGATTCTAGTAATGAATTCTAAAGTGCACCTCAACTTTTTTTGAAATGTCAGTTAGTCTACACTTCCAATGAATAAAATAATTTTTTAACGATATTTTATTGTGTTCTCCTTTCCTTTGTAAATAAGTTGGTCACCTTATTTTAGGTAGCATTTGGCAAGTACATTACATTTTAGCTGATAATTGCAAGCATATTTTTTAATAAATTATTAAAAGTAGAATTTAATGACCTTTGAAAATTATACTTTGAATAATATTCCCAGCAAAACTTACCATAAAAGGAAACTCGTTTGCTTCAGTTGGCAGACCATTGGTCACTTCCGGACGCGGAGTGGTGAAGTCAGTACAAGCTGTATTTAAATTATAGAATCTAATAACAAACACATGCAAAGGTAATAATCAGTAATTAATATGCACCGATTTCGGCGGGTCGTTGCACGCGACAACAAACAAATTGCTCGCTCCCTTCAAAGTAACACGTTTTTGGCCTCACTTTCCTCTCATTCAAAGCTGTGCCACAATCTACTAAACTGCGACAAACTCCCGGCTGACCATTTGATAAAGTGCAGTTTCTATTGAAGTCATCATTCTTGGGGAATGTTATCGTATCCGGGCGGGTAGCTGCAAAGTAAACCAAAAATTATGTTGAATCTAAAAATAGTACATTTTTATCAGTTACATACATATGTACGTATGTACATTCTACGAGTATAAAAAAAAATAACAAATTTAAGTATGTATTTTAATTGTTCGTATTTCGCTATATGGACCTTTTACGGCTTGTAAATGAATGAAGAGCAATATCACTGAAATCTTTAGCATTTCACTTCAAGTTCAATTCGTTTTTATTTTTGTTTAATACTGCTGTGCTTAAGTATATATTCTTTTCAGTTTCTCCACAACTCAGACGCCTTTGCAAACGCGCGTTTTAAATGCAACTGCGAGAGCCGGCATCAAGTAAAAACTTTTTAGCCATCAATATTCGTTGCATCTCTCTGCTATTATTCTCCAACCGTGAATAGAAACATAGCAGCAGGCAAACAAATCGTATTGGATGCTATATATCTACATTCATACAGTGAGCGTCAGCCAAAATTGTACTGTACCTTTTTTCCATATTTTGAAAATATTTTATTGTTTTCAAATTTTATTAAGTTTTAATAGTTCATACTACACAAAGTCCATAAAAAGGTTTCTAACTTTGTAAAAGTTAAAAAAAAATTTAAATTTTACATCAAAATTTCAAAGTTTTTATTCAGAATTTGTAGAGTTGTTTGGGTATGCAATTTTATAACCCACTCAATTTTAATACAATAAAGCGCAAGCTTGAAGTCGCTACAGAATATCGCTGATTTTTGGGAATTTTTTTATGTCAAGGTTGTTGTGTATTTTCTTCCATATAACAAGTAATTTTTAGCAAAAAAAAACCAACTTCAACTCTCATATAAAAAAAAATATATATGTATATATCTCATGATCCGCATGATCATAAAAATAAAAATAAAAAAAATATTCCGACGAACTGACAACCTCCTCCTTTTTTGGAAGTCGGTTAAAAATAGAGTTAACTCGTGCATCATATGGAAGAAAACACCGCCAACAAAAAAAAAGTAATTCAAAAATGAACGGTGTTGTGTTGTAGCATTTGCAAACCTGCACTTTGTTATTCTCTAAAAAATTCTAAAAACAAAATGTGTGAAATTTTGATGAAAATTCGACGATATTTTTTGTAGTATGAACTTTATTTTTACTGAAAATTAATATAATTAGGAAAAAAATTCCTGTACGGTTTTGACGGACGCTCACTGTATGTATTATGCATTTAATATTTTGCAGCTGTAAAGCTTTCAAAGCAAACAGTTGTTAAAGATGTGCCGGTTTTCAGAACTTGATTAAGCTTTGCCCACAAATCTATGCACCAAATCAAAGGCAGGCTATTCAAAAAGCTTCAAAACTTTATGTACACAGGAAAAAACTGTAATTTCAAAAAAAATCACACTTGCCACAAATAGAAATTAAACCTTATTATGTGTTTCATTTTCGCCCGAAACCGTCGACTTTTCTTTTTGCGCTTATGTGTACTCATTAGAAGACTTTCTCTTTGATAAAATTAAAAAGAAATCCTAGAAAAATTAAAAGAGTTCCCTTCTTAATTATTCTTAATTAAATCAATAAGAAATCCTTTAGTAATAAGAAGGGTTCATTCGAACTTGCGTTAAGAAGAAAAATATTTTGCAGTTGAAAAAAAATTGGAAGTAGTATGTCATTTTGCCCGCAGCTCTCCATAGCGTAACATTCGAGAGACCGAAGGTTCGAATTCTCGTGCAGGCGAATTTTTATTTTTTTTTTTAATATTTTTTTTTTTTTTATTCATGTACAGTAGTCGAACAAATACCACATTTAGACAAGTTTTAACATAATACTTTTTTCTATTTTCTATTTGTATATTTTTTATACAACTATAGAATTCTAGTAAAACAAAATTCTAGTTTCAAATTGCTAAAGATTAGCGTCGATTTCTTAGATTTTTTTTGTTGGACATGTTACGGTTTCCTTCCACATAAAAATAAATTGTGTTTAATCGTTATATGGAAGTAAATAAAGTGAAAAATTCTAAAAAATCAACTGCAATTTTTAGCCATATGAAACTTGTACTTTATTCTACTTTTTTATATGTATATTATATACAAAGTCCCAAAGTTATTATTTTTTAAAACTGTTCTAACTAATGATGGGAAATTTGAGAAAACTCAGTTGAAGCGCGATAGAAAAATGCAACAGAAGCTTTATGGCATCTTTAAAGAATAACTGGCCCCTTCATAGACACTCGCGCCAAAGCTTTTTAAAGCTCTATGTACAGTTTTATATAGGGCTTTCACAAAATAAAAGCTTTCGCTGGCCAGCAAAGCTTAAAGCTTCCTATAGCTTTAGAAAACATTGGTCACACCAAAATTTTAAAGAGAAAATTTCCTTTTTTATCTGGCAAGGCGAATGCTAACTTGACGAAACAACCCCCCAGTGAAAAAGCATAACATAATATCTTAACTTTGCAGTAGATTCATTTATAACAGGGGAGGTTTGTCATTTTCCTAAGACAAAGCAAAACTTTAAGTTGTACCAAAAATCGGTGCCGTGTGGCTAAGGAATTCATCAATATTTCTTAAAAATTTATATAATCGTTCTTTAACAAAAAAAAAATGGTTTCTCAAAAAAAAAAATATGTAGAAAAATGGGCGTGGCACCGCCCACTTATAGCATATACATATGTGCATCTAACTCCGACTCCGAACTGCGATTGTATTTTTAACCGACTTCAAAAAAAGGAGGAGATTATCAGTTCGTGGGAATATTTATTTATTTATTTTTTTTTATGTATGTTACCTCATAACTTTAGACCACGTTAATCGATTTCGATAATTCTCACAATTTTTCATCGGAAAGGTGATACCTCAAGGGTGGTCCCGTACTAATTTTATTTACATCCGATAATTAAGTCGTGCATAAATTAACGATAATCTTTAATTTTAAATGAGAATTGAAATCGGTTTTGTTTTTTGCTTACAAATTATTTGCTACATTCGGTAATACAAATTATTTTTTAGATACTTACTGCTGGAATAATCAAAACCCTTTCTGAGCAAAAGCTTTGTGGTTTTTCGAGACCTTAAATAGGCTGACATTATGGCGATGAGAACTAAGATCCCGTCATGTCAAATAACTTAAAAAGATAACAATTTTATCCTCTAGACAAAAACATCGATAAATCATATTTATTTACTTTAAGATTCGACTCTAAGTGCCGAGGATATGTCGAAAAATGAGAAAAGGCGATCCCTTCGAATCGAAGTATTTCCTTAGCATAAGTTTAATGTTTTTTTTTAGCGCTTTAATTTACTAATAGTAGGGTAGCAGGAACTGAATTCTGATGGGTAAGTAATATAATGGGATACTTGAGGTCAACGAACTTTGTAAAAAAACATAATTTTTTCCCCCAGGCAGGAACATCAGTATTTCCTTCTTAAAGGTTCGAGTGTAAGAGCCGAAGATATGGCTAAAAGATTGTTTCGAAATTATCATTTAAAACTAATTTAGACTCAGGGTATATGGCTAACTTTTTCTTCTCATACAGCCTAATGTACCGTGGCGTTAAATATTTAACGCAAACTACTCCGAATTCGATTAAGAAGTTTCTCTTCAATAAAATCAAATAGGATATTTTGTATTAATGTTGCCGATATGTGTGTACATATCGATGGTCTTAAGCAATAACGCCACAATTCAAAATTCGAAAAATAAAAACTTTTTCTATTGTTAAGTGGCTCATATCTCTAATTCTTGTATAATACATGGAGAATCCTTACGATTAACTGCAGTAATCCTTACTACTTACGTTAGTAAAAATTATACAAGGCTTAGAGACATAATTTTTTGAATTGTGTCGTTATTGCAGAGAACCACTGATATGTATGTATGTACATATTTGCAGCTTTTATTGCAGCTTTTAAAAAGTGGTAAAACTTATTATCACTGCATTTTATATAGACTTCATTTAGGAACTTACCATAAAGTATTAGCAATAGGAGCGCTTTTAGTACTTACACACATACAATGTATGCTTGCATGTAAACACGTAAATTATTCGGTAGTTTAACATTCAAGAATAGTTAACAGTTAAGGCGCTTTCAAGGTGCTGCCTATAATGAAATTACTGGCATAAATACCTGTGAATGAAAAGCGACGAATACTTCGTTATTAACCAAGCACGTTTTATACCAAACACTTATCGTAATTTCATATCGTAATTTACTCGTTTTATAGAAATCAGTATTATGGTACTTTCTATAATTGTAAGAGCTTTGAATCAGAGAGTGAAAATTGGAAGAATTTAAATAACGAGTCCTTTGAGCAGTGATGTTAAGTGAAACTTTTAAAGAACTGCATAGAATGCCTGACTGTAAACAACTGTAACAATAACAGACTGTAACGCAAGCAAAAGTTATTTCCCCTTTTTGAAATGTAAATAGACCATCAGACAAACAAATGTACAGATACATATTAACCTATGCTAACTTACGTTTGTAATTTTTATATGTCTGTTAAAGTTTGTAAGAATTGATAGCTTTTCAATTCAACCTATTTAAGACAAACGTTGTTGTGCTGTTAACGGTGACTGGTGTATTTACTTAAAACATCTTTGGAAATGGCTCAATAACAAGGGAGACTATGATGGTATACATGATACAGTCTTCAAGGTTCTCTGTCGCTATTGGGAAAGAGCCTTCCAGCCCATGATCAAGAATAAAAGCCTGTCATGGGACCAAAGCTTAAAGTTTGTACAGCTTATCAAATTAGTTAAAAAATCATCGATCCAGTAGGGACTTTTTTCGATGTCCTGGGAGAAACCCTGCTGTTCTATTAAACATATAATTACAACAGATTTACTAGAAATGCGTTCAAATATGAGAAGCATATCGAATTTTTCGCATTTCCAAAGTTTTCATGGACGATTTGGTAGACTTAATTGAAGTTATTAACTAAAATTTCGATTAAAAGTGAGACACGTGTTTCCGTTATCGGATTTAGAAAATTTTTTGCAGAGCACGTTTTTATGACCAAACGAATCTACCGAGTGGGAGTCTTGTTTTGTGGGTCGTAGTTGAAAAATTAGCCGCACCTTTATGTACATACATACATACAAAAGAAAATCAGAATAGTTAGTCCTTAAAGAAATTTTACACCACAGATTTTGTGTACTCAACTAAAAGATAGTAAAGTGTAATTAACATATTTACCTAACAGCAAATGTATGTAATGCATTGAGGGAGCGTAACTAAAATATATTACTATTCTCTGTTTTAACAGAAAAATTCTCACGCACTCTCCCCGAACAACTGAGTGTTTTTTTTTTTTGGAATGTACTTTCAAAAAGTTAGCACATTTACCTCTTAACAGCGCGCTTACAACATAGGTATGGTTTTATGCACATATGTATACGAGTGAAATACATATTAAAAAATATGTATTCCACATTCATGCATTCTAAAGTTATCAAGCTTCAAATGAGATAACCGTTTAGATCTCCTTCGAATGACGTTCGTACTTCAAAAACTTCGGTACATATCTATATATGCATGTATGTACACACATCACTCTTTCATACGATTACATATTGTGCACATCCACATACGTGCATACATATGTATGTACTCGTATGATTGTATATTTGTATTTAATCGCTTTAATTTCGACTAACGCCAACAGGCAAGCACCGGAAATGCTCGACTAGAGCGTAGCATAAGTGGTGTTTACACAAAACGGAAATAACTCGGAGCCACTGAGTGGTCTGTTTGCATTCACTTTTTCGTTCGCTCATTCATTCGGTTGTTCATTGCGTCCATTGTTTTATTTGCTCTGCTCAACAGACGCTCTTCGGGAAGGTTGTTTGGTTAGTTGGTCGGTTTATTGGTTAATAGTGTGTGTTGTTGTTATTGTCGTTCGTTCTTTTCATCGTTGAGTGGCACTTTTGCGCTGTTATGAACAACATTTAAAGTACTACACATTGAGTTATGTCCCATAGTTAGTTATTATTTAACTGTGGCGTTAGGGGAAGTTAGCAATGTGCTACAGGTTGTTGTGGTTATGAGTGGGTGATACATTGCTGATAGAGGCGGCAGATAGTACCTACGTATGTATGTAGTTGTAGAAAGAAGTTAGTCATGCATAAGTTGATGTTTTAGGAGATACAAATGTGTACGCAGGTATAAGAATACATATAAGTATGTATAGAAATTTAGAATGCAAGAGAGACCCTTGATTGTATTAATTGTGTGGGACTGTCAAATGTATTCGAATACTTGGCTTTATAAAATGTATTATGGTTGACAGGTTTCAGATGTGGCATTTTGCCAGCATTTCGAAAAAAAAATGGTTTTATATATGTATGTATCTGCATACATACATACATACCTATTTGCAGATATTGAATGATGATATGGAGCCCTTGACATTATTAATCTTTTGGCATTTACCCGTAATAAAGGTCCTAAGCTTAGCTCGGGGGGCTTAAGGATGGCCGAAGCAGCAATCGCTACGCTAAAATTTGCGTCGCCAAAAATTTTCTAGGCGAAAAGCAGTTGTGCCTAAAAGTATACTACATGGAAAACTAACTGATTTATTGTGTAGTATCCAGATCGTGTAACTAGATGTCGCTGGTTGTTAGGCGCGCCTGCTATTCTTTTGGAGAGTTTTGGCGATCAAAATTAGCGAGAGCGAATTTTGGAATTTGACGGCTGGTTCGTTATAGTAAAATATGAACCAAATAAAAAAAAACAGCCTGCAATTCAAAACCAAATCTTGGCGACCCCCATTAACTGCTAAAATTACTGAAAACATATTATGGTGACCCACTTCAAAAGATTACATATTAAAAAAAAATATATATAAAACTAAAATAAAAAGATTTTACCTAAATTAACAATACCCTAAAGCAAATTTTAATTTTATGCATTCATAAAATTTCCCGAAATATCATACAACAATGATGTTATTTGCATTTTAAAACCATTGTCCTTATTTTAGAGTTCACTCAATTCGAGAAGTTTTTCCTTAATTCAGGTTCATGCTCAAAACAGTGCGTCATTAATTTGAAGAAGTAAATTTACTCAATATCTATATATTAATACGCTAAAATAATTTTTGTCTCCGTTTGTTTGGCGATTCAACCTTACTGATTTCAAAACCAAGAACACCATTGGAAAGGTTTTTCGAAATTGGTTGACAATTACAGCCGAAATCGTCGTTTAAAAAATGTACATATTTATGTATATATTTATGTTGCAACCTGTTCAATTCAAGCTGTTTCGCATCTTATTTTACTTCGTATTTGAAACTAAACTTTGAAATAAAGATAAATATGAATATGAAGAAACAAATATAAACGATGAAGACAAAAAAGTAGGCAAAAGTGAAGATAAAGATGAAAATGGAGACAATGAGAAATACATGAGAATTAGGGTAACTGAATTGAAATTTTTCCATAGGAATCGAGTTAAAATTAGCCATAAAAGTTACCGAAATTTATCGAGTCATCGAAGTTTATAATTATCGAAATTTATCCATGCTTATTAGGCTATCGCAATGTATCGAATTATTCAAATTGATCAATGTTTATTGAGTTGCCGAAATTTATAGACACAGAAATTTAGTTGTCAAAATTTACAGATAGTTATCGCGCTACAAAAATTTGTGGGATTATCGAAATTTGTCAAGTTAAAGAAATATATCAAATTATCGATATTTATGGAATTATCATTATTTATAGACTTAACGAAATTCATCGAGTTGACGCAAAGGATGTTGTTCTTTCAACATACAGAGTTACCTATAATTATTGATCTACTGAAGTTGGTTGATTAATCGAGTCGAAGTTTATAGGATTTCAAAAATATATCGATTTATCGAAATATCAAGGTTATATAAGCTTGTCGAGTTGCCACTGCTTATCGAATTTTATCGTGTTAACAGAGCGATAGCTTTTAGATAACCTATAACCAGGCAAGTGTGAACAACCGTAGTTTATTAGCTCATTAAATTTTAGTGTCTTGCATAAAACTGCGAGGTACTGTCAGCAAAAAAAAACTGCCAAATATGAAATTGAGCAACTTCAAACTCGCACTGTATTATACTAAAATTGAATATGCTACAAAATTATGTAAAATAAATCTTTCTAAAACTTTAAAATAAATTATAAAATAACTATATTTTTAGAGATTTTCCAAAATTTTAAGTCTCTTGGAGCTACCGTTAATATTATCCGATCGGAAAAATTGTTTAATACGCTTCAATGTTACGCAACTTTTCCGCACTAAAAGAATTTCGAAATCATTTTTTTTTGCACCATCCTAATACACATACATACATACATACTTACAAGCATGCATTTGTTCACTTCAATAAAGTAACTCGGCATCACGAGCTTTCTTATTGATGCATCTCCCCTACCGTCCAGTAAATTTTTACGAATGCGATCACTGCGATGCACAGCTGGTGTGTCCATCCTTAAGCGCTAGGTATTCATACTGCATACATACATACATACATACATAGTAGTATGCAAGAACAAGGAAATAGCTGTTCATTGTTCTGAGTGCACTAGTAATAGGAAGACAGCATGGTGCTTAGCTTATGGAGAAACAGAAATCACCAGCAGTGCCTAGCCACTAACAACTGGCATACGGTAGACAGTCTTCAACCGAATTGGCCATGTTAAGTGCGAAGTGAAACTGGTCACTTAATCATTTCAACAAACGTGCATTGTGCAGCCGCCGGTGGTGAAGTTGTAACCATTACAACTGCCACAGCCACTCATTTGCAAAGGGATTCCTTGCTGCTTTGGAAATGGCACACACATGTGGTAGCCGCATACGAGTTGCAGCTATGCACCATATGCACTTCCGGTTGTATGTATGTATGTAAGTAAGGTAGCAGAGTGAAGAGAAAGAAAGTGGCGATGGCAGTTGATATTCGTAACTCAGCGGCAGCTAAGTGAACAAAAGTGTCGGTTACTGAAAGCGTATAGCGATGATTGTGAAGATACTAGTTTATTTTTTACGTTTTGTTCAACGTTATCGGCAACATCATTATCAGCATCGTCATCATTGCCATTATTCCCATCACATCGTGCACAGCAACAATAAAAGTGTACAGCAAGCACTGAAATTAAACCGAAATGCTTACACATGCAAGTACTAATTGTCAGCGATTTTTTTTTTTTTCGAATAACCGAATATTCGATTATCTGATGTAAATTTCTGATACCTAGAAAACCAAATGAATTTATATTAACCGGTTATCGTGATAACAAACTTAACGGATGTTATCTTAATATTAGCTGGATAATAAGAATAACGGATACAAACCGAATATCCGAATATACATATTCACGAATATTCGAATATACATATAGTCTCAGTCCTAATGTACGTCATATGGATACACATATGTACATACGTGTGTATGCCACCCAGCTAATTCTTTTGGCCTTTGTCATCGTACTCTAGCACCAAAACACTGGGAAAGCTGTCCAACGCCAAGAAAAGATATTCCTTGGATATTTATAATTATGATGTAACCCATACGTGCGCACGTGTGCCGGCACACACTCACGCATAGATACGCTGCAGCGCGCAAAACTTTAGTGCATATGTATTACACATGTAATATATGTTCCTATATATGTATGTATGTAAGTTTATTCGCACAATCATTGCAACATTTATACATAAGTTCGTGGTGGTAACACACTTGAGAATTTGCAGTTTCGAAAGAAACCCAACACAATTGAGGTTACGCGCGGAATTTTGGAGCCCTGAAGCAAAGCATCTTGAATCGTGTATGATACGGAAGCATATAAGTTTGCGTATTTTTTAGCTCGACATGTGAGAGTACTTAGTTTAAATTGTATTTTGTTAAATTTAGCTGTGAGCCATAAAATCGAAGAACTCTTGAAACTTTCAAGGTTGCTTTCATACATTAATTTGCTTCACATTAAGAAAAAATAATGTTATGAGTTATACGCGATAATGGATAAATAAATAAGTTGTGAACGGTTAAATGAAAATGTGCAATGATTTTCTGTATGACATAGGGCCAGGAAATAATATTACTCATACGCCATGTGGGTACACATAGCCACTCTCGTAAACGGCCATAAACGTACATGTCGTATGAGTAACATTTTCCATGTACAGCTTGAATTATTATTTTTTTCCTTTGCAATGCAAACCTAAAATGAAAATATTTTGAGAAAATGACCTGTTCTAGAAAAACGGTATACAGATCCGTAATCTACGAGCAAAAATTAAATTTACTTGTCTAGGCGTTTTTTTTATACCCGAGCGCCCCCTGTGCACAAGGGTGTATTAACTTTCTTCATATAACGGTTGTTTGTAACAGCCAAAACGAATCGAGATAGATATAGACAAATGTATACATTAATGCACAGAAAGAAAAGAGAAATTTACTCAAAATTGATACACCCCGGCTTTCCATAGTGCGGTAGCTTTCGGAAAGGTGAAAAATATATATATTTAATACTTGCGCCGGGTATTTAATGTTCGGCTCCGCCCGAACTTAGACTTTCTTACTTGTTTTAATCCGCTTCTTTGCTTCCTTGCGGGGAATGCAAAGTAGAATGATGCTTCGCAGTCAGCTGAAAAATAGAATGAATATTCAAAAATTTTCAATCTACCGTTCCTTTCTGTGGAAATTTGTTTCGCATAAAAATCCGGTTTTGCTTTATTCAATTTGCAGCGAAGTTGAGGTCAGTCACTGAAGTGAAGTACAAGAGTAATGAGGCACAATTTTAAGCTTAATTAAATTTGCATGTATGTAAATGCCGATTTTTAAGTAGAATCTAAATATGTACCTAAATGCATACAAATGTATGTATAAAAGCTGATTTATAAAAATTTTCATTAATTTTAATCTTTTAAGACATTTTCTGATTTCAATTTAATATAAATAAGTATGTACTTGTCTAGGCATTCTACATTAGTTTCTCTTAGCATTCTTTGCTCGCTTCTCTGGATTCTGCTTATCCATGCGTTCTCCCTCCGTTCGAAGGTAATGCTGCGGATAACGGCTTACGGCCAATGACATGCACATTTTAAAATAATGCCTTCTTAAAGCGAAAGGGTATACGATTTCCATCACCCAGCGCGTTTCCACTTTCGTTTCTGTGGTAATCGTAATTTTTGCTGGGTTCTTTCGCTTATGTTTGTAAATTACATAAAACTTTGTAGGCGTAAACAAAAGTTTACCTCACTATGTTTTCCGCATTTTTGCGTGTTCAAAGCTTCCATAACTGTTTACATAAATAAATTTTTCACGTGTTGATGGAAAACAAACCAGCTTTCAGCTTATTTTTATACCTTTCTCGAACATGAAATTGAGAAGAAAATGTATACCAAAATGATCAGAAGGTCTGTGTGCTTGAACAAAAACTAGTCTCTCAGTTTTCGGAATGTCTGACGGAAATTTGATAAGGGCCTTTTAAACAACTGATGTAGCTAGGAATATGAAATATCGCACTATTTTCACGTACTATCAACCAAAATTTTACAACGAAAATTACAAAGATCGAGTTGCTATAACATGTAGCTCGCAAACAACTAATTGTTCAGATATGAAGTTTTACTTTAAAATTCCTTCATTTAGACAGCAAAATCCGAGAAATTTCAAGAGCTATTTGCTAATAAGTCATGCAAGGTGTCAACATTTGTATGTACGTGTTTTTGCCAATGATTTTATAAAATTTAAGTTTTTCAATTGTTTTGGTTTTGGAGCTACACATTCCCCAAAACTGAACGGTATGTCCAAATTGTGTATAGTAAATATAATCACGACTTACGTAGGATTTCATTACTTATGCAATAAATGTATGGCTTTACTTGCAAAAGATATTTGAATTTGATAAATCTTCTCGAGGTCATTCCATATAAATCCTTATATCTCATAGCGCAAAGTTATGTAAAATAAATAATAATACCAATATTATTTAAATGAGCTCCGTTTGGTATATGTACGACCATTTGAAAGACTAAGAAATTAACACCGTGCATATCTACCGTACATCTAATTGTGCAGATGTAACATTTTTCGATTGATTCAGGTTATAAATCTTTCTTATATGTATGATATACAGCTTCCAAAGAATTGTTTACAATCACAATATCAACCCATGTTTTGTTATATTCTGGTGTTTATTAAATATACATATGCACTATTTTACCTGTTATTTCAATCATTGCCGTTATCCTTTCCTTCATCTACATTTGTATATATTCACCTTTAACTTCATCCTTGTATTAATCTTAAACTAAAGACTTTTTCTTAACCCGCTGCTTACCTCGTTTCTTTAATCATGTATTAATATTAAAGTATACATTTAGGTGGAATATCCGTCCCCGAACAATTTCGTTGCTTTGGGCATGTTGATTTTTCAATTCGCTATTGTCACTAAATAAGTTTTCACATTGGTATTCTATGTGTTAGTTTTCTTAGTGTATGTGTGTTTCTCATTTGTATGATAGTATGTATGTATAATACATACATATGTATATCTACATCGAAAATCTTTTGGCATTTATATTAGTGTCAAATTTTTATCAATTTTTTTACTTTATATTAAACCAATTTGAAATTTGATTACTGTTTTTCACTTCATCATAAAAATACCTCGAATGATGTGTAATCTTTTGTGACCACAAAACTCGAAACTGTCGAAGCTTTGACTGAAGTGTCAAAATTTCTATGATTTCTTTTTCGAAGAAAGCTGATTTTAAAATAAGAAATCATAATTTACCAAATGACTATGGTATCAAATAACTGAAATGGGAAACAGCCTTCGAACGCTGATGGTGGCAACAAATCGTCTATTTGGCAAATATATCTAAAACGTATCCCTCCGCATCAGCATCAGAGCCCAAATTAAATAATATATCAGGGACGCCTAGGCCAAATGGATCAAAGCCCTTACCAAAATTCTATGGGGTAGATAACAAAGATTAAGCTCTTAAAATTTTCGTCGAGATATCGCCCATTTATAGCAGTGCGGTGTTTTGAAAAATGCAATAGTGCATCTGAACTTTGACGTCTAAACTAACTGTAACTTAGATTTTTCTTTACAACTTTTGTGTCTCTGGAGAACCCAACACTAAAAAAGAAACAGTAGCGGCAGTTTTTTATGTTTTTAAGGTAGCTGAATCTGAAGGCAAATTTGAAAAATTCAAATCGGCGAAACCAATATGGCGGCAAGAAAATTAAAATCGCTTCAAATCTTACAATTGGGAATTCTTAGGGTCGCTTATGACGAAGCGGATATCGGTTTTTAAAAATTATAAATGGCCATTAAACGAATTATCACAAAACTGGTTAAAATCGAGCGCATTTACATGGCGTATGAGTAACATTCTTACTGAAACCTCATTTGGTATCAAACAGCTCAACATCATTGTACACAGCCGTTTTAGTTAGGCGGGGATTATACGAATTTTATTAACTTATGGCCACCCTTCCTGCATAACTCAGCTGGGACGGCCAGCCGCCCTCCTCCCCCTTGTTGATATTTGGCCCTTGCAGTCTTCGTATGCCTAAAATACTGGAAATGCGTTTACCGTCTATCACAACATAATCAAATTCGTTTTTCGTTTTTCGTTCCGCAGACTAAATTGTAGCTTGTGGTGGAACCTCGTACTGCACACAACTAAATATTTGGGGCCCCGGCGAAGACGATCAGCCATCGGACGTTTCGTCGTGGAGGCTGAGAGATGGCTTTCGTGTCCACCTTGCAATTGAAATCGCCAAGCACGATTTTGATATCGCGACGAAGGGCAACGCTCATATGTGCGCTCCAAGCACTAATAGAAGAGATCCATATGTGCCTCGTCCTTCTATTCCATCGGAAAGTGGGCGCATGAGAGGTGAAGAATCTCGCTTTGCTACGGATTGTGGCAAGACGCGGCGGCGGAGTCTCTCGGTGCATAGAATCAAATCAAATTACTTTAACTATTCGTTTGCATTGGTCGTTATCAAAAGAAAGGGGTCTGATCCGAGACTTAATTGAACATTCCATTGCAAGGGAAATTTAATTTTCGAGTTTTTCGCCTTCTCTCTTAAGCGCGCTCCCAAATGGGTGTGTGTTCGCTACCCAGAAGATACGTGGATATAAATATTCGAACGAAGTGAGCTGCCATTGAACCGTACGTAAAGAATCACTTTTGTTCCCTCCCTGGTGAATGGCAGTCAGAAGCTTTCGCCACTTACGAGGGGACTTCTCTCCACGGAACACCATCCTCGCAAAGCTTCACCGTTTTTTT
>NW_023458558.1:27582988-27625121 GCF_013731165.1 Rhagoletis pomonella
TTGTAGCGGCTTACATATGCCTGCGTACCTCGCATCAATCATAGACGTCGAGCACAATCAACGGGAAACCCGAGAAGTGTGCTACTACGACTGGGCTAGTTCATAGGGACAGGGGCGTTAGTTGAGTGCGGTTTAGGTTGCTTGCCCAGGTAGGAATTTAGCCTGATGCAGGTGCCAGAGCAAATTTGGGCAATGGTGGTGCGAATCTCCCGAGGGAAACTTTCACGTCCACGTCAGGTTGTTATGTTCCCAAACCGGCATTCACCGGACGGGTGTCGGTGTAAGCCGAGACGGCCTCCCTGTGAATGCGGTTTATGGCCTGTTGGTATGCTGTCCGGTCCAGAGGTTTTTTATGAAAATGTTATGATTAAGCCACCCTGAACGACCCGTGGTTTAGCTTCCCTTGGCTTGCGAGAGTAGCTTTGTCTCAAGTGCCTCCACTACCGGGGAAAAGGGGGTTATCGGGCGATAAGACTTCCCATTTTGGGGCGGTTTTCCCGGTTTAAGCAGTGCGACAGCTCTCCCCGTTTTTCAGATATCTGGAAAGCCCACTGGCATATTGAGGACCTCCCTGTTTTTCAGCACCTGCAGCCACATTGCGTAGAGTCCAGGGCTTTGGAGGTTGTTTTCGCCTTCCCAATGGCTATCTGAACCTCATCGCTGATGAAAGCAAGAGGCACACTGGGTATTGACAGTTTGTGCAGCTTTCTGGTCACTCGACGTTGGGCTTTGTCCACCAGAGAATGCCGCATGAACTGCCGGCTAAAATAGCTGGAGCATCGCTCCGTGTGCGACGAAGCGCCGTCACCGAAAGATATTTCCACTCTGTCGTCGCGCTTCGTCGGATTGGACAGTGACCTCATAATTGACCAAAGCTTACTCACATCTGGGGCTGGATTCTGTAACTGTGAGTTTTCAAATGCTCCTCTTACTTCACAAGTTCTCGAATCTCCGTGTTAAGATCCCTAATGCGGGAATTTCCGGGATCGGCCTGATGAGGGTTGTAAAATATGCTATATTTTTATAAACAAATGTATGAAGATTAAATAAACAAAAAGAAAACTGATAGTACTGAGCAAAAAATGGTGCACTATTCAATTGACGGGGAGTGTATGTAGGTTCTTATATCCATCCGTATACATTCGTACATATGTATTCTAGTTTGACTAGCAAACAAACCTACTTGCCCGAATGACATACTTACAAACACAAGCGAAAGTAATTGGTTAGCGCATTTCACGCTTTGCTGTTTGTTTTTGTTTGCAAGTGTGTGTGTGTGTGTATACAATATTCACACATCTATTTTCATGCAAACAACTACAAGCAAACGTTTTTTGTGGCCATGTACCGGAAAATTTAGTTTTACTCGTGTACATTTGTACATATGTACATGTATATATGTATATTTGTAAGTACATACCCAATTTGCCACAGATCGAGGGCGAGTTCGAATCGACGTCGTTACGACGTCGGTCGGGTAAAGTCGTTTGGAGCAACTTGAGACGACGTCGAAACTAAGTCATTTTTTTCCACACAAAACGCAGCGTCGTTGAGACTTCGTTTTTTCTCATGGAATCGAAGTGGTTACGATGTCGGTTTGGTGAAGTCGTTTGGGTGAACTCGAATGGACGTCAAATCGGATTAATTTTTTCCATACAAAATTAAAGTTTTACTAAGCTATAAAACTGATTCATATTTTTTCCTGTAATTCAGATTGAAACGTTTTAAATTTTTGCGAAAGTTAGCTTATTTGTTTTTTTTTTTGGTAAAATATTGCACACAATTCGGAATTGGATTTATATGGTTTTTTTTTTAGATTTTGAGCATAGTTTTACTGTTTGCAGTATATCGTTTTTGCGGTTCGCCGGCGAATCGTTTTTGCGGTACCATGACATAACTCCAAATGGCATAGTTCCAGTTTTAAATTTTGAAATTAACTCACTCTTTATACAGCGACGTCAAGCCAATTTTTTACTTATGCAATGTTCTGACCGACAACGGAAACACCTTGAAAATGAGTTTTGGGATTGTGGGCTGAAGGCTGTTCACACCAACTGTTGGTGTTTTCGTTGACATTTCTTACATCCTTTGTTTACAGTTTTACTGCACAAATGTAAAACCAAAATACTTGTCCTTCAATTTCTTTTCATTAACAACCTTTTACTTCCATGCTTATTTTATTTTGGTCAGCCAATTAACAATAAATCCGAAATGGTGTATTAAAGATGATAAAATATGACTTCCATTTCGATAAATAATCGAAAAAAACTAGTGCAGACAACGATTGGAATGAGTGGAACGTGAGTTTTCAAGTGGTTTTCAACAAAAACTTGTTTTCGTTTGACAGATTTTACATTGACGAAAACACAAGTTTTAGGTCGAAAACCAGTTTCAGCAACGAAAACATGTTATATCACTTCATATAAGGTATCAGAACCCCAATTTGGATAGTGGTACTTTTGAGCCCAAAGCATATTTTGCTGCTCTCAAGAAAAACAAACAAAAACATATCAAAACACGCTCATGAAATTAAAAACAAATTTCCAATTAAACTTTTTTCTACGCAAAAATACTTCCGCCGCTCTTTTCCGGAAAAACAGAAAGGAAAGTTCTACTTCATAAGCGTTTTAATCCCTCAGCGCGGCCGAAGGCCGCCTACTCCGAAATAAATTCTGCGCAAAAATACTTCCGCCCGAAAAATACTTCTCCAGCAACACAGAAAGGTGAGTTCTAAATAGTAAGGGCCCATAATAAAAAAGTTACTTGTATCCACATCGTGGGACCTCAGCAAACGTGTCGTGATTCTCAGTTATACATACATATGTTAGGTGTACTATTAGATTGCCCATAGGCGTTGACAAGAGAATAATGTAGACAAAGCCAGGTTCTATGACATTGTTTTGATAAAAATGTCGGCGAGTCGTTGGCAAACAGCGCCGGCGAAAAAATAGTTCACCAGAACGAGTCGGAAACGCCATCCGTACGAAGTCTTTTGGCAAATTGGGTATGTATAAATTTTACGTTAGTATGCGCGCCTACGGATCAGCAGTGTGCATGAGCGCATAAATCTATGCATATGCATGTACATATTTAAGTGTATATATATATATTAAAATTTGTTTAGTTCGAAGCTGCATGGTGTGCGTATGGGTCTGTGTGTGTGTGTGTGTGTGCTTATGGCAAGTTTGATATTTGAGCATTTTGAAAATCTTGCCAATGGGCGATTATGGCACGCACCATGGCTGCACTTGCCAAGCCAATGATCCAGTGATTTGTGACATTATAATTTCGGCCAAAATAGCGCTGCTAGGTGAATTTCATGCATGCGATAATTTAAACATTTAATTACTCGTACATGAATTTTTTGTACACTAATTTTAAACGTCCCAATTTCGTGCAGTCATAAGTATAAATAATTAGATGACCCATTGGGCCTAGGGAAATATGCATTTTATTCGATAATAAAATGGTAATGAAATGCATACCTATGGGGTGTATTGATTGTTATTTGTGTACTCCATTGTATGTACATATGATCGTATCTAGGTGAAGCATTCAGTTATATCAAATATAAGCCATTCATCGCAATTTATATTGCAAATATTTTGAAATGGTTATGGGCTTTTTATTTTCTACAAAAAATGTTGCACTTTCCTTAATACTTGTGTATAGGGGGTACATTTTTATGTAGAAAAGAAAATTGAATAAAAATTACGCTCAAGGTCGCAGAATATTTTATCCTTAAAAGTTGGTTTATTCCTAAAGCTCACCTCTTACAAAGGTGTCAAATTGTTCATAACTGTTTGTGGAATACAATACATACTTAAAAAATTTAAAAAAAGAAACTGCTTCAAAACTATATGCGATAAACCGAAAATTTTGAAAATTGTGAAAAGTACATGCGCGAGTCGATATATTTGGTAAACCAATATTTATGGTCCGATTTCATTCATATTTAGAAAGTTTGCTTTAAAAATATTTGTTTTTACTATTAACTTATTGCAAGGAATATACCGAGTCGTAGCCGCAAAAATAATGTAAGCGATATTTTTTTTTTTTATATTCTTTTTGATGCAGAATTGCATCTAAATTATCTAGAAGTATTTCTTAAACAAAAAGAAACTTTTGAAAAAAAATAGTCGCTTACGTTATTTTGGCGATTAGGGCTCGATACGATTTTCATATCCGAACAAGTAAAAATTGAAGCACAAAATAGATAAAGAAGGAGAATTTAGCTTTTGAGGAGGATTTTTGTATCTCTAGAGAGACTTGAGGACATTCGGCAACAAAGGAGGACTGTCTCCCAAAAATAAGATGATTGGCTAGCTTATTTAAGAAGCTCTTCATATAGGCATTTGACTTCTGTCTTCTTATTCGTATTCACAACTCATTGCTCAAAAAATTAAAAAACAAAACCTTTATCGTTTTCCGTTTATCTACCCAGATGATATAAATTAAATTTCTTATCAGCTATTCTTAAATCATCATCTTCTTAGCGATTAAACTTACTTAACATCCACTTAGTTCCAACTTCTTTTAGAAAGTGTCAACCACCTTTATAGCCATTTGAGCTTGTCTGTACTTACATACATTTACTTACAGCTGGACAAAAGCTGCGCGCACCACCAAACGCCAGCTGTCGGTGCTGGTGCAATCGATGCGAGAATTCGCATTCAACTCCCTGCTCCCAGTGAATTTACGCCGACAGTGTGATATGTATTTAAAAAATAATAATAAACAAAAAAAGAGGAAAAAGAAATTCAAAGTTTTTAATTAAGTTTTTGTACACGTTGTTAACTTGGAACAACAGCAACAAGAACAAGTGGCCAGCAACAAGGCAACACCTGCAGGCAAAGGAGCATACAGCCGAGAGCTGAAGTCGAAGCAAAATCGTCAAAACAATGACACAGCTGGCTGTAGCCAAGGGGCCCGCCCAACAGTCGGTCGGCCGAACACTGAATCAGTCGGCCATGCAGAGCAACTGGCGAAAATGCTTTTGGCAGCACATACACATAAACCTATGTATGTATGTATGTGTGTAGGTGTGTTCGTATGTATTTGCCCACTATTTGCTAGCAACTTTGGCGGTGACCTTTTCTCATTCACAGCACTCCAATTGTAGTAAGCAGACGAAAGTCACAGATTGTCCGGTGGCGGCATTACTGGCGGGCAAGCACGTTCAGCCAGGCATCTCACTCAGTTTGCTGCGCTACAACGCCGCTGCCGAGGGCACACCAAGAAAGCAACAAACTCAAGAACGCTGATATGCCCTAACGCCTTGTCAAATCGCTGCACACCAGCAAGCCAGGTGCAAGGTGCAAGGCGCAAGGCTAACGACGAAGTGCAAGTATAGCGCGAAGGACAACGACTCCGTTGTGCCGTTGAGTTGTGGCTGTGACACCTGCAGAATTGTGTAATGAGTTCGAAGCAAGACGAAACGCTTGCGCATTTGGGCAGCCAGCTCAAGGTATGGCAAATGGGTAAAATTTCTTGGCAAATACTTTTCCCATGCGTCGTCAGCCACTGGTCATACTCTCAGCTCAAGCCATCGTTTTGATTGTTCATTTAGCCCGCTTCGTTTGTGTTTGGTTTTGGTTGCAATTGGCCTGGTTGGGTTTGCTACGGTTCGGTTAGGTAATGTCAATTGTATACTTCCTTGCTTGCATTTCATTTCATTGCTGATTACTCCCTGACTCCCTGGCATGACGTGACTCACGACGATTCGCATGTGGTCCCTTGCCACTTGTTCGTTTTGCGAGCTTACACCCAGCCTTCAGCATAAAGATGCATGAAGAAACTTGGGTCCACGTTAGCCCCACCGACTACACTCCTCGTCGTTGTGCAATGCAATTTTACTCGCTTTAACTTAAACTTATTTGTGCACTTTGCAAGTTTCATTACACAAGTTTGTCATTTATTTTCACACACACTCACACAAGCACGCAACAACACCGTGAGATTTTCAACATATCCTTGCTGGCTTTCGCTGGGGTTTAACGCCGTACACGTGAGTAGCGTAAGGACTGGTTAAGTAATGACAACGCCATGGAGTTGGCAGGAGTTTGTATAAAGCAGCAACAAGAAAAAGCGAAGCAAGCCAAAGCAACAGTAATGGTAAATACAATAAAATAACAACAGCAATGCCAACAGCAACGACAGCAGGAGCAAAGCCAGCCAGCCAGCTTTTAATCGTTCGTAATACGTAATCACCACAGCGTTTGAAGTTGTTGAACTGCAGTTGCCAGTTGCCACTGCAAAGGTGGTACAGCTGCTCACTGCCTGCCTGACTGTTCGTCTCCTTGCCAAGCTATCGACCTGCTGGTGATTCCAGCGACACGTTGTAATTGCAGTAGTAGCCCTCTATGCTTTCTCCCTTCCTCAACTTCAATCTCATTTACTCTATGTGTGTGTTTGACTGTGTTTTTCATTTATGTGTGCACTTGTCAACGTTGTTATGTTGCTGGCGTGTTTGTCTAAATTGAGATGTTCACTGTTGCGAAAAGTCGAATTGAAAAGTGCAACATTTTCATTAAGTCCATTGCCGCCCTTTCATTTACTCACAATGTATGTGTGTGTGTGTGTGTGCGCGTCATACGCTGCCAAATGCTGCTCGTACTTATTTAGTTATACCCCTCACTGTGGTCCCCCATACCCAGTATCAGCCTAAATATGTACATACTAGGGATGTGTGCGAATGTGGAATTTTAGACATCCGCTAATCTAAGCTATCTAACAGCTAACATTCGCGGATGCGGATACGAATGTGGATGTCAAGTATTTTTAGCATGCAAGCCATACCAGGTGTCTCGAATCGTAACATCCGTTCGCGGATCGAAAACGATACGAAAGAAACTGATGTGATACGTCAGGCAGTATAAACTAAATAGGACAAAGAGTACGTTCACGTATGTCATAATCCGAAAAATGTGTTTTTACGTGACGAGTAGTACGATATCGTATGTGACGATTCGAGCCCAGATGTGTCAGGGTTTTTTAAAGCTTTTTAAATAGAATTTTTCATTCTCATTCCTTTGGCTGTTTCAGAATTTAGGGAATCTCTAACTTCTTCAGCGGTTTTCGGTTTTAGTTTTTGTGATTCATTTTTAATACTTTCTTCTGCGACTGGTTTGAAAAATTTGTGGTTATAGCGAGCTAAATAGGTGAATATGGGAAATAAATTATTGCTTTCCGGGAATGAAAATTTTTAACAAAATTCTGTTTTCAAATTTGTGGCTGCCAGCCGAATCGGATCAGAATATTGTTATTTTTTTAAAGCACCCTGCTCTTTTATAAGCATTTGAATCCCAGATATTTACGTAATTCTTATCTTGTTAAAGGTCAGACCTATAGTTTTTTTGTTATTATTTGAGCATCGATTCTCTTTATAGCCAGACGTTGATAATTTCTGCTGGAAATTCCTATTGAAGGAGTTTACTCTTTGACATTAAATAGCAAACAAGGGAAGTTTAACCACAAAAGCTTTTAGCCAAGGATGCAATGTATATCACTATGAAAGAAATATTGCCCGACAAGTAAACAAAATTGCTGTTTTTAAAATTTTTGCTAAAAATAAATTCTCCAAAGAGCCCCATTTGAAATTATTGAAAAGAATATATGTAACACCAAAAGCGAATCACGAAAATTTGCTTAAGAATTACAGTGCACACTTTCTTCTTTTGTGTCTAGTAGTTTTTTAAGATTGGTCCAAAATAATCTTAATAAAGAAAGAAACCAATGCCGGCATTGATTATTGCGAATGCGAATGCGAATATTCGGAACAACCCTGGTACATACATACATACATATGTACATACCTACGTATGTATGTATGCATTTATTACGCTCTCATTCGTCTAGTGCTTATTTTCTTTTAACAACAACAATATTGTTGTTGCATGCTTGTTAAATAGTTTCCTATAGGTACTCTGCAATTGTAAAGGATTTTATACTTCGTTTATGCTTTGGTGAATTGTATTTAGCACGTCCTTTACTTGATCCTTTGCTGGTATCCTTTGTTATACATATATATACATACGCTTATATTTACTTAGTCGTACTATGTACTTAACTGTTTCGCTTGCTGTTGATTTGTTTGGCTTTTTGTTGTTCCTTTCTGCTTGTTTTTGATTCCTTTATGTTTAGTTTTTGTTTTTCTTTTTTTGCTATTTGCGTGTTTTTGTGTGTTGTGTGTTTTGTCGCATCGCTTATTCTCTTCTATTTATTTGTGGCCGTTGTTGGTTAATAATTAATTTCGAAAACAACTTAAACGCTTCATTTTCTATGTAAGTAAACTTGCTCTCTTTCCATGCTTCTCACTTTTCACTACATTGGGTAACATAAAATGGGCAATTAAGTTGCGGGATATGGTATTGGAAGTGAGCAAACAATGTAAATACAATAGTTTACTTCCTCTGTTTTGTGCCATACATTCATGTCATTAAATGTGTCGCAGGTAGTTGTGAATGAGGGCAATTAAAAAAGACCTAGTTTTGCTCATTTCGAAAAGACATCACACATGTGTGACATAACGAAAAGCCTCGTCTGCAACTGCTTGTAAAATGGAAGCGTTTAGATGGGCAGAGAGTTTGCAGACAGGGGGATTTCTACACTCTTCTGCTTCCTGCAGGGTAGTAAGCGTACCTCTCACAAGGCAGAGGATTACTTGGTTGATTCAAAGCTCTTTGTGAAGCTGTGCCTCGAATGCATGGTATATCTCGGTATTGCAATTTCAGGGCATTTCTTCGTCAGAATATCGAACTTCCTACGGCTAAGGAACCCTTCTGTCCCGATATTGCTACAAGTCATCCTAAGTAAAGCTGAAGAGGTGTAGCATCTAGAAGAACTTGCAAGGACAAGTTCTCATGCCTCCAGTTATGCCTTGTATCTTGGCTAGCGATTTGGTTATCCCAACATCATCAAGATCATCATAGATGATTGCTCCACAAAGCTAACATGAATCATACTATCGTCATATAGATCCCTCACAGTATCTTTGGCGAGCATCACAATAAAATAAACATTACCGACGTTGCTTAAAGAAAATGTAGAGACTATTTTCCCACGGACGGACACCCAACCATTGGCAGTGTAATAGATGATCTGGCAAATGCCTGTATTGCTTCTGTAAAGCAGGAAGAAATTGAAAGTGCAGCCAAAGGCTTAAAAAACAACAAAACTGCGGGTCCTGATGGTATCCGAAATATTCCTATCAAAGCGGTAGTAAATCTAGATGTTTAGAATGTGTTCAACTCACTAGATTGGCCACATATTACTAGTGCGCTGAAATAGATCAGCACCCTGGGATATTTGATAAGCTTAATAATGCGCTGGACGAGCAAAGCAAGAAATGCTAGGGGCCTTGAGACGTCTGCCATGTAAAGGAGTGCAAACTCGGTGTTGGATTTTTGGTGGCACAGAGACTTCGTCGCCGAGTACTGCGCCCATGCCCCGACGGAAGAGATGGACTAGGCGTTCAAGGAGCACATACGATCGCTGGCCCTCAATGACATCAGACTCGTGCTTGCCGGCTTCAATGTCAGGGTGGGAAAGGAAGAGATCTTTGGCGCCATTGTCCGAAAATTCAGCCTCCCCGTCAGCATTTCCCGTTCATTAAGTACCGCCGAAAGAAAAACTGGTACGGTGAGAAGTGGCAAGAAGCTGTAGAGGAAAAAAATGCCGCCTGGGGGGCCACGCGACACGTATTTGCCGCAATAGGAAGAGAGGGGCTGTAATACGTGAGTGCGAAGATCTTGAAATGCTAGCCGAAAAGAAAAACGCTCGAAAAATTTACCAGAGGTTTTAGGACTAACAATGGTGACCTAGTGACTGATCTTCAGAACGTACCTAAATTATGGAGAGAACACGTTTCCACCTCACTGAATGGTAGCAGTACTATGGAGACGACGAACCCGATTTACTAGTCGATGATGACGGAGCCGATTTCACACTAACTGATTAAGACAAGGTACGAATAGCAATACCGCGGCTTAAAAGCAACAAAGCTGCTGGAGCTGACAGCCTGCCAGATGAGCTACTCAAGTTTGGCGGCGAGGAGTTGAAAAGGTGCATGCATCAACTCTTATGTAGAATATGGTCAGATGAATGCATGTCCGACAACTGAAATTTAAGTGTTCTCTGCCCAATCCACAATAAAGGCGACCCCGACTTTCGTGCCAACTACCGCAGGATCAGTCTTCTACGCATAGCTAACAAGGTCTTATCGAGCGTATTTTGTGAGAGACTGAAGCCCACCGTCAACGACGCGATTGGGCCTTATCAGTGTGGCTTTAGACCTGGCAAATCCACCATAGACCAGGTATTCACAATACGCCAAATCTTGGAAAAGACCCGCGATAATATATAGTCGACACGCACCATCTATTTGTCGATTTCAAAGCCGCTTTCGATAGCACTAAAAGAGTTGTCGAAACTGATACGGCTGTATAAAATGACGTTGGGCAATACCGCCAGCTCTGTCAGAATTGGGAAAGACCTCTCCGAGCCGTATTTTACAACACGGGGCTTCAGACGGGGCGAGTTCCTTTCATGCGAATTCTTTAATCTGATGTTGGAGAAGATAATAACAGCTGCAGAACTGAACCGCTCAGGAACAATTTACTACAAGAGCGTGCAATTGCTGGCTTATGCCGATGACGTCGACATCATCGGCAACAAGAACTGTGGAGTCTGTTCTGCCTTTTCCAAGTTGGAAGAGAAAGCAAAGGAAATGGGTCTGGTGGTCATCGAGAACCAAACAAAGTATCTTCCATCATCAAACAAACCGTCAGAACATTCGCGCGTCGAGAAAGTAGAGAATTTTGTTTACTTGGGAACCAGCATTAACACCGAAAATAATGTCAGCATCGAATTTCAATGCAGATTCACTATTTCCAACAAGTGCTAGTTTAGACTGATCAGGCAATTAAGGAGGAAAGTCCTCTCTCGACGCACATACGAAAACTACACTCCATAGCCACTGATTATGCCTGGGGTGGCATATGGCGCAGAAGCATGGGCAATGACAACATCCGGTTAGGCGACTTTTGAAGTATTCTGGGGAAAAAGATATACGTTGGCGACAACGAGCACCGCCCACGATGGAATAATAATAATAATAACAGAGTGGCGCTTACACATATGTTAGTGTTTGGCCGAGCTTCTGCTCCGACTTATGGCGTGCGCCTTGATGTTGTCACACAAAGCGGAGGGACCTACAGTTTTACGCCGACTCCGAACAGCGATTATATTTTTACGATAAGCTGTTTTTCATGGCAGAAACGTACTCGGAGGTTTGCCATTGCCTGCCGACGGACGTCCGCTGTTAAGAAAAAAGCTTTTTTCTATATTTTTGCGATGTTGCTTTGACCAGGGCTTGAACCCAGGTGCTTATGAGTGAAAGCGCGCACTGCTTACCAATACACCACAGCGGCAGATAGAAATTTGTTTTTTCCCCATATAAAATACATGGAAAACTTTGAAAGCTGTGAGCACTCCGTAAATATTTTTTGATTTCAAAATCAAAAAATAGGGGTATATTTATTTTCGATTCAGAGCAATCCTATAATTCAATTTACACATTTAACCAAACCTATAACTAACTATTTATGCAAATATTCCGTTGCGGTCTTGAATCATCAACGCAAGCAGTGCCACATTGCCAATATTTAGAAGAAATTCGAAGATCGCATATAACGCTCCCCCCCACCGCCCAGCCAACACACACACACAACCAGCAAACTAATCGAAAACTGCAATCTTGCCGAACAACTGCCTGGTGACAATAATTACGCGCAAAGTGACAGCACAACAAGCCGTCGACAGCAGCACCACGAGTTGCTGGGGAGCTTTTAATCTTAATCGACACTTTACCTTTGGCTTCGGTTGAGCACCTTCGACTTTGAATGCGATTTTGACTGCGATTGCGGCTGTAACTTGACTTTTACGGTTGTCGATGTCAAGATGTTGCTCATGCTGATGGCGTAGGATAGTTATGTGGCGGGGGCGGGTATGTGGATTATGCGAATAATGGATGAGTAGCAATGTGCATAGCTGCTGTTCCTTCTTAGGCGTGCACACTTCCTCGTACCAGTTGTGTGCGTTTGTGACATGTCTTGCAGGGGCACTATGGTAGCTACCGATAATGTTGCCGTGGGTGTGTAATTAATATCAATCATAACATTTGCAATTACGAAAGTTGCACAAAAATGTGTAGACAGAAAGGAGGTAAGAAAAGAAGAGGAGTTTTCAGCTCTATTCTAATACTTTGCTACTTTTGCAACGCCAAATCAAGGATAATGTGTGTATTCGTTGTTGTGTGGCTGCCGAGTTGTGTGCAAGGATTTGGATAAATATGTATGTATGAATTGTATTGAGGTATTAAGGTATTGGTGTATGTGTATGTATATTGAGGTATGTACTAATGCTTGTAAGAAAGCATGATTATGTGCGTTTGTCTTAACTCTGCCTGCTGCCACTTACCATTTTATTGCAAATGCTGAACAACTCACAAACTCAACTACTACAATTTGAATACAAGTTCGTGGGACTTATTTATATACATATGTATGTGTATGTGTATGCATACAAACAGACAATGAACATACAAACCGACTTACATACATACATATGTATGCACATACTTTGCCAAGACTTGCAGATACTCGAACAGACAAACTTGCGGACTACCAAGAAAGCAGAGTCGAAAGCATAAAAGCGACAAGAAGTGCAACAACACAATAACCGCAACAAAAACAACAATAACAGCAACAACTAAAGTAATACCGCGAGCAACTGCCATAAGATAAGAAGCACTCAACAAAGTCAAAGCCAAGCCATAGCCGAGTAGAGGCGAAGAAGCGGCTATACAGCAGCTGCGGTGGTGTTGTTTGTGGCATTGGCAGTAACCGAAGAGGCAGCATAGAGAAAATTGAAGGGCTGTGCAACTTTGCAACATGCAGCTTTTATTGTTTGCTGCACAACTACCCTTTTCCCTGAGCGCACGCTTGTTGTCGGTGGCTAACGATTATTGTTGTTATTATTTTTTTTGTTCACTTGCGCTGTTACATACTGCATAGTATTGCAATGGCTTTGCCCAAACGACCACGAACCGCTGTGGCATAATAGCCCCTCGACACTCCCCTCCCCCACCCGCTCTTTCGTTCTCTAGCGGCCTTCTTTTGCTGCGGTAAGTGGACGTGCGTATGGTTTCTAGAGTATTGAGGGAGGCCCGAGACCGCAACTGCAGTTGTTGTGGCGCTCATTAAAAAAGTTTTGTTGCTTCAATAGTTTTCGCTTTAGTTTGGCCATTGTTGTTCTTTTTGTGTTGTAGTACACACCAGCATATATATGTAAGTAGACACATACTCATATAAAGGCACGCTGAACGCACGCACACCCTGCCGTAAATCGAAATCACTGATTGAAATTTTTTCACATGGTCGAGCTTTTCTTCCGATTTTTTGTGTGCGTCTTGTTGTTCTTACACATATGGAAAGGCGTACGGTTTTGCGCCGCCTCCGAGCGGCAAATAGTTTTTATGAGAGGCCTTTTCCAAGGTTAAAGTAAGCTCGGCTATTGAGAGGCGGCCGCTATTCGCAAAGAACTTATTTTTGAGCATTCTTCTCGAACCAGCGCTCTATGGCCAGCATCTAATCTAAAGTAGGGAAAATCTCGACACAAAAACGCCGAAACACGCAGACTTAATATTATGTAGATTATAAATCTGTATACCGGTTTTCCAGATCAGGTCATTTCGCAAGACTAGTTATTATTTATGAAAAACAAATTCAAATTTTAATAACGAAAAAAGTTTATAAAAAACAAATCTTTTGTAATTTGTTTCATTTTTGTTAAAACCAGTTCTTTTGCCAAAAAAAATCAAGCTACTAACGATGAAAATCAAAATAAACAAGTTTTGAGTGGTCAAAAGAAAATTTGCAAACATTTTTTATGAAAATAGGAGCAAAAAATAAAGTTACTCATACGCCATACCGTACATGGTGACCATATTTATGGCAGCCGAATACAGGACATATATACTATGTATATAAAATAATGTTGCCAATTTTTACAACAAAAGCATTCCTCAAATTATTAGCTCTGAAACTGTTTTTTTTTTGCTTATATTTTTCGATCTTTTGTGAAAATAGCACATAAATATTCAGTTGTAGCATCATACATTTGTGGAATATTTTTCCATAACTTTGTGCTCGGGTCTTTAACCCCGCAAAATTTGTTACAAACTTGCCTATGCAGGAAAACATGATGAAAATATCCAAATAGTTTTGAAGCAAGAGTGGTATTCAATAGATTATTTACAGACTCAGTTTTTGGCCAAGCACAATGAAGTGAAGCATCTGGAGCGAGCTAAAGTGCGAAGCGTATCTGTGAAGAGTACCACTTCCTTTCCATCTTTGAGAACTTCTTTACTTTTACAACATTCTTAAGGCCTCCATACATTTTGTTGTTGGTTTTGAATCTATATATGTACGAAAACAAATATTGAAATTTTAGATCCAAATGTAAACAAATTGGTTAATTTAAAGTCAAGAGTAAAAACAGCTACTACCTGCTCAATATGCTTTGCTTTACAAGGAACATACATATGCACAACATGAAATGCAATGAAAGAAATCTTTGAAAAGTTAAGTACTAGCGAAATGTCTTTTTCAAATTTTAACAATAATCATTAAAGTTTAATTACTATTCTTACTTACAAATACCCAGTTTTTCTACGCAAAATATAACTTTAGAAACCATCCACATATGTAGTATGTGCTCCTCGGTTATACTCACAAGCGACTAGATTTAAAAACAAAAACTGCTCCAAAGGCATGTCTTTTTAATGAGCTGCTAAGGCGTCAAAATACCGTGTACAGGACAAATATGGAACATTAAAAGAAATACGGAACATTTAGCGTCCCGAATGAAATAAAAAAAAAAAACTAAGGCAAATGACGAAAGAGAGGATTCTCCCGTAAAATACACGACGGATGGTCACCGTACGTATAAGTAACTATTCTCTTGTTAAAGTTGCAATTTTTCATTTGTAGTGCAAAGTTAAAATGAAAATATCCGTACTGTTCGTCCCAAAATTAATTAGAGAATCCGAATTTTTACTAAACCGCCTGCAGTTAGCCTCTCTCTAACCGTTTTTAATTTATTAAATTTTTTAGAAATTTTTTTTTAATTCTATATGTTTTTTTTTTTAATTTTTATTGCGTGTATTTTAATATTCCAACCCCCCATTAGACAGTTTAATATAAATTATGTATTTTTTAAGTTATGAGCCATTTTGAATTTTCAAAATTTTTCTTCAGAATCATAATTAGCGAGCCTTTTTCTCGCTTTGCCTTCATTTAGCATTACGACGAACCGTTTGCGTTGCCAGACTTACTCCAAAAATTTTCCTGCAGGGACACATAAACACTTCTACAAGTATAGCAATTATTACATACGTATATATGTATTCTTGTATACTTTTATATCTATGTATGCACTTGTATATAGCTTATTTATTTATGTATATGTGCAAACTTTCGACACTATTTACTCGCACTTGACTACGTCCAAGAGTTATGCGCACATCCAATTGAATATGTAAATTTTGTGTCTACAAATTTATTTCTTCATATTTAATTGGATGGATTTGCCGTAGTAATCGGATAGATAAGCATGTGTGTGTGACGATGAAATTTTATAAGTAGCATTTGCCACAATTCAGCCGCAATAGCAAATCAATCTAAATTTTATAGAAAAAGTTGTCGACCAATTGAAAATTTCATTGCGGTTCAAAGACTCGCACATCCATTTAATTAGCATTTATACGAGAAACTTGTTCAAGGCTTCAGACGAAATTTACACATGTATATGTGTGTACATACATATGTAATTAAATGAATGTAGGGATTTAGATACTTGTACATATGTACATATATTTTGAATCTAACGTAATAAGGTGACATTTTTTTGGAAGTTTTAAAATATTTAAATTACCATTTAATGACCTAATCAGACTTTGATGGTAAAGTGTATATACATATTCATCAGACATATGTTGTGGTCGAAATAATGGAGCCTGGTTACAAAATTTTCGCAATTTATGCTGTATCTCAACGTATAAATTTTGCCGATAGGTGGCGCACGAGTCGATTTCGTTGATATTTAGAAAGACTCTACAACTTTGTATCATGGTAAAATTTACGGACTCGTTAAAAGAGGTAGAGCAACAGGAAGGGTTGCTATTCCAAAAAACTTGCTTGCTGTTGCTGGGACCAGAAATTGAACCTTGGGCCTCCCGAGTGGCAGTCCGCACAGTCGGAAAAAATACAATAAACTATTAAAAAGGTTGAAAGAAGGCCGGATGTGAATTTTTCTCAGATTTTTATGTGTTTCTTGGCATTTCTCTAAATAAAACTATCTTTACTGGTTATAGTTTAATTTTAATTTTTGGTCATGAATTTATAACAACACAAGCAGTTTCTCTGTATGAAAACTATGTAAAATGAGACCGATTTACCGGTTTTTTTTTTTAACTTCAAAATCGTCAACCGGGTTTTTTTCAATTTGCAATTTTTCGAATAACTCGAAAACCGGTTTTGGAACAAAGACGAATAATCAAATACCCTGATACAATGTTTCCTAGGTGGAAATTTGGGGTTATATTAAATGAAAATATACCAGAATATGGGCAACATTTTTTTGACTTCAGAGCTACTTTCGATAGCACTAAAAGGAGTTGCCTATACGCCGCGATTTCTGTATTTGGCATCCCCGAGAAACTGATACGACTGAGTAAAATGACGTTGAGCAATATCACCAGCTCCGTCAGAATTGCGAAAGACCTCTCCGAGCCGTTTTCTACCCAACAAGGTGACGCTCTTTAATGTGATATCTTTAATCTGATGACTTCGTTTATTTGAAAACCAGCATTAACACCTGTAATAATGTCAGCCTTAAGATCCAATGCAGGATCTCTCTTGCCAACCTGTACTACTTTGAACTTAATAAGCAATTGAGAAGTTAAGTCCTTTCTCATCATACAAAAATCTCACCATATAAGTCACTCATGCTGCCCGTTTTGGTATATTGCCCAGAAGCTTGGGCAGCGACCTTGTCCGATGTGGCGGCCCTTGGAGTTTTCGATAAAATGATGACGCTCTAGCTCTAAAAGTATTCAACTCGGAACACGCTGGTGGTAGCAGAGTAAGAGCTAGATACTTGACTATAAATTCCTCGCATACGAAGACGAAGTTGGGGAAAAAGCTGGTTTGTATATTATTTTTAAAATCCATCCCTCTAATCCAATAACTTTCATATGGCATTGAATAAATACTTATATTACTTTTTTAAGGTAAGTTTATTTTTTTGTTAAAGTACATAAATATACATATATCTTGCCTAAATAAGTTATATACATATATACGTATGTACATGATATCCATATATATTAAAGACAGTTATATTAAGGGAACACACGGTACGAGAAAATTGAAAATAAATGCAATTCATAGACGAATTTTTGTATTAAAACCGCGCGGCGGTGATAAAAAACTAAACTAAAGTGAAATATAAATGTTATCATGAAAAATGTAAAGATGAATAACTAAAATGGAATGATGTTATTACTGGCAGTGAATAAAACAAAAACAAATGCAACTAAAGGAGCAGAAAATAGTACGCATACATAAAACATGTTCATGTGGCAGGAATGACAAGCCACTTGCACTGTTGCAACGAGTGTCCTTTTCTCAAGGACAAACTCTACTACACTCGCTGCACTCGCAAATGGGCACGTACACTGTTTTACTTTTATAGTAGAATATACTAAGTGTATGTATGTACAAGTATAGACTAGGGTGTACTTATGTATGTATGTATGTAAGTTTATAAGTATTTCTCGTTTTGGATGCAATAAAGCACCGTTTGACAAAGAAATAAATTTGTCCGTGCAATGCAGCACCAGCACCAGCACCAGCACCAGCAATACCAACACCAACAGCAACAGCAGTAGATATGCGCTACACGAATTCTTTCTCCTCACCCTGTGGCAGTTAAGCGCATATTTTTGTCAATGCCAGCATTGCCACGTCCCTACAGCCCTATAGCCCTTCATGTCGCCGTCAGCACTGCTTACTCCTTATGCACAGATGAAATACTTTTATTTGTTTATTTTTCTTCCATCTTGCATTAGCTGTGTGCAAGCATTGCGATCTTGTTGTTGTTGTTTACTGTTTTTCTTTTTTGCATTCTCCATCCGTGAAATTCGCTTTTAATTTTAATGAAGAAATGTTGCAAGTGTTGGACAGTATGCCGCTCAAGCACACCTTGTACAAGCCTTAAGCAATTCAATGTGCATCTCGCCTGCCCCACCCAACCGCCGTCAAGTGTCTGCAATCGCGTCGGCCTCGGCCACTCCATGGCATTAAATATCTGTAAGTTATGGTAAAAGTATCTAAAGTGCCTTTTAGTGTCATCTTGACACACAGAGCTACAGCGAAATAAAAAAATATACAACCACAACTATATCAACATGGTTTACCTGTGCAAATCCGCCGCCGCCATCATGCGCCCGCTGACCATTTCTTCGCAAATAGCTTGTGGAGCATTTGACCGAAGCCCCGGCTTGGCGCCTCACAGTCTACTGTCTTTTAGCGCCGATTACATTGGCAAAATCTATCGTAATTTTTTTTTAGTGCTCCGTTTTTCTTGAAACTCTTTTCTACATTTTTCTTCAGCTTTAGTTTTTTTTCTGAGTTTAGTTTGTTATTTTAGCAAAATTTCTTAATATTATTCCACTGCTTTAGTTACTTGATATTGAAATACCGTAGTTCAACACTCTCCCTGCGCCTCTGGTACTTATTCCTTATTGCCATGCACCCGTGTGGCGGCTTCTACATCTTCACACCGGACTGTTGATTTCTGTGCAAATGAGTATTGATGTTGCAACGCACAGTGGGAGAGCGCCATGTGAAATATGGCCAAAAGGATCAGTCCAGCGCCATCGCCTTGAATTTAATAAACCAATATGAATTGCAAAATATTAATAATTAGCAATAGAGAAGCAGATCCACATTATTATATAATTATTTCGATTTATTTTTATTTCCTTTCATACAGAAATTTATTTTACTTTTCATATTAGCCTAGATCCCCGTATTATGGGGTCTGACACCCATACTGTAATACACATTCCAATTATCTAATTCCCTTAATTTAAGTAGAATGTGATATTTCAAGCAGGAGGCAGCCGTCCTTCATGCTGTTTAGAACTAAAACCCTTTTCAAACCATTTCGTTTGATATCCATATTTTCATTTTTCAGATAGCTTGCGAATAATTTACATTGGACTTTTCTAACAGGACGCAAACCCTTTTCAAATAAAACAATGGCGCGCCTTTATTCGAGTCTAGTGACGATATGTACATAAACAACACAGAGTAAAAATCTTAAATGTCAATATTTAATTGCTTTTAAATAATAACACTTTTAAGTTAAGGTGTGCGCATAAATATGTTAGATGATTGCGTATGGTTCTACGGGGCGTATACGTTACATACGCAACTACGGGTATATGGGGCATGAGTGGTTATTTCAACTTTTTTTAGTGTATGTTTTTTGAATTTGCCTTAGATCGTTTTAATAGATGTGTCAAGAATCGAGCCAATAACTTAGTTGACTATTTCTAGACATTTGGAAAATCGGACTTTCTGCCCCTCTCTGACCACAGTGCAACGTTGTGCGCTGTGCAAAGATTTGCATATATGTATCTTAATTTTCACTCTTTCTCCTATCTTTGAAGGTAGCCACACATACATACTTATATGTATATGTATCTAGAATTCTAACAATCTCTGCTATATTATTGTTAGCTATGTTACTTTGATCGACATCTGAGAGCAAGTGAACACTCTAATTGCCCCTAAGGCTCTTAAGACAATCGTGATGCGTTATTTTTTAAATGGAAAAATCGTGTTTGGTAATTTATAGGCCAAGCTAAGGTTTTGCTAGTTACATAGATTGTTGATAGTTGAATTTCAAGAAATGTGACGGCGCTTATTTTGCAGGGTGCTGACCAAAATTTTCTCAATTTTACGCCATTGAAATTTCAGTTGACTTTTTTACTCAAGTTTGCTTTCATAAAAGCGGTTTGGATTTGTCAAACTAAAAATTTATTTCATTAAAAATATTCAGTCTTATTATGAGTTTCATTTTCCCCGTGCCGGTTCACTTTCCACTTTTGATTTCGATGTATTTACTATGGGCGGAATAAAAGCTTTCGGGTGAACCTTTTTTCGGACGAAACCCAGGTTAACGCAGATTATAGATTATTATTTCGTGAGCTATCAACTTACGTATTTTAAGGTCAATATATAGAGTATTCTTACTCTTATTTTTAGTGCTGTAACCGCTTAACCTATTTTGGCCGAGGTCAAAAAAGCAACCTAGACTTTTCACTTCTGCTCCAACTGGCGCCTGTGGGAAATGCCAGGTAAAGCCAGGTGGGAGGTAGAGAAAGACTTCATATTTTCACCGCAGTGGAGATCCTTCTCTTCCTCTTTTACCACCATTGGGTTCCGCATTGAATACTTTTAGGGCTGGAGCGCTTGTTCCTATTCACACAAAACGATTGCTGAGGAAGTTGACAAATAGTCGTTTCTCCTTTCGCGGATTTTTAGTAAGAATTGGCGTATGGTAAATACCTGCTCTATTATGGATTCGCCAGGTCAAGAGCCCTACTACGAAGGTGTAATAAAATCATTGACTGTAGGCTTAAGCCTTTAATAGATACAATAGGTTAGATAGAACGACGAGGAATTTTTCTCATTCAAAACCTTTCATAAGTAACTTAACTTTGTAAAATTGTCGCGTGTTCTTGTTATCGCTCAGCACTTCAAGCTCTTCGCACTTGCGTATTTCAGCCTCCCTCTTCGTATTACGGCAACTACGTCTTGGCTATCTCTTAAGCTCCCTATATCGATTCAACAGTTACGAGAAAACTCCTCTCAGAGTTCGTCGCGAGAGGCGAATAACAAAGGTGTTGTCTATCTGTTGTGGTTGCAGCTTTTTGACGCCGCAATTTGTGGGTTTTGCATATCGAAAATTTCTTTGCCGAGCAGTTTCAGCTGGTTCTCGAATTACATGTATGTATGTAAGTCCAAAATACTCGGAAGGAATCTTCCGTCTATCACAACATGGTTCATTTGTTGTCTGGTCTTTCATTCAGAAGATAGACAAGTAAATAGCTTGTCGAATTTGCTACGAACTGCAATATTTCGGAGGAAATCAGCCCCAGTTTGTTATACAACTTTTACTTGAGACCACCTTGGCTTTGCAAACGCCAAGCACAATTTTAAAGTAACAACAGCCCGTGTCAATATTAATAATTTTTAACATTTCCTTTTTCGTTTTTTTTTTTTAATTTCAGTATTTTCTTATAATGATATAGTATGTTCTTTAACAAAAACCATATAAATACAAGTTTCAAACTTTTTGCAATATTAAAAAAAAAAAAATAAGCACGATTAAGATTAAAGCATTTTTTGTTAACGTCATCAGATTCCCACCGTTGGTTCGATTTTCAAAACTGAGGTGCCAATCTAAAGCGCTTCGCCTGTAGATGTGCAGCGGGGCTTTATTTTTTTTTTTCAAAACAGGTTGCCACTTACATATTAAAGACTAAAATTCAAATTACACTGTAGGGAAAATCTCAAGTTTCGAAATTATGCAAAAAACCGTCGAGACACCTAAACTTAATTTTGGGTCGTATATTATGAATATACATATATATCGTTTTTAAAGAGCAGGTCTTTTTCGCAAGATATTTTCATTTTCATAAGAAAATCTAACTATATCAAGGAATAAGTTACAAAAATAACAAATTTTTTGTATTAAAGCCTGATCTTTTGTCCAACAAAATCAAGTTACTAACGATGAAAATCGATGGATAAATAAACCACTTTTGAATGGTCAAATAAAAATGTGCAATAATTTTGTGTATAAAATAGAAGCAGAAAATAATGTTACTCACACGCCCTATCTTACTTAGCCGTACTCGTACATACTCATACATGACGTACGCGTAATGTGACCAACCGTACTTCTTTCGGAAGTACAGTACTTCTTTTTTCGCTCTTGTACTTCGTACTTCGAAGTACACTCAAATGTACTTCTTTGCAATATCTAGCGACAAATTTCGGATAGCCGCTGTGGTGTAGTGGTAAGCAGTGCGCGCTTTCACTCATCAACACATGGGTTCAAGCCCTGGTCAAAGCAACATTGCAAAAAATTTAGAAAAAAAGTTTTTTTCTTAACAGCGGTCGTCCCTCGACAGGCAATGGCAAACCTCCGAGTGTATTTCTGCTATGAAAAACAGCTTCTCAGAGAAATGCAATCGCCGTTCGGAGTCGGCGTGGATGTTGTATAACTTTTGGAAACAAAATTTTTTCTAGTTTTTGACCAATTGAAATAGTGTGGAATGCCTCTAGTAGAATTTCTTTCCAGGCTTTATAGTGCTTGTGCAGATCATTCATAAGCTGGACCGGTAGAGATGCAATCTCAAAATTTCCGCATTTCACTCACTAAATCATACTATTCAAAACTTTCTAAGTCTCGCCTTAAAAACTACCAACCAATCACTTTAGTGCTCACTTTTGATGATACTAACAATGAGTGTAAACGAAACTAGTTATCCAATCATTACAACTGAGCACATATTCGTACACATTTCTTGCACACTTTCTAAATGCAAGAGTAAGCAAAGCCCCTTACTTACAAAAATTTTGAATTTGCAGAAAATGTTAAACGACACGTAAAAGTAGCTACGCAACAATTGCCAAATACCACACAACTACCAAGTAAATGACAATTTTAATTCAATCATAGTTTTATTCACTTTAGCCTTGGAGCTTTGAACGCATTACCACAACGGAAAGCTATTGCCAGCGAAATCCCACATTTACCCAACCAACTAAGTACCAACTCCTACAAGTACTCTTCTCAACAACTACTTTCTTACTTTCACAGAAAGCAACGTACTATGTACCCACATACAAATTACAAAATCTTCTTAGTGTGGCGCGCTCAAAGGTGACCTTGGTACGATTACAGCTTGGCAACGCACTCACTGCAATGCATTTGTTTAAGTTACTCCTAGCGCACCGCTCGTCAGCTGCACACACTTTGGTCATCTTCTGGTCATTGCTTTTGCCTTCAGTAACCACCCACAACGTTATATCCTTTACTCCTTTATTCCTAACTTACATTGTGCGCATCGTGAATTTTTAATTAATTTACGTTTCGTGGTTCTTCTGCGGACTTATTTTCTTCCCTTATCTACCATTTTCAAATGCATTATCTTGCTCTGCCCCCTTTGCATTCAGCCTGCCAACACTCCTCGCTCAGCAACTTTCAATTTATGTGCGTAGTTATAAGCTTCAATGGATGTGTTTGTATGTTTTCGCATTAGCGTGTCAGCCTGATACCGCTTTTCTGCGGCAATAAAAATTTTAAATGCAAATGCAAATATTTCACGAAATAACACCAGAAATGCATTTAATTTGCATGAGTCAGCATTTAGCGTAAATTATCTACTCCATTCTCCTTCTGTTATTGCATTTCTTTGCTGGACTGCATTTTGCTTAATTTCTCATTGCCTCAATTCTAAGTATATTCTGCACCCGCAACAGCCAACAGCTGCGCCGCGTTGTCATCCCGCGACTTTTCCCTTTTAAATAGAATCTTTCGTTTGGTCGCGCACTTTTCTTCGTTCCCTGAATCACTTAAAAGAAAATGCATTAATGCGTTTCGCAGGTGTCTTGGCTTTTTGCATTGACTTCCAAATACTCTAAACATTGCAGGCGAATGCGCCATAATGTAAGCTAAGCTAAATGAGTAAGTCCATGCGCGCTGCGAAGTATGCAACAAATAATTGCATGCCTTAGAATCTCGAATTTAATTAAAAAGTATGTATACGCGTAGACATTCCTATTGTAATTTGCTGTTTTTTATACGTGCATATATTATTATGTTTACTGCGTGCAACTCCAATTTGAAAAGTTTATTGTGATTTTGGAGGGAGATATGTGGGAAGTTCCATGAGAAAGTGAACCTCAGTACAAAAGTTATTTTTTTTTATAAAACTAACAAACGTGTGGATAAGACATTCGTAAAAATCTTGAATCAACAAAAAATAATAAATTAAAGCGTTTTGAAATCAAGTTCTAAGTAAATTTTTTGATTGAGTTTAAAGTAAGTTGTGTTGAATGCAAATTCAAGTGTTTGGTAAGAAAAATATACTTAGAACTCATCTGCTTTTAATAAAATAAAATAAAAAATAAATATATTAAATTGTGTGACTGCTTTATCTACATTACGAGTTATTATTAAGCAGCATATGTCTTGTCCCCCCGTGACAAAAAAAGCTTAAAGCTGTTATATTTAATTACATAAGTTGAGGTTGTGTTTTGTGTTTGTTACATAATGTTAGAAATTCATTTCCACGTTGTTAGATAAGAATAATTCAAGAGAGAAGCATGTCCCACCCGTGACAGCTATGTGTGGGACAGTTGTCAGAGGTAGGTTTACAGGGCTGATAAGCTTTATTTGTTTGTTGAGGTGGAAGCAGGGAGGTGGGGGATGCGCGGACTCGTCCATTATCTATATACCCTTGTATCAGCCGATTAAGTTAAGTTACATATTGACCAGTTTTGGCTTTTTATTTTATTAATCAAATGTTTACAGTTCTTTTTTTTTGATAAAAGTCTAGCACATAACCTAACCAGAACCACATAAATCCACATTTCAAACTTCTTGCAAAAATTAAAAAAATTCAACAACCTTTAAAAATTACACCCAAAAGTTTTAAATATCAATTTCAATTTTTCCCAATAAACAATCGTGGTACAAAGCTCAATAAATATATTAAAAATAAAATGTTAACAAACATTGACAAATACAAAAATTTTAAATTTTTTGTTCAGAATTTTTAGGTATGCAGTTTTTTAGCCCATTAAATTTAAGTAGGTAAAGGTGAAAATATTGAGACGCTAGGAAATCGCGGTTATTTTTAATAATTTTTTTTACTGACGGTGCTAAGCATTTTCTTCTATACAAAAAGCACCATCCTAAGAAAAAAATGTGTGTGAATTTAACCCCTACTTGGCTTCTTATATTTTTTAATAACTAATCTTTATATATGGACCAAACTAAAAGCTCCTTTTCATATAAAAATTCGTACGTATCCTACCCGTGGCAAACGTTGTCCCACCCGGAATTTCGCATTTTTTGTTAAATAAAGCCATCATTTTTTTGTAGCTTTTGCTTTTTTTGTGTTCCTGGTTCCTGGATTTATTATAAGACATCAAGTTCACACAGAAAAGTTTCTATAAAATATATCTGCTCCAAAAAGCAGGTTCTTTTTTTTGTCCCACCCGTGACAGAAGAATGGGAAAGTGCTTTTGCTATTTACAGACGAAGCCCTTGCGATTTGGATTGAATAAGTTGGAGGAGAGTAAGTTGCCTTATCTAAAACCTGGATTGGTCACAAGTTTCCTTTTTCCCAACTGACACAAAGTGGAATTAAGTAATAGTGTTGCGGAAGCAGCTTCTTTATATACTATTAAAAGAGACTTTAGGTTAGGTTAGGTTGAAGTGGCTGCCAGTAACCCCACTAGCACACCTAGGTCAGTAATTGCGGACCCGTTGTGATACCACGCATATGGTGCTATCTCTCCTACTCAAACCATCGTGCGAAGTCTGCGAAACTCAAAAATTGCCTTATTCCCACTTTGGCTATGGCTATTAAATAGGTCATTTTTTGAACCCATGAACGTTTGCCTTCTTTTACATAGTGCCGGACATTCGCATAGCAGGTGCATTAATTCTGGCTGTTCTGTGACTAATTCGCTCCTGCCCAGCATGAGAAAACCTTTCGACCATTTCTCGTTCCATTTTGGCCACATAGGTTCCGTAGTTATTACTGCAAGTATTTAAGATATATGTAGATCACGTATAATGATCTTGCAGGTAGCGACCGGCATGCCCAAACCCTTCCAGGGCTGCGGAATTGGAACGGACGTGCCTTCTTTTGCAAGGGTGCACCACCCTTACCAAGTGAAGAGCAGATTGCTCAGCCATCTCGTTTAGAGGTCTATAGCAGTCCGATATGGTTTCTAAGTTGATTGTGGTCGAGTCAAGCGCTTCGAGTGCCGCCTGACTGTGTGAATAGATGAAGATATTGTTACGTATGATTTCCCCTTTACCCAAAGTATCCATCGTCTCCCCCAGCATCAAGGCGACACACGCCACTAATTTTTTTCCAACAATTTTTAATTGCAAAGTATCGTTCACTATTATTCTACAATATCCTGAGTATGGGTAAAAGCTACTAAGGGAATTTCCCTGCCAATACATAAAGGGATTTGTGGCAGTTCGCTGCCTTTTCGGCACTTATAATTAACTACTACTCCCTAATCCTCCTCCTAAAAATTGATCAGCTTGTTCATCGTGAAGGCAGCAGGCACTATGGGAAATGTTCTCGGTTTACATAGTTTTCTACATACATATAAGACGTTGGTACCACGCTACCCAATCAGTTAACAGAGACTTTGTTTTACCATCCAGCCCTGTTAAAATTTTTGTTTGTGTCTAGGCAGTAAATATTTCTAAAAGACATACACGATTATGCAGTCAGCGTGTAAATAAAAAATTGCTTGTTTATAGTGTGACCCATGATCCTTTTCTATCCGGAAACAAGTATGGCCTATCTCGGGTACGGAATATAAGACTCCAATAATTTTATTATCCAGCTTTTGAATACGTAAATGATGTCTGGGCTGTTTTGAGATCCATTGTTTTGGGTGAAATGGAATCAACGAGACCCCTTTGATAATTACTTTCGGCTCTTGAACTTAAGTAGACTGGGTAATGAACTACTACTCTTGAAGAAACTGTTCATATTAACTGTTTCTCCGATCGAAACTTTCTACTCTACACTGTCTCTACTTGGTACTCAAATTTCTAAACCCGACCGACGATGTGATGAGAGAGGTTTGAATATGGATGTAATGAGAAATAGGCAGGCTGCTATGGGCAATTTGAAACGACTCTAACGCTAAGACGTCCCCGTTATCAGATTCTGGGTTACGGGCCGTCATTTTTTAAAGAAAACTATTTTTGTACAACAGAACAAAATAGGTTCCATTTCGGTGAAATAAACATATCAATCATAAAACCGGAAAACCCTTTTCTGATGAATTGATAACCTTGGTTCCTTTTTTTTGAAGTCGGATAAAAAGATATATGTCCGAAATTTATGCTTTAACACCAAAATAATTGAAAATGCGAAATGCTATTTAGTAGTTATGTATGCAGATTAAAGTAATGTTTTATAAAAACTATGATGTTTTACTATTTTGGAACCCTTAAGCTACATTTGTACAAAGGTTAGTTTAAATATATCAAACTATTTAAGTACGTTTACTAAATAAGTAAACTTCTTTTTATCCAATTCAATTAACAGGGTCTACCCAGCAGCAATTCATCAGGACCACACCGCAATATCCGAAAATTAATCTCACTGTAATTAATGCTGCCGGTAAAAGCCTTTTGTATACGATTCGACAGCATCCACACCTCTTCTTTGCCACTTGGATTGGTAATCACTTTCAAACCACTAATAAATTGTAATGTAATTGGATTCTCGGCTAGCAGCAAACGATTTACCGCTACGTATGGCGTCCGAATATTCCAGCCAAAGAGTCCAATAGGCGCATAGTGTCCACACAAAAGTACGCCATTAGAAATCATTGCAGAAGCACCACATTGAATGCCGCGCCTGCCAATCAATATGTGCTTGGAAATAGCCGAGTCTAAACCGGTGCGCCAGAAAGTACTATTGTTGACCACATCTAAAGGAATTGCCACCAAAGCGTCATTTGAAAAGGAATGCAAGTAAAGCCAACGTTCGACGCCGAGTTCGACGCCGAGTTCGCGCGGCGTTACAGTTAGACCTATAGTGCCCTCTAACAGCTCGAAACTTTCACCAGCGATAGTATGGGTGCTAAAATCTGGATCAGGATAGGTGTATTTGTTCTCGATGCGCCACGATTTTCCATTCTGCACATCATAGACGACTATACCAAAACCATTAGAATCGGCCATATAAACGAATGTGCTTTGGCAACGTCCATGCGGTGGTGGATCCAAAACATCCACATACGGCGTGACAAAACGACTGACGCTGCGCTTAAACAGGGCCTCAGCTAGGCGATAGCGATGCAAAAGTTTACTTGTCGCCACATCAATGACAACCACTTGCGGCAAACAGTATTGAATGTTATTTATTTCGCCGCTGTCAAGTATCCACATTCGACCACAAGGGTCAATCTGAAAATGGAGAAAGTTTATGAAGATTTCGAAACGCAAGAACAGTTCAAGAAATACCCACGTGCACGCGACAAACTGAGGTAAGTCCATTGCAATCTCTGCCATGGGACCAATGCCAGTCATAACCGGGGTATGGCTGCAATTCTGTGCCATTAGGCCTTTTCACATTTGTTAGGTAAGCCAACGAGTAGGGCACACCAGTACCAAAGCGTGGAATGGTAACGAAGATCTTTGACCACTTATCACGCGCTGCAATAAGAAATATACGTTAAATGTGCATACACATAAATAATCTAGTTAGGAAAATTCTATTCCAAAATAACTATTTTGTGAACTACTCACGTGAATAATATACATCCACATCAATCGGTAGCGGACTATCTGGATTATAGCGCCCATCGCGTAATGCCGCTTGCCGCTCCATTTCACTCGAAAAGCCGAATTCTAAATTTCTCGCTTCAAACACATTGATAAGATCTTTATATCGGGCGTTCTGATACTGGCTTGGGTGATGAATTGCATAGTTAGAATTGTAGATTTTTTGACAGATGCCGAAGCTAATGGAGACGAGTACAATACATATTTGAAGCAAGTACCTGAAATGGAAATAAATTATTAACAAAAGATGTAAACTTATTTAACCACAGTTAATTAAAAAAAATGACTACTATATTTAATATATGATCTGCTATCGCTTAAAAAATGAAATGAATGAATTAAATGAAATATTTATATATATGCAAATTTCTCATAGAAGCAGGTTTCTTGTTTAGATCAACTTTCTTTAAAACTTTTCTTGTTTCCGTCTTCACTACGGAAATTCTTGCACTTATAAGAAGTTATTTATACCTATGCTCCAATTCGAGCAGATATTTCGCAAGCTGGTTTATCTCTACACATATGGAACCACTTATGACTAAGGAATCGAAATTAATTAAAAATTCTAATGCAATATAAATAAAAATCTCAATTTTCATAAAGCTTACATTTCTTCTAATAATTGCACAAAAAAACCGCGCAAATAATGTTCACCACAGGCACCGTTAAAGCGTACTAAATCTAATATTCCAATTATTTTACTTTGCAGCGGAATATTTTTTTAAGAGAAACAGGAATTCCTCTTTCGTTATAAATTTTAATAGGCATTACTTTTTCTCGTATCTTTATTATCATTTTTTCTTATTTTATGAATGTAAACACGTGCACGTACAATTTCGGATGCATGAATGTAGGCTAATTTTGGTAAATAACAGGTTTAATCTCGTCACTTTGTTGCTGCAATTTGTGTGTTAACTCTCCGTCAGACACATGTTTCGATTGGCACATTCGGTACGCATGAGTCTGGCTGGACCCACATGCAAATTGTATGAATTTATATAGAAATTATGTGCAACATTTGTTCAGTTAAACTTATTTATTGTAAGTTATTCAAATATTTACTTAATTTAAAGGTTTTTTTTTTATTTTATTATTTAAATAGCTTTTTTAATAATAAGCGGATTGCTTTGAAATTTTCAAAAATTTTTCCTTATTATCTGAGATATAAAGCCCAGTAAATAGAAAAATTAACAAGTGATTCACAGCAAAAACGCAAGGCAACTATCTTCACTCAGTTTTGAACTTTTAGGAAGTATATATCAAGAGGATTATGGAGACTCCTTTGCTTTTAATAGCGATTTTCATACGTCCGGGAATGCTCTCTACTGAGTTTTCTATGATTTCGCTTGGAATATTACCCCATTATAATTTTGCTCACCTCCAAAGCTCTTTCATGTTACTGGAGCTCGCTTGTGCTATGCTAATCCTCTCTTGACCACAGCGCTCAATTTTTCGATAGCTTTGAGGTCTGGGATTTATGCTGGCCACCATGTTAGATTTTTTTCTTGGCATGGTGTTTTTGAAGATGTTAATAAGGTCTTTCCCAAAAATATGCCTTCTTATCGCTTTGGAAATAATTAATTTTCGTTCCATCGGACCATATTACCCCTCTTCAGTTAAAAAGCTCGAATTCTCGTGACTTTTACAAAATTTAAGTGGCAGCTTAATGGCTTGGGATGTTTTGCTTGCTGGCATTTGGTGTCTTGGGGTAATATAAAAGGTATAATGAACATATCCTCCAAACAAATTGCCGGACCATCGAAAAATTGAGCGCTGTGGTCAAAAGAGGATTAGCATAGCACAAGCGAGCTCCGAGTAACATCATTTTAGGTAACAAGTAATTTTTTGCAAAAAAAACCGACTTCAATTCTCATATAAAAAAATAGATATATATACTAGTGAACCCGCATGACGTCAAAACGCCAACATTTAATTAAACTTTTTAAACAGGTGAAACCCTATTAAATAACCTCTAAAAATATTCCTAATGATTAATCTAAGCCATTTCTCCCCCAATATCCCCCAATAATTTCTTGAAAATCTTTCATTTGACATCCATCGCTCATATTTCATATAACTTATACCCAATAGTTCAATTAAATAGGTGGCAACCCTATTCAAAATATTTCCAAACTACTACCTTCTTAAACCTCTTTTATATGACATCCATATAGCGATACCTTATTCACTTACCAAATTCCTTTACATAATTAAAATTGAATACATTTTTTTTTACATGTGGCAACCCTCCTATACGTAGTTAAGTTATAAAGCCTTTTCAAAACCACTTCGATTGCTACCCATATTTAATAATGGATTTAACTTATTAATTAATTTGAGCTTAATTTCTTAACAGGTGGCAACTTTTTACGAAAAAGTAAAACCTTCTTGAAAATCCACACGCTAAGCCCTTTAATTTGGTACCTCACTTTTGAAAATCAAACGGACGGTGCGGATCTGAGGGCATTGATTAGTAAATAACTTGAGTATAATTATTTAACAGGTGGCAACCCCTTTCGAAAAAATAAAACCAGTTTGCACATCTACAGGCCAAGCGCTTTAATTTGACACCCCGAACGGTGCAGATCTTTTACGCTGCACAAAAAATGCCTTCGCATATTATATACATAGATATATCTCATGATCCACTGATCGGATCTTAACCAAATTAGTATGGGACCACCTCCGAGATACTACCTTTCCGATGCAAAAATAATTATCGGTTGACGGTAGTAAAGTTGACGGTCGGAAAGTTATGCGGTAACATACATATAAAAAAAATAAATATATATATTCCGACGAACTGATAACCTCCTCCTTTTTTGGTAGTCGGTTAAAAATGCAAATCATCTCTTGCCATGATAGTTCAAAAATTCAAAAGAACACTTTGAAAAACGGTTGCATTCTTTCATTTTAGGTAAAAATTACATAGGAATATATGTGGGTCCAGCCAGACCTATGTGTTACGAATGTGATGTATTAATCAACATCTCTATATATCTAGCTTTATATATATGATACCAACACGATTTTTTACAGATTGGTAATTCACTAAACTTTAGTAAGCTACCTGAAATTTCAAGCCTCTAGCTATATTTAAAGTACCCTTTTTTGTAATTTGAAAATGGAAAAGGCCTGGCTGGACTCATGTGTCAGACGAAGGGTTAATTGTTTATGGAGCAGCCGCTTCATAGTATTTATAGTACATACACACGTACATGCATATTAACATTCATTTTGTAAACGCTAATCATTCAAAAGTTTTTGATAGTCAGTTTGGTTTACGAAATTAAAAATGATTGATACTTTTAAGCAGTTGAGAGTTCATAATGAGATTAATTGAAAGTATTAATGCCAAGAAAGCCTTGCATTCCTTTACAAAAGATTTTGTGTTTTTTTTTTTGGACTAACACATTTTTGTTCGCTTTGCATATCTCAGATGGAGTATCGCTAATGAATTGTAAGCAAACCAGGTTTTATTGATAAACATGTGTACATTAGGGTGGTCCAAATCAAAGTGAAGTTGGAATTGCAATGCTCTTGCCCTTAGCATTGTTCTATACGGAAAAAAACGAGACATATATTTTTATATCCGAGCGTACTTGTGCACAGGGATATTACAACTTTGTTCGCTTAACGGTTGTTTTCAACGGCCAAAACGAATCGAAATAAATATAGACAAATGTATATATAAATGCTCAGAAATCGATTAAGCCATTTCTGTTCGCCCGTCCGTCTGTCCATCTGCCCGTGTAAACGATAACTCGAGCAAAAATTGAGATATCTCATCGAAATTTTTTTGTTATGAAAATTTTGGAAAATGGGCGTAACCCCGCGGATTTATCATAAAATACTGTATCTCAGTAGTCGTTTCACCAATCCTTACATCTGATCTGATGAGACATCTGTTGACAACAATCTTCGACATCGGGCAATAACCACGCCTAACTCCCTTATAACCGTAATTTACAGACATACGAAAACTGCGCTAAATTAGTAACTATTTAAGCTGATTCACTCAAAGTCGATGTAGGTAATGTCCTCTTAGCAGAAAATGATATTTAAAGAAATTTTGAAAAATGGGCATGGCAACGCCCACTTACACCTACACATATGTGTATCTCGGTAACAGGTTTATCAATTTCTACCAAAGTCAGTGTACTTAATAAACTTGATACGGAAAAGCAATTCGTTGAAAATAATTCAAATGGCACTCAAATTGCACCCGCTTCCCGTATAACGGTAAATTTGAGAAATACCAAAACTCTGAAATTTTAATAACTGAGGAAACTAATTTACTCCAATTAATGATATTTGATACCTGCGCCGCGTGCATAAAATTGGGTTTCGCCCGAATTCATACTTTTTTACTTCTTTTAATTTGAAATCAAAAAATATTTAGATGTCGCTCAAAGCGCTCAAAGTTTTCCATGTATTTTTTATGAAAAAAAAAACCAATTTTTCGTAGAAATGGTATAAACAAATAATTTTTATTAAGACCCCTAAAAACCTCAGAAAATACAATGGGGGACCCATAACAAATGTTTTGTATTAAAACAAAGGTAAAATAAATAATTGGATATTATTATTGGTAGTCTCCTGAAGAGAAAAAAAATTCTAACATCGACAAATATTGATTTTCAAGCATCCTATACTATTTCTACAAAATTTTTGTTCCCATATAAAAAAAAATATGGAAAAATTTTAGCGGTTTAAGCCAACTCCAACTATTTTTTGATTTCAAATTAAAAAAAGTAAAGTTTTTTCGATATAGCACTTCTAGGGGTGTGAGCTTTAAAACTCCGATTTTACATTTTCACATATATTTTTGGACCACCCTAGTGTACATTCATACATATGTACATATATTTTTTCATTACAGCGTGAAGTCAATGTACCAAGTATGCACATACATATGTTTGTGTATATGAGCAAATCTTACGAGAAGGGTCACTCGCTTCTGTCGGCTGAAAAAAACGCTAAAGCATACTTTTTGCATTTATTTCAAGCAGTGGAGTTCCAGAAACAAGTACAATAAAAAATAAATCAAGTATTTAAACAATTTTAGTCTTAAAACTTTTATGTAGGCGAAAAGTTCCGAAATTACTAATTTTTTTGTCATTGTCACACGAAAAAATCGTAATGGTTTTTTTTAATAACTTTAGTAAGTTTTTAAATGGAACGTAAATATTAGAGACCATTGACGTTGGCATCAAATACAACATATCTGTGAAGTTTCAAAAGTACACCACGAAAAAAATGGTCCCATGCAGAATATCGGTCACAGCTATTTTGTTATTATTGAAATTTTACGATTTTTTTTATTATAATAATTTAAGTTACTTCAAAATGTTAAAATTAAACGATGAAAGTGTTTTGTTGCCAAAACGAACAAATCTAGTGTAATAAAATTAATGAAACTAAGACTCCATTTTAACCACTTTTTATTGTTTTTTATTCTTTTTTTTAATTTTTATTCTTTTTTTTTAATTTTTATTTTTTTATTATTTTTTTATATGTATAAGAAGAAAATAATATAAAATATATATATATATATATATATATATATATAATAAACGCCAATATTTAAATACTTTTTACCCGACTTTCAAAAAAGGAGGAGGTATTCGTCGGAATATTTTATTTATTTTTTATGTATGTTACCGCATAACTTTGGACCACGTCAACCGATTTCGATAATTCGGTCGGTATTTCGCATCGGAAAGGTAGTGTCTCAGAGGTGGTCCCATACTAATCTGGTTAAGATCCGATCTGTAGATCATGAGATATATATATATATATATATATTTTGTTTTTGTATGAGAGTTGAAGTCGGTTTTTTTAATAATATGGCTTTTAAGTTAAGGCATACGAGGCGTATACTTTACATACGCAACTACGGGTATGAATGGTTAATTTTTACTTTTTTAGTGTAAACATTTTTTAAGTTTTCATTTCAATACAATTTCGCGATGGAATCTTGTAATTTATACAAAACTGAAGATAATGCATTTTATAAGATAGGTGGACCACCATTTTCGACCAAAACACGTTTTTGTCTAAAAATGTAATAACTCGTGAGACCTGCTCTCTTTACATTTCTGATGGGTATTTGCAATCCCAACAACATTTCGCCAAAAAGTAAATGCGTACATACTTAGAAACATTTAAAAACGTGCAATAAAGAAGCGCATGCATATCAATTTATACATACATATATAATAGAGGTCATATGTACATACATATATAAGAACTTGTTGAAATAATATTTTCGTATTTTAAAATACTTAACGCTGTTATGAATTTACGAACGAATGCAAAATTTCATTTGGAGCTATTTTATTCAAAAATAATAAACTAAAAGTATTGCACGCGCGAATAAGTTGGCAAATATGAACGAAATATTAACTTTCATTTTATTCCCATTTGTATGCACATACATACATACATACATATAATTTACACATGGCTCATTCCGCGGCAATCGTAACTGAAAGCGACAAGTGCTGTGACTACATCCAGCTTTCATAACTATAACCATATACACCAATGGCCGAAATAATATAAAAGCGTTATTGTGACCAGTTTTTACTAGATTTCTTTTGATTGTTACACCTTTATCATTGCCATTTCATATCTAAGAGAAACCATATAAGTTTATATTCCAAACTTGTGCAAAAATATAAACATTCTGAATATTTGTATTAAAATTTAGAATCTTTTTCAGCATGCAATTTTGTAACACATTAAATTTTAGTACAACAAACAAAACAAATAAACAGAAGAAATATAGCCAAAGCTGGTCAAAATAAGGCGTTTCTATTATATTGACCATGAGTGTATGTAGTCGGAACTTTTGAGAGACCACAACCTGTAACCGCCACACAAGTTTTATTTTTGTAGTGCCTTTTTGTCCTACGAGAAAAATATAAAATCAGTGACAAGCAAAAAAAAATTATATTAAACCTCGCCATGCCGAAATATTTTTCCGGTTTTTCCCATTTCATCGCTCATTAACCCGTGACCTTGTTTAGACTGCCTATTTCGTTAAAAAAAAATAAATCTGTTTTTCGCAGTGTAAGTATATATCGATACCAAACTTCTTTCTTCGTCGTTCTATTATTAAATTCACTAAGGTTTTAGACATTTATTTTGCTTATGTTTTCTTTTTTGCATTCAATTTGTTATTCTTTCGTTAATTTTATTTTCTCTTTGTTATATTTTACTTTTCTTTTTAAGAAACATTTTTTTCTTCATTTAATTTTTAAGATCTTATTAAATTTTTTTTATATTGTTTGTTTTTTTTTATATTTTTTTAATAAAAAATATTTTTTTTTGTCTTTCGAGAGACTGTGGTGAGTTGAAAGACAGTTGCCAGAATTGCCCTGATAATCAGTCAACTGCTCACATATGTATATGAGTCATTTTAAATTTTAATCAAATGTAACACCCGTCATAGATATGTATGTATGTATGTACGTATGTATTTGTTTCCTGAGGCAGGGTTAGCGCAAAATCCATTTCCGGGTGAGCCAATAGCTTTGTGTATGTAGTGTGACTCTAGTTACACCCAGTACTTTGTGGCAATTAATACAGTTATGCTTATTTACACTACGCACTGTAAACAATGAAAGCTGCAAAAATGCCCGTACCAAGGTAAAAGTACGAACAGCAACAAAAACTATAGCAATAACTAAAACCAGTATGTAAATATAGTGTAACAACAATAAAATTACAATAAATTACAATATGCTGCATTTTAATGCTAGTGTAGCATGCAATTTGCTGGGGCTGGCATTGTTTGCACTTTGTCCCTTTTACATGAATGCATTTTGTTGCAACATTTTGTCACAAAGAATCGAAAATAATGCATATGTATTCATAGCTATATGTAGACCTTTATACATTCGTGTGTATGTATGTATAATTAAATAGTTGACAAATAAGAACAACAATGCTAATAATAACAATAATATCAAATAAACTCTTAGGGCGTATTCACTAGATTGCACTGCATAACTGAAGTGGATGTACACACAAACATACATATGTATTATGTACCGCGAAAAATATACATACCTATATATGTATGTGAGTACATTCAAGTATTTGTTTACCATTTTATGTACAAAACTATTACGAGAGGCGATAGCAGTCGCAACTGTGTGCATACGATTGCATATAATATATACATTTGCATGAACATAGGATGCGCCATTGTCAGTTGGTATTGTTGCAACCATAAATTAATTACTAGAAAGTAGATTTTTTAATGCTTAATAGCGATTAAAATTTGCGAAAAATTTCCAAGAGAAAAACAGGGAATAACTTTCGATGATACGAAAGACGATTGTTCTTCCGACGTACAGTGGCTCAAAACTGGGATTTGGTGATCACAGTTCACTGGAGTCTTCATTTTTCACTCAATTCGGTGAATTTTTTTATGAAATCTTATAAAATTTGAAAGAGGCCAGTTAAGCCCGATTTTTATACCCGAGCGAATTTTGTTCACATAACGGTTGTTTGTGACAGGCAAAACGAGTCGGGATAGATATAGACAAACGTATACATAAATGATCAGAATGAAAAGCGAAATCGATTAAGCAATGATAACTGGAGTGAAAATTTAGATATCTTAACGAAACTTGGTTAATTTACTTCTTTCGGGCGTAGGACGGATGGTATTGAAAATAGGCAAAATCGGAAAATAATTACACCTACCTCCCATATAACGGTAATTTTCAGAAATAAGATTATTCACTCCAAATTGATATTTACAATAATTTTTAGGCACGCCAACTTATGATTACATGTGTATATTTTGGTAACCGTTTCGAGTTACAAACTGAAAATCTAAATATATTTACATACATATGTATGTACATAATTTAGAGAAAGTCGAAGAGATGTGGTTTAAGGTCTAGATACACATTTTAAATCAAATAAAAGCTAAGCTTACGTTTTTGAGAATTAAAATATTTACATAAGTTCTAAACATGAAAAATTGTTCAGTTTTTAACTCATTAAAAATTTGATTTCAGGTATCCCTAGTCTATTGGCCTATCCTTAATAAATCAGCTGCACTTACGCAACTCCAAAAATGGTAGAAAGTAATGCGGTGTTATGTATAAGCAGGGCTCTATGTTCTTCACCAACTGGAGCTCTAAATACGATTCTGATTATACCTCCGCTGTAACTGCTCGAGAGATATCCGTTATTGCAGCCCTAGGGCTCAGGATAGCAGGAATCACGGCACGTCGGACCACTCCGTTTAGGAACTATTGCGCCCATACCGATACCGACAGATACTGATTACTGCATTCCATCTACTACTTTTACCAAAAACCACAAAATTACGATACCTACTCGACAATGTAGGCGGATTTCATCATTCGCTATCGCTAAATTGAATCTTGGGCTTGGACTTGGGCGAGCCTAAGATATGGAGCAAAAATTGTCAAATATAACACAGATTATTTTCAGAGGATAATCAACCATATTCTTGCTATTACCAATCAAAATTCTAAAAAAGCGGATTTTCGATCCACATTAATGTCCATGGTTTCATTGTAACAATTCGTATAAAAACTTGTTTGAATTTCAATTATTGTGCACAATAATTAAGATATGTATACAAGCAAATAAATTGATTACTACAAAATAAAATTATTACCACTTCATGGTCATTTGTTATGTATTCAAAAATTAATTAATTATATCGAGTGTGAGCTATACTGTAAAATGCATAATACATACATATTTTGGTTGTCAATATACGCTTGAAAATATTGAAGAAATAAATATGTATTTATTTGATGAATAAAGTATATAAATATTATATAAATTTTATTAACAACGAACTAACGAATTTATGGCCTTAAAAGGACCTATTTACTGTAAAAAAAAAATTGTTTTTATTAAAAATTTTATATGTAACTAATGAACCGTTTTAGACGCAAATTTTGTTCTCGACATATTCTTGTAGGCCTGAATTTGGTTATCTAGAAGCAATTTAGAGTCTTAAATATTTTATTGATTTTGCTATTTATGAATAATTAACCAGAATAAATATTAATAATAATAATAAATATTAATTAATAAATTGATTAAAACTCTCTCTTCTCTGACAAATCTAATTTAGAATCAACATTTTCTACACATTTTGCACCATTTTAGAGTAACTTTTTTATTAAGCATGAATATTTAACCCTCTAGTAGGCCAATTTTTGTATGAGTTGAAAAATTCAGGAATTCAGGTGATTTTAGCACGAGAAATCCAAAAATGATGTCCGTTTCGATCTGTGACAGTAAGTTTTTCCTACAGGGGAGAAAAACCAAGACCGTCTGGAGACGGGCTCGCCGATATACTTTGACGTATTTTCAGCTTTCTCTTACACAATGTTGACCCACGAACCGGCAATCCCGTCTGCAGACGGTCAAAAATGTAAACAGGGTTTTTATATGTCGGCAAGCCGGTCTGTGTTCGAAAGCAATTTTCTCCATTTCGAATGGTGACATAATTATAAAACTTGTATCAAAATACTGTGTTTTTAACTACGAAACCCACTGAATTTTTTTGTATCAAAAAATGTTTCAAAAGAAACAATTTCTTTAATTAAGAAATTACTTAATAGCAAGAAATAATTAATTTTAACCGAGTCTTTCACAATCTGTGATTCAACTGCCGATTAAAATAAAACGGATTGACGCAACGGATTAAAATTTACACCGTCGTAAACCTACGCTTTTTCTAAAGATTTTGCTTTTCGAATATAGAAAAAAATTATTATAGGTGCAGTAAATACGTGTTTAGTTAACGACCGTCTGCAGGCGGTTCAGCCTACTGCGTTTCTCGACTTTCATATGTCTAGACTCTAGACCATCAACTTTCGAGCCATTTTTTAGAAAATTCAATGCCCTACAAGTATATGTACAATTTTTTTCTCAAACGGTTCAATAGATACATATAACATTTTTGATGAAAACCAATTCTTGTATATTGTTATTTACATGGAAAATTCCAAATGCCCACCGACACCTCTTAAAATTGGAAATAAAATTTTTGCAAATGGGAGACTTTTCTTTTCAGTGAATGTGTCCTTTTAATGCCATAAATTCGTTGGGTTAGTTAGTTTTGATCACCCTAATGTACATATTTACATATTAAGTACATATCTAGATTTAAGTAGCAATGTTATCATATAAATTTTCTGTAACTTTAAGTTTGAGCAGAAATACGTACGAAACATTTTTAACAAATAATTAATTAATTAATATTGTTAGGGTTTGAAGGCAATGCATTAGAAAAATTCGGGGAGTTATGAATGAAAGTTTTCTAGAAATAAACCGACTGCTGAGTGGAAGATTGACCTATCTGGGCAGCCAGTTCGAAAACGCCTTATCTCAAATAACTTTTGAAGAATGCCCTATTTCAAAATTTTATTAAAAAACACCCAACTCAGAACTCGATTCAAAAACACCCTATCTCACTGTAGGCCGGTTTTTAAATCGGCTGCTGAGATAGGGCGTTTTTGAAATGAACTCTAAAAAGTTTTTTGCGACAGGGTGTTGTCGAACTGGCTGCCGCGATAGGTCGATCTTCCACTCAGCAGTCGAAATCATTTCTAACTGTAAACCTTTATGTACGTCTTTTTTTTTTTAGATAGAGACTTGAAACTTCAAACTTTGCTCAGAACCAGATAACAATGTAACATATAAAATAAATTAATCTGCTAGGTGACGGAAGGGTCGAAATATTTTAAAAACCTATTTTTTGGTCCGATTTCGCTCATATTTCACGGTGTCTTTGAAGCAGACTCAACTGAATCGGTCTTGGAACGATGGTATTTCCGATTAGACTATTTTGGGGGAGTGGTCCTGAGTTAGAATATGTGAAGTTCAAAATTGTGGCAAGTGCAAGTGGTAAGGTCATTTCCGTGCTAGTCAAAACGACCGTCAGTCTGGCTTAATGTGAAACATTGAAAAGTTCCGAAGTCAACACGTGTTGTCTTAATGCTGTCATCTCAATGATTTTCCCATGGTTAATCAAACATTTTGAGCTCGAAATTGTACAGCGACCTTCAAATAGATTCGGGGTTATTTACAACAGGGGAAAATCAGAAATCAACAGAAGACGATTTTCTTGCATACAGCCAATACGCTATATAATATCTTTTTACAATAAGAAAGTCGAAATTTGTGTACTCTGTACGGTGAGAATGCTGTGAGTAAATGCCGGAGCCAGGAGTGGTTTGCTCGATTCCGTTGCGGAAATTTTGTGTTATAATTTGTACCTCCCTCTCTTCGGACATACACTGGAAAAGTCAACGAAATAATGCAAATGGTTTGCCAGAACCGAAACCTAAGCTATAAGAAGATATCACAGATTCAACTAGATCTAGGTCCTTGGGAATGTGGATTGTGCGAATTCCTAATTCCTTAAGCCGATAGTCACTTTCCTTAAAAATTTTGAAATCAAGTTTCTCCATAATAGTTTCTCCGTACGCTCGAGAGCCCTCCTTTTTACAGATGGCTGGAACGGATGTCGCAAAAAAATTGTTTAACTGAATGATTTAGGAAGGGTTTTCCCAAAGTGAGGCTTGCAGAATAGAACAGACACCTATAAGGGATCTTAGATCTGTGACTATTGCATCTAGCCAGATAAGGTCGGACAAAAAACATTTAAAAATAAAAGCGTTTTTTACATGAGAGGATTTTTTTAAACAGTTTTCCAATGAAATAAAGGAGTTCCTTAATTTATGTGTACCGTTGTACACCCCGAGATAAAATGATATGACTAACAAAGCCAAGCAAATCCAAATTTCTCACTTTTTAAAAAAACTAGAGGAATTCAAAAATTTGCACGACAACAAAATTTTACTTCAAAGAGTTTGAGCCTGCCTAATAAAAGATGCCAAATACAAATATTTGAGACAGTTTGCAGTCGCATTGCAGTTTTTTTTTTTTTGCTTCATCTAATATGCATGTAGGTACAGTTGCGGTGAAAATAATAGAACCAAATTCAAAGTGATATTGACGACAAATCATGTTCATTTGTTCAATAATTCTCCTTTAAAATATAGCTCGACCTATAAGGGAAACCACATAAGTAGAAATTTCAAAGCTTACACAAAGTTAACAAAAATTAATACAATTTCAAAAAATTCCATCAAAACTAAACTCTTTTTCAGAGTGTAACGCATCAACAAATTTATTTTTATATGGAACGAAATTGGGAAAGCCAACCCTCGGCAAAAAATAATTCAAGAAAATCAACAGTATTCTTTGGACGACTTGAAACTAACACTAATTCTACATAAAAAGTTTGAAATTTTGATGAAATTTCCCTTTGAATCGTGTTCTGTTCTTAGAT
>NW_023458558.1:27650121-27699375 GCF_013731165.1 Rhagoletis pomonella
ACTGGCTTCATTTCTTCAAATATGGTTGCCAATTCAAAGATTTCTTGAAATTATATTTTTTTGTAATTAACAAACCACATTCACATTTGCGTGATATTTGTACCAATTAGTATGCAAAAAATTAACCATTTAAACCGAACCGAATCAAACCGTGGCAGAGAGGTACTCATGGGTGCGTTTTTGCATCTACATTAGTTTGTTCTAAGATGTTCGAACCTCTGAACCGAAACGCATTGATTTTCGGCGCGGCCTGCAGCTCCACCGTAAATCAAAGCGTAATCCGGGTTTGTTAAATATTCGAAGTGCGATGACACCCCTCCGTCGTGCAGCTAGTAAAATATCTTTATATGAAATATGCATAGCTTTGCACCAAATTCCACCATAGTTTTCATTACATACAAAAGAGCAACATAAAATCCACTGCCACCACTGCGTATTAGTATATGGATGCGTGACAGGGCGTATGCGTGACATTTTATTTATTTACTCATATGAAGCTTATAAACATAAATCCTAGAGTTTAATGGCAGCATACATAAGCCTGTAATCAAGAAAAATTATTATAAACCTACAAAAAATAAGCATGCGAGCTCAACTCTGAAGTTTCAAGTTGCAGCACTGAAAGTTTAAAACGATAAATTGTGAGCCTACACGGTATCCAACCGCAACTAAGTATGCAATGCATAAAAAAGGCTATTTTATAATATTTAGTTATTCGAGCGTAAGAGATTGCGCGTGAATGAAATACTATAATTTTTTTCATCACATAATACACTATACTCTGTGGCCTCTATAATTTCGCACTTTAACACTTGCCTGCACTAAAATCATTTAAACACTGTTCTTTGTTTACGGTTTACCCCATGTAGAATTGATTATCGTTTCATTACCTTTGGCATTTTTTGCGTGTGACGTACCACGCGTTGCATGTTTGATGTGGTTTACGTTGCATGTTGCCTTGCAATGCTAACATACATCGCACGCCCTATCTCAATTTATTCTACATTTTTAATAGCCACTTTCAACATTTTTACTATATAATTTTGCATTTTGTACGAGTTAAGCGAGTCCAACTATTTCACAAGTAGGATTTATTATTTTCTGAGGGAAAAGTTTAAGCAGTAATTAAAACGAATTTATGGCTTCATATATGACACCTCGTTTTATGCTGAAAAGTAAAATCAATGCCAGGGAGGGGGATGATGGATGTAAGAATGTAGTCCATATTTGTGTGAAACAGAATTCCAAATACATTTACACACATATAGTTATAAGCTTCAGTTTTTTTTTTAACTACTATGATTTAGTCAGATATTCACTACTATCGAAATTCACAGTTGACCTTCGCAGTTTTTGTAAGCTCAAGCTCTTAAGGAATGTGAAAACCAATCATACGTACGCACCAACAAAAAATTTTAGCACATTTTAAAAGGTAAAAATGCCTTAGTAGGTATTTATTTATTGCAAAAGTATTTTTTGCCAAAGTACCAAAACATACCTGAAAAATTCCGTGAGGTGCAAAGAAAAAGCCGAAAGACCACTAATCATTTCATTCTTTTATCAATATCCAAAAACATTTTTAAAAAATCACACTGGGAAACCCGTTTTTTAAATAGAAGAAGCTCCAGTGGGGTCACTCAGACTTATTGGGCTTAAGGCTTGACTGATTTCAGCAGCATCTATTCACCAGAGGTCCGGCTTTAATTGGACATCTGTCTTGAACCAAGCGGGTACCAGATGTATAAATGTACATCCTTTTAAAAACAAAACCCCTCAATGAATGGCGCGCAGGGCTAAAAATTAACCAAGTAAAAATCTCTACCAATGAAGGCTGAAACATTACCTCGGATTTCTGGTTCCTCATAGAGACCAAATCTGATATTTACGCCATCAAAAATAATGCGCGGCATTGAGGAACAAGGCAAAAACTTGGACAAGTTTCTTGCTAGAATACAAATTCTATGAGCGCTTGGAGCGCACCTACGAGCGCTGCTCTCCTCACTGTATTAAATTTGTACGACTTCAATGCCAGCGTGGCATTCTGACCGACAGAAAATGTTGCCTCCACGAAAAAGCGTTCGATAACCAACTGGGGTTGATCGACTTTGCCGAGATCTGAAACATGGATGGCAGCCCCAGTAGGGGCTCACTTAGTCATTTATTGAATTGTCCATTGACTACCACATTATAAAACTCCTCGCAAGGTAAAACAAAGTTCCGCAGGCAGCTGATGTCCATACCAGAGAGTTCCTCGGGAGTGTTGATGAATGCCGGGCAACTGAGAAGGAAAGGCTGAGATGATTCCCTCTTTGTTCGAGGTGTTGGATTCGTGAGTAGCCTGCCTAACACTTTTGGAGACAGGCCTTTCCCATGGAATTTTTACTGCATTAAAAAGCCACTTAAACCTCGATTTACTCGATCATCAATATTTAAACGATCACGCGCAAGAACTTGACTCAGTCAACGCGCACAAGGGAATCAGGATTTATAGAAAGTCCATAGCTAGTTGACCAATTTCCAACCACTATCTCCTTGCAACCAAAATATCCACACGCCTCTGTGCAACAAAAAGTATGCATCCAACAATGCAATGAAAGCAGATATACCTCGACTCTCAAACATACTCTTTAAGAGCGCTCTTGAAGAGTGGAACCACATATTCCGCTTACTTCATACCGGCGCCATGAAAGTAGTTGGATTTCAGAGGTCCCAAAAGAACAACTGATGCAAAGAAAAACGCAACTGCATATAGCGCCATGCTGCAGAAGAAAGCGAGACGTATTTTCGAAATAAAGAAGGAGGAAATCTCACGTGGAACAAAAATTGGAAATCGAGTTAGCTTTTTAGCGCATGACATGATTTTTGACAAAAAATTGCCGGCGTGCTTGAATATTTGGTTAGCCTTTACGGCTTTAATTCAATCATAACTGACAACAAATTATACTTCCGAAGCTTTAATGCTTACCAAACGCATTCCAAGAAATCGACAATGACAAAACGAATGACGCCCACACTTCCAAAGGTACTTTGGTGGTGCGAGTATCAGTGATAGCTAAATACATATTTATATGGACATTAAGTGAACGCAGATGCTACGTATGTAAATGAAATACTAATACAAAGTTCTTAGAATTAGCGATAGACTAATAGCGCACCACACGCTTTCTACTTGCTAATCGTGTGCATTGACTAGGATCGTTCATTCGCGCTTAACTCGCGTCCATTGAAATTTTGTCCCAAGCAAAAGAGCAGCGTACGAAAAAGAGCAGCCTAGCGCACAAAATGTAAACAACTGAGCGTTGGAGCTGAAAATGCAAATAACTAAAGTGAGCTCCTAACCGCATACATATCGCTGCTATTGTGTTTTAGCAGGCATAGCCACGCGCTAGCCTAGAACCCTGCACCACTACGGGAACATATGCATGTATGTATGTATATGTAGGTATACCTTTTGGGGCGTTTCCAAATGCGAAATTTGCGTGTCGGCTAACAAGCAGTGAATGACGAAAATGTGCAAACATGCATTTAGTCACGCACGCACGAACAAATGCATATGTATGTATGTATGTACTTTGTCTAGGCCACGCTGCTGCACTGCCGCCGGCGCGCACGCCTATATTTATGCAACAAAACATGCACTTTGCACTATCGAGTTTATGCATTTCGCACAAAATGCACTGCGACATATCATGCAACATGGCATGGCGTGCATTTGCGTCGAACTCATGCTGTGTGCGCCTGCTGCGGTTTGGTCGCGAGTAACATGTATGTATGCATACACATATTCTATGTATGTACCTATGTATGTGTATTAGGGTCTTTTTTTTTGCGACTATTGTTTTTTTCACTCCTACTTCGAAATTTTGTGAAAAACGCGTAAAAAACTCCCTGAAAATGTTAACCCTTAATATTAACATTAAATACTCGCCCAAAGCGAGCAAAGATTTCCCAAATAAAATACACGTAAACTTTGATTTTTTTTTTTTCAAAACTCTATAGCTCAACAATTTCTACAATTTAGCTCAATAATCAATGAAAATTCCACACTACCTCAACTTCATAGGCCAATATCACAAGATATATCGCTGTTAGTGATTTGCTTTTCCAGAACTTTTTTGTATAAAATTGAATGGCCTACAAGTTAGTCATTCGCAATTTTTCTGTAGCTCTTGTTATTTACGAGATAGGGGCAAAAAAAAAACAATAATTTAATCAAACTATGGGGTTTGGTGACCCGTACTAACTCGCTGGTGGGAGTTAGAGTTACGCTGCAATGGACACTTTTGTAGAACGTTCAATTCTGAAATCCAGTATTGATCATAATTATGTATACCATAAAATTTTGAAAAAAATCAAAGTTTACGTGTATTTTATATGGGAAATCGTTGTACGCCTTGAGCTAGTGTTTAATGTTAAAATTTTCAGGGAGTTTTTTGTTAGGTGTTTTCCACAAAATCTCGAGGTAGGAGTGAAAAAAAACAATAGTCGCAAAAAATCACCCTAATGTATATGTATATAGTGGCAGGCAATAATATGCTGAACGGTACTTAATGCATTGTTGAGGCGATATCATGGCATTCGATGGCAGTGGTAGTAAGATTATTATTAGCTTCATAAGTAGTTTGAACTATAGCTGGTGAATTCAAACTTGTTGCTATTGTTGTTTGCGACAACACCATGGTTATGGTGCTCCCGGTATGAATACATCAAACTTTTGCGACAATCAAGACATGCCACGCCAAGCGATAAGTTTTCGATAGGCGGCGAAGTAGTGAAGTAGTGAAGTAGCGAGCATTCGTTCTCACTCCCACGTCAATGACACTTAACCCGCCGAACGCCAATTTGAAAACTTTATTACGATTATGACCACTATTAGCATTATGATTACGATTATCACTATGATTGTGATTATGACTATGATTTAGATTAAGATTATGATTATTATTATGATTGTGATGATTAGGATTATAGCCATGTTTATGATTGTGATTATGACTACGATTATGATGGTGATTATGATTATGATTAGGATTATGATAATGATTATGATTAAGGTTATGATTGTGACTATGATTAGGATTATGAACACGATTATTATAATCATTATGATTACTTTAAGGATAGTTATTATGATTATGAATTTGTCTATAATTATTATTATGATAATTATTAGTATTATGATCATGACTATGAATGTGATTATCACTATGATTATAATTATGATCACGAGCATGATTATTATAATGATTTTAATTCTGAATGTGATTATTATTATGGCTTTAATCATGATTATGATTATGATAATTATAGTGATTATGGCTATGATTGTGATTAGGATTATGACTATCATTATGATTAGGATTATGATTATAATTATAGTCATGATTATTGTAACGTGTACGATTACGACTACATTTGCAATTACGCCAACTATACAATTGCACAAAGAGTAGGGCTACGATAAGGTGTTATTTGCGATTACGATAACAATAACAATTGCGATTACGATTGAGATAAAATATGTTGCAATAGAGAATTTTTCACGTCACCGCAGCCACCGCTTTGCGGGACTTAAATTTTAAGAAAACGTTATACATACTATTCTTTCAAGTTCTGCATCTTGGTAACTACTTAACGAACCTTGATGGAAAAAAATATTTTTGTTCAACATTTTAATTATAAATTTTTTACATTAATGTGCCACGTATAAAAAAAAATTAAAAATTAAGTCAACAGCTATCTTTTTGATATTTTTTAGTTTGACATTTTAATTTTTTTACGCCCAAATGGACGTAATGGGCTACGAAGGCGTATGGACTCCAGATCATCTCACGCTCGAACAATATGGTAAATAGGCATTGAAGTTTTATGAAATTGCATATTTTTGAATAAAGAGAGGTGTGCAAAAAAAAAAAAAAAACAATATGCATAAATCATATTTGCTTTAATAAAGGTCTAAAATCACACAAATACCTTCAAGGAATTTGCAAAATTGAACTTTGTTGCAAGTTCACATGGGAAATCTGCTTGCGACGAGATTGGAGGAAATTTTAAGCGACTAGCAGCTAGAGCAACTCCCAACGTTACAACAAATTCATACATAGCACAGAGATGGCCGCATTGACATGAAATGCCCCAATAGAAAGTCTAAATGGTGAGGTCTTCGAAATTGCTATAGCTGAGTAGGTGATTCGCTTTCTCTCCGTATCAAGCTGCATGGTACGAAGCAGAAAATTATTTAAAACCACTTTTCTGGCGGAAGTCAACTTTTGTCTTGACGACTACGTTTCTTATGGAAAAGCTTCTTTTAAAACCTCAGTTCATATTTATATTAATAGGCTGAGCTTCTCCACCGACTTGTGGCGTGCGTCTTAATATGTTGTCACACAAAGCGGAGGGACCTACAGTTTTACGCCGACTACGAACGGTGATTGTATTTTTTTATGAGAAGCTGTTTTTCATGGCAGAAATAAACTCGATGGTTTGCCATTGCCTGCCGAGGGGCGACCGCTGTTAAGAAAAACCCTGTTTTCTGTTTTTTTTTTTTTTTTTTGTTTGCGATGTTGCTTTGAACAGGGCTTACCACTACATCACAGCGGCCGCCAGTTCATATTTAATAAAGCGAATAAGTTAAAACCCTAAATACACATACATATGCCATTTTTTCAGTTCCAAATATTTATTTAAAAAAAAGTTAACATTTATGCCCCGCAGAGGGTTAAGTGTTTTCCCCGCTGCTAACGACATGCAAATTAATTCGATTAATAAATTTGTTTGTTTATTGTTCTCAAATAACGCCAATTGAGTAGCTACTTTCGCTGTCGACGCTGTTGCACCCTTCTGTTATTTCCGCGCTGGTTTATTTTTTTTTCTTTTACTCAACAAATTGATTTAATTTCCTGAGTACCAAGTGACTGAGGCATACTTTAATTGCACTCAAACGACAAGCGATATCAAATATTTTTTTAGAGTACACACATAGGTACATACAGACATGCATACGTTAGTGTGAATCTTAGAATGCATCCTACAGCTCTGCTTGTGCCTTCTCACTGTCTTCCGCATTGACGTGTCGTTTCGCATGCGTGTCGTCACATCACGTGTCAAGTGATCGTAAAGCGACTGCCAACTTGTGGCCATTTAACAAATTTTGCCATCAAAATGAGAATATACAACGCTGCCAATATTACTAAATGGAATATGCGCGCTGACATTTTGAAATTGCCAGCTAGCCATCGTTGGTAGAGGCCCTCCGAAAGAGAAGGTCCTTTCCAGGACATTAAACGGAACCTACCTGCAACCTGTGCAGGCTTTTCATTTATATGTACTCGCGTATGTGTGGATACGGATCTGTATGTTTCAATATATGTATATGTATGGGAATGAAGAGACATTTATACATAGTTTCACAAATATGCGTGCACATATCGCACACCGTCTTCAAAAGAGTCACAACTCAAAATTTGGCATTTTTGAGATTATGCGCTAAAAATGCATACAGAGCTTTTATTTATCTTTCAACAAAAGCTGGAGCAAATTTTTGTTAAAATTTGTTAAAAAAAACCTAAGGTAAGGCCCTTGCCCATATGATTATCATGTGATAAGAAATAGTTTTTCGCATTTTCTGACAAACGTGTTATTTTGAGTTGTGACTCTTTTGAAGATGGTATGCGATATGTATGTAAATACATATGTATGTGCTACGTTTTTATGCAAGTCGATCATCAACCACTCGACTCAACGATGCAACGTTGACGGCAATAATAAAAACTATGCTCATGATAGCCAACGGCAAGGACCGCAACCAAAAGCAACAACAACAATGATAACGAGAGCGCGTCCGAAGTAGCAGCAGCGATATAACTCAGCGAGAATACCAAAATTGATGATGGCTTCAATGTTGTTGCGGCTAACCGTAACAAACGTGCACACACACATACATATTGGCAATAGCGGAATAAGCTCATGCATTCTCGCACTGAAAATTTAACTTCCCAACAAACATTTAGGTTTGAGCTCAACTTGAGGTTAAGTTGAGAACTAAGGTGCTTCTCAAATCTCCAACGTTGTTTCTCAACAGTACCTCAAGTGTACGATCATAGTATTCTCAACAAAAAGGGCCTTTTTCTTTGTATGAAAATAAGGCTGTTTCTCAAGTTGAAAAAAGCTAGTGCTCAACGTGAACTCCAACGTGATTTTCCAATTGGTCTCACACATCTCATTGAACTACTAAAATTAGAATAGTAAAAATGTAATTTATACCTTTCTGATTGAAACGACATAGATAAATTTAAATATTTTTTTACTCTTTTTGTAGAATATAATTAATCAATATCGTATTACAATAATTCATAGTCGTCCGTCTGCAGGCCTACCACTTGATTCACTTCGCGTTTCATTTTCGTTGAAGAAATTTACTTTTTGCTGGTAATTTTCCTCTTTATATAGTTTTAGTTTTTCACTTAATAACTAAAAATTGGTTCTCTATCACTTCTTGCGTACCAGTCGATTTTATACTTTCGAATGCATATGTTTCGCCAACGCTGCCACTTTCATGTTTTTGTATATTAAAAGCAGTGTTGCCATGTTGGAAACATTTTTTTTTCTCAACTTCCAGTCTGAGATAAGTGGGAAAATGGTGTTGGATATAAACTTGAGAACTACGTATCTCTCCAAAGTTGGAGAAAGATTTGTTTGGTGTTTGTGGGTTACATTGCCTATACATACATGGACCACCCTAAGTCCAAAAAAAAGTTAATGTGGGAATTTTAATGCTCTCACCCCCAAAGATGGGATGGCGAAAAATTGGTGAAAAGGCTTTGCATTTTCGTGAAAGGAAATTAATACGGATCTGCACCATTTGTTTGAAAGATTGCCACCTTAAAAAAAATGTATTCAAACTATATGATAAGTTACAAATCCGACCTTTGATAAAAGCCGGCTCCAGATTTCGTTACGAAGGGAAAACGGATACGATGGCGTTATACACTTATGTCCAAAATAACAGAAACACGTTATTATATATGTTTGGTTATTTTTTTATATTATATTTTTATGAAACCGCAGCTCATTATCTCACAAAAGGCATATAAATTCAAATCTGAAACTTTGTTCAAAAATTATAAAAATTCTGCAGGTTTGCATATAAATTTTAAACATTTTAAGCAGATCTTTTGGAAATTCTGTGTTCAGTAAGCAGTTTAAAGGCCCATTAAATTTTATTATAACAAAGTGTAATTGCTAAAGAATCGCGTTGATTTTTGATAATTTATTTTCTGACTATATACGGCCTTTTTTCCATACAAAAAAAATGTCGAACATACTTTTTAGGGAAAAAAATGCGTGAAAAATAACCATTGAATAAATTAATAGTAAAAATTATTTTTAAAACAAGATTTTCAATATGAAGTTTTTTTTACTTATTCCTTTTCATACAATTAATATATGTTTTAAATGTTAGCCAAATCGTATGATAAATAAGGGGTTTTCAAATATCTCGATTCCTGCGCCACCTAGCGGGTTCTGAGCCAACTGTGAAGTTTCAATTCTCCAGATCGTCGGGAAGTTGGTCAAAAATTTATTGCAAGATTTGCCTAAACAAACATACATACAGAGCAAGTCAAATAAAAGCTTCTAAAATCAGCGCGATTCTTTAGCTGCTTAAGACTTACATCTTATTATGCTAAAATTTAATGAGCTATAAAACTTCGCCTAAAAAAATAATGAGCTACATTTTTATAAAAAAATAAAAATTAAAAAAAAAACAATAAATAATAAATATTTAATAAACAAAAGAAATATAGGCAAAACTGGTAAAAATATATCGTCGTGGAGTGATAATAATTACCGTTAGTCAAAAATCTAAGCCAAAATGATAACAATACTATTAAAAATAGGTACAAGTATTCAGTTAAGGCCCCTGGTTCTCGCAACATTTTGAGAAAGGAGGCTGTAAACGACTTAGCCATGAAAAGCTCCACATGGAATCGAGGAACGGATCTCACTCCTATGTGCGACTGTTTAGTGGTAAAAAAGTAAGGGGACTTTTTTATTATATTTTTTTGTTTTGATTTGTATCGTTATTGCAGAATACCATCGACATCTGAGCAGAAAAATGTTTCAAAATCAAGCCGACGTTTTTAAACGCTCCATAGCACTCGCTAATGGTACTCCTACAATATGGGCACTGGTATTTCATCTAAACCTCTACATATTTATCTGGAAGCTAGCATTAATTTTCCTGTTAAAATAAAAATTATATCACAGCGGATCTTCAATAATACTGGTATCACTTCTTTTTCTTCCGCACAACAACCACAATCTGAGGTAAATCAAAGTTGTCAACGACTATCCAGATATTTATGTTTATGGTAACGTTAATAACACCACATATTTATTAATGCAGCAATAAAAGAAGCGGAATGTTTTTGGTTTTTTCTTATACGTATATACATATGTTAGTTTTTGTATGTATGTATTCTTTTTTTCTCTTATATCTTTATAGTATTCGCGCAAGTAGTAAAACTGTCACTACTTGCAAAAAAAATATATATCATAAAATTTGCAGCTTATCGAATAACAACCACAACTACAAGGGCATACGAGAGACTATGCCACAAATACACTGATAATAGTGACAATATCGCCAACAACACAATATTCAAGCGACCACAGTAAGCCGCAGTGCATGTGTGTGTGATTATAATACATTTGTACATGTATGTATATGTATGCATGCATGTGTATATAAAATGGTGGCGAATAGCTTTGCACTGTTAGCGGAAGAAGCGTCAATCGGTAAACGGAAGTGAAAGCTAACGACCGCATTTAATGGCATTTTTCAAACTGTTGCATGCCACAGACAGCATGTTGTTGGAATGAAATATGTACGTAGGTTGCGCGGTTACACAGATATCGAGTGTTAGCGGTGAATGTGCCGTTCCTGTATACATGCACTACGTATGTATGTATGTATGTATGTATGTACTTATGCGTTTTCGCTTACACATATACATATGTACTTTATTAAAGAAATATGTTTACTTACATGGCCAGCTTTTTGTGTTGCATTCCACATGGAGGTGTGAGTGACCAAACTCTACTTACATACATACGAGTATACTAGTAAACTAGTGCAGGTTGAGCTCGCGCTGTTATATGACTTAAGGAATATTTTAATAAACACTATAATTTTTTCATGAAGTTTTATTTGAAATTTAACTTAAAATTCACCGAAAATTACATCTTTTCACTTTACGAAACGCCGAGACACGTACACTGAATTTCGGTTCGCAGATTACGGATCTGTATGCGGTGCGATCGAGATTAGGTTGTTAGATTTTCCCAAGATATTTTCATTTTAGGTTTGCATTGCGAATGAAAAAAAATTTAAACTTTAACGTAGAAAATGTTATTCATGGCGTATGGATGTACGAGTACGGCCATGGACGATGTGGCGTATGTGTAACATTATTTCCTGTTCCTATTTCATACAAAAAAAATGATTGCACATTTTCATTTGACCTTTCAAAAGCGGTTTATTCATCCATCTATTTTCATCATCAGTAGCTTGCTTTTGGCAAAAGAAAAGACTTTTATTTTTAGGGAAAAATATTGCAAAAGATTTGGTAAATTTGTATTTTTTATTTTCTTGTTAAAATTTGATTTTTTTTCATCGAAATTAAAATATCTTGGGGAAATGACCTGATCTAGAAAAGCAGACAACTGGTTCGTAATCTGCGACTCGCTTTTTTGTTGCATTTCAAAACTTTGGATTTTCCCTACAGTGTACTTAGTCCGAAAAATATAATATATATTGGTAATATAATATATATTTGTGGTCGCTTTGCTATATCTCTCCGCGATACTTTCCAGCATTAACCGCTTAAAGCGAGGCGTTGTGCTTTTTCACCTGTGCCTTACATCATCGTAGGACACCACTGTCTGTGGGAATACAAAAAATGAAAACAATAAAGGCATCAGTGATATCAAACATAAATATGTATGTAGTATGTAATTTTAATTTTGCATATTGTATATAACAACTTCATAATTTAAATATCGAACGACGCAAAAGATTTGTGACAATAAAAATAGCCAATGAGTCGCCACAATAATGATACTACATATTTAAAGGTATAAATAAAAAGCTGAATATGCGTTAAATTGAAAAAATTTATATTGAACAAAAACATTTAAATTCGATAACGCGAGAATTGAAAGCGCGAAATTTGGAGCTCTCATTCTGCACAGCTATTTAAGCAATTGTAAGCAATTTTGTATTCTTTTATTTACTTTGGCAGTTTTTTGCCTAATTGTCTGCATTGTTTTCTTTACAATACTTCATATGTAAGAACGTATTTACATATGTATGTAAATATCTACATGCATTTGTCAAAATATTTCACACTCCAATAATTTAGCATTTTTCTCGAGTTAATGCGAAAAAATTTTCAGTGAAAAATGAATTAAGAAATTTGAATTAAAAAATACTATTTATTTTTAACAATTGCATAAAAAATGTACAATGTATTTAACACATATGTATGTATGTACGAGCATAGAAATTGTGTATTTAACAGCTATTTTTTTAAACATGAAAATCCAACACTTTATTGTTTTAAGCGAAAATAATTTTCTGCATAAAATAAAGCCACAAGTATCATTTAAATGATTATATTGATAACAGTGCAAAATCGCTTTGTTTATCTTTAAAAATCTGCAATTTGTTTTTTAACACTACACAAATTGCACTCACTCGCAAATTTATTTCAAAATTTTTAAATTTCGAGTAAATTGCGAAAAACTGAAAAAAAAATTTTAAAAAATTCGCAATTTACTCAAAATTATGGAGGGATACGAGTCAAACAGACCTCAGATTCAGACAACTTTTTTTGTGTACCGGCGCAACTGCAGAATTTCAGGTACACCGGCACAAAAAAAAAACAAAATTTATCGATGCATTTAACCCACATACTGACATGTTTTTCGACCAGCATAGGCTTCGTATTTATTTACTTATATGGTATTTAAAAAAAATAAAATCTTGGTGCACTTTTGAGCGATTCTCATCCTCACGAGACGCTAAGTTACTCATCAGATACATCCACACTCTTCTCTACTATTTAAAAGAACAACTTACAGAGTACTCGTGATGACAATTTTGATATGTTTTAGAACGTTTCTCCGTCATCCCTGATCAAGTTCGGTTTGGAGACAAACCAGTTTCGGCCATTTTTTTTGTTCAGCTCGCTTATTGTTGCTTACTGGCAGTTTCTAGACCATCCCCGGTTTCCGAGATTTCTACATTGGCGTATTTTCAAAGAAAAGAACATTCACACAGATATTTCGCAGTAGTAGTAAAGGAAGTTTATACATAAAGGAGACACTCTACTGAATTTTTTAAAATTGTTAACAGATACCTTAGTCAAAGTTCTCAAAAATTTTTTAATACATAGGCAAGTGGCGTAGTGGTAAGCAGTGCGCGGCTTTCAAGCCCTGGTCAAAGCAAACTCGCCTCCACTTTGTGTGACAACATCAAGGCGCACGCCACAAATCGGAGGAGAAGCTCGGCCAAACACTAACATATGTGTAAGTGAGCGCCAATTTATTATTATCAGGGACGGTTTTTTAGGAGTTAAAAACCTATAAAAAACAGGAAAAGTAAAATAGCAAAATAGGCAGGAAAAGGCACATGAAATCGCAAAAAGGGCAAAAGAACACACTAAAGAAAGACAAAAACCGAACAATTTGAATCTTTGACTATTTTCACTTTTCGAGTTTTTAACTCACCAAACAAAAACTTTAGCCTTTATATTTGTGGTAACAATGATCCACAATAAGCATTTTGGAAGTTTTCAGGCAGCATTTTCATTCGATTTTCGCGAAGAAAAGCCTTGAATGTACTAAACGGGCGCTCGACGTGAGTTGATACAAGTGGCGCCCAATTTAATAATAAGTAATAAGGACTTTTTCCTTGCCCTTTAAAACGGACAAGAAAAAATTTCAATTCTCTCGTGTGTGTGTCCAAGGAATTTTGACATCTGATACTTCACATCCTGTTGCCTCACTCTTTCCTCAAGAAATAATGGAAACGGGCATATATTTCTGTTGCAAACCTGGGTTGCCTTGTGCTCTTTTTCACAAAAAAAAAAAACAAAACTTTAGGAACTGTACTAGAAAGCGTTTAAATTTCTTAAGAACTGCGTACTGCCTTAAGGAAATTTGCCATAACTTGTACATCATTTTATATGGACTTTTTGCTTTTCTTGAGAGCTGCATGCAAGCCTTTAAGATAGAAAAGCTAGCAAAAGACAAATGTCTTAAAAAAGGCAAAAAAAGGCAACATCAAATGAATATATATGGAATTAGGGAAAACTAAATCGTGGATATTCTTTGAATTCGAGAAAAAAAACTCTTTAGAGATTTAGAAATCAAAATATTTTCTGTATAAATTTTTAAATAGCCTCGCTAACGAGATGGAATAGTAGTTGCAGAAAACGGTAGCATATATAACTCAATTCTTTCTTAAGTCGACTTAGGCGGTTATTGCTTATGGCCACATATATGTAGCTGCCATAAAGCGGCGCAAAAATTAAGTTTGGAATTTGTTGTTGGGCGCTGGCCCCAATACCTTGTCTCCAAAATCCACAACATCAGCCGAATTTGTGCACACATCCCGGCGAAAGAAACGCAAAACGAATCCACTATTGAAGCATTCCGTGCATATTTTGTACTAAATTTCTGAAATTAAATACATAGCACACAACAGAGAAAAACCAAATAGTACGCCGAGTGCAAAGGACAAAGATGTAATTGTTCTTCTACATTCTAGAGACTTTGGATTAATTTGGATTAAACTGAAAGAGAAGAACGGGGTAGGATCAGCAAACTTGAAGGGACTGCGGGCAAATTTAGGGAAGATATTTCGTTTTTTCCATTATCTCAATGGACAATTTATGATGCGGTCGCCAGATAAACACAGCATAAGTATTCTAGTTCGGAAAGAAAGAAAGTTGTGTTTTAACTACATATGTATTTATTTCGTCGTACAAAACTCACAAACTCAGTAAAGATCAGCACACTATTCGCTATGGGGAAGCTAATGTAAGCAAGGCAACGTTGTTGTAATGCTCTTTTGTTTTGCCTTCGTTGATTCTACTGTACTTAATTGCCTCAGCGAATCATGCTTAGTGAGCGTTGTTGTTGCTGTCGTTTATTAAAATAAGGTGTGTTTAAAAAAGTTGTGGCCGAAACTCAGTTGTATTGACTGTAGACGGTACCAGGAAACAAAAAGCTCGTCGTACACACCTAAGTCTAAGGCAGTTTAGAAAAAAAAATTATGGAACTTAGGATTTTTTTTCGTCATATCTTCGGCATTTACCACAGCTTCGAACTTTTAAAAAAGTTTAAGAAAATTCAACTTTTTAATGTGAATCTTCAAGACATTTTTGGGTATGCAGATTTATATCCCACACAATTTTAGACAAATGAAATGCAACTTTAAAACGGCTAGAAAATACTGTTGATATTTGAGAATTTTTTGGAAACTGCTTTCACGTTTTGTTTTTTTCTATAACAAGTGCAATTTACACAAAATATCGTGGTTTTTACCACTATTTATTCTATATGGAGCACCTGTTTATTTAGTTATACGTACAAAATAAAGACATGCAGGAGAATGATTTTTAACACAAATTTTTAGAGTATTTTGAATAAATATTATTGAAAGCCATTCACATAAATCCATAAACCCGCTGACTTTTAGCTGGCCAAAAAAAATAAAAAAATACGAATTTTCGCCATTTTTTAAAAAGTTTTATTTTTCAGCCCTTGAATTTTCGTGTATTTTCGTTTATATTGTACGTGGAAAAAAATAAGGTGCGTGATGTTGGTACTTTAAGAACCACCCTAATACATACCCATGTGTATGTTTACTCATAATATATTCGTATAGTAGAATAGTTAAAGCCTGCTTTTCAAGACCTCACCGTACTGTACTTACCTTAGAATAATTTAAAATTTTGAAGTTCTAAATAGTATTTAGTCATAAATTTACTTACTTTTTCTTGCTGAAGTTATAAAATTTTGCTTATCTAATTTTATGTATATCAAAAATTAAAACGCTGACGCTACTTGAAAAAATTTAGCTAAATCCATCCATAGATAGATCAAGATTAAAGACATAAACGCAAATAAGAAATAAATAGCTTTTGAGCGAAAGAATTTTTATTGGTTAGATATTCAACTGAAAATTTATTAAAAGCATGCAGATAATTAAACATAAAATTATAATGATTTAAAAGTATTCTCCCTTAACTCTCTTTCTAACCACCGAACTCATTCCAGCTGACCAACGGGCTCATCATTGACACCCGGCAGACTTTCAGTGCGTCTCATCTTCCAACGTTTCCTCTCATCCACCAATACAAGATCAACATAATCACTAATATCCTCATCGCCATCTTCTTTAAGCGCTTTCTTATCGCCCTTACTCTCATCTTTGCCTGAAAGCAATTGCCGCTCAACATTATATTTCGTCTCCACGATCAATTTCAATCGCTTCTCATTGAGCGCTGAATCACGCTTGCTATTGGAGGGATAAAGCAACGCTGCTGTCGATACATTCATTACCAGCATCATCTTCTTCAGATTTTTGACATTAGATACGGTGCTCGCATTTGCGCGCAAAAGAGCTGCCTGCTTTTTAGGCAAATGTTGATCAGCATATTGCAAATCGTGCTTAAATTTTAGCTTTGTATTCAACAACAAACCCAAATAGCCAATTTCTGGTTTGGTTTGTAACAGTAGATTGCCCTCTTTTACGCGCTCTTGTTCTACTTTCTTTATGCGTGACTTCAAGACCACATCGGTTTTCTTCTCCGCCATTTGTAGGCCGATCGCATCTAGCCAATCTTGCACCAATACCACCTCAGCATTGCTGGCTGTCTCAACATCACTCAAATGCCTTTTAATTACTTCCAATGCAATGCCATCGGCTGCGCCGGTTATTTTCACTACTTTAGGATCTTGTTGACGCGCAATTGCATCGCTTATAGAAGTCCAGTGCGTTTGATTGAATGTTGGTATTTCTATGGCTTCCACTACGTCTTCAAAATCCGGAATGCTGTAAATGTTTCGATTTATGCCGAATATAGTTTCAGTTTTTAATTTAGAACACAACTCAAATACCTCGATGTCTCCGGATTTTTCTGAATTGCAGACATAATTTTCTGCCAGTCTGCTTTATTGAAAGTATTTTTCACATCCAGCGTAAGAACGCGATAGTACTCGTCGACACCATTTCTTGTGCGTTTGCCTGCAATGGCTTTCTCTGACACACTCTCCACCATGTCGGTTGGTCCTGAGCCGAGAATAACTCTTCTCGATTGATTTCTTTTTAAATTTTCGGCGGCATCACTTCCAGCAGCCGACTCACCACCTTCATCTTCATCGTCTGAATCTTCATCTTTTTCTGTATCTTCTAAATTTCTTGGTTTTTTTACTTCTTTTCCGTCTTCTTCGTTGGGTTCTTCGGTATCTGCTGTATCTCCTTCATCTTCTTTTTCTTGTCCATCTTCGTCTTCTTCTAATTCTAATTCTTCTTCTTCCTTCTCTTTCTCTTTTATCTCTACGTGCACTACAATTATCTCTTCGTCTTCATCTTCGTCGTCTTCCTACTCATTATGTAACCGTTAGTTGCTGGTTGTGTTTAAGTTAATACTCATACATATACAAGTAAGCGGGGATAGAAGTGTTCAACGATCAATTACCCAGGTGTTGAGTAAGATGCATACATAGGTGCACATTTAAATAACATATACTTATATATGTATATATAAACTTACATGTATTTGTACACATACTTACGACAATTCATTGTTTGTGCTAAAGTGCTTTAACAGAAAGTGTTTATATACATTCTCAAGAGTGGACATAAATCGTTTAACGGAAGTCAAATTCCAAAGCATTAATATACATATACATACATACAAACCCATGCTCTTTAAAAGTTTGAGCATCAAAACAGCTTAAATGCCATTCTGCACTTTAAAAAAGGTTAGTTTTTCGTAAGGAAACTAAGAGGGAAGGACTTTTCTAATTTATATAATGCTTTTGCAGATTTTTATCATTGATATCATTAAATTTTACGAAACAGAACTCTCTTTAAACTGCATAGCTCTTATATGGAAAATCGGTACTGAGATGCAAGTTTCTTGTTCAGGCTTTACTTAGAACAAGATAGTCCAGAGAAAATCCAAATATGGCATAGGTAATGCTCGTATAAATACTTTTTCGCAATATTATATTAACTTTTTTTGCTGTTTTTTTTTCAAAATACGCGACTACCAACACCAAGCGCCTAAATGCATGCTATGTACTGCTGCATGTGCAAAAATTTCCTTTGTGACATTTTTGTATAGAAAATGATAGAAAAATTTCATGATTTTCGATTCGTACGAAAACAAGCATATGCTTCATAATAAAACTTTCTTAACTTACATTTTGATGGTCAAAGTATGCTCGACCTAATCTGATGCATTCTCCGTACAATAGTTCCAGAGTTTGTTTGCGGACTCTGCGTTGCTTACAACCATGCAGAGGTGGTAATTATTGGCCGCAGTGCCATCCAACTACTTTTTGATTCCGAAAAAAAGTTTTTTTTTATAATCACATGCAAACATACTGGTCTACCCTCTCACTAATGCCGATTTCGTTTCTACCGAAAAATGCAACCATCACTTTGGGCGATGCGGAGGCAACATTTTTTGTAGAAACGAAATTGCCATAAGTTATTCAGTTAAGGTGTCCTTACACGATATGTATTTGCATCTGTAAATCTGACTTTTTCGATACATATATAATTGCGAATATCTGTCAAATTCACAGTTTGTATTTAACTAATTAAAAATACGTTCTTTGAAAACGAAATAAACGAAACTCCGACGATTTTACCTGTGTGTCAGGTCTATCTAATCTAATATGCCTATACACGATATGTTGGCATACATATCGTGTAAGAACCCCTTCATCAGTTTAGTGAAGCAAAGTCCACTGGTCTGGATCTTGTACACGATAGAGCGCTTAAAAGACATGACAGAAAAAAAATTTGCGTGCTCACAAAAAAATGTTGACATAACTCTATACCGCGCACAGCAGTCTAAAATCCAAATCTAGGTGGATAAAACTATTTCCTCAAAGACGCTCTGACACCACTTTGTTTATATATGTTTTTCAAGTGTTTCAATAAAACACGGTATGCAAAGGTCGCTTATTACGAATCTGAAGTTCAAGTTTCAAATATTTCAAATGGCGGATCCAATATGGCGAGCACAAAAATTAAGAAAACAGTCAACTTTGTCAAAAGAGGGATTTTTGGAGTTTTTAGAATCGCTGAATCTCAATTTCGGATTTTGAAATGACAATTGTCTGGGCAGACTTTTAAAAGAAAGTGAGTTTGAGGATGGTAATGTCAGATAAGTAGTTTGGTTTTAGTTAAAGTAGAAAACATTTTATTCTGAATCAAATACTATTTTTATAATCTTTCACAGATGAAAAAGAAAAAAACAAAATGTGGTTTGAATAGTCGAATTGATAATAAATGAGGCCAGGAATCTTTGAAGCGTACGCAGTATTTTCGAAGTTAACCGTTGACAAAACACCTGCGTTTCCAGCTTGTATATATATGTACATACACATGTGTTTATAATATATTATATTATACATGTATATATAGATATGGACATTAGGGTGGGTTAAAAAACCCATTTATTTTTATTTTTATTGTTAATCGCAAAATATGGTACATTGTGCTCTAATCTTATGTGTGATCTTGGACTAGCCAAAGTTTACCAAAATTCAATAGGTTCAAAAAATTTTTCTTAGCTTACTTCGATCACAAATTTAATTCTCTATAAAAGAGGTCCGTATACAAAATCAGGCAGAACTAACAGCTAAGAAAAGTTAAGTTAGATAATTTTAAATTTTTGTACTTACAGGGCGATAATCGCATTTTATTAGTTGTTAGAAATGAGATATTTCTGTCCATGAACGAAATATGTATGGGTAAAAATAATTATAAATCGCTAATTATATACGAAATTTAATTCATCACAAAAAGTCCTTTTTATGAAAAGAAACACAAATGTGCTATGGTTTTTTAATTGTTGCAACATTTGTTGAAAATGCGATGTTTCCGTTAATGAACGAAACATGTATGGGTAAAAATAATTATAAACTAATAATTATATACGAAATTCGATTCATCACAAAAAGGGAACTTAAGAATAAAGCTGCGCAATTGCCTTTTCTTAAAATTTCAGAACTTTTGCTCGAACTTTTGAAAGAAATTTAAGTAAAAGGTCTGAAACTTTAAGAAAAAGCAATTGCTAAGTTTTTGTTCATAAGGCCCAATGTCCTTTTTTATGAAAAGAAAACACTCTCTCTCTCTCTCTCTCACTGCTCTGTTTTACAATATATAGTATATATGTAATTTCAGCTTTTAAAATTTTTAAATTTTAATACTTCAAAAAATTGTAAAGCAGACAAAAACAAAATAATAACAACAACAACAAAAAGCATCAAAACAAAAGCAGCAATAAAAAGGCAGAACCAATCATTCGAGCCCACTGACCTTCCAGTAATCCTTGTCCCACGTAGGGAACATGCGAGTAAAGACACGCGGCTCGTTGCCTTGGGTAATGCGAATAACGCTCACAGTGTCGATTGTGCGATCGGTAGGCTCCTGCTTGATATATTTCTAAAATTTAAAGGTTAGACGATGAGTGTTAGTAATGTATGTGAATATAAACAATATATAAAATTTACTCAAAAACGATATAGCTCACCTTAGCCATTTGTAGAATTTTAGCGTTTTCTTCTACAGAGGCACCTGATCCTACCCACAAGTAAATTTCATCGCCGGCATCCAACAGCATAACATCGTCAACATCAAGATCCTTAATAAAAGCAGAAAACGCTTAAGTATTCTTCTTGTTTACCAACAAAAAAACAGAAACATCTCCGAAACTTACCGACTGCTGGAAATCACGAACCTCCTCCACTTGAGTGCGCCAAGCCACTAATCGACAGTGGAATAGACGCGGCTCAAGCAATGGCGCTCCAAAGTTGTTTAAGTTGCGATCGTAACTATGCAGCTCTTCCCAGAATTCAGATGGCTCCGAACCTTCCTCTATGACCACTGTCTTGCCGTGAGGCCAGTAGTGCTCAAAGCGCTCATTGGCAGATGCCTTCTCGAAATCAGAGGCACCCTTTGAAGACAAAAAAAGCGAAAAGCATTAGTCAAGCCGAAGAAGCGCACGCACACACACACACACACACACACTTACTTGTCCAATCCAAATGTACACCTTGTGATCCAACGTAACCAATGCAAAGACATCACCGGAAGCCAAAGATGACGCTTTGCAAACCACTTCGCTTGCATGCACATCGGAAGCATCTGTGCCGCGCACACGGAAAAGCTGCGCACTCTTCGGCTCATCGTTGAATGGCGTAATCAGTTTACCCTTGAAAATTTTCAGAAAATGACGCGGCTCATGACTTTGGCCGGTGCGCACCAATATGGCATTCTCCTCCATTGCCATCGCCAAACCATCGTTGAATGAGCGCTCCTTCACAGCATCGCTAGCCTTTGCGCCCTCCCACACGTACACAAGCTTGCCAGCCTCACCACTCCTAGCGCTGTACTTGTATGTGATGATGTAGGCATATTGGCCAATTAGCGGTGTAGTGCCTTCGAAATCAACGATACTGCGCACTACAACATCATCCGATTCCGAACTGAACTTGATAATATGTTCGATATCTTGCTCGCCATTGTCAGGCATGAAAGCAATTGCATGACCACCGCTCTTCTTCAAATTCTGCAACACTGAATCGACATCATCAGGCTCTTCGTAATCGGAATCATCGGTGCTATAACCCAATGCAGTGCGCACCAAGTGCTTATGCTGTAAGCCTTGATCACGCCAAGCGGCAAAGTATTGCTTGAACGGCGCCGGTTCACCATCCTCAACAACTCGATGCACCTGCGTCCAAGCTGGGTATGATTTGCTCTCTAAAAAATTCTCCGCCATTTTCATAGCGCTTGTCCTCTCTGTTTGTGTGGAGCCACGACCAACCCACACATAAATGCCTGAGCCAGTGTCGAGTATGAAGCTATCATCAGTGCTGAGCATCTCCTGGCGTAGAGGCTTCTCAGATATCTTCTCAATCTCCAAGGAACCGCTGGCATCGGACACTTTGTACAGTGTAACTGCTTGGATATCGGCGGCCTCGAAGACTCCATCTTCCTCATCGGTGGTCTCATCCGGTACTTCGTCGGCTGAGCCGGAACCAAGTTCCGAAAAAAATTGTTCCTTCGCAAAGTCGGATGAGAAGTTATCTGTGGGACAATTTTTAAAATGGTACAATGTGATATTTTATACAAAATAAGAGAGAGTATGTGGTGTAGGTAATCCTTTATTAAAAATGGAATCTGAAAATATCAGCCATGATATGATCGAAAAAACCCATAATTCTTTATTGAAAGAATTAAAATCAAAAATGACTAAAAATCATCGAAAAAATTAAACTCCAAAAGTGACTATATTCTTTATCGAAAAAATATCCTGAAATGAGGATTAAGAATTATCGAAAAAATAATAATCCGAATTTATCGGTTAAACTTTTTTATTTTTATTATAAACATCGTTGCCGTAACAGTGCCTATATATCTATATGTGTATAGTGCATTTATTTTTCATGTTTTTTGTTAATATGAAATTAATTAATTTATAATTATTATCGTATTTAGGGACTTATTTAACTACCGATATTTTATCTATGCAATTTATCTTTACTTTTAATGTAATGTTAAGCATACATGTGAATTAAACTTTGTTTTAATATACATACATTTGGACAAAACTATCGATAAATGTATCGATATCGTTAATGTAATCAGTGTAACCATTTGGTTATGCCAACAGTAGGCGTTGCACTATTCGAAAATTAAAAAATTAAAAAATAACTGTAAATGGACTGGTTGTATTGAAATTTCATTCTTTTTTTGTCGCATAATAACCGCGTGTATGCAAATAAGTGGTCGATTCTTCATAAAGTGTGTTGGAATCAGTGTGAAAGTTTGTTTAAAAGTGCTAAGAAAATCCGAGAGAAAAACAATTCTGGGCAAACCCGGGTTAAATAGTATCGTTTCACATGTTTTTTATGGGTGTAGATATATTTATCGGTATCATAATTGTTAGGCCCATCGATAGATTTGTCGATATGACTACAGCTTATTTTATTTCCGGTTCTCAAATAACGCAGTCATATTAAAATGCTTTGCTGCCCTTAGATGTGGAATATCGATGAATTTATCTAAAGCGTTATTAATATCGATATTTTTTCTATTTTTCAATGTTTTCTAGAAGATCTTAAGAGCATATTTGCCAATATTACCGGCGTTTCACATCTTTTTAGTGGAAAATATTTTGATCGATATCAAAATTACCGCTATTACTATGGAATCTGAAATGCTTTCCGATGGCACTTAAACCGCCATCTCATTGTCTCATTAATATTCCTCATCTTATCGATTAATTACGAATACTTATACCTAGGTACTTGCTTATATATCGCAAATACTCACCAATAATGCTCACTTTCGCACGGCCATGATGGTCCTGATCACGTATTTCATTTGCGGCGTAAATAGCCTTTAGTCGCTCTAAACGCTTAGCATTCTCACCCACATACACCAGAATCTCTTCGCCCGCATCCAAAATGAAACAATCGCCGCGGTTCATCGACGTTATTGACAGAGCAACTTGACGTACCCGCACATTGCGTTTGCCCTTCACTTGGAACAGGCGCTTTTCGCCAGTAGCATTTACATCGACATGCTCGAAGCCGGTAGCGACGCCGCCCTTCTCGTAACGCACACCTGCATGGATGCAAATTAATTAGACATGTCAATGAACCTTACATACCTTGGCAAGCCAGCTTGCCAGCTCACTTTCCCACTCGCAAATATGTACATATGTACATACTACACCAAACCAAAGAACTGACGGTATGTACAAGATGTACGAGTCAAGCATTGGCTGAAGGAAGGCAACGAAGGTGAATGGAGAAAAGTGCAATTTCATGGAGTTTTTAGTGCAAAGCAATTTATATTTGCATTGCGTCGATGGCAGACCTGCCATTAACATGCGAGGCTACCGGTCACCTGCCAACTGCCAACTGCCAACTACCAATTGCGCGCCGCTCCACCAGCCACCAACCGCAGCTCCACACACAACAAAGATAGCCGAAGAAGTACATTGCGCCTCATTTGGTCGCGTAAAACTTTTTAATGCGTCATTTTCACCAAAGGAAACTTACCATTTTTAAAGTAGCTCAGGAACAATTGTGATTCATGATCTTGAACTTCGCGATGTTGCACTGGTGCACCTTCCAGTTGGTCGTCCAGTTGTACGGTGTAAATAGCCGCAGCGCCAGCTTCGTCGGTGGTCGTTTCAGCGCCTAACCAAAAGTGTATGTCCCACGAAAGTTTTTGGCTATGTGGATCTTCGGTAGTCTAAAGTGTGGCAGGTGTAAAGAAAAATTCACAAATGAGTTGCAGAAAAACAAGTAAGTATGTATGCTACAGTGCGTTTGTGTGTAATCGGCGATGGTAAATGCAAGAAAAATGGCATAAGCAATGAATTGCCTGAGTAGTGGAAGTACTTTGCTGGTGGTTCTAAGGCAAATTTACACAGAATAAGTGAAAAGTTTTTCTATTTTAAAGCGAAAAACTGTGTTTCAGCGCGGTGAAGGGGGTGGCGTACAAACTTCAAATACTTTTATAATATTTCATGAATTTTCTACATGTTGGCGCAATGCATTTGGTCTCCCAGGTGCAAAGTACCAAAAGCGTACAGAATGAGTTTCCAATTGGAGTAAATGCAAGTAGGGAGCAACAGTTCCTACATTACTACTAATGAGCAAAGAAATACTGGCAATTGGAAAAGAAATTGCACACACTTGCATTAGCGATGGGGAAAAATGTGAAAAGATTTTTAAAGTTTACCTATTTAGGAGCATAAATATTTCGAAGAAAAGTTAGTAATAGTGATGGAAGCTAACAGTATTGTGTTGATAATGGTTTTGCAAGAAGAGCATTAAAATCTTGAGATTTATCGAGTGTGGTTTGTAATATAGGTGGGGAAATTCTGTACAGAAAAACAAAAAGCGTAACTGAGCTCTCCGTAGCTATTATATCTGAAATTCTGTAATTTTGTGATACTTTTAAGACTGCGATTACAGTTTTTAGCAGGGAAGGTAATCATTATGAGCAAAATAATTTAAATCAGTATTTGATCAATATTTTTATGATTTTTATTTTTTTCTGCTTAAAAATAATAATTAAATATTATTGAATTTTATTTTTTCGTTCAATGGAAATAGTTATTTTTGATTTTTAGTTTTTGGATCACAAATAGTGATTATTTTATGATTTTTTTCGCTCAGAGTTAATAATTAATATTGAGTTTTATGTTTCCACTTAAAAGTAATGATTATTTATTAAATTTACCATACAGGCGCAACATTTTGAAATTTCCACCTGAAAATTTTGGGACTTATTTCTTTTATTAGGGTGTCGCTACCTCTGAAAAGGATAAAATAAAAATCATGTAATAATAATTTCTTTTGAGCGGAAAAATAAAACTCAAATACTTATTATTATTTCTAATCTTTATTGGTTAAACTCAAAAAATAAAAATCATGAGTTTAGTGAAAATTATTTTACGACGATTATTTACAACTTGTTGTGGTTTTTTTGGTTAAAATTTGATTTTTTTGTTAAAATATGATTATTTTCCGTCCCTGGTTTTTGGTGTTGTGCAGGTCTTCTGAGCCACATTTTCTAACAGATCCCACCTTTCGATCAATGTTCGATGGGATACATTAATGTTTTTGGCAATTTTTATGCGACCCCATCTCTGATTAGGTTGAAAAACTTCAGCAATGACCGAGTCTTCATTTTCAGCAAACATTTTTATCGAAATGGAAACAAAGTTATTTAGGTTTTTTTTTGCATTAAATCTAAAAATAAATTTTTATCACACACTTAGTACGAAAGTATGAAGTAAAAATACAACGCTACAAGTTTTTCATGCAATTCTTTTCCTTATGCATTTTTATTGCGCTGAGCACGATGATGAAGGCCGTGAGGGTAGTGTATTCCCGTCAAAAGTACACGACACTGCCTTTTGTGGGGCTGTGTAAACAATACTGGTTCTTTAAAAAATTCTCTGTTTTAAACGGAGATACCCCAAAAAAAGATACGAGCATTATGTGTAATATCCTTTTGTGCTTTGATGTGCATTTTAAGGGTCACAACAGAATAAAATTTTACACCACTTTCTTACCTGATACTCAATACAAGGGTAGATATCTTTTACTTACATACATATTTACATATATTGGCTTACCTTTAGAATAATGTACGAGTCTCCCTCATAAAATTTTCCATAGTACTTGCTGGGATATGAAACAGGTTCGAAGTTCTAGAAGTATACATAAAGAACGAATGCGATTAGTTAAGTAAAATTTATTAAAACAAAAATATAAAAATAAAACATAAAAATTTACATTTCTTAGCTCTCTAGATTCAGTTTAAATGGATGTCTTCATTTAAAATTTCTTGCTTAACATTTTGGTAGAACATCAGCCCTTTTTAATGTCTGCTAAAATCTTAGTATAAGGGGCCTTTTATAACATGAATTTCTTGCATGTTTAGAATTAATTTATAGTACATAAAACCAAGGAATGAAACCGAAACCCAAACCGAAACCGTAACCGTTTAAAACCGTTTCGTTTTTCGAAACCGAAACCGAAACCGTAACCGTTATCTTGACCTGAAAAGGAACGATACCGAAACCATTTCAATCACAGGTTTCAATCGGTTTCCAGAAATTTACAATAATAATAAATAAAAATTTCTTTGAAATAAATGATTTATTTAACCAAAATCAGCAACATTTTGCTAAAATTCTTGTTAAGTAGTAAATAAGTATGGCAAGGTAACTTTTCGCAAAAATCTGCTGGTGACTTTGTTGTTGTGAATCGATAATCGATTAATTATATTTAAGTAGTTTCTTTCCCGTACGCAATGCGAGATCCCGCGTGTGCCCAAAATAGCCCAGAAATCATGCCTGTACTCAACAAAATGGGTAATAGAGAGCGAAAATTCGAGCGCATTCGATCGTAAGTGTATTCTTCTTCCTGCCCGAAACAGCCCGAAATTTTCTCCAAGTAAAAATGGATAAAGTGTCAGCTGTATTGTGTTTACATGTCAGCATATTGTGTTTACATGTTGCCTGCATTTACTTGGTGCTTTTAAGGAAAAGTGAATGGCCTGTTGATGTATTTTCAATCTATGTACTTAAAATCAAACCAAATTCAATTTCCAAGTATTTGCATTTAATACCATGTTTTGACCGACAACCAAAACATTTTTCCTTCATTTTCTTTTCATTTACAACCTTTAACTTTCATTCTTATTTTGCTTTGGCCCGGCAATTAACAATAAATCCGATATGGCGTATTAAAGATGATAAAATATGACTTCCACTTCGATAAATAATCGAAAAAACCTAGTGAAGACACCGATTGGAATGAGTGGAAAGTGAGTTTTCAAGTAGTTTTCAGCGAAAATTGGTGTTCGTTTAATAGATTTTATATGGACGAAAACACAAGTTTTAGGTCGAAAACCAGTTTTAGCAACGAAAACATGTTTCCGATGTCGGTCAGAACATGGTATAAGTGACAAAAACAAGAACAACGTGAATCAGCTGTTTCTCGACTTGTGGGCACGAAATGTGGGTTTTTGCGTTTCCGTACTTCTGAACTTTGTTCCATTTTTGAAAGAAAATGTTTCTCTTATTCTCTAATTACCAAATCCGGTCAGGATTGTTAGGGAAAGAACCTAGTGTTGATATTATCAGTGAACTGTAATTTTCGATTTTCTTTCCTCAACGTTTAAGACATTGTGATTTAAATAATATCAACAAAATTTCTGTGAAAAACCGAAACCGGAACGAAACCGAAACTTAAAAAGCATCGATTTGAATGATGTTCCCAGTAGGCATTGATATTGTATGATCGATAAGTAAGCAGGCCATACATGCCTACATAAGGGAGTTGTATTTCAAAAACTTATACCTGAACCATCAATTGTATGGGAGACGATTGACGATTTTCTCACTAGACCTTTTGTGGTTTATTAGTAAATAAATACCTCATGACATCATTTTAGTTGTCTAAGGGCCGCTTTCTCAAGTAGCTTTTAAAATTCACATGTTCTCAAAAATGTATTTAAATGTATAAGTTTTAAAAGACACTTGGGAAAACGGCCCTAAATGAAGGAGTTATCACGTAAAATCTTGTAACTGAACAACCAGTTGTATGGGCGATATGCGTGTGATATAGTGATGCGATTTTGCTAGGTTTGACAAAGGATTAATACATTATAAAAAAGCTATTCGCTTCCCAAATTTTAGTCGGATATCTCAAGAACTGAGAGACAAGACTGCGCTCAAACAGACAGACATATAGACGGACTTGGCCTAATCGATGGGTCTGTCTCTTCTTGTATATTTACATGCTTTCCTGGATCTATCTCTTTTTCTTTGATGCTTGCAGACATCGGACCAAAGCTATAATACCATTTAATTTAAAAGAAGAAATTATATAGTTTCTGTACGGTACCAGACAAGTTCCAAATTTTGTCGAAGGCCCGCTTCTGCCAAGATTTTTTTTGAAAGCCTTCACCCAAACCATCGACTAACAATTAACTACAGAGCAGTAAAGAAATCAAATTACTGATGAATATCTAAATTCTCTGTAGAGAGATTTCAAATTCCAATACGATCACAAATGTATGATCACTACCAGGGCTGCCAAGATAAACTCAGGGCTCAACACTTGTTGATTTGTTAATGTCAATTGTTGCAGTAAACTTCTTTTTCGTAACGCCGATTATACTATCGATTATAACGTAAAAAGTGTATCGCTGAAATTTTAATTTTCTGTCTAATGGTAACATTTTCTCTGTATTTTCCAAGTATCCGTAACAATTTTGCATTTATCTCAAATATGGCATTCCATTGATCGCGTAATCAATTTGATCGCCTTATCATCGCTAAAGAATCGCAGACAAACTTGCTTTTAGTGTGGTCACTACGGAGACTAAGCGTAAAGGGAAGAAAGTACAGCTCATCTGGACGTTTTGAAAGGCAAGTCAAAGTAAAGAATATGAGGAAATTAAATTGTAATAATCATTTTTCAAAAGGATTAGAATGTCTTACGAAATTTAAGTCTATCCAAATGTGCAAAATTAAAATGTGTTTTTTTTTTGGTAGATCAGACGAAGCTATTGGTACACAAAGTAAATGTTTTTTTTTTTTTAATTTAGTGCTCACTTTAAAGGCCGCTATTCATATAACTTTTTAAATTACACATTTTCACTCTTAAAAGAAATTTTTAAAACTTATGCAAAACGAACAGACAAACGCTCCTTGCAGGCCCAAATGCTATGAAAACTCAGAACTACTCATTCAACTTAAAGGGATTATTTTTTATAACTCATGGCTTTAAACGATTTCATGTAAGTTCCTTTTAACTCTTCTGTTATTATTTTTTTGTTAAAACATTATGCAAACTAACACATACATACATTAATGTATAGGCAGTACGTATGTAGATAAGTATGTATTTTAGCTTATATCTATGTATATGTGTTTTACCTTTCTACGAAAAAACAGGCATGCATATCATGCACATACATACATATGCATGTACATACACACACATACAAATTGTAAATGCCAGTCGACTTATTAAAGCAATTTAAAAGCATTCGCTCATCCTGGCACTGCTCACGGCAAAAAAACAAAAAAAAAACAAAAAAACAAAAAAAAAACAGCTCAATCAACAGGGCTACATATCAATAACACAAAAAACACAAAATCACACCGTTAAAGACATAAAACTGTTGTGTGCAAATATATTTTGCATAAACAGCTTTTAATGTGTTTACATAAGCGTTTTTCTCCACACACACACACAGTAAATAAAACCTTCAATATAATAAAAATTAAATTGAATTTAAAATTAAATTTGTTGTGACGTGATTTAATGCGAGTAAATGGTGAATGTTGAAAAACTAAAATTGAATTTGATATACATATCTAAATACTACTTTACATACACGTGTGTGTGTGTATGAGCTTCAAACAATTATGAAGTATATAAGATAATAAATTATATGAAGCATTAATTTCTGAACCGGGCGCATGTTTTAGGTATAATAGAGTATTTTAAATACATTTTAGTAATGGCTGAGAGATTATTAATAACTGCATAAATACTAGGTATGTACGACTTGCATAATGTGGACCAATTTCAAGTTTCACTCTACTTATTCCAAACAATTTTATTTCACACATTCTGGATGATGTAAATTAATAATAGAACCGGCTTGTTTGTTTTTTTGTTTTGTTTTGTTTTTTAAAGTTCACTCAATCGCATGATGCGAGCCGCAGTGGTTCTTTAATTAAAACGTTTATTAAAAATAAACAATTTTCATTTGGAGGTGTCGTTAAAAAGTACTATGGAACCCTCAATTTCTTTGACACACCAAAACTTGTGTGGGTGGAAAAGCGCGCCCAAATACGCGAAGCGCCACATTTAAATATTTCCTATTCTTCTACTTATTGATTGCCGATATAGCCTTCTTTTCCAGTTCACACCTTTTTAATAAAAAAAATGTGACCAATTGGTCATTCAGCATTGTCGTAAAGCCAATATACTCGTATAGTAAGTAACCTATGCTTCCTTAGCTTAGTGGACTAAGGCTACCTCCAGCACTAAACTAAATAAATTGCATATTTAGGAGCTATGAAGACCTGCCCGGCTGATGCACTCAGCGCCTTAGTTGTTATACATGCATGCCCTTCCTATTTTAATAGAGAAAAAGAGACGACCACAGCGGCATTAAGAATCCTAAACACCGGAATCCGACCTGAAAATCGCTAATGACCACATATTATAAATGCGCAATGCAGTAGTTTCGTACTCTATGTTGCGGCTTTGGAATTAACAAAAAGCTTTGACTTATGCTGAATATCTAGTATTCTGTGGACTTACCGTATCCGTTATTTCAGGCTAATATTTAGCACAGAATGTTCGAAAACTCCCTGTACTCAAGGATATGTAAGTTTTAACTCAGAAATAGGTAGTAGTGAACAGATTAAATATTTTGCTTTCATTCCGTTTCCTGTTCTTTCCATAATTTGCGGCTGCTCTAGACAGCGCTCACTGCATCACCATTATCTTTTACAACAGCTCATAAGGGTCTTAAACTTAAACCGAACTTACTAGAAAGTATCAGGAATTTTTTGCTATCAGCCAATTTCCAAGCTTTTCTATTATTTTGGCTTCTCTCCACTTGTTTCTTATGATGCATCTCTCCCTTGCCGTGGACAAACACTCAACAAAAATGTTGAGCATTAATTTAAATTTTCTCATTTTTTTTGTAACTCAATGTCTTCTGATTGTAGAATACGATAATAGAAACAGTCTCCATTTGCCTTCCAGCAGAAGCGAAGTCTGTGGTGCCGCTCATCGATTGCAATCGGCGGTCCATGCGTTGGGAAATTTTCTACTACTCGAAAAAGTGCGCTCTTCAAATTATCAACACTTGGAGTTCGACTAGTGTAAGCTTGACCTTCAGAATGGACTATAATTAGTTGATGTCTGAGCTACCAGATGTAGAAATTGAACAGAAGCGGGGAGAGAACACTGTGTACGTACTCTGCAATTCGGCTTCGCTTGCACTCCAATTTTAAACATAGAGTTTTCAAAAGACATGAAGAGAGACCTACATATATGCCCTGCTCCCCGGCAGAAGCGAGTGCTGTGCGAGTTTTCATACTAAAATAAAAATGTTTGGCTAAAAATTTTTATGAAAAATACTATGCAGAAGCTTATTTTGTGAACATTTATATAAACACAAAAGTCATTGTGCCAAATTCCACACAGAAAACCGTTGCATTTAAAAAATGTTATATTTGTATATACCTGAATGCAATTGCTTCTACAAGCGTACATATACATTGCATATTTTTTTAATTTTTACATTTTAATATGGAAAATGGCGTTAAGAGATTAAAATTATATGAAGCGGAAATAAGTGCTTCGCTCATTTATGAACAAATTTGTTTTCACTTTATATATTAACATACATATGTATGTACGTAGGTGAACATAGAACATGTATGTATATAAATTTAATTTTGCTGAAATACAAACGAATTAGCAATATTCCTTGCATTATATTGAATTTTGCGCAGCAGGTAAAATTTTCAGTTTGAATGTAAAAATATGCAAACTGAAAAAACAGGGCACTTATATGAAGTATGCATTTATCATCATGCATATATGTTTGTAAGCCAAACCATATTTCGAACGACCTTGATTAAAGTTTTAAAGTGACTTGAAATCATAGCGCATGCGGCATGCCGATCATTAATGGTATTTAATTTGGTAATTAATAGCTACAGTGCAGCACTTTCTACGGCAAAACCACTTTGGATCAATTTACGCAAGTACACACACGCACACACGAATATGAAACACTCATTCGTTCAACGGATATTATTGCAAACAGCAGTACTAGCGGTTAGTGTTACTTGCAACACTTTTAAATACAAGTACATACATACATACATACATGCTTTTGCTGCAGCGTGAAATGTGCCACTGCAATCAGTACCACGATTTTTCTTAAAATTCTTGCAAAAAAACGCAAGCGAAATGTGAACTTAATGCTGGCTGTTTTAATTAAAGGCAACACTTTGAACAACTGGCTGACCAATCGACGGAACGTAGACGCCAGCTCGTACTGTTCTACGAACGGGCCGTCATCTGTGGTAAGGCGATGTGCGGAGGGAGGGAGGGAAGGACCCTTGCCAGCGACTGCTTTTGCACCACATCCGCAGCTCAGGCGGATAATTCGGTTTTTTCTCTTGCAATTTAATTTTATTCCATTTTTCCGTTACTCGGTTTCCATTTTTTTTGTTGTTTTCATTTGATAAATGTTAAAAGTAATGTGCGCCATTATTGGTATTTTGTATATTTACAACCATATTTGTATGTACATCTGTATGCTTGTATGCATCAACACTAGGGTGACTAAATGAAAGTCCGGTTTACTCGGCATCCGAAAAATCAAGAATAAAAAAGACGCCGACAAATATGTATTTAAATAACCGGGTGGAAACCGGTTTGGAAGAACTGAGTCACACATATATGTATGCATAAAAGGGTGTGTGCTATGCTGAGGCAAAACCCTGCAAACTATTAATTCTAGCGAGCGATATCTTTAAAGACTACATCTATATCATTTCCGAAATTTCTCTCGTAATTGTCATTGAACTCTTTGCAGAACCAATCTTCAATGATAACGGTGTTGCTACCGATATTTTTGCATTAATTTCGTTATCATAATACTCGCGTTGTAACTCGTTTTCGTATACGTGGAAAAAGAAGAAAAGTATATCCAAATGCTCTTAGCTATGTGGACTAGGAAAATATATACACATATCTGTGGCCATAAACAACAATCGCCTAAGTCGAACAACATGAATTTGAGAAAACACGCTTTAAAGATTTGGATTGTAATATTAACCTTATGGGGAAACCAAAATATTTTCATCGATAACTTTTTAAATAACCTAGGTAACAAAATGAAAGTCTCACATACACATGGAATAGTAGTTTGCTGGCAAGGCCAAACCCCCGAGTGTATTTCTGCCTTGAAAAAGCTTCCCATAAGAAAGGTTCGGAGACCGCAAAACACTTCTCAAATACATAAAATATTAAAAGGGGGTATCACGTGAAAATTAGCCTCTAAAGTATGTAAGTAAAGTGATATCCCTATTTGCTCTTTCTGCCTTCAAAAGGACGAGATGGCGGAATAGTTATTATCAGGGAACGGATTTTATGGAAATTGCCTTTTTTTCTGCTAAAGAGATAGAGTATATTCTATTGATAATGTCCAGGATTTAGCTTTTCCTGATTGCATATATACACATTTGGTGTTGCCTTTTCAAAAGGCAAAGTTTCAAACGTTCCATATTTAAATTAGTTGATAATGAATAAAATCGATGGATAAATAAAGAAGTAATAAATTATGCATATTTATATGAAAATGCGCAAAGATTTTTTGTATGAAAAATGAGCAGGAAAGAATGTTACTCATACGCCATGTGCACCTGAAAATATCTCGAATACTTATCCATAGAATTAAAAAATTAACTAGACTTTCGGAATCAGCGAGCAATGATATGTATATAGGAATTGGATAGTGGCGTCATTTGAATATTTTTCGTGTAAGCCAGTGTTATTTTTAAGGTTTTGTCTTTTTTAATGCATTCGTTTGCCTGTTTTGCTATTTCTAGTGCCTCTTCCTACCTATTTTGCTATTTTATTTTGCTTTTTCCAGCCTATTTCGTTATTTTATTTTACCTTTTTTATAGGTCTTTAAGTCCTAAAAATCCGTTCCCTGGTTATAACTAAACATTTGAAAGCAGGAGGCTCCGCAATGACATTTTTTTTACTTTGTATTTTAGTAATTTTTTTGCTTTATTTTATACTTCCTTTTCAATTCTGGGCCACTCAAAGCTGACTTTTCGAATGAATGAAATATCATTGGCCGATTTTGCGCTTATTTTATTTTTTTGACGAGTTATTTGCAAACAAATTTTTATGCAGGCTTTTACACTTTTTGAACTATTTCAGCAACCACTCATTCGAATCTTATGATTTTTTGACGGCAGTTAGAAAACTTGTTGGGCAACAAAATAAAATGGTTAGTTTGTAAAATTTCGATTCTTGTTTTATAAAAAAATTTATTTTTTTAATCAATCGAATTTGTTTACCAACTTCTCATATACCTAGGAAAGCAGTTCAAAAAGCACTATTTGCGCTAAATATTCACCTTTACTTTCATAAAAAAAATACTGTACCTTTAATTGACTTAATGCTTTCTACCAAAAAAAAAAAATGGGCCAAGTTTAAAAAATATAATACGAATGAATTGAAAAGAAAAAAAATAAATTTACAAACTTAAGTTTTACAACGGCGTTGCAAATGGCTCATCCTCTACGAAAACAACAACAACAATACCAAACAGCCGCAACCGCATCAGCAAATTTAAACTGTTGCATGCTGCTTATTGCAGTTTTCATGAAGGCCGTGGCTTTTACATTCTCCTCCGTTGCTGATTTTGTTTTTGTTTTCTTTTTTCGTTTGTACTCGATGGGCTCATTAAGTGTTTGGTTAATTGTTGGCTGTCACTTATTAATTTCACATATAAGGTGAATCTCCGCATCCTTGATGAGTGTGTGCATACATACATACATACATACATAGATAACACATACAAATAAATTATTAGGGGTCTTCATCAAAAGTGATAAACTTGATAAATTGATAAATTTATCATTTTGATAAATTAATTGTCAAACTTTGTATGGAAATCTTTTTAACCAAAGTTTATCACTTTAGCAAACGACTTTGGTGGATAAATGTATATATTTTAGCAAAATTCAACCCTACCTGGCAACCTGGGTAGTCTCTTTTGCTACGAACACATAAAAGCAAATGAACACAATGTACGTGGTAAGAATGAAACGTAACCTGCCATATAAGTTAAATAATAAATAGTTTTATGCAATTATTTACCAAGGTGCGTTCATGAAAAGAGGCGGCCAAACTGATGAATTTAAGCAATTTAACCCTTTATCACTTTAGATGAAGACCCCTATTATGTTTGTGAACTGATTTTCGTAGAAGCCAACAATCACAGTTTTTAACAAACAGTTGAAGGAGTTTCTTAAGGGATATGTTAAAAATTTGCAGTTTTTCGGTTATACATTGCTGCACCTTGCTCCGGCGGACCCGGTGGCCTGAAGTATTGCGTCAAAAACGACTACCAAGCTTAGAGCTGCGCTACAGTTTGTGTGTACGCCCTATGGTAACAGCTTCTTGAATAGACTACGTGACCTTGGTAGCAGTATTTTGCTGAAAAGGGCGTGAGGGGATCGCTGGCGCGGTGCATGTGTATTCAGTTGGCTCCAAAATTAGCAAGGATACGCAAGACGCTGTGATATACTTTGCAGAATTTGAACTTGGTAAGTCTTATAAGCTTCAGGAGTATTGAAACTATTTCCAGGTAGAGCGGCGGAGTTATTAACTATATAAATGGGCATGAGCAGCCAGCCACCAAAAGGGGGAACTGAACCGCTCAGGAACAATTTATCACAAAATAATGTAAGCAAAAATAAATTCTAAGAAAATAATTGTACCAGAGTTATATACATAAAAATGTTTCTTTATGTGTCGAAAAATTATTGTTTTGGCAAAAAATAGTCTTTGGAGAAAAAACGATGTATTGGAAAATATTTTTTGGAAAATGCTACGAGTACATTACAAATTATTTTAGAAAAAGGAAGTTAAAAAAAAATAGATTTTAGTTGAATATAATATAAAAACTTTTTCGATTATTTTTTACACCGATTTTTATATAAGAATTTGTTTGCTTGGGCATCGGTGAATCACATTCTACAATTCAAATTATGAGTTTCTAATTATACATACGTTTATAATTTTAAGAGGGTTAATATCGCATAGCCCTCCATGGTAGAGTGCAGGGCGATGACACTGCTGAGTAAGGACGATACTTTTACTTGGAAGTAGTATCGATGCCTGAAAATTATCGGATCGGAAGTATCAATACCTAATAATATCGATACCTAATAATATCGTTACTTTTGGTTAAGATGGTATCACGTATAAACTAAATATGTTAAATTTCATTTTTTTCTTTCATTTTATCATAAGTTAAAGCTTGTCTGATTTGACCGACCACGGAATAGTGATGTCTAGAAATTTTCATCAAGAATGAGTTCAGCTCATTAGAAAAATTTCCAAAAAAACCCGACTCTATAACTGTCAAATGCACATATCTGTGCAAATGTGCAAATCCTGCTCAATTTATTTTAATTTTTTTCTTTTTTTTGCAATCAACTCTTCGTGGGGCTGTTCGTGGGCATATGTATGTAGGTGCAGAAAAGTCTGTTTTACTAAAGCCAAGTCATGTTTTCACATTTTATTTACTGCCTTTACACTTTTTTAACGTTTGCCATCTTTTTACATTAAAATAATACAATATTTTAGCTGCTATCAATTTCGCACAGAAGTAATCAATTGACCTAATGTGCAATCGAATAAGGCAAAGCAAAAAACTTTAATGAACGTATGTATGTACATACATTTCGATTGGTAGTCTTTTCAATAAGTTGTTACAAGTTATTAGAGTTACTCCTAATTAAAACGATATATTCGTTGACGTCAAAAAATCTATATTTTTGATTGCATACAAACAGTCAAATCAAATCAAATAAACACTAAAAATGAAGTTTTCCTGAAAAAAAATACTCGTAAAGACATCAAAGTCATCACCAGAATGTACGAGTATTGTAAATATAAACATGAGTACTATCAAAATTTTGCTTTCAATGTCACAAGTGTGTCAAGTGATTTCACTTTTATGTTTACCTAGACTTACACATACGCATACTTGAAACACTTCGTATACATACTTCCATACATAGATATATAGGTGTATATCGTCGTTTAAAGTACATTCTGCAAAACCGCGTAACTGACATTTGCTACCAAGCTGGCTCCTTATCCATTTGCCCTGAATTATACTAGCCAGAAATGCGATTGCTTTTTTTTTTAAAGAAAAAGAGAACCATTTTGAAATATGGGTGTTTTTACTCTCTAGAAAATAATTTATGCAACCACACATATGCGATTTTGCATTTTGTTGATACGGAGTTTTGTACTTTAAACTACGACATGTACTTTATACACCTTTCATAAATATAAAATAGTATTATAACTTTGTTGCAATGTTTCTAAGTACCAGAAGAAAAAGAAAAGTATGCCAAAATGATCAGAATGTCTAGCTGTCTGACTGTGTGTGTATATGAACGAAATCTGGTCACTCAGTTTTCGTGATATAGAAACGTCCAACTGAATTTTGGGTAGTTTTATAATTTATTGACCATATTGGGTACTATAATCTGTAGCCTCCATACAACTGATTGTTCAAAAATGGGGTTTTACTTTAAAACTCCTTCATTTGGATTGTTAAATGCGAGAAATTTTGTGAGCTATTTGCTAACTAATTATACAAAGTCCACTGAAAAAATCGTCACTACCTTCTCAAGAAAATTATCTAATTCCCATGAAAGGTATGAAGCCTTACGCACAGCCGAAGACAACACTGGCCATACTTGTTTTAACTATGAAAAGTTACATACTTACATACGTATGTACAAAGGCTTTTCCCGCTTTCATTGGCTGATGCATGAATTTTGGCTTTGTTTTTTTTTTCTTTCTTATTGGAAATACGTATTCGAATTTTTCATATCTCTTTGTTACTAATAAAGTGTTTTTGAGGTCAAGCATCCGATTTTGTGCCTTTGTGCATGTTACAAACCTACATATGTATGTGCGCACCTGTGTATATTAATTGAATAAGTTCAATGGCCAGATATAAGTATAAAGAAAACATATTTAAAAAGCCCACACACCAATTCAGCATTGATTTATTACCACTCATGCAAAATACCACATTTCTTACGATTTTCGTTTTTTATTGACAAGAAAATTATTTTCAAAAGAATGTATCTGCAGATATTTTTAATATTTAAATTAAAATAGGAATGCTTTTAAATATCTCATATGTATATTTTTTACGAGTCTCCAACAAATGAATACAATAAATAAATGCCTTTATTGCACTCCTAGAAAACCCGTATTACAAATTTTGCTGGTAATTTTTTTGAAAATCTCTGCATTTAGCTATCATTTTTTTTAGCAAACATCAGTGGACTCTTATGCAAAAAACATATTAGTCTAAGATCCAACAAAGACACGACCCCTTAACCCATCTGTTGAATGGGTGAAATCTTTTTTATATGAAATTTAACGCGTTAATAAATAATTTGCGAGTGGGTTGGCTGAAAAAAATCTGCCCAGGATATTTTTAATTAAATATTCAAAAATTATTGTTATTTCTTAAATTCTGTACTCATTTGTTTAATGAACAAATTATATACCAATCGAAAGTATTAAGCGTATAAAACGTGAAAACATTGGACGGTTTATATTTTTCCTGGCCTACCTATCGGGTAGGCAGGTATGAACGGGTAGGTAATTTAGTAATTTTCACTCATTTATTTAACACATTCTGTAGGCTTTATGCTTACGATTGGTATACATATGTATATAATTTTATCTTTAAACAAATGAGTGCGAAATTAAAAAAATTATAATAATTTTTGAACATTTAATTAAAAACATCCTGGCCCGGATTTTTTCAGCCCATCCACTCGCGAAATATTTCCTTACACGTTAAATTTCATACAAGGTATATTTCATCCATTAAACAGATGGATGAAGGCCGTGCCTTTGTCGGATCTCCTCCTATATACACATATAAAATAGTTTTAACTGAATTTGATCATCGGATATACGCGTTCTCCAGTTTACACTTTAAAGGTACTATTTGAAGGTGTCGGTTCTGGTTGAGTAAAAAACGTTGTCAACGTCTCTGAGAGAGAGCTGAACCATCGATTTCATTTTTGCCAAGTCGGGCTTATCAGTTCGATGTGTTTTGAGCGAAGACGGCACCAAGTTTCGCAGCCCTTTGAACTAACACTTGTAAAACTGGATTTGCATAACTCTGTGAGTAGTCAAGACCCAAGAGGATTTTGTTTCATCTTATCGCAATTTTTTCGGCGGGTTAAATTTTCCTCCAGTGTTTTTTTTATGTGACCAGGCACAAAACAATGCGTGCAGAAAACAACAAGCAGACTACGTGCCATCCATTGTATTGTTTTCATGTCCCTTTTAATCTCTTTTAAATCTGCTCGATTTATGAATAAACCTAAGTAGATTGTTGAGTGTCAAAGAGCTCAGGTGTTCGTCCCTCCCCACAACGCGGCCAAATATCTCATTCCAAGTTCTTGCAAACTCTTCAACGCAGGATGGACAAATAGAGTTGTCATGTACACCTATCACATTATCGGCATTATCGAATTCTCAGCCACTCAAATCTTATATTTTATCTAGCTAGAATTTAATAGGACATAAAACTGCATACGTAGAATTTTTCTAAAAATTCTTAATAAAAAGTTTGTTGTTGTTGTTAAATTTTGGTGAATTTCTCTAATTTTTCTACAAAATTTGAAATTTCGTGTTACGTTTATGGGTTTTGTTAGACAAAGAGCTGCATTTTTACATAAAATAGTAAACATTAAATAAAGTAAAGAAATTGCAAAACTTATCGAACATTCGTTTTTCTATTATTTTTCATACGACTGTATGTTAAAAAAAAATTCAAATTTTGAGCGTTTCATACAAACACATCATCATAATTTTTCAGCTCCACGTATTGTGCCACAAAACTGCATTGCTTATAATAACAGACACTACTACAAAATGGTGAAACGCCAGAACCAAAGCAAATGTGTTTTGGATGATAAGTGTCCTGGTCGATGGATTCAGGATTATGTAGGCCCTAAGTTAATTGCTGCCGATTCTGGTTCTGAGATCTCAGGTTCGAGTCCGTGTGGTATTGATTAAAGTAAAGTAACTCAATTATTTCAACAACTTAAACTATAAACAGAACAGAATTTCGTCGGTCGGAGCGATGCCGCCGGGTGATATTGGCTGCAACATTTCGCCCAGTAGCGTATTGTATGTATAATAGGAAAATCCATTTTTTTTACAGTTTTCACTTGACTCAAATACGAACATTTTTAAACGGTAATCAAATAAAAAAATGTATTCTTACAACGCGCTTTTTTTTCTCAGTGTACCGATACATCGTAAACAGGGTTGGTTTTACCCCCATTTCAAACATACATACTCATACATACCGTTTGAGTAACTTTTTCATGTTGAAGTTTGAATTATTTTCTTATCTTAGAAAAATTACCTCATCTAGAAAACCGGCATACAGATCCGGAATCTACCATCCAAAATTAAGTTTAAAGAAGCCATTATTCAAAAAACTTTTTAATCTTCCAAGTAAACTAAACAATAAAACAACCGATTACTTTCGGATTCTAACTGGCGCAATTAACATCATAGTCATCCCATGAGATTTTGCTCCAATCGATCCATGTCTTTCAACGAAATAAACAATCGTAAATTAGCCAATCGAGAAAGATGTGTCCTTTAACACACTAGCTACACTAATTAGCAGCAATGAAATCCTCATTAAAATCTTAAGATCATTAAAAACAGAATCACGGCTTTTGAAAATATGCAAATCACGCACACGAGAATCCAGATGTAGACACAGTATGTATGTTGTGTTTAATAAGAAAATAAGTAACTGTAGAATTACAAGTGGTCAAGTGGTCAAGTTAATCACGTGTTGGCATGACCACCCACCCGCACGACCTTTACTGCTGCCACACTGAGTGGCCAAAGGCCAACGGCAGTTATTAACAGATAATTTTATTACCGACATTGCGAATCTGCATTGGCGTTGGCGTTGGCGTTGACGATGGCAATGCCTCTCACATCCACACTCGTAAAAATCCATACGCGTTCAAGCGAATTTACGATTTCCCCAGCGCGTATTTTCGCGGAAGCCGGATTTAAAATGCAAATATTCAACCATATGAGCGATTTCGAATCCAGAGCAACAAGCATCCTTAAACGAATATCTGTCGTAACTGGCTGAGGTTATGCGCACACATAGTACATCCATACATATGTACGTAAATAAACATAAAATATACATACATACATATGCATGCATGTACACATGTACAAACAACAAGTGGATATTATTGGACATGAGTAATCGCGGCCGCTGGAGTATAATTAAGTTTTAAGTCGAACCAAGAAAAACATGATTAATATTATAGTGTAGTTAAGAAAATAAGGGGAAGGACAAGTGAACTGCATACGTAGGTGCAGAAAAATAATAATAACTGTGAAAGAGAGGCATTGGCGGGGGTGCGCGCACCGCGTTACATGCTACATTCGTCACCAACTCACTCGAGTCAATGAGATGCGGCGAAGCATAAATCACATTCGTATGGCAACGTTGGCATGAATAGCTGCGGAATGACTGCAGCAATGCTGATATCCTTGCAGTGGCGAAATTATGTAAATAGATATAAGTAGTTAGTAGTAAACAATAAAGGTGGCATGTGGTTTCGTCGCGGATTATAAGCAACATTTTGCTGTTGAAGTCGAAAAAATATACACATATGTATTATTTATTTTTCTCAACTGAGCAGAAATAATGAAGGTAAAATACGCCTCTTTAAAATTAAAATAAACATGTTTCGGAATATCGCGATATCTGCCTATTATGAATTGTTAGCCAATCTGACAAAATCTTGCGTAGGTTAAGTATGACAAAAGAGCGGCTTACCTGAATTAGATTTCATTATTCCTACTGCTTTGAATTAGGATTGTAAGCATCCTGACGGGACAACTGGAGAGAAAAGACTGGCCGGCGGAAACATACTTATTAGAGAGAAAAAATTTACCATCTCTAAATTTGACAGGAAATAATTTTAATTCATTAAAAACTACTGGCAATTAGCGCATCGCCTGGTAATATAACTGACGGTCTGTTTCTCGTCCATGATGAAAGTAATGTAATATTCTGTGTATAAAGAAATTATCTAAATAATTGCAGTGGGAAGTACAACGTTGCGACTAACCGCTTTCCTGTAATCCATTGTTGTTATTGTATATAAAATATAAGCAGAAAATTTGTGTTACTCATACGCCATGTATCCCCGCATTGAATCAAACTTAATATTTCATGTCAAATTGATAGATGAAACATTTTATTACGTTAATCAGTATAATTTTCTACGTGAGACTACATATGTACATACATAAGTATGTGCCAGCTTGATGGGCTATGTACATATCGAGCCCTAACCGCCAAAATAACGTAAGCGACATTTTTTTTTTTTCAAAATTTAATTTTTGATGCAGAAATGCATCTAGATGCTCTAGGAATATTTCTGCATCAAAAAGAAAATTAAAACAAAAATGTCGCTTACGTTATTTTGGCGGTTAGGTTTACTAGGTATACTATGTATTTTTTCGTTACGAAAAAATTGAACAACTGTGGTGCAAGCGAAGTATGAATCCCACTCTCTTTACTCTAGCCTTTATTTCCCCTCCCCACCTAATTATATAATATTGAAAGTAGATTATCGGAACGCGCTATGCAAGGCTACCTCACAGTTATTCGCCCTTTTTAAAAAGGGTTCGAGTCCTGTTTGCGAAATGGAGTATTCCAAAACCCAATTAACCACAAGGTGAACCAAGCTCATATAAATCCCTATGTATCTTTGATGCCTTTAAGTAAACTTACCCATCGAACCCATCGTTTGTAATCGCTTGTGGGCGCTAATCGATTTAAAATTAATTAAATATAATAGAATTTCGCTCTACAACACAGGAGGAGGGAGGATAAGCTACAAAATCTCCAAAGGAGTTTGCAAAGGTTCCGTCTTTGGTCTACTTTAGTGAATCATAAACAGCGGTGATGTATTACGTGTACCCATTGCAAAAGGAGTTTACTGAAACAGTTATAATGTGCGCGTTCCCCGTCGCGGGTCACTTCAGCAATAGTCGTATGCTAAGCTTGTAAACTCTGTTATCTGTCATAGTGCCCGCGAAGCAAAACATAGAAAACCATACTTAAGAGATGAGGTATCTCAGCTAAAGTTACCTACATACCTGCCCCATCTTGAAATCTGAATAACGTTTTTCAAAGAGAACAGAATTTGTTTTAAAAAGCTCTTTAGCATTAGCTTCCATGTCTTCTAGTAGACAACGACTCATTTTATCCAAACTTACTTACATAGAAAAATATATTTAAAAAAAACGTTTAGGGTCTATGGTGTCTGCAAAAAGATATACTAGTGCAGTCCATAAATTATCAAAATTTAAATTTAAGTGTGGTGTAACGGGGTCGTTTATTTTGTATCACATACTAAATAAAAACAGCCACGAAAATTTCAAAACTTTAAACAGCTTTTTAGGGTTAGCCAACAGGGTTTGAAAAAATTTAATATTTTTTTTTAAATACAGTGACTCAAACTAGTGACCACGTGTTGTTTTTTTTTAATATTTACAATGTTTTTCAAGTTGCATTTTATTTGTTATTTGTTCTATAAAAATGTTGTCCATTTAAATTATACTTTCAAACTTAAAACAAAAATTTGGAAAATTCAACAAATGTTCATAAAAATTTCAAACTTTTTAATCTGAATATGCAGTTTTGTAGCTCACACAAATTTAGTCTAATTAATTGCACGTTTCAATCGGCTAAAAAAAATCGCGCTGATTTTAAATATTTTTTTATGTGCCGCTTTAATTTTTTATATAACAGTTGCAATTAGTTGAATTTTTTTTTGTTAATTTTATTGCGAACGGTCTTCTGAATTTTATTACATAAGAAATTCATTACTATATGAGAAGAGTGCTAAAGTATAAATAACAAAACAAAATTTTCTTAAAAAACATTGTAAATATACATAAAAAAAATTAAACTAAATTTTTTGCCGAATTTTCTTGATTTTTTTAATTTAGATTTTTAAAAACCCTGAAGCGACCGCTAAATTTTTGAAGTGATCGCTGATGTATCCATGTCCATGACGTTGATATCTATAAGAACCACCCTAATATGTACATACATAGCACGTAAGTAAAGTGCCGCATGTCTTTATCCGGATGAATGCTGGCCAGCATTTCCGAATGATCAGCCTGTGCGCTCGTATGCGAGTCTGTGCGGGCGTAAACACACACGCTTGCTTATAGAGGATTTGTTGAATCAGTCATTGCGGCTACCAGGCCTCTGCTGTTACCGACCATCGTTGCCATGTGACCAATGCAAGCACCGCAGTTAACTGCTGTCACTGGCTCGATGCGGCCACCGCCATTTGTTGGTAATGTCCAAGGTAATGTTGTAGTTGTTGTTTACATGTGTATACTCATACATACATACATACATACATACATGAAAAGCCTCTCATTCACATTCGAATGCAATTTTCAATGTCGTTGCAAAGTGAATATGGATGTAAAATCCAGCTGCATCAACAACGCGCTTTTCGTTCGGTAACTTTTCTCCTGCATCCGGCGCCTGAGTCCCTAACCCCGGAGTCATTCAACCATTAGCTGGTCGAGGCATTTTATTTAAAATGCCATTTGTGTAATATAACGCGTATTCATACAAATGCGTGTGTATTTTGTTTGTAGTAAAAGCATTTCTTTCTTTGTTCGAATGCTTGTTTATGACGTGCACATTCACTTTCACACACATTCATATACAAATACAAACATACATACATACACATGTACATATATAAATACTTGTCAAATGATGGCGTGCAGTTGCCTGTTGGCATTTTGGTCTATCCACACACACGCACTTAAGTGTAAATAATTGTACTTACCCTGCAGCAATAAGGGGGCCAATTTTCCGTAAAAGACTAGTACTTCACTGGTAAAAATTTGACTGGTCAATAATGGACATTTGCTTGCATCGAAAATGTCAGCCTTCGACCAGTCGCCAAGGAATCGGCCTAGAGATATACGAAAAGTACAGTTTGGCAGTGAAGGGGGCGTGTTGTCTTGCAATTCATTAATAAAAAAAACGCCACCCGGTAAATGCCCCAATCGCTTGGTCTGGCCTTCATTCACATGTGAACATTTGAACACACATTTATATGTGTGGCTGTAGCTCAGTGCGCAGAGATGCTTGCCACTATTTGTTAGCTTTCAGGAGGGTCCGGCTTCAAATGCCGTCAGAAGCGACATGGTTTTTTATTTTTGTGTTTCCGAAATATGAAAAAGCATCTGTGAAGTGCAGAACGTAATCGTGGTCCAACGAAAAAAAATCTCCAAAATTGGACTAGTCCAGGACTATCTTACGGTCACTGTTGAGTGGGCCGGTCCTTTTCCAACGACACGCCAATGCTAAAAAAAGGCAGTTGAAACCATTGGCAGGGGAATTATGAGAGACTAGTGTTGGTAAAAATAGGGACTATCTGTGGGCTAACCTAGGGTGAGTCCGAATTGCTGCAGGGTATGTATGCATGTTGCTCCACACGAGTGCAAATATACTTACGTAAGCGCACTTATCCTGCCATTTGAATGGTTGTAATGGTTGTTTGGGTGTTTGGGTGTTTGGTTGTTTGGGTGTTACGACATGACGTTGATGACCACAGCTTAATGCAACCGAATACGACTGTAAATTTCTGTTTGTTCTACATATGACCGCTTACTCAGCATCACCATGAGCTGCATTTAGCTACATACTTAGTATGTATATATGTAAGTACATAGAGCAGTAGACAATTTAAGAGTAGCACAGAGATTTTGAAGTAAGTACATATGTAAATAGGTGCATAGTCGCATCGGAATTAGTTGGGGTTTACGTGCGCTTCAACGCGGCTTTCAATGGCAAACGCTCTACTTGTGATAAAGAGTTTTTGCCTTTTATTCTGTTAGCCTTGGCGAAAATGAAGCACATATGTATGTAGGTACATACAAATTAAACAAGTTGGGTGTGACCCGCGTTAAATACTATAGAAGTGTGGATTATTATTTTATGCTGTCTTTTTAAATGCGACAAATCCTCTGTTGCACATGTAAAAAAATACTTTTGATTTGCGTTGGAAGAGGCACTCAGATTGTATTTTACCTAAAATTACCACTACACAGCCCTATGGGCCAGCAGCTAATCAAAAGTGGCACAAATTACAAAAAATAAAGTTCTGAAATTTATTTTACTGACTAGACCATCCAATCTATTACTATATATATATATATATATATATTAATACGCATACATGCATTTTATCAGTGATTTAAAAACCAAGAACACCATTGCAAAGGTATTTTTCTGTAGTTACGGAGAGCTTTTATGGTTCAAAATTGGTCGAAAATTACGAACAAAATCGTGGTTTAAAAATTTTCGGATATGTGTATAGTTGTTCTTGTTAGCTGTTCAATTTGAGTTGTTTTGGCATTTTGTTTTACTTTGTCTTAGAAATGAAGATGAAAAGATAAGAGTGAGGATGAAAAGAAGAAATGATCAAAAAGTGAAGGCGATAAAGTCAAAAATGAAAACAATGTGAAATACATATGTATGTGCACAAGAATTAGGATAACTGAAAGGATGAGTTTTTCGATAAGATATCAAGTTATCCAAATTTATCGAGTCATTGAAGGCTACGGTAGTCGAAATGTTTAACGGGTTATCACAATGTATAGAGTTCTTTCAACTCATCGAGCTATATATATTTATTTACTGATTTATTGAAATTCGTTGGTTGTTATCGAAATTTGTCGTTTTATCAAATCAATATTTTTCGAATTTTCAAAGTATGTCGAATTATCGAAATTTCTAGGTTTAAATGGATTTATCGAGTTATCACTATTTATTGATTAATGGAATTTTATCGGAATAAAAGAGCATATCGAATTATCGAAATCTACAGAGTTATCCAAAGTTTATCGTCTTATCGAGATTTATTGAGTTACCAAGAATTACAGAAGTTATTGAGTGATGAAAACACACAGTTATCAAAATTTATCGAAAGTTATTGAAATTGGCCGATTTATTGATTCCCATCAAGTTGTTGGAGTTTAGTGTTTTTGAATTTCATCGATTTATCGAGATTGTCGAGTGATGAAAAAGCACATTTATCTAATTTTTTCGATAGTTATCGAAATTAGTCGAGTTATTGATTTTTATCGAGTAATCGGAATTTTGTGTTTTTCAAGTTCATAGAGTTATCAGACTTTTACGTGATGCAAGTGCAAAAGGTAACAAAAACCACGAAGTTGGAAAAGGGAGCAAAGCGCGTGGATCTGGTGGTAACGAGGACAACACGAAATATCTTCTGTCAACAAACAAACAGTCAGATATACATAATTAGAGTAGAGAATTTCGTTTATTTAAGAACTAGCATTAACACCGATAATAATGTCAGCATGGATATCCAACACTGCATCGCTCTAGCCAACAAGTACTACCTTGGACTGAGTAGGCAATTCGGGAGTAAAGTCCTCTCTCGACGTACGAAAACCACACTCTATAAGTCACTCATAATGCCCGTGCTGGTATATGGCGCAGAGGCATGGATAATGACAACAACCGATGAGGCGGCTCTTGGAGTATTCGAGAGAAATATTTGTCCTATTCTGGAACTTTTTCCTCATTTCGATTTCCAGTCGTTTCCGATTTTTGTATGACCATAAAAAAATTTCAGAGGCAAACATTTCAAAAGGTTGGTATTTTATTAGGAACATCTGTGTTTTCTAATGGACAATTATATGTTTCTGCCCGTATAATTAGTTCATTTTACAGATTGCGGTTCTACATTTCAGATACTTCATACCAAGGTCATTTGTCTGCCGACCGAAAGGTTTTTACAAAAAAAAAAACACAGTTTATAGAGCAATTGTTGTCAACTAAACTTTAGCGCTACTAAAATATTTACATAAAACAAAAAGATATACAAAGTTTTTGTCACGTTTTACTTAGTTCCAAAGCAGGAGATTTTTCGTCAAGTATATTTGTACCTTATAAGTTAATTGACATGCTTAGTGTGAAAACATCTTCAGGGCTGTTAGAAAACTAGAAAGCCGATCAATTTAGTTTTTATAATTTATCAAAACAAAAGAAAAAAGATTCGAATAAAGTGAGCAATACAAATATTAAATTTCTTAACCAAGCAAATGATTATTTTTCGGCCTTTGCAAATTAAATAAGTTCTCTGCATAAAGGTTTGTAGTGTATGGAAATATCCCTTTTCCCTTATAATAAACCTTTTAGTGTGGACAATAATGATGTTTTTCAAATAAGGCAAGTTTCAAATAAAATTCATATTCCCTACAAGAAAAATAGTCGGTTCTTCTTCAAATCGTAAAACTTTTGTTCATTTTCATGACTTCAAACAAAATTTGTTGAGAGCTACAGACAGGCCTTAAAAATAATACAAAATAAAAAACGTTTTAAAAGTCTTATAAAAGCAATGTTCACACCAGGGACGGCTAGCATTA
>NW_023458558.1:27699475-27703026 GCF_013731165.1 Rhagoletis pomonella
CAAGAAATCTTTGAATTGGCAACCATATTTGAAGAAATGAAGCCAGTAGACACTATTATTTGAGTAGTTTGTAATAAATTACATAAGTTATTATTAAATTTTTTACAAATACACAACAAGGTATATTGGTTGATAAATAGAACGATGAGAGGCATTCGGATTTACTGTAAGCAACGCTTAAATCCCCAGCGGCGCACGGCTAAGTGACGTCCGTCCACAATACACATTGATTGACAACACAGGCCAACGAAATTTCATCAATGTCATGTTGATATTATAGCCGATTCTTATAGAATTTTTCCCGTAAAATCCGAATCCGACCTTAAAGGTATTGGATTGGTTGTTGGGCGGTGTACTTGATTAAAACATCGTCGGTGAATTTAAAATTGTGATGCACATTGAAGACAGTGTGCTAACTATGTGCATTACAATTTAAAAACGAATACGTAATTGTAATGAGCGCACGAAAATTATTCCTTCACATCATACTTTGCGATTAAAAACAACACCAGTATTTAAAAGAACCCAGAGAGGAAGACAAAGGGGCCATGCTTACACACAAGTAGCCTATACTTGCCACGTGTGCCTGAGGTGTCAAAACCCTAACTCCACCTCAGTCAGGTGTAACACCTGTCATACGTTGCTCCTTGCTGCTCAAATAGAGAGTCCGCCTGAGTAGCTCAACACAACAACGACCGTACTACAACATAACAAAATAGAATACACCACAGGTACAATAACCCACACCGCAGACATAACTGCACTACCAAGATTTGATTTTCAAGAATTCTATACCATTTCTACGAAAAGTTGTTTTTTCTCCCATATAAAATACATGGAAAACTTTGGGCGCTTTGAGCTACCTCTAAATATTTTTTGATTTCAAAATAGAAAAATAGGGCTATAATATTTGCGGTATAGAAGAATCGTATTGGTTGAGAGCAAAAATATTCCGACATTACATTTTCACATGCATTTTTGGATCACGCTAATGTATATATGTATACATGGTACGTAGTTAGATAGACATTCCTTTTCGAAAAGGTGCCAATCCTAATCAAGCATATTTTCAATGTGAGTATAAGCTAAAAAAAATTCGACTTTTGAAACAGCTGGCAACCCTCTTCAAAAGTATTTTCAAACTGAAATCTTTTTAACCTCTTTCGACTGTCATTGTGACACGTAATGTGATTTCAAATAACTGATGAAGTAAGTGTATTGAATTAAATTTTTTATACAAGTGGAAACTCTATTAAATACAGTTCAGATATAAATCCTTGTCGAATAAATTTAGATTGATACCAATTTTTTAATATATAATTCATTTAACTTAGCTAATAATTTCAATTTAACTTTTGCAACAGATGGCAACCCTTTTAAAATACCTCAAAGAATGCTCGAGCTAAAGATTTCTTAGCACTTTCGTTTGATACCCATATTTTATAGTTTCACTTAGCTTCACATAATTTAATTTAATCCCAAATTTCAGACAGGTGGCAAATCTCTTCATATTAATTTAAAATTAAACCCTTCTTAAACCTCAGTAGTCTGACATCCATATTGTGGTAAATACATACTAATTACTAATTGCCTAAAAAATCGTTCGATATGTTTCGGGGAAGTGCGATCACAAACACCATGACACGAGATTTTTATATACATGTATATTAGATTTCTAAATTCTGATGAGAAAAACACACCTTTTCTTTGGCGATGCACTCTAATGTACGAGTACATGTATCATTTGATATCATTATAATAAAATAGGTACATATATCCTTAAGAGTAGTTTAAATTTTAAACAGGTATAATATTTGTGAGGTGAAATATGTAAATCTCATTTAGATGCAGCTTAAGTTTTCATTTTGGCCACACACGCGCTTCAATCCAATCGAGATACTTTGATGCTCTTGTATAAACGCCTGGGGCTTCAGTTGCACAGCCGAGTCCAAACGATGTCACACCAATCACATAAGGCACATGCCTGATTTTTAATATCAATGGGCCACCGGAATCACCCTGTGGTGAAAGAAAACATGCAGAAAATGCGTGCGTTAAAAAATTAATATGGCCTAAACACTTTAACTTACTTGACAGGTGTCACGTCCAAATTGCCTATCTTGTGCACATAGCTGTATATCCATTAAACCGAGTGGCAATAAATTAGTATCTCTGTAATGTGTTTGGCACACTTCATTGCCTACGACAACGAGGTAGGCTTTCAAAAGTTCATCAGACGATCTGCCACCTTAAAGTAGAAAAATATATTTAAGATACTCAAATTTTGTACCTACGGTGACCAACAGTTCACTATTTTCAAAAATAGTACTTTATTTTTCCCTTCAATTCAAAATGCCTTTTAAATTAGTTTCGTATTTGTTTAAGGAGGGTTTAAATTGTCAGCATTGGGATACAGGCTTTTCCTTGGAAATTTCCGCTGTTTACATTGAGCCCTAACCTCCAAAACACGTAAGCGAAATTTTTTCACAATTCTTTATAAATATTCCTGGTTACTCTAGGAGCATTTCGGCACCAAAAAGAGGATTAAAAATATTCGCTTACATTTCTCGATGTATAAGCTTGCGTGGAATTTCAGTTTCATGTATTCGAATTTATATTTTTCTAACTTACCGAAAATGGTGTGACCGTATCCAACAGCGGTAACATTCTCATTGTCCAGTAACATATTTTCTCCAATGCATGCTGGTTTGAAATTGCTACGAAAATAATTTAAACGCGAATTCTTTAAACAAATTTTCTGAATGGGAAACGGTATGATTCATCAGATAAGCACAATATTTTTCTGCAATCACCGGGCTTATATATTTACCCTCGAAGTATCGGGAATGCTGTGTTTAGCCTGATAATAAATATATCACATAGTAAAACTTAGTGATAAATAAAAATAAAAGGAATGCCTTGGCTTTGCTTCTTTGTGGTTTTTTATTTAAACCCCACAAAGAATTTTCTTTGAAAACGCTATCTTTTGAATAAAATCTGAAGGCAAGTTTAGAATAGGTTGTGCCGGCAGCTCTGATAAAAGTTCATTCGGAGGTCGCACAGGCCCATTGTGATGCCCAGAATAGGTTTACCGCATGCCTATCCCTTTAAAGCATTTTTATTTTCTTGCCAGTACCAACAGACCCTATAATGAAGCTTTCCTTAAGCTACCTAAGCTCTCAAAGAAGTGGTTCCCCATAAACTAAATCGTTTTCTTGGGAGTGCTGGACAGTACACGTTAGTGTTGCTGTGAGAAGCTTTAAGAGCTTTATGGCCAGTTTTTCAGTGCCAGTTTAAAGTTAGATTAAGTAAACTGAGTTTAAATTGAACAGCTGGCTGCCATTTTATTGGTTGATCTTAGTTTAAATCAGTCAGAGTTAAACTCCGATTAAATGACGATTAGATGCAACCAATTTTTTGTTTGGTTATTTTTACATCTTTTTAGGGCCTAAATAAAAGGAATATTACCTCAAAAAATTATTTCACGTTAATTGTAGCCTAGCAATTGAAAGATTTCAAATTTGCCTTATTCAAAATCAGTTTACAATAGG
>NW_023458558.1:27703126-27706841 GCF_013731165.1 Rhagoletis pomonella
GTATTCTCTGAGTCTTGCAAAGCTGTCCTATACGAAAACCGTTTTTTTTACCGTGCAATCTCTTCAATATTTGCACCGTGCAAGGACTTTGCAAGACTCATAGAATACCCCTATTGTAAACTGATTTTGAATAAGGCAAATTTTAAATCTTTCAATTGCTAGGCTACAATTAACATGAAATAATTTTTTTCTTTTATTTAGGCCCTAAAAAGGTGTAAAAATAACCAAACAAAAAATTGGTTGCATCTATTCGACATTTAATAGGCATTTAATCGGAGTTTAACTCTGGCTGGTTTAAACTAAGATCAACCAATCAATTGGCAGCCAGCTGTTCAAACTCAGTTTACTTAATCTAACTTTAAACTGGCACTGAAAAACTGGCCATAAAGCTCTTAAAGCTTCTCACAGCAACACTAACGTGGACTGTCCAGCAATCCCGAGAAAACGATTTAGTTTATGGGAAACCACTTCTTTGAGAGCTTAGGTAGCTTAAGGAAAGCTTCATTATAGGGTCTGTTGGTACTGGCAACAAAATAATGACGCTATAAACGGATAGACATGCGGTAAACCTATTATGGGCATCACAATGGGCCTGTGCGACCTCCGAATGAACTTTTATCAGAGCTGCCGGCACAACCTATTCTAAACTTGCCTTCAGATTTTATTCAAAAGATAGCGTTTTCAAAGAAAATTCTTTGTGGGGTTTAAATAAAAAACCACAAAGAAGCAAAGCCAAGGCATTCCTTTTATTTTTATTTATCACTAAGTTTTACTATGTGATATATTTATTATCAGGCTAAACACAGCATTCCCGATACTTCGAGGGTAAATATATAACCCCGGTGATTGCAGGAAAATATTGTGCTTATCTGATGAATCATACCGTTTCCCATTCAGAAAATTAGTTTAAAGAATTCGCGTATAAATTATTTTCGTAGCAATTTCAAACCAGCATGCATTGGAGAAAATGTGCTACTGGACAATGAGAATGTTACCGCTGTTGGATACGGTCACACCATTTTCGGTAAGTTAGAAAAATATCAATTCGAATACATGAAACTGAAATTCCACGCAAGTTTATACATCGAGAAATGTAAGCGATTTTTTTTAATCCTCTTTTTGATGCCGAAATGCTCCTAGAGTAACCAGGAATATTTATAGAGAATTATGAAAAAATTTCGCTTACATTTTTTGGCGGATAGGGCTCAATGTAAACAGCGGAAATTTCCAAGGAAAAGCCTGTATCCCAATGCTGACAATGTAAACCCTCCTTAAACTAATTTAAAAGGCATTTTGAATTGAAGGGAAAAATAAAGTACTATTTTTGAAAATAGTGAACTGTTGGTCACCGTAGGTACAAAATTTGAGTATCTTAAATATATTTTTCTACTTTAAGGTGGCAGATCGTCTGATGAACTTTTGAAAGCCTCCCTCATTGTCGTAGGCAATGAAGTGTGCCAAACACATTACAGAGATACTAATTTATTACCACTCGGTTTAATGGATATACAGCTATGTGCACAAGATAGGCAATTTGGACGTGACACCTGTCAAGTAAGTTAAAGTGTTTAGGCCATATTAATTTTTTAACGCACGCATTTTCTGCATGTTTTCTTTCAACACAGGGTGATTCCGGTGGCCCATTGATATTAAAAATCAGGCATGTGCCTTATGTGATTGGTGTGACAGCCTTTGGACTCGGCTGTGCAACTGAAGCCCCAGGCGTTTATACTAGAGCATCAAAGTATCTCGATTGGATTGAAGCGCGTGTGTGGCCAAAATGAAAACTGAAGCTGCACCTAAATGAGATTTACATATTTCACCTCACAAATATTATACCTGTTTAAAATTTAAACTACTCTTAAGGATATATGTACCTATTTTATTATAATGATATCAAATGATACATGTACTCGTACATTAGAGTGCATCGCCAAAGAAATTGTGTGTTTTTCTCATCAGAATTTAGAAACCTAATATACATGTATATAAAAATCTCGTGTCATGGTATTTGTGATCGCACTCCCCCGAAACATATCGAACGATTTTTTAGGCAATTAGTAATTAGTATGTATTTACCGCAATATGGATGTCAGACTACTGAGGTTTAAGAAGGGTTTACTTTTAAATTAATATGAAGAGATTTGACACCTGTCTGAAATTTGGGATTAAATTAAATTATGTGAAGCTAAGTGAAACTATAAAATATGGGTATCAAACGAAAGTGCTAAGAAATCTTTAGCTCGAACATTCTTTGAGGTATTTTAAAAGGGTTGCCATCTGTTGGAAAAGTTAATTTGAATTTATTAGCTAAGTTAAATGAATTATATATTAAAAAATTGGTATCAATCTAAATTTATTCGACAAGGATTTGTATCTGAACTGTATTTAATAGAGTTGCCACTTGTATAAAAACTTTAATTCAATACACTTACTTCATCAGTTATTTGAAATACATGCGTGTCACAATGACAGTCGAAAGTGGTTAAAAATATTTCAGTTTGAAAATACTTTTGAAGAGGGTTGCCAGCTGTTTCAAAAGTCGAATTTTTTTTAGCTTATACTCACACTGAAAATATATTTGTCTAGGATTGGCACCTTTTCGAAAAGTAATGTCTATCTAACTACGTACCATGTATATATACATTAGGGTGATCCAAAAATGCATATGAAAAAGTAAAGTCGGAATTTTTTTGCTCTCAACCAATACGAATGTTCTATACCGCAAATAATATAGCCCTATTTTTCTATTTTGAAATCAAAAAATAAAGTCGCTCAAAGCGCCCAAAGTTTTCCATGTATTTTATATAGGGGGAAAAAACCACTTTTCGTAGAAATGGTATAGAATTCTTGAAAATCAATAATTTTCCAGCGGAAAACTCTGTTGAAGTTCAATTGCTGTGCAACTTCGTCTCTTGGTGCTGCAGTTATGTCTGCGGTGTGGGTTATTGTATCTGTGGTGTATTCTATTTTGTTATGTTGAAGTACGGTCGTTTTTGTGTTGAGCTGCTCAGGCGCACTCGGGTGTACCGTGGAGTCAGCTCTATTTGAGCAGCAAGAAGCAACGTATGACGTTGCAGGTGTTACACCTGACTGAGGTGGAGTTAGGGTTTGACACCTCAGGCACACGCGGCAAGTATAGGCTACTTGTGTGTAAGCATGGCCCCTTTGTCTTCCTCTCTGGGTTCTTTTACATACTGGTGTTGATCTTATTCGGAAAGTATGATGTGAAGGAATACTTTTCGGGCGCTCATTACAATTACGTATTCGTTTTTAAATTGTAATGCACATAGTTAGCAGACTGTCTAGAATGTGCATTACAATTTTAAATTCACCGACGATGTTTTAATCAAGTACACTACCCAACAACCAATCCAATACCTTTAAGGTCGGATTCTGATTTTACGGGAAAAATTCTATAAGAATCGGCTATAATATTTTAGTCAACATGACTTTGATGAAATTTCGTTGGCCTGTGTTGTCAATCAATGTGTATTGTGGACGGACGTCACTTAGCCGTGCGCCGCTGGAGATTTAAGCCTTGCTTATAGTAAATCTGAATGCCTCTCATCGTTCTATTTATCAACCAATATACCTTGTTGTGTATTTGTAAAAAATTTAATAATGACTTATGTAATTTATTACAAACCACTCAAATAATAGTGTCCACTGGCTTCATTTCTTCAAATATGGTTGCCAATTCAAAGATTTCTTG
>NW_023458558.1:27706941-27729770 GCF_013731165.1 Rhagoletis pomonella
ATATATTATTGTTACTAAAATGGCAGAACCATTTCGTTTAGTTTTAAAGGTGATAATTAGGGCTTTAAAACATATTCCGAAAAATATTTATTTATTTTTTTATTAAACAAATTCATAAAAATATTTGGTTATTTTTTTTACTGATTAAAAACTGATTTAAAAAAATCTTGAAAATTTCAAGAAGGGGTTTTTTAAAGTTGTGAATTTTTGAACACTACAATTTTTCAACTGATTTCAAAAAATCTTGAAAATTTCAAGAAAGAGGTATTTAATGTTGTAAATTTTTGAACACTGATTTTTTTTTTGTTAACTGTAAATGAAGTTAAACTGGAAATTTTTTATTTAATTAAAATTTATTTGTAATTTAAAGTTTAATTATTTTTTTTAAAGTCCAAAAAGTCATAGGGGAACAGTATAAAAAACGCAGCCAAAAATTTACGTCAGCTTTTGCTTTTACGATTATTTAAAATTCAAAAATAGGTAATTTTTAAAATTTTCGTTTTTTTTATGTTTGTGCAAAACCAGAACTACTATAAAAGGTTTTGAGATATTCAAAAATTGGAAATATGTTTTTTTCTTTTAGCAGGAAGAACTTCGTCATATGATAAAAGAAAAGTTCTAACTAAAACTCATACAAATCAAAAATGGTCGATTCCAACCATTAACTTTTAGTGCATACAAATAATCTGGTTCAGATAATATTTACCCATGCCTGCTGCAGCAAAGCACATCATCATAGAACGAGTTTAAAGTCGTTTTCATCGACAGCGGCGACAAACTTATGAAACATATGTAATCTCCCAAAAGCGCGTAGGCCTATCAGTCTAAGCCCGTTTCTAATCAAAACTTTAGAAGAACGAACTGCCTCTCAAATCAGATAACCCTTTTTCAAGGCCTTGCCACCACTCCAAATACAAAATGGATATAAAAATATACGCAATCTAATTAAGTTTGGTAATTGAAAATGCATTGGAGCATGAACAGATTGCGCTGTATGCGTATGTAGCGGATTCCAGAAAATTTTAACAATGGCCACATACCTAACCATGCCATCGGGCCTTATTCTGGGTACCTGACTGGTCACAACCGACTGCGATTCCACTTGCATCGAATATATGGGATCATAGGGTCGGAATGTTGGCTCAGCATTGAATATGATCCTACTTCGGACTTTTTCTCTGTTACTGTGCGGCTTTGAGCAGACAATAGCCAAACCCTTTGTTACAAAGAGTTCGCGTACCAGGGTCATTTTAGAAACCAATTAGGGAATCGGAAGGATCTTCCGTTCACTGGTTTAGGGATTCTCTCTTTAAGAGATAAAAAAGCTATTTCAGGTCACGATGTCTCTTGTCCTGTTATAACCAAGCACTAACTGACATACCCAACAACATTCTAGGCGAAAATTTTCGCATCTGCCAGCAAAGAGGCATTTAAAGCCTTAATTGGAAGGAACTTACGTAAAACGTGGTTGGAGGCTAGTAGACAGTTACAAAAGTTTGCTGGACAAACCAGGAACCCGTAGGAAGGTTGGCTTGTGGTGGTCTCCAGGTCATGACAGTTTTTATAGCAATGAAAATACTGATATTTTGCTATAAGCGTAGCCAAACGGACCCGAAGAGAAACACGTTAGGGCTTGTAAGAATATCGGTGGCTCACTGGCGTACGCCAAAGAGTAAAACCCAATTCAAGGGATTTATAGTTTCTTGTAGATGGCGACTCGCGACCACTCCCAATTCTTTTGCGGCAGGGTCTAAGAACTATCACTAACAGAACTCTAAAGCTAAGATACCACCTTTCCTTATTAGAGAGTAGACCACAATAATAATAATTACCATATACGGGAATTCATTGCGCTGTGTGGCAAGTCCACCAATTATACTATGTACAGATGGATAATAACTGGAACAGGCTAAAAAACAAGTTTAAGGTAAAAAAATATAAAAAAAAAACCTTTTCTAAACAAACTAATGTCTAACCTCTCTTTGCGGCATATTCCTTTGGTACATCACGGCAGCATACGAACTGTTCGGAGCGTTCAAAATAACAAGTTTTAAGTCGCTCTCTTGAATCATAAGCGCTCGGGCAGTATCTAATATTACGGCACATACCCTGCTCACCATCCGACAAAGTGCAGTCGATTTCATAGTCATCAATATCTGGAAATATTATACGATCTGGCATCTGTGCTGAAATTTTTAATACATATTTAAGTGAAATCTTAATTAAAAAAACAATTTTTTTTATGATTTTGTTTGAATCACCTACCCAGTGCCGTAATAGTCTGCACTAGTAAAATGAAAAGGTGTTTTAATTGCATTGCAAATGTTTACTATATGTATACTAGTTGGTAATCTTCAAAATATTGAGGTTTTTAAATTTCAACACTTTTGACACCAACAACGTTTTTTTAGTTCCCTTGTTTCAATGCCTGTATTTGTTTGCACATTTGCCATGAAACTGATAGTCTAGTTTGCGAAAGCGAAAGCATCGAGTTTTAATTTGGAAAAAGTGCGATAAGCCGGGTTACACTGACACAGATTTTAATATATACTATATTATAAATAAAATAAAATAAAAATCCATGTTTATTTTTCTGTAATGCGTTATCAGCACATCGCCACATACCCTCGTACTCGTATCTTTATACATACAACAAACATGTAGTGCATATCCACTAGGGTGGTCCAAAAAGAGTAAAGTCGGATGTTTATGCTCTCACTCCCTAGGATTGTTCTATACCAAAAAAATATACCCCTATTTTATATTTTGAAATCAAAAAATATTATATATGCTCAAAGTGCTCAAAATGTTCAAATTGTTTTATATGGGAAAAACACACAACTTTTCGTAGAAATGGTATAGAATTCTTGAAAATCCATACTTTTTGAGCGGAATCTCTTCTGGAGGCTCCTAGTAATAATAACCAATTATTTATTTAAGCAGTTTTTTTCATAGTAACTATATTTTAAAGGTCCGCAAAATTCACGGAAAATGCAAGAAAATGCAATGGAGTGATAAATAAAAAATCTTTAGTATTAAAAAAATGGTTAAGTAAATAATTGCATATCGTTATTGGAAGTCTCCTGAAGAGAAAAAATATTGATTTTCAAGAATTATATACAATTCCTACCAAAAGTTGTTTTTTATTAACCGACTTCCAAAAAAGGAGGAGGCTATCAGTTCGTCGGAATATTTTATTTTTATACCTTTCATGAGCATGAAATGGTATTATAACTTGGGTCCGATGTTTGTAAGTACCAGAATAAGAAGAGATAGACCCATTAAAATGTATACTTAAATGATCAGAACGGCGAGCTGAGTCGATTTAGCCATGTCCGTCTGTCCGTCTGTCCGTCTGTCTGTCTGTCCGTCTGTTTGTATACAATCTAGTCTCTCAGTTTTCGAGATATCCGGATAAAATTTGGTAGGTGGGTGTATTTTTATAATGTATTAATCATTTGTCGGAACCGGAAGAATCGGACCACTATAACATATAGCTCCCATACAACTGATTGTTCAGATATGAGATTTTTCGTTATAACTTCTCCATTTATGCAGCTGGGAACATGGCATTCCGCAATATTTCCATCCATTATAAAAAACATGCTTACAGTGAAAATGGCGAAGATCGGGTCGCTATAACCTATAGCCTCCATACAACCGATTGTTCAGATTCGAGATTCATTGTTATAACTTCTCCATTTATGCAGCTAGGAACATGAAAATTTGTATTACTTCTACCCATTATCAACAGAAAACTTAGAGTAAAAATTACAAAGATCGGGTCACTATAACCTATAGCTCTCATACAACTGATTGTTCAGATATAAGATTTTTCGTTATAACTCCTCCATTTATGTAGCTAGACACATGAAATTTTGCACTGTTGTCACTTATTATCAAAAGAATACTTTCAGTGAAAATGATACAACTGATTGTTCAGATATGAGATTTTTTGCCATAACTTCTTCATTTATGCAGCTAGAAACATCAAAATTCGCACCCTTTTCACTCATTACTAACATAATACTTACAGTGAAAATAACAAAGATCGGGTCACTATAACATATATCTCCCATACAACTGATTGTTCAGTTATGAGAATTTTCGTTATAACTCCTCCATTTATGTACCTAGGAACATGAAATTTTGCAATACTTCCACCCATTAACACCAGAATATACAGTGAAAATAACAAAGATCGGGTCACTTTTACATATAGCTCCTATACAACTGATTGTTCAGATATGCGATTTTTTGTTATAACTACTCCATCTATGTAGCTCGAAACATGAAATTTCGCCCTATTTTCACTCATTAGCAACAGAAAGTTTACAATAAAATTAACAAAGATCGGGTCACTATAACCTGTTTATTGCCCCTATATAACTGATTGTTCAGATATGGGGTTTTACTGAAAAACTCCTTTATTTGGACAGCTAAAACCGATAAATTTCGTACGCTATTTTTTAAATAATAATACAAAGTCTACTGAGAAAATCGTCAAAATCTATACTGTATAATCATAATCTCTTGTACCACTGATTGTTCAGATACCAGTTTTTGCGATATATGTATCTCCTTTATGTAGGAAGCTAAACCCATTAAATTGTGTTACCGGCTTACGTACCGATCACACAGTAGTGAAAATCACTTAGATTGGTGCTATATAAGGTATATCTTCCATACCTCTGATTGTTTAGATATGATTTTTTATATATGTATCTCCTCTGTCTATGCCTGCTGTGAATATATAAATTTATTCAAATGCAGTAATCTGTTAAAGTAAAATTTTCAGATGCTCATGAAAGGTATGAAGTCTTCGGTATAGCCGAAGACAGCGCTGCTCTTACTTGTTTTTTGTTATGTATGTTACCCCATAACCTTAGAACACGTCAACTGATCTCGATAATTCTTTGAAAGGTCGGAAAGGTAGTGTCTCAGAGGTGGTCCCATACACTCTGGTTTAGGCCCGATCATTGGATCATGAAAAAATTAACGGTACTCCTAAATTTTTATATGAGAATTGATGTCGGTTTTGTTTTTTGCTTAAAAATTACTAGTTTTTACAACGCTTTTTATCAACTTACAATGTTGTGTGTCCAGACAGAATTTTAGCAAAGTTTCTATACAACCCAATCTAGATATCAACCTCGCCTACCGGCCATACCAAAAACCGACCTCGATCATATTAAAGACTCTAGAGGTAGATGTCGCCTCGCCGCTAGCAGTTATATATTGCAGCTAAAAATATGCACTATATATGCTACAGCGGAAATGGACGACACGCCATTTCTTTAAATGAAGTTAATTCGTGCTCGTATGTATGTACATGCTAGGGTTATTTCGAATGTCATATTTTTCACATTCGTGAGTGCGAATGCGAATGCGAATTTTCGGGAATGCGAATGTTAAAAAAGTTATAATCAAAGTCATCGTTTTTATTACATAAAAATTTTGTAAATTATTCGAACATTGAACGTGTGCTTAACCTATACAGAGTTTTAATCTAGTTGTCAAAGTTCAAAAGGGGCATATTATATTAAAAAAAAGTAATTTCACTTGGAACGCTGCCGGGTGAAGCGGTCAAATACTTGCGGGCCAGATCTGTCAATTTGTCGTATTTTAGTTTAACTTTCCACCAATCGAGAGGCTTTTCGAAGACATGAGCTCGTTTTTCTTTAGGATAGGCCTTCAATCGAGACCACACATTTCACATTTTTTAATGTTTTCAGATTTTTAGATAAGACTTTTAACAGTACTTGTTGAAGGCCCATCAATGTTGCTTAATAAACTGCTTAACCGTTTATCGCCTGAAGCTAAAATCCGGTTATTGTCCGCATCCTGGTTAGACAGACTTAGAGCCATTTCAACAATATTAGAGTGGACTCTATGCCCGTGTACACATTCGCATTCGCAAAACATTCACATCATTTGATGCTTATCCGAATGTGTAAAATGATGCCAATCAATCGCATAACGAATGCGAATGCAAATGTTCACAACATCCCTGATACATATATATCGTCACCTGAAATGCAAAAATACGTAACAAACATCATCGCTCAAATGCAATAAGTCATAACTAATCAAAAATTTAAAATTCATGTTTTGATTTATATGATCGATTTCATCGAATTACAACTACTCACATCCCACACCGGCCTTTATATTTCCCAGCTCCGAAAGATTTGCGGGATGGGAAGAGGTATTGGACTCAACCCTAACAACAGATGGTATTGTCGTCGATGACTGGAGAGTATCCAGTGAAACATCCATGCCAGATCATTTTTGGATACTCTTCAGCATTCGCGGAAAAACCACTACCTCTTCCCTATTTCGGAATTCGACAAGAACTATATGGCAAAAATGTATCAGGCTAACGTCAGATAACCTAGACAGCAGTAAATCAAAGGAGATTACAACTGCTGTAGAACTAGAAAACACAGTAGATAAACTGGAAAAAACTCTAGCCATAGCTTTTAAAAAATCCACACCTTAAGAAAAAATCCCCTCCATGGTGGACGGGGGAGCTTAGGGAGCACAGGTCAAATCTCAGAAATATCTACAGCTACAGAACAAAAATGTGGCAGCCACACAAATATGAATTAAGGCAGTACAAAAAATTAGTAAAGAAAGCTAAAGCGGACTTTTGGCAGTCCTATTGCACAACCATAGGGATTCCGCTAGACTAGGCAAAGCTTTATCCAAGGAACACATCAACCCCAACCTTATTAACGGAGAGGACGGTGCATGGACAAGGACAGAGGAGGAATTACTAGAGACCCTCATAATTACACACTTTCCTGGCTGCGATCAGAGGCCAAAAACATAGCCTCATACAAATCGTCAGCAACTCTTACAAAAGGTACTCGACTCAATCGTAGACAAGGAAAAAATTAAGTTCGCTATAAATAAATTCTCCCCATACAAATCCCCTGGCCCAGATGGCATCATTTCGATAATGCTCCAGAAATTACAGGAGCCTATGGTACCCTGGCTGGAAAGAGTCTACAAAGCCAGTATCATCTTGACATACATTCCGAAAAGCTGGAAAAGAGTCAAAGTTGTCTTCATTCCCAAACCGGGAAGAAGAAATCACGAAAAAGCAAAAGACTTCGGACCAATAAGTCTTACATCTTTTCTGCTAACGGAATTGGAAAGACTTTTAGACCTACATAGAAGGCATTTTCTGGAAAATTCCAAACTTTCCAAAGATCAACATGCATACGTTAAGGGCAGGTCAACTGAGACTGCCCTTCATGAAGTCGTGCACACACACAGAAAAATGACTCCACTACAAGCAGTACACTCTGGCGGCATTCCTCGACATAGAGGGGGCCTTCAAAACCCTTACAATCGTAGTAATTGTTCGATCCCCAAGGGGAAGTTCTGTCTCCGCTACTATGGGTGGTGGTACTGAACGACATTCTACTGGATCTCAACAAAGGTGGAGTGAAAGTAGTAGCATATGCAGATGATGTAGTGTTGGCGGTATCAGGTCTCTTTCCCTCAACGATAAGAGAAATCCTAGCGGGAGCTTTGCTCCGGCTAAACACCTGGGCTACAAAAAGTGGACTGGGTGTCAACCCTAGCAAGACGGAACTGATGCTGTTCACCAATAAAATCAAAAATACCACAATGCAAGCTTCCCTCCCTTAATGGAACGACTCTCACATTGTCTTCCGAAGCTAAATACTTGATATATTATAAAATATAATGAAAACTTTCGCCAGTTTGTTTTGCACCCCACTTAAGGGTTTCTATTTAATCGATAATCGTTGTACAATCTATAAAGCATAGGGAAAGTTGTGCCCAGGATCATGTTGCACGCTGAGTTTCCAGTTCCACTGAAAGAGAACAATAAACCCCCTGCTGCACGGTGGTTCAAAACTGGCATTCATTCACTCCATTTTTCACTTCATTTGATTAATTTTTATTTTTTTTTATGAAAGCTTACAATATTTGCATGCGACCAGTTGAGCCTGATTTCTGAATTTTAATTTGATTATATTACATTTTTTAGTGCAAAATGCAGAAAAGGTAGCAATTTTGAAGAAAATGTATTCTCCTGTTCCAGTTAATAAATGTTACATAACTAAAACTTGTTGAAAACAATTGTATGGTCTTCCCAAAAAAAAAAAATGCACAACAAACATTTTTTAAAATGTCATAAAAAAAATGTTCACCAAAATATATATATTTTTTTTTGGTTTTTAGTAAAAATTGGTGGAAAAATGAAGGCTGCGGTGGATTATGAACATTGAATTCCAATTTTGAACCACTGTGTGTTGGTTTCGTCGTGCAGTATGAATTATGGTAAACGCATTTTGGTAGCAAAGGATGGCAAGGTCCTTGAAAAGGATTTGGCTTCATTTTTCGCTACAGCAGAGAAACTTATACAATTAAATAATATAATTAACTAGTAAATATTTGATTTAAATTACGATATGGGCAAGGTACTTTTATCATACAAGTTGTATGTACGTATTCCCAAATCATTTTGAAAAAATGTCCTTTATTTTACGTTTGTTAATATGGTCACCGTATGCATGGGCTACCCATAGAACTCCATATCCGCGAAACTACTGCGTCTGCGGCAGTCAGACTCAAAGAGTCAGGCTGCTGGAGGGCGCTGCAGCACGGCCATAGTGGCATTCTTGACAAGCTTATCGTATCGAATCAGGGAAACAATCATATTATATACCTTCTACGACAGATTTCAGGAAAAGCTTTCAGGTGAAGTTTCCATCAAGACGGGATTGGAGTAGGAGCAGGATAAACGAGGAGAATTCCACTGAAATCTATACTTGCGGGTCCAAAATGGACTGCGGTGTGGGTGCGGGGGTGTTCTCTGAAACGCTGAATGTCTCTCTCTCTCGTTTCGAACACCTAACATTGCTAGCGTCTTCAAAGCGGAAGTACTGGGCATCGAAAGGGCCTGTAAAGCAGTAGAAAGGAACTGTGAAAAGTAGAATTTTTTTCAGATAGCGAAGCGGCACTTCTGGCATCGCATTTCTGGCTAGCATATTTCAGGACGAATGGATTAGGACTGCGCCAAGAGTTCGTGCGAGCAAATCCAATTTTTTGGCAGCAAATGTTAGTTACACGGTTTTGTACTTTAAACGACGATGTACATGGCTTAAAGTCGATCTCAAATTTGTACTTAGGCTGTAGAAATTTCGATCTATGTTATGTAGTTTGTCTACTGTTAATTAAATCTGATGCTTTGTATTACATGCGCTCCACGTTTTTCGTTTTCAATCTCATTAATTGTTTAAAGTAACTTTTGCTAAAACTTCTAACTTCTTTGCTAAAAATTCTGTGGGACTGAGAAATATTATTTTCTACTTTTTAGTCCATTTATAAAAAGGTGGTATATTAAAAAGTTTCTTATTTTATTTATTTCATTTATGTCGGTTACATTTCTCATTACAAGCATGCTTGTGTACAACACACATATTTGTTGTTGTAGTTGTGCAGTACCAGTGGCAATTACTGACGCGATTATCATTCATACAAATATGTAAAAATTCCGCCTGAAGGGAGTTACACACACTCCACACACACACACACTGGTTTTTACTCAACTCTCGATATTGCCATTACAATTGTATACATTATATGCATGTGCGCTTACATAGGTATGTATATCATTGGCATAACTGTGCTAAGCACAAGCATGCGAGAGCAGAATAATGCAATTAAAATCCTTAGTTTGCAATTAATAAGTATGCAGCAAAATGAAGTTGTTTTGCTCGCATTTTTTACTTTGTTGCTGAATGACATAAATAGTTTCTGTTAGTGTGCTTAGAGCGTTCATAAGTTGCAGACAAATAAACTGGTTTCAGATCATTGTCAGAGAACTCCGATTCACTAATGATTTTCAAAAAGCAAACAGGCTTGTATGTAAATACATACAAGTTTTATAAAAAATTCCATTAAATATTTAACGATCCAGAAAAATCACACAAAAATATCAACCACACTTGGCTTTCTAATAATAGTAATACTATTTGTGCGCTTGTACTTTTGCCAAGAGTTTGGCCGAGCTTCTCCTCCAATGTGTGGTGTGCGGTCTTGATGTTGTTACACAAATGAGAAAGACCTACAGTTTTACGCCTCTGAACGGAAAATGCATTTTTTGAGAAGCTTGTTCATGCCAGAAATAGAATCGGATGTTTGCCATTGCCAACCGGGAGGAGTCGCTGTTAGAAAATCTTGGCTTTCTACTTCTACATTAATTAAAAAAAAAAAACCAAAAATAATCGGGATTTCTGCCCAAAGTAATATGAGGCAATCTTCTTTTCAGTTATGGGTAAATCCTGTTTAACAATAGCCTTATTCAGTTCACCACTTATCTGCTCGCTTGAGCTCATCCCTGCTAGCTTAACGAATAATTATTACTAGAAGCGCCAGTTCCTGTCGAAATTCGACCCTTTTTCATTTTTCCAAGAGTATTGGATAGATTTTCTAACTTAGCACGTCAAATAACTTATAAGGTACAAAATTACTTACTGGAAAATCTCCTGCTTTAGAACTAAAACGTGACTAACATTTTTTATATCTTTTAAGTCTTTGGAGGACTTTGGCCGGACTTGGAACTGACCCGATACATTCCCGTTTGTAGATAAGTTTCGATAATTTGATACATATCGATAACTCGATGAATTTAAAAACCACTAAAATCCGACAACTTAACAAAATTCGATAACTTTCGATAACTGTGCATTTCGAGGGCTCGAAAAATTTCGATAACTCGAAAGTCTATAAATCTCGATATAAATCGAAAGCTCGATAAACTTTGAATACCTCCATAAATTTCAATGACTCGGTTAATTTTGATAGCCCCATATTTTTCGAAACTATTGTCAAATTTCGATAACTCATTATACTCTGGTAACACGATAAAATTCGATAAGCAGTGATAACTCCATAAACTAATATAAACTTGAAATTTAGATAACACGATATATTTTTAAAATTCCAAAAACTTCGATTCGATAATCGAAAAATTTCAGTAATCAATAAATACCGATAGCTCGATATATTGAAAGAACTTGATGCATTTCGATAACTCGGTAAATTTCGTTAACTTTATAAATCTTATATATAAAAAGGCAAACGCGTTTCCTTGACACCCCTTTTACGGCTGAAGAATAATTCTAAGGTATAAATAGTTATATAGCGTAAGAAAGGTATTTTGATGCAGATGTGCAGAGTACCTAAAATTTCAAATAAATTTAACAGAAAGCGAAAGGAGACAAAGAGAAATATAAAACTGAAGAATTATGGTTTTATGTGATAGAATATTTTGTTATGCAGTCCTATGTTATGTAATGCTATCCTAAGTTATGTTATGTTACGTTACGTTATAGTATGCTAAGTTATGTTAAATTATGTTATGCTATGGTACTTAACATAACGTTTTTTATACCCGAGCACACTTGCGCACAAGGGTATTATAACTTTGTTCACATAACGGTTGTTTGTAACAGGCGAAACGAATCTAGATAGATATAGACAAATGTATACATAAGCAGTGAATGTCTGCCCGTCCGTCCGTCCGTATATCCATCCGTCTGTGCACACGGTACCTCGAGTAAAATTTAAGATATCTTAACGAAACTTGGTACGTGCACTTCTTTCGGCCGTAGGGCGGGTGGTATTAAAAATGAGCAAAATCGGCCCTAACCACGCCTACCTTCCATATAACGGTAATTTGCGGAAATACGAAATTTGCGATATTTTAGTAACCACTGAAGATTATTCACTCAAAATTGATATTTACAATAAGTTTTAGACGAGAAATAAGAATATTATAAATTTTTGGAAAACAGGCGTAACCACGCCCACTTATGGTTACATGTGTATATCTTGGTAACCGCTTCACCGATTCCGCCCGAACTTGGCACAGTTGTTAGCCTTGGTATAGCATACCAAACGGCTGAAAATTTTAAAAATCGAACAATAACCACGCCCACATCCCATATAACGGTACTTTTGAGAAATACGAAATATTTGTTAAATCAGAAAATATTAAAGCTAATTTATTCAAAATTGATGCTTGCAACAATTCCGTACCAAGAAATACATATATGATAAAATTGTGGAAAATGGGCGTAGCATCGCCCACTTACGATCACATATTCGTATCTCGGTAACCGTTCTACCAATTTGTACCAAACCCAGTATAGTTATTGCGCTTGCTACATAAAGGTAAAACGTTGACAATTATTGAAATCGGACTAAAACTACGGCCGCTTTTCATATATCTAACGGCAAATTTCGGAAATGCTTGAAGCTTCAATATTTCGAAATTCAAGGACGCTAATTTACTCAAAATTTATACTAAAAACAATCCCTTGAAAGAAGTAACATTGTTTGGAACTTTCGCCGGTTATTTAATATTCGGCGCCGCCCGAGCTTAGATTTTCTTACTTGTTTTATCATAGCCGTTAGAATTTAAAATTGAATTTTCTATACAGTCTATGGACGAAACACTCGTGCTATTTTAATAAAAAAAAAAAAATTTTAATTGAAAATTCATTTCATTTTCTTAAGCAAAACATGCGAATAGTCATGCTGGAAAATTTGTGGTGAGCATTTATTCATAGAAAATATGTAATTATATGTTTGCGGTAATTTCTCGACTTTCATTATTGGCCCCGATAAATAATTTGCGGTTTGATTGTTATCTGCATTCCCTTACAGCAAATGCAAATGAGTGCACCTATGGTGAAGGAACAAAATCGAACACACACAGAAATCAAACTAATAAGGCTGTGCTCGAGTAAAGCCATGTTATGTGAAGCATGAAAAAAAAATTATATCATTGTAAAGTACTTATGTACATTTTGTCTGTTAACTGGCATATAAATATTTTGCGAAAATATTTTTATGATATTGTTTTTAGAGAATAAAAAAATTTCTAAAATTAATTTTTTCTAACTATAATAGAAATTTCGCGGCCTTATAAATAAATATTTACACTTTGTCTAATAGTTATAATTTTTTTTACAAAAAAATTCTTTTTATCTCTTTTTTTTCAACAATTAAATATTTTCGTATTATCTACGCTAGTAAATATAAAATGACTATTATTCAGCAATCTGCGTCAATCGGTTACCCTCAAAAACCTATGGAAAAATGTGTGTCCCTATTATTAGATACGTATAAGAGATATTCATATTTTTTTTTATTCACTTAGCGAAAATTTCGTGAATCACTTGACATGGCTCTACTCATTTGGAATTCGGTTTATGTGTGCGTGATTGCGCTTATGGGACATTGTTATAACTAGTTTTCGCCGCTGGAAATCACTTCAAGAAAGCGACAAATTTTTGAATTGACATTTTAATTGATTGCGTGCATGCATGTCATATTCACACATTCATACACAAATGCAAATGCAACATTTAGTGCATGGTTTTGATCGATTTACTTTAATTTAATTTGCATACTATTAATTTATACATATTTTGTTATGTACTTTCAATTAAAGCACTTAGCCTAAGGTTGCATACATTAAATACTTATGTAGGTAAATAAGCGGCATATTTAGTTGAATTGAAATATCGGTAAATATTTAATTGAATTAAATAGCTTAAAATAAAATTTTCACAATTCTACCGTATTGGCTTCTTAAGCAGTTTGGCATTTTCAAATTTCATACACTTTAAGTTAAAATTGATAGTATGTAGTTATGTAGTTAAATTAATATCATATAAGAAAATTATTTTTTATTTGAGTAGGCATGAAATGGTAGTCTTGCACTACAGTTCAGCGTTGCGAGTGATTTCTACTGAGCAACGAGCACTTTACCTCTCACTGCTCTGACTTTTTCTAAACATGGAAACGTAATTTGATCTGAAGCGATTTCTCAGCTGACTGAACCTCTAAGTTTTCACAGACTCTTCCGCTACGGGCAAATAAATGGATCATTTACGTAAGATCACACATCAGGTCATTCAAATATATCTTTTATATTTTATCTTTTTTACCATATTAGTAAGAATGATGAATGCACTCGTCTTAAGAGGGTAAATGACATGAATGAGCATTCCAACTATTTTTATTCAGTGTTCTTTCTTCAAATTTGTATTTACCCGGCTGTTGGAAATGAACAACTTCATGAATATCTGATAGTGTATCAAAAAAGTGAAATTAAAACTAATAACATGAATAATTTGGGATTAAAAAGATAATTTTACAAGCACCGGGATTACTATAATTGAGAAAATTGGCAACTAATTCGTATAATTTTAAAGCAGATTGTGTCTCTAAGGCCTACTGAAACAGGCGTGGTGTGGTGCCGCGTAGTGCTAGTCTGAGGGAATAATTCTTGTATACGTTGTCTAAAAATTACAAATAAATAAATAAAATATGGTTGGCTAGGCAAAAATTGAGTAATTATCTGACCATATGCATCATGCTGGAACACCACGAAGGGATGCAAACTGTTTAAGTACAAGTAAAAAGTAAGTCAGTCGAAGGTGATGTCGCCAACTCAATATGCACTGCGCGTACCGAAAGGCAAGCGAAGATGACCCCCCAGCATTTCTCCCATCGCCAACTAACTGCTACTTTAATTAGACTGAAATAGCCTATACCTGTGTTTATAAAAGGACGAGTAAAAGCGTGAAGCCTCTTTACTGGCAAAACTTCTATTTCTTTTGGATGCTGCGTTGCGGTGTTGCGCGATTACTGCGGCGTAGTAGAAGATTCTGCTCTGTGTCTCTTATTAATGCCCGCAAGCCCTGGTTAAGATTAAACTTGCGATAGCACAAATCAATTGTGAGACGTGTCATCTGGTGTTGGCGGGGCTAAATCGTTTACTAAAAAACTCACTATTTTGATTGCACTGAATTCGACTCTCAATCGACAAATATCATATCGTCTACGTAGGGAGAATATTTGTAGATATTAACATTTGCAGAACACTTTTTCCCACAAGCAGACGAGAAGTTTCTTCACAATTCACTACTTTTTTATAAATATTTTGTTGAGGGAAGGAGAAACATGGCCTGTGCATTTCGGAATCTCTCCCACTAGCTGAATTGTCGGGGGATCGGGGCAGAGTTGACACTGAGTTATCCTTCAATTCTATTATCATCATTAAGGACTATTCATCGAGCTTCCCTTTTGTGCACTTATCATCAGACAGATATATGGAGTTGAGTCCTTTAAACCAATGGGTCTTGGTAAATTTATCGGTTACATTTTTGAGAATGGTACCTACCTCATTCTACGGGAGATTCTTGCAATATTTCAACTACTCGTACAATTTAGTTTTGAAATGATTCCTATGCTACTGCATTTCAAGTATTTGCTGTTTTGCTGAAATTAATTTTATTTTTTATTTTTTGTAGTTTAACACTAGAACGGCAGGTGCGTCAAATTTGGCACATCTAAATTGTTAATGTATTATAAATGTGTGAATTTGTTGTTTGTTGCAGGTACTGCGTAAGGTGGTCATCAACGAAGTAGCGAACAAATCATTAGCAATACACATTTTTCATTAATAGATTATTCAAATATTGTACTGCATTGTGAACGGTGAAATGAATGGTTTCAATCCAAACATAATTTTAGATATCTTGAGCAATACTGTGGAGGTTGATTCTCAAGGTCCGGAATCTTATCCAAGTATAAGAAAATTCTGAAAGCGAGGATGCATTTCCGCCCCAATCTCATTTAAAATATACTATTAAAATTTTGACACAAAGGGTGTTCTGGGCAGATGAATGATCCGGGGCTTTCTAGTGTTAAGACAGATAGTCTATGGGTTTCAAAATATTTCCATAGAAAAACGCCGCACATTAAAATTTAACTGTCATACGAGTACTGCATGTAACTTCTTCCTGCTATCTTCTCCTGTAATTTGCTTAATATGTTTAATTAAATTAACAACACAATGATGGTCAGTTGAAAGCACAGCGCACGTCAACCCGGCAGCCACTCAGTCAACAACCCACAACCGGCAACCAGCCAACAGCCGGCTACCGCACCAGAAGCCAAAGTCAATGGTTGTTGTTTTTGCTTGGAGTTGGTTTACACAGACAGTAAAGTTCGTTGTTTTCATATTTATACTGTCGCCATTCAATAAACAGAATAATTACCTTTAATTAAATTAATGATGACGAAAAAAGTTCAAACAATAATAAAAAAATAAAAACAGCAACAAGCAAATGAACATAAAACAACAGAAAAAAAACTTAAAAGTAAAACAAAAAAAAAAAAGCTTGATAAAATGCGCATAATAGCAACAATGCATAATTAAATGAGCGCTTGTATCAAGGGAGGAAAATGTAAAAAAAAAAACAACGCACAGTTTGAAATAAATATAGCATTGAGGAAAATGTATTAAAAATACAGTTGAAAGCACGTCTGCAATAATTATATTAATAATCAGAGCATAATTGATGAGGATTGAATGAAAAATTGCAACAATTTAATGCAAACAAAATTTCAATTAAACACCAAAGCTGTAAATATGCATTCGTCCGATTCCGATTCAGAATGCAGTTGCAGCAACGTACATGCATGTACCTACCATGGTTTTGTAGGTGTGTAGCATGCACACACATGCACGCTACACATAGTATGTATGTACATACACACATTTGTCGGCTTGTTTGCATTTCGGGAAGTTTGTTTGGCAATCAGAATGAGCTTTACTCGGGCGCCGCTTAATAACAATATCCGTGTCAGAGTCAAAACAGGAGCTGTAATAAACTTGTCGCGCCTTGCTACTTATGTATGTATGTAACACGTACCGTTACAATGACCCAGAAGCTTCAGCAGGTGTATCATCAACCGGGTAAAACAACAACTGTAACAATAAGAATAGCAATGAAGCGTTCGTTGGCAGTCATGCAGCCATGCAAAGGTGTTTGGCTAAGGCGCTTAAGCGTGTGGCGGCATTTAACGCAAGCGAGTGCAGTAAACTAAGACGATGATGACCGGGTTGGGTGGCACATGTGACATGCGGGTTATGCCGACTTGATGAACGCAATGAAGACGTACATACATATTTGCGGCAGCTACCTGCCTGTTTGTGTGTGTGGGTGTGTGTGTGATTGCAACCCTGCAGAAAAAAATTATCAATAAGCCACTTGTTGTTAGATTTTTTTGCGGGATTTCTATAGAATATATAACTTGTAGTTAGCTACAAAAAGCTAACTAGAAATTAATGGACAAGTAATGCAGGACATTGTTTTCTTTAAACGCGTTTCTATTTAAATAACCTGAACTTCGCAAATACTTTTTCGAATTGAGGACAAATATAAGGTAGAGCGAAATTTCATATTTTCATTTTGACGTTATGTCTGATGGAGTTCGAATATGGGACTACCTACAGTAGAATATGTAAACAAATATGAAATGTAATAAAATAAAAAAAAGAAGAAATTAAATAAAAAAATATATTTTGTTTTTCCTGTTGATATTATATGCCCAAAAGTAGTTAGTTACAAGTTAGTTACATCAAATGCAGAGGTAACCACCCTTGACTATTTCGCGATCATCGCCATAGAAATATAGTTAGCTTTCGTCAAAGAAAATATACAGCTAATATTGACTTTTAGCTCCTTCCTAATCAACTTAGGGACGATTACTCAATGTATGGTTAACACTAATCTGCGGTTAAAGATCGTTATTGACGTCTACGACTCCATGCATATAACAGGGAGTCGGTAACGGCGATAACGAGGTTTAACCTGTAGGTAGTGTTAACCAGACATTGAGTAACCGGCCCTTAAAGTTAGTTTATAGTTAGATACATTTCCTGCAGGGAAGTAAGCCACACCAGCCGCAGTGTGCAGTTGTGCAATTGTTGTTTTTGGTATTTGAGAGGTATCCGCTGTATGCTATTAGATGCTGGTGTTTGCACGTTGACCCTAATTGGAACACGCACTGGTGGTCTACTTACCTACAGTGGTCGAAATAATTATAGCCGCATCACATTTTGACAAGTTTTAACATAGTATTATTTTTGTCGATATTTAATTTTAGTATTTTTTTTTTCATTAAAATATAGTTCATACTTTAACAAATACCGTGTAAATTCAAGTTTCAAACTTTGTGCACCATTATAAAAAAAAATTAAACAAATTTCTAAATTTTTTAATTAGATTTCTTAGAAAGATTGATGAGTATGCAGTTTTGTAGTCCATTGAATTCTAGTAGAACAAAGTACAAGTTTCAAATGGCTAAAAATTACGGTTGATTTTTTAGGATTTTTTTTTCCAGGGTGTTTCGGTTTTCGTCCATATAAAAATAAATTTTGTGTATTCGTTATATGGAAGCAAATGGGACAACACAAATTCTAAAAAATCAACCGTAATTTTTAGCCATTTGAAACTCATACTTTGTTCAGTATAACATTTTTACGAAAGTTTGTTGAATTTTTTTTTAAATATTGCACAAAGTTTCAAACTCGGATTTACAAGGGTTTGGTTAAAGAATGAACTATTCTTTTATCAAAAAATAACGAAAATGAAATAACAACAAAAGTAATATGTTAAAACTTGTCAAAGTGTGGTGCGGCTATAAATGTTTCGACCACTGTACATACTTGGATAGGAGTATACGTATAATAAGTATGTCTGTACTTGCTTACCTCAAACTTGCGGAGCTTAAGCCTGTTCGATTGAGTGGGCATAAATTTACACATCTACATAAATATATATGATGGATATGAAGGTTGATATGCACGCCTTGATTGACGTTATAAGTTAGCGACTTAGGTGTTTGCTAATATCTACTTATACATACATACATCATCATTGATGAACAGAAGTATGTGAATACGTAGGTTTCACACGAAATATAAACCCAAAATTTAAAGATTTTTCTCGTACATACATAAATACGTGGCTTATATGTGGAATACTCTATCCTTCAAGTCATAAATATAATCCTACTAATATAATAAATGTGATATGTTTGTGGGTGAGTGTGTGAGTATGTTTGTTGATTTTTTCACGCTAAAACGGGTTAATGAATTTCAATGAAATTTGGCACAAGTTTAGGTTATAATGCGGGTCAACATATTGGATATCATTTGAAATGGGGTTACCACCTTTTGCAAAAGTTAAATCGATAATTTAATAAGTTCAATAAAATATTACCACAATTTAGATGTCAAGCTAAAAGGGTGCAAAAACGATTTTTTTCGAAAATATTTTTTTAGGAGGTTGCCTCCTGCTAAAATTTACAGCAATGCGGGTGTCAAACGAAATCGGCTCAAGAACGATTTTTAATAAAATAGTTTTTAAGAGGTTTGCCACCGGTTAAAAGGTAAAATCAGTTTAATTAATATGTTAAAGGAAGTAATTTACTGTCAGTTATTGGCAGTTACTGTCGGAATTAAACCGTTTTTCCAGTTTTTAAGAGCGAGGTTTTCTGGCTTAGCACGTCGTTTAACTTATAAGGTACAAAATTGCTTACCGGAAAATCTTCTGCTTTGGAACTCGTGACTAAATTTTTTTATATCTTTGAAGGTTTTTGATAGGATTTAAGTTGATTTGATTTAAGTTAGTCGATAAATTTCGATAACTTGTTATACATCGCTAACCCGATGAATTTAAGAAACACTAAAATACGATAAATTAACAAAATTCGATAGCTCGACTGATTTCGATAATTTTCGATAATATTCGATGGCTGTTCGTTCCGAAAGTTGGGTATATTTCGAATACCCAAAAATTTATATATCTCTGTATAAATCGATAAAATTTAGATACGTCCATAGCTCCATACTTTTGGAAAGCTATAAATTTAGCTATGCGATAGCTCGTTAACGACAGAATTCGATAAGCAGGGATAGCTCGATAAATTTTGAAAATTCCAAAACTCGAATTCGATAAGTCGATAAACTTCAGTAAATCAATAAATATCGATAGATCTATGAGTTGAAAGAACTCGATGCATCACGATAATTCGATACATTTCGTTAGCTATATCAATAACGATAATTTAATAAAAATCGATTACTTGATAAATATCATTAACGATGAAAAAATTAGCATGTTAATACATATAAAGAATTCTATACAAGGTGCACTCCACCAATCGTTCACCACCTCTAAAATTTAAGGAAATATTTTTGCTGAATAACGCAAAAATTTGACGTGCCAAATCAGAGCTGCTCTAGATTTTTTTTAAGTTAGAAAAAACATATTTTTACTACAGAATCGGATTCCGAGGATAAAATACGTAACTCTTGTTTGAAAGTTTTATTGGAAAACGAAAAAATATGCATTACCAAGTCAGGAATGCTCTATCTTCTGGTTGTATTACCGACTTCCGGTTTTTTATACCAACAATGGGTAAAATCGTACGTTGTTAGTAAAATTAAAACAGTATGATTGTTATTAGGCTTAAATATCCCAATTCATTAGCTAATAAACTTATCCAACACTGTTTTTTCACAGCATGTACCTACATATTGAAAAGGACGCCTGCTGGAGCATTCTACTGCTGCCACTTGAAGGTTTTAAAGCCATTCCTTATGATCTCACTATCAAGTTCCCAGATATCATGCAACCGAAATCATCCTTTTGACAAGCAGTACAAGGTCAGAATCCCTGAAAAGGGCCAAGTGTTGTATACCGTTGGATGACGCGAGTACTTGGTCAGGCGAGAAAAGTCTGCAAATGTGCTCACACCCAACCACATTCCAGGCGGTAGTCTTCGCAATCGAAGTCTGTGGTCTAGAATGTCTTCTCAGAAGGACAAGCGGGGCCAGAATAAATATTATGTCGGATAGTCAGGCAGCGCTTAAGGCTTTACACACATTAGGAACGATGTCAAGGCTTGTGGACAGTTGTAAAACTTTTCTGAACAGCCCAGGAGCTCATAATAGAGTAAAGTAGGGTCCCACCCCTGGGCATGAAGGGTTTGAGAGCGATTAACGGGCTGACCATTAAGCTTTGCCGAGAGGGCCTTAGAGCTCTTCCAGGTTATCTGACAGGGCACGGCAAATAAAGGTATCATTTGAACAAAATGAGGCTCTCTGTAGAGACGAACTGCAGCTTTTGTGGGCTTGTGGAGGAAACCTTAAAGCATATTCTATGTTACTGCCCACGTGTCATGAATCGTATACTTGTACCAGGTTCGGGAACGAATATCTTCTACATCCAGTCTAAGGTTGGAGTGATTACCATTAGGGTTTGGCACTATAGATCTTTCTTTAAGTCGCAGTACGAGTATACCCAACGTAATAATAATAATAATAATAATAATGGTAAAAAAAGTATGACAGTTTAGATTTGATATGGGTTTTGCAGCAATTCAATAGTATTTAGTAGTATACATATTTTATATACATACATATGTAGGTATATGCAAGTAATAAACAAAAATTCCTTACCCGCACGCCAAACTACAAAAAAAAACTACGCCAAATTTTGCTTGCATTAAGATTAAAATAATTGCATTTTTCTACACCTTAAAATTAGTTGCTCAAACTCTCATTTCCATTAGGTATCCTTGCAATTTCCTTTGCCAGGCGCCGCGTCGTCTTGTGATGTGCATTTCGTGTATTTCACAATTATAAATGAATTCGTACTTATGTTTGTATTTTCTTTTCAGTTTCACTTGGGCGCATTGTTGTTGGCTTTCTCGATTTCCTTCATTGTAACGTAATTCGTTTAACATTTTCTTTTCCATTTTCATTGTAATCGAGTACTTAAGCCTCAACACCTTCTTACACAGCTGGAGGCTAAGGAGTTTTCTTCTTACTACTGCTTTGAAAGCGTCGTAACAAGCTTTGCATGCAAACAATGCTTACGCGGCGGCGGCACAACTTGCAGCAGCAGCAGCAGCAACACAAAGTAGGCGGATCACATGCATAAGAGTTGCCTGTTGAAAATGTTGTAGGTACAATGCAATTTCATAATTTCGTTAATTTCAGCCAATGCTGAGTGTATGGCCGAGAACAAAAGCGCTAGCTATTCAGGTTAAATGCTGAAAACACGCAGTTAAAATATCCAGGTGGTATGGCAGCAACGAATCGCTCGAACGGTAGCAAGTACGGCTACCGCCCCACTCACGCAAGTGTACAGTGAAAGTGGCAACGGCAACAAATATTAAATTGCACAACAAATATGGCGCTTTTATTTCGATTTGTTTTTGTTTTATTTCCTCCTCACCGCGTATGCCAATACGAGTAAGTAGTAAGCGGAAGCTACAATTTCCCCCATCAATTCTTCCCATGAAATGGCAGATATGCATTTTAATTGCACTGAAATGTGACTGCGAAACATATTTTATTGTTAAAATGCAAAAAGGGTTAAATGCAAAAGAACACTCTATAAAGTGGAGAGAACGAGTATGTTATAGTGGTGCGCTTCATGTTGGCGCTGAAGTTGAAAACAACCAGCTGCGTTTGCTGGAAGTAAAAGCTTATTTTTGAGTTAAATGGGTCATTGGATTGCGGCTTGCCAACCGAGAACTACTTATTTACATACATATGTATATGCCAATTATTGCTACAGATACAGCTACTAATTGTGGTTATATAATAGATGTAAATACATACAAATGTATATATGTGTATATACACATCTAGATACATATAGTGGCCAGAGTTTCATTTATCTACTGGTGTAGAATATTCCGTTGTGTTGGTTGTTTAATTTTCTGCAAATTTAAATGCATGCCTAAGCGTAAATTTGTGTATGCACATAGAATAATAGCATCAAAATTCACAATAGTATTGTTGCAGATTATGTTTATTTTATTAGTTTAAATAATTTTCATTCAAATTATAATTTGATCTAAGAACAGAACACGATTCAAAGGGAAATTTCATCAAAATTTCA
>NW_023458558.1:27729870-27736393 GCF_013731165.1 Rhagoletis pomonella
TGAAATTTTGATGAAATTTCCCTTTGAATCGTGTTCTGTTCTTAGATTAAAAAATTATAATTTGAATGAAAATTATTTAAACTAATAAAATAAACATAATCTGCAACAATACTATTGTGAATTTTGATGCTATTATTCTATGTGCATACACAAATTTACGCTTAGGCATGCATTTAAATTTGCAGAAAATTAAACAACCAACACAACGGAATATTCTACACAAGTAGATAAATGAAACTCTGGCCACTATATGTAGATGTGTATATACACATATGTACATTGTATTTACATCTATTATATAACCACAATTAGTAGCTGTATCTGTAGCAATAATTGGCATATACATATGTATGTAAATAAGTAGTTCTCGGTTGGCAAGCCGCAATCCAATGACCCATTTAACTCAAAAATAAGCTTTTACTTCCAGCAAATTCAGCTGGTTGTTTTCAACTTCAGCGCGCGCCAACATGAAGCGCACCACTATAACATACATACTCGTTCTCTCCACTTTATAGAGTGTTCTTTTGCATTTAACTCTTTTTGCATTTTAACAATAAAATATGTTTCGCAGTCACATTTCAGTGCAATTAAAATGCATATCTGCATATTTCATGGGAAGAATTGATGGGGGAAATTGTAGCTTCCGCTTACTACTTACTCGTATTGGCATACGCGATGAGGAGGAAATAAAACAAAAACAAATCGAAATAAAAGCGCCATATTTGTTGTGCAATTTAATATTTGTTGCCGTTGCCACTTTCACTGTGCACTGGCGTGAGTGGGGTGGTAGCCGTACTTGCTACCGTTCGAGCGATTTGTTGCTGCCACACCACCTGGATATTTTAACTGCGTGTTTTCAGCATTTAACCTGAATAGCTAGCGCTTTTGTTCTCGGCCATACACTCAGCATTGGCTGAAATTAACGAAATTATGAAATTGCATTGTACCTACAACATTTTCAACAGGCAAGTCTTATGCATGTGATCCGCCTACTTTGTGTTGCTGCCTGCTGCTGCTGCTGCTGCTGCTGCAAGTTGTGCCGCGGCTGCGTAAGCATTGTTTGCATGCCAAGCTTGTTACGACGCTTTCAAAGCAGTACTAAGAAGAAAACTCCTTAGCCTCCAGCTGTGTAAGAAGGTGTTGAGGCTTAAGTACTCGATTACCATGAAAATGGAAAAGAAAATGTTAAACGAATTACGTTGAAATGAAGGAAATCGAGAAAGCCAACAACAATGCGCCCAAGTGAAACTGAAAAGAAAATACAAACATAAGTACGAATTCATTCATAATTGTGAAATACACGAAATGCACATTACAAGACGACGCGGCGCCTGGCAAAGGAAATTGCAAGGATACCTAATGGAAATGAGAGTTTGAGCGACTAATTTTCAGGTGTAGAAAAATGCAATTATTTTAATTTTAATGCAAGCAAAATTTGCCGTAGTTTTGTTTTTGTAGCTTGGCGTGCGGGTAAGGAATTTTTGTTTATTACTTGCATATACCTACATATGTATGTATGTATATAAAGTATGTACACTACTACTATTGAATCGCTGCAAAACCCATATCAAATCTAAATTGTCATACTTTTTTTAATACGGCCCTTTTACCATTATTATTATTATTATTACGTTAGGTATACTCGTACTGCGACTTAAAGAAAGATCTATAGTGCCAAACCCTAATGGTAATCACTCCAACCTTAGACTGGATGTAGAAGATATTCGTTCCCGAACCTGGTACAAGTATACGATTCATGACACGTGGGCAGTAACATAGAATATGCTTTAAGGTTGCCTCCACAAGCCCACAAAAGCTGCAGTTCGTCTCTACAGAGAGCCCCATTTTGTTCAAATGATACCTTTATTTGCCGTGCCCTGTCAGATAACCTGGAAGAGATCTAAGGCCCTCTCGGCAAAGTTTAATGGTCAGCCCGTTCATCGCTCTCAAACCCTTCATGCCCAGGGGTGGGACCCTACTTTACTCTATTATGAGCTCCTGGACTGTTCAGAAAAGTTTTACAACTGTCCACAAGCCTTGACATCGTTCCTAATGTGTGTAAAGCCTTAAGCGCTGCCTGACTATCCGACATAATATTTATTCTGGCCCCGCTTGTCCTTCTGAGAAGACATTCTAGACCATAGACTTCGATTGCGAAGACTACCGCCTGGAATGTGGTTGGGTGTGAGCACATTTGCAGACTTTTCTCGCCTGACCAAGTACTCGCGTCATCCAACGGTATACAACACTTGGTCCTTTTCTAGGATTCTGACCTTGTACTGCTTGTCAAAAGGATGATTTCGGTTGCATGATATCTGGGAACTTGATAGTGAGAACGCAAACGTCAAGCTGTGAAGCTGTGTTTTTCTGTGATCTGTTTAAATTTTGTGTTTGATAAAGCTGTTTACGGTTATTAAAGTAAAAAATTAAAAAAAGTGTTAATAAACTTCTGGTGCACAATTTAAAGATAAGTAAAACATCAAAATTTCCCGTAAATTTGATTAATTTAACTTGATATTCTTAATTGCATGTGCCGAGTATTTTGTTTTATATAATATATTGTTGTTGTACAATTGTTTTTGTTTGTGCACATTGGTTTTGCTCTTTTTGTCTTTTTGTCATTTCTGCTGTTTCATCTTTGTCACAGCTGTTTGCGTTGTGTTTATTAGGTGTCAAATATACAGTGCATCTAAAACTGTTCGCTAACTAATATTTACCAGCTGATTGGTTCACTGATTAATACATCGTTTTCAAAACCGTTTTTGCTTTTTTGCTTCTAAAACCTAAAAATAAATATAATTTTAAACATATCGTGTATTTACACCAATTGCCACGTTAAAAGCGACTCCTATGTGTCATGCTGGCTCTGCGATGGGATTGCCCATATAAAATGTGCTGGTTTGAGCGGTAGAGTTTTAGACGCTATTAACGAGGGTAAGGGTCTTCGTTGGTCTTGTCAAAAATGTAGATCAACCGAAGTTGATTTATTTAAATTCTTCAGGCAGTCCAGAAATGGTTTTTCTGAGATCGGGAAGGATCTGTCGGCGCTTGTTGAGAAATTTAAGCATTGCGAAAAAATGTTTAGGTCTTTCACTTGTCCCGACGACCCTCCACACTCTGAGGATAGCCGAGAAAATAAAGGTGGGCATGTTATTAGTCCACCTAAAAAGACAGCCACGGATTCTAGTAAAAAAAAAATCCTCCATCCCAGTCCTTAGAACTTATTAATTTATCTTCTCCATGCCCTCAGGCATTGGAGCCTCCGATTTCTAAAGCCATATCCACTAGGCCTACTTCAAAAAATAGTCAAACCGTTGATTTAACAGTGTTGCCATCAACATCTCAAGCTCCACTGTCTAACTTAGTTCCTCCGAATAATTCGGAGCCCCGCACATCAGACATCATTACCAAAAAGCTGGTTGTAATTCCTCCGAGAAGATCAATCTTTGTCTCTAGATTTGCTAAAGATACTTCTTCGGATGATATAAAGTTATACATATCGACTAAAATTAGAACTAAAGATGTATTTATTCGTAAATTTAATTTTAAATACGATCGCGATATTTCATCTTTTAAAATTGGTGTAGCTTCCGAAGATTTTGATTCACTACTAAATAGTTCATTTTGGCCGACCGGGGCGTTTGTTCGCGAGTTTGAGTATAAACCTAATAAAAGTAATAATAACGTAGCTAAAATTTCTAATCTTAATTCGGATTCAAAAAACTAACTCGCAAGTCTAATTTAGTATTTACTATCAAAACGTTAGAGGTTTGAATACCAAATTAACTGACTTATATTTAAAAGGTTTTGACTGCAATTATAATATTATTTCCTTGACCGAAACATGGCTCAAACCTCATATTTTTAATTCCGAAATTCTTCCAAATGAATATCAAATATACAGGAGTGACCGCGTGGGCAGAATCGGCGGTGGTGTTCTTTTTGCGGTGCATTCATCGATACCATCCGAGGAAGTTCGTCTTCCTGTCATTGAATATACCGAATTTAAATGTATAAGTGTACAGGCTGGAAAGACTTATATTTATTTAGCTCTTTGCTACATCCCTCCTAATTCTGCCGTATCGGTATATATGCAGCTAGTTTCTTTACTTGAGACCGTAAATGCAATGCTTACGGCATCCGATTCTATGATTGTTTTGGGCGATTTAAATCTGCCACATATTTCATGGAACATCATTGACACCGATGTTGTACCAGTTTCATCTAGAGATAGTTACAATGTATTTCTGGAGGAAATGGCTGAACTTTGCCTCAAACAAATAAATATATGTCCAAATAAGTTTGGAAAGGTCTTGGATCTCGTTTACGTTGATGATGTTCCGAAGGCCTCTATTAATCGGTGTGATCCCCTAGTTTTGCCGGAAGATGCATACCATCCTGCTCTTGAGTTAAGCTACGAAATCATAAATGAAATACATAATAATAAGTCAAGTTCAAGTACTAGATATGTTTTTGCGAAAGCAAATTTCAGGAAAATTAACAAAGAACTTTCAAAGTTATCTTGGCCAATATATAGAGATGACGTGGGGCGTAGCGTTGAGCACTTTAATGATACTGTTTTCAATTTGTTTCGAAAGTATGTGCCAATACGTAACATTGTTCATGAAGAACCAATACAATTATGGTTCACTAAAGAGCTTAAAAAATTGAAAAATAAAAAGTCGCACTCTTTTAAACTGTATAAAAGAACGGGCTTACACAGTGATTACCTAAGGTACTCAGGTTTGCGGCATAGCTACTTTGCATTAAATAAGAAATGTTATAATTCATATTTATGTAAAATTAAGAAGAATTTAATTAACAATCCTAAATCATTTTATGGTTTCGTAAGTTCAAAGCGTAAGGCACATGGTTTTCCGTCCGCTATGCATTATCGCAACACTGTATCTAGCGACAGCCAACTCATTGCCAACATGTTTGCTCGGTTCTTTAGGTCCAATTATTCTGTAGACTTCCCTATAAGTGGAGACTATCCGTACGAGCTTTGTCCAATCAACTCTGCTTATATTCCAGTAATATCTTCCGATGAAGTTTTACACTCTTTAAAAACCTTAAAAGCGTCATTTAGGCCTGGACCTGATCATATTCCGACCTGTTTTCTTAAAAACTGCGCTGAGAACATCTGCGAGCCTTTAACAACTCTATTCAATTTGTCACTTAAACATGGCGTTTTTCCGTCAGCCTGGAAGGAGTCTTTCATAATACCACTTCACAAAAACGGCAGCAGGTCGTCTATAGAAAACTATCGAGGCATAGCGAAACTCTCCGCTATCCCCAAATTATTCGAAGCAATTATTGTTAACCAGCTGACATATTCTATATCTTCTTCAATTACACAATCTCAACACGGGTTTTCTAAAGGAAAATCTACTATGACTAATTTATTGGAGTTTACAACTCATGTCTCAAACGGTTTTAGAGAAAATGCTCATACCGACGTAATTTACACCGATTTCAGTAAAGCTTTTGACAAAGTATGTCACTCGTTACTCATCCGTAAACTCGACCTAATCGGCTTTCAGCCCAGTCTTCTTCAATGGATCTCATCTTACCTCTCTGATAGAACACAAAGAGTTATTGTTAATAATTGTTCTTCCAACATCATTAAAGTTTCTTCAGGAGTTCCTCAGGGAAGCCACCTTGGTCCGATTCTGTTCCTGATATTCATTAATGATATTTCTTCTATAATAAAACATTCAAAAATTTTAAGGTATGCCGATGATGTGAAACTTTTTAAAACATTGTCCTCTATCGAAGAAAGGTCTTTGTTACAAGCGGATCTGAACAACGTGGTTAGTTGGTGTAATACAAACTATATGCCACTAAACCTTCAAAAATGTAAAGTTATGTGTTTCTCTCGGAGGGCTGTTCAACCAGCTGTTTATTCAATATCAAATTATAATCTGGAGCAGGTATCCAATTTTGTCGATCTTGGTATCACAATGGATTCCAAACTGAATTTCAACCATCATATTAATGTTACAGTCAATAAAGCCAAAGGCGTTTTTGCATTTGTAAGGCGATGGTCAAAAGAGTTCAAAGATCCTTATGTTACAAAAGCTCTTTTTACCAGTTTAGTTAGACCTATACTAGAATACGGATCTATTGTTTGGAGTCCCCGCTACCAAGTTCATTCAGAAAGGATTGAATCAATTCAAAAACAATTCTTGCTTTTTGCATTGCGTAATTTTAACTGGGATTCAGATTACAATCTCCCCCCTTACACTAGTCGTCTAAAGATCATAAATTTGCCTACACTCGCAAGTCGTAGAGAAACGCTGGGTATAATATTTATCGTAAAATTAATGACAGGCTTGATTAATAGCCCGGCCCTCCTGGCTGAGGTAAATTTTAATGTTCCTTCTCGAATGTCAAGACACTTTCGACCTCTATTTTTAAAGCCATGCAAAACTAATTTTGAACTAAACGAATCATTCCGTGGTTTATGTCAAGATTTTAACTGTCATTCCAGCACGTTTGACGTATCGGACTCGATTTTTAC
>NW_023458558.1:27736493-27742114 GCF_013731165.1 Rhagoletis pomonella
AAACAATATAAATCATTAATAAATAATTATTTTATGATTTTAGATTTTTTTTCGCTTAAAAATAATTTTTATTATTAATTGTTATTTTTTCGCTCAACGGAAATAATTATTATTTAATTTTTATTTTTTCGCCCAGAGATAGTTATTATCAGGGAACGGATTTTATGGAAATTGCCTTTTTTTCTTCTAAAGAGATAGAGTATATTCGATTAAGAATGTCCACGATTTAGCTTTCCCTGATTCCATATATACACATTTGGTGTTGCCTTTTTTAAGATATTTGCCTTTTTTGCCTTTTCTACCTTTAAAAAAGGGATTATAGCATTTACAATTTTTTTTTTTAAGATTAAAATATATACACATGCCCATGCGGCTTATAGAAGCGCAGGGACCTCTTGCCAAATTGGTGTTGGAAAAATTCAAAGCCGTTTTCTCAGCTAACGTAGGCTTGGAGACAATAAGGGGTGTGGATAAAATTATAAAAGGCGAGGAATATGCCCTTATTCCAGATAATATCGTTCGTTTCAAATTGGGCTCCACTCGTATCAACATACGTTGAGCGCACATTTAGTACATTCAAGGCTTTTCTTCGCGAAAATCGAATGAAAATGCTACCAGAAAACTTCAAAATGCATCTTGTGGTTCAATGTTACTACCACTATACAGATTAAAGTTTTATGAGTTAGGAACTAGAAAGGATAAAATAGGTAAAGATTCAAAGTGCAAATTTTTCATAGTTTTTCTCTTTTTACTTGTAATATAAACATTTTTATTGATTTTATTTATTTATTTTATTATTTTTATCAGACCGTTTTTCCCTCTGAAAAGGTCAAGTTGAAAATCACGCTGGGTTAGCTTTGAGTTTTTTGAATAAACATTATTCTTAATTTCAAATAAAAAAAACAATTATTATTATTGAGCGGAAAAAATGAAAATCCTAAAATAATCATTATTTTTTATGGAAAAAATAAAAATCAAGTAATAATAATTTCCTTTGGGCGAAAAAGTAAAACTCAAATATTAATTATTATTTTAAATATTTATTGGTTAAACACCAAAAATAAAAATCATTGTAAGTTACAATAGGACCTACGAACAAAAATATGTGAGTATAGTTAAAATTGTTTTACGATGATTACAACTTGTTGATTGCTTTAGTTAAAATTAAAAAAAAAAAAAAAAATATTATTATCCGTCCCCGGTTAATACAAATATGTTGATAATAAAATGTAAGCATTTTATCTACACACTAGCAAACTAGCTACAAACTTACCTCGATTCTCCAAATCTCCACACCAGGCTTTTGACCAGCATCAAGAAAAGCTTTATTTACAACGGCTTCCATTGTTGTTGGCTTTTCACAACTATAAAACTTTGTTTTAGACTTTTTTGAAGATATCTGCAGCTGACTACTGTTTTGTTTTGTTTTCCTTCTCTTTCTAGTGGTTTATTGGCAACAGTCAAGGTCAAAGCGGCAAGCTGCTAGAAAAAAAAAAAAGAAAATAAATGAATGAAACTTTGAAAAACCAAAACGACCATATTTACGCTGAAAATATTACAGTTAATTGGTGGAAAAATGCTGTAATTAAATTACTATGAGCTACAAACTATGCGCGCTCATTAAATTTTTATTTGATTGCCTTTAAATAAATAAGTGGATCACTGCGCGGCGCATACGCTGACAACTGAGCATGCCAGCTGCCACTATTAGCCAACTAAAATCTGCGAGTTTTTATGAAAGTGAAATTTGACATTTATCGATTTTGCCTGCGACATGGGAGAGCACACACACGCCTCTATGAAATCATCAACAATATTCACCGAAAGGGTAGACACAGATAAAAGTGAAATGTTTGTGTATTTTGTTTATAGTTAGGTAAAATGTATGTCTGTATGTTGTGTGAAGGTATGTTCTTGCGTAGACAATTTGATACGGGTGCGGGTGGCATTACTGCGCCAAATTATGCCAGGAGGAGTATTTCTCACATTAGATACCGCAGCAGTGGGAAAGCGAAAGCACATCCACACACTTGCACCTGTAGATATTTCAATATTTACTTTATGGTCTAATTTACTTTATTTGGCTCGCAGATATTGAAGTACATATACACACGCGTGTGATACACGATTTCGTTATATAGAGCAACACCTTCAACAAAAAAAAAGAACTGAAAACAGACTAAAATTGAATGAGCTAATTAAAAATGTCGTAATTTTTACGAATTTGTTGTTTGTTTAATGTTGCGCGGAGACCGAAACTTGAATTTATACGGTTTTTGTTAAAAAGCAAACTAAATATATTTATATAAAGGAATAATTAAAATTAAAAAAAATGATAAAATAAAGTAACAAAAATTATAAATAATTAACAAATACATCTTTAGGCAAGGGAACAAATTTTGAGTTACGACGTTAATGCAGTAAACGATCGACATTTTTCCCCTTTTAATTTTAATTTTTCGTGCCCGTTTAAACATATACATACTTTGTTTATACGTAAGTTATTGCAAATAAAAATAATTTGCAAATACCTAACTCACTGTTTATTCGATGGTGCAAAATTCTTTTTTAATATTGCCTGATTATTAAAAGGCAATAAGATGCCCATCGAAAAAGAAAATAAACCAAAGAATGGCGGCGTCTAGCGCTTATTTGCAAATAGTACCACTATTCAATACTTATTTGCGCGTTTTGGTTATTTGTAAATCAAAAATTAACTCAGCGTTTATACGGAAAAGTTTACCATTTTGCAAATTTTTATTTGCAAATAATACGTGCGTATAAACGTAGTAATAGTTTGGCTCTGAAAATAAAGAAGCCTTTGTTTATTTAATACCACGGATGCGCGAGGCTTTGCCACGCGCTGAATATAGCGCGTTCAGTAGCGTGGTCAAAATATCTCGCCTTTCCTTTATAATATGTATAAAAGATAGTAGTTTTTAACAGGTGGCAACCCTACTCAAAAAATTTAAGTTTTTGTACATGCATTTCAATTGGTATCTCATTTTTTTTATCCAACGAACGGTGAAGATCTTATAGTTTTTAAACAGGTGGCAACCCTACTCAGCAAAATTACACATTATTTGACATCTAGAGGCTAAGTCTTTTTATTTGACAGTGACGTTACAGAACTGATGCCTACGCTTATTAGGATTGAATATAGTAATTTTCTTAACAGATGGCAACCCTATTTAAAAAATAAGACAATATTGATTTTCTAGATACGAGTCGCGTTCATTTGCCGTCTCAGTTTTTGAAATCCAATGAATGGTGCGGATATTATAGGTTTTTAGACAGGTGGCAACCCTATCAAAATTAGAGAAAATTTCGTCAAAATCTGTTCAGTAGTTTTCGAGTAGTTTCCGCGTACAAAGAATCTCGACTTTCCTTTATACTATGTATAGATTCACTGATTGAGTATAACTACGCCATGTTTTCGTTTTGTGCTCTGAAGTATTGGCTTTTTAGTTTACTTTGTGAAATAAGGCACATTTGCTCTTGTATGTCGTTATTGCTCTAAGGGAATCAATAGGTTTTTACGCGGTTCATAATTTCCTGCATACCATATGTTTGTATTTATGTACTATGTACATACATGTATACAACTCTAAGAATTCTTTTCAGCGCATCTGTGCTTTTTAAAATTCTGAAAATTTAATGAGCTGTTAGCCTGTGCAGTTCGCATAAACAAATTCGCTGATTCACTACACACGGACTGGAAAACCTGATTCTTGAAATAGATTTGAAATGTTTTGTTTTCACGTACTTGTTTATTTGTTTGAGGAAGAAATATTTTTTTATGTAGTTAAAAAGAAATGTCCGTATATACATGCATACATATGTTTGTATTTACATTAGGGTGGTCCAAAGTAAATAAGGTTGGAATTTTAATGCTCTCACCCTCTAGGACTTTTCTAAATCGAAAAAACTATACCCCTGTGTGTGTTTTTTTTGCTTTTTTGAAATCAAAAAATATTTATAGGCCACTTCAAGCGCTCAATGTTTCATGGGGAAAACCAATTTTTCCTAGAACTGATATAGAACCCTTGAATACCAATATTTTTCAATCGGCGAAATCTACTTCTCTTAACCAGTTTTTATTTCTTTTAACCAGTTTTTAATACTAATTAGACGCCCAAAGACCCCACAAAATTCAATGAGGATACCCATAAAAAATGGTGATACACATAAAAACAAAAACCAATTGGGTACTATTCCTTCCGATTATAAATATTTTCACTAGGGGGCGAGAGCATTTAAATTCCGACTTTACTTGCTTTCGCATGCACTTTTGGACCACCCTAATTCACATATGTACATATACATATATATTCTTACACACCTACATACATACTTATGCACACGCGTACATTGATAGGTAATCAAGTTGCATGGTTTAGCTGATTTTGTTTGTTCATAAACAATGCACCGAGTTTTGGTGCAAAAGAATAAGGCAATCGAATAAATTTTTTGGTTGTTAAATCGCAAACCGAAATGTTAAAGAAATTTTGAAATCATATGCCAGAAAAGTTCGATGAAAGCGCGATCTATAGCACATTGCATTTTTTTAATGGTTGCACTACTTCATAAATTTCCAGCTGCTCGGATTCTTTTCTGCGTAGGCAAAATTTCTTCAATCACTTCAATCGTTGTGGACGATTTTAATTCATTTCTTAACATAAATACTGCTACTGTAATGTTTTAATATTAATGGGCGGTTAAAAAAACACAACTGATAATAGAATACTGTGAGCACTACAACTGCGTTGTATCACCACTGACGTAAATGGGTGTTTCTAGTGTTAACAGATATTAATCGAAATTCTCAGTGAGGCTTGGTTTGATGTCTGTGTTTTGTTGGCATTGCTGACATCTTTTACAAAGGATTGCCGTAGCCTTCAAATTGCTTTGAATTTGGGAGACTACTCCCTTGAATGCGCTCAAAACAAAGTGATTCATTATTCTTGTGTCGCCGTGTTGCGAAACTTTATCTATGCTGTTTTACTAAAATGCAAAAATAAGAAAAAATAATAATTTTTGAATAGCCTAAAATCAGTTCCGTATTCTGAACAAATTTTCACGTCGGAAAATGGATTCAGAGAAAAAAATGTATCAATCTTACAAAAAAATATATAAAAAATACCTGCCCCGGCCACTTTGTTTGGAAATGATCCACCTACAAAATATATACCGACGAATTGATAACCTCCTCTATTTTTATTTGAATCTTTAGGATTTGCTAAATACTAAAATAAATAGAATTGATGCATTTATGAGGTGCTAAATATTAGATTTCGAACATTTTTGTTAGATTTCTAAATACTACAAAGGCAATTCAGAGAAATAATCTATATTCTTTAATTTTTGTTGTTTTCAATTTAAATATGCAAAATAAAACTAAATTCTTTGTGACTTTCAATATTGTTGGAAATTTTTCACTATTTTCCCGGGTGTTTTCGGCAATTTTCGGCATTATTCACGGTTTGGGCAGTATTTCGGAATTTTCGGGACTTTTATATACAGTGAAGCAAAAATAATAATTATGTTTGTATGCGGTACTTCGTTATATTAAGTTCAGAGGTAAATTTAGTTTAGTAAATTAACCTTTTAATTGAGCTACC
>NW_023458558.1:27742214-27770861 GCF_013731165.1 Rhagoletis pomonella
CCCAACAGGGTTGCATTAAAAATCGAGAAAGCTTTGTTAATTGCTCGATTAGCGGTCTGTCTGAACATACTTTAGGTAAAAGTAACTAAATACTTGTTTATTTACACAGTAATTATTCCTATATAAATAAGTACATAAGCACACACATATATGTATATGAGGTATTTAGCATCTGATGGTATGTACTAGGTTATTTATATTTAGTGAATAAAATGTTGGCCCCATTACTGTTCATAAATTTTAGTTTTCTCTTATTTCAAAACAACACACTGTGACATAGATTCCGAAAAGGTATGTGGGGAGCTTTTGAGCTCCAAAAAGCCTAACTAAAAGCTGTTAAATGTAAAAATTATGAAATATATAAGTATGTACATATATATGTGCATACATATGTGCATAAGTACATGCATACGTACGTACGCTTGCACTTAAATACGCATACATACATAAATACATAAATGCACATATACATACTTGACTAAAATGGATGAAACAAGTCGTTTGAGTAATTGACCATTAAAGGCGCGAATCGTAGAAATGATTATTTTTTTACAGAATCAAGAAAATAGTAAATGCCCGGCTTGCCTCGCGGCACCGGCAACAATGGTGTTGAAAAGCAAGTACAATTAGTAAAGTAAAACTTCTTAGTTAATGTTGAAACAAGCAGAACCCCCCTCCTTACACATAGGGCAATAATCAGCTTTATCATGAGTTTCATTTTCCCCGAACCGATTCACTTTTCACTTTTGGTTTCCATGGTTTTACTATGGGCGGATGACAATTTTTCGAGTGAAGATTTTTTTCAGGCGAAACTCAGGATAAGGCAGAATAGCTTTGTGATACCATATAGAATACTAGTCCTTTTCGATGCTAAGATCATTTCCGATGTTCTTATTAACACCTGCAAGATCTCTTCAAACATTTTATTAATGGTTTGTCCAGCGTGCGTAATCTTGGTCTATGATTTTGCGACTACAACTGTGGTGCTATGCATAAACCTCTAGTTTTATGTTATGTAAGCCAACAAAAATCCTTATAGGAAAACTGAAGAGCATAGATGTGCGTTTTCTGTTATAACAGGGCCAACCATCCGCACTTTTTCACAGGCCGAATGACGGCAAACAATTCTTCTTGATCTATCCATGACCCGTTGATGTGTCTGAATCTGATATCTGAATGGTCAGAGTCTTACTGCTGCAATAAGCGAAGGTAGATGCAAGATTACATTTACATTATAGCATTTACGTGCGGCCGTGCAACAAAGAGACACTTACATCATTTTGCACCTTCTTTGTATGCATACTTAACCCGTAACCCGTCATTTAGACAACTAAATGCAAATTCTTATTATATAAACATAGAACCAAAGAAGGCCATAAATACGGGGTCTCTAATTATCTCGACTGCCGGCTCATCTATCGGCATAATTTTTTGAAAAAAAGTATCTTTTATCATGGAAGTAATATACATTATGAAATGTCTTGATTTCAACGCCACGTAACGGGTTTTGTTGTTTGAAGAGTGATTATTGGAGAGGTTGTAACGGGTGATTTTTTTGAGGTTAGGATTTTCATGCATTAGTATTTGACAGATCACGTGGGATTTCAGACATGGTGTCAAAGAGAAAGATGCTCAGTATGCTTTGAAATTTCATCATGAATAGACTTACTAACGAGCAACGCTTGCAAATCATTGAATTTTATTACCAAAATCAGTGTTCGGTTCGAAATGTGTGAAATGTGTGAATTTTGTTCAGCGATGAGGCTCATTTCTGGTTGAATGGCTTCGTAAATAAGCAAAATTGCCGCATTTGGAGTGAAGAGCAACCAGAAGCCGTTCAAGAACTGCCCATGCATCCCGAAAAATGCACTGTTTGGTGTGGTTTGTACGCTGGTGGAATCATTGGACCGTATTTTTTCAAAGATGCTGTTGGACGCAACGTTACGGTGAATGGCGATCGCTATCGTTCGATGCTAACAAACTTTTTGTTGCCAAAAATGGAAGAACTGAACTTGGTTGACATGTGGTTTCAACAAGATGGCGCTACATGCCACACAGCTCGCGATTTTATGGCCATTTTGAGGGAAAACTTCGGAGAACAATTCATCTCAAGAAATGGACCGGTAAGTTGGCCACCAAGATCATGCGATTTGACGCCTTTAGACTATTTTTTGTGGGGCTACGTCAAGTCTAAAGTCTACAGAAATAAGCCAGCAACTATTCCAGCTTTGGAAGACAACATTTCCGAAGAAATTCGGGCTATTCCGGCCGAAATGCTCGAAAAAGTTGCCCAAAATTGGACTTTCCGAATGGACCACCTAAGACGCAGCCGCGGTCAACATTTAAATGAAATTATCTTCAAAAAGTAAATGTCATGGACCAATCTAACGTTTCAAATAAAGAACCGATGAGATTTTATGCGTTTTTTTTAAAAAAAAAATTATCAAGCTCTTAAAAAATCACCCGTTAGTACGTAAGTGCAGCCGTGAGGCATGACTTACAACCATGCAGACCATAAAAATGGGCTTTCAAAATAACTCGATCTCAGCGCTACCTGGTGGGTCAATTTATTTTTCAAAATTATTTTCTATCGTCTGGTAGCATCCCTTCTAAGTACTGGCCATAGATACCAATTTCTAAATACCGCGACTCTAGCTCTACCTGACGAGTCAGAAAATAAATATGCTGTAATCAAAAATTGACATGCAGTGTTATCCACCAGGGAGGCCCATTAGCCAGTGTCCATTCATATTTGTAAATAGATAGTAATAGGATAAATTTACAAACAATTTTATGTATTATACTGTTGTTAATAATGTACGTAAGTGAAAATTGTAAAATAGGTTTTTATAAAGTTACTTAAGAATGTATGACATAAAATATTCATGAGCGAATTTGTGATAAACCTGCTCATGTACAATTTATTTTACCATAACCGAAATAAATTGCAGGCTTCTGATGCAAATATGGTAGGAGATGAGTAGATTTCAAGAACCATAATACATATTTGCAACAATGTTGTCTGGACTATATAGTTATTTATTTAACTTTTTTTTAATATTAATGATTTTTTTATGGTTCCCCCATTTAATTATTTTGGGGATTTTGGGGACCTATAAAAAATAGTTAGTATTAAAAAATCGTTAAGTAAACAATTAGGTATTATTCTTTGAAGTTTGAAGTTTGAAGTTTGAAGTGAAAGAGTTTGCAAATTGAAAAATATTGACTTTTAAGGATTTTATCTCTATTTCTACGAAGAAGTGTTTTTTCTCATATAAAATACGTGGAAAACTTCATGGTGTGGTAGAGCCCTCAAAATGACACACAATTCTGACTTTTTTACCTTTTTCTTAACATTTGTAAAATTACGCAAATTTCGATATCTCTTGCGATAGTGTAGCTGAAAAAAATTTTCTGACGGTACACCCTTATGTACATACGTAGTAATAAAGTCAGAAGAAGAGCACTTAACGACTTACGCAAATCAGCGTGTTTATAAATTTCTTAAGTAAATTTTGCTAAATTTTTGGCGTAGCCAGAAAAAAACCACATACTATATTATAAACAAAATCGACGCACTAGCTTCTACATACATACAGTATTGTGCAGAAAGAAGGCAACAAATGCATTAACTATGCATGGTAAAAAAAAAATCCGTATTGAGAGTCAATTTTAGACAAGTAGATACATATTGGCCATTATTTACTATAGCATTTTGCTATTTGTCGAGTAGCTTTATAATTCCATCGGTGTAGAAGTTCTTTGGTTTATCGACGAAAAACTTGATCAAATGATTCACAGCGGTTCTTCGGACGGTAAATTTTTTGACATCAAGAGAGTTTTGCGGAGACCGAAACCAAGGGAAATCAAACGGTGCAAAGTCTGGGCTATCGTCAATTTGTTCCTAATGATCAAATATATGTGTGGTCTGGCAGTGTTATGATAGAACACAACTGCTTTTCTGTCGGCCAATTCTGGTCGCTATTTCTTAATTGCTTCGTTTAACGGTGGTTATCGAGTTATGCACAGTAGAGGACCGAATTGATCATTTCGCCATGTTGCTGCAGTTCGTGATGGGCGATTCCCTTTCCAATACCATCAAACAATCGACATAAGCTTACCCTGAGCAGGTAACGGGAGGCGGTCGGACGAGTGTGTTCCTGATCGGAATCGATTTCTTTATGGGAGTATCTATACATCATAAAATCGCGTTAACTCCTCTAGATAAGAGGGTAGAAGTTGAAGACAACTTCAAGGAATGCCTCCAAATATTAATCGCCCGCGAAGGCAAACATTTGGAGGGCATTATTTTTAAAACCTAACCAATAAAACCCACAGACATAACTTTTATAAGATACCAATATTTCAAGTCATCGATAATTATTGTTTTGAGACTTACCTACATGCAATTATAGCCCCACCACATTTTGACAAGTTTTAACAAATTATTATTTTTTTATAAAAACACCAGCAAAAATGCAAGTCTCAAAATTTCTGTAATGTTAAAAAAATAACAATCTTTCGTAAAAATATCGAGCTTTTTTAATTATTGAAGATGATATAGTTTTCTTACATATAAAAATAAGTTGTGTGTATTCGTTATATGGAAGCAAATGGCACAAAGAAATTGTAAAAAATCAACAGTAATTTTGTGTCACTGGGGCTACAAAACTGCATACTCAGAATCTTTCTAGGGGATCTAATTAAAAAAGCCCGAAATTTTTACGAAAGCTTGCTGAATTTTTTTTTTAATGTTGCACAAAGTTTTAACCTTCAACTTCCACGCATTTTGTTATAGGATGAACTACATTTTGATATAAAAAATAACTCAAATTAAATAACAAAAAAAATTGATTGATAACTTGTAAAAATGTGAAGCACTTTATATAAATTTATTCCAAAAGTATTTTCAAAATAATTATGGATGAGAATAAAATTGTATGTTTAAAGGGCAGGACATGTTCAGGACCATTTTGAGACTATATACAGATTTCAGGACTTTCTTTCTGGGGTCCACTTCGCGATTATTTAGGACTCGAGAATAGTTCGATCCTAGTCCCAAAATAATCTGCACAAGTCCTGTCCTTTAGGCCTTAAAAAAATTTCCTCACACATAATCATTTTAAAAAGATTTTTAATATATGAGTTTCAAAATAAAAAACTTTGAATACATACCCCAAATATAGGTATTAAAATAATAGTTATTGATGACGTTAAAAAATGTTCTCATTCATAATTATGTATTTATCCTTTGGAAAATTTTGATGACTTAAAACTCCACCATGAATAATTATTTTTCTGGGTCTCAATATTATTGCGTCATTTTCTATAAAATTCGTGTAGCAAATTTTCTTCATTCAAATTGTTTAGAAAAAATATTTTTTCATACAAATTTTTATTTGTTCTCTGTAATATTTTTACTGTGTCACTTACATACGTATATATTACATAAATATCGTTACCTTAATTCACAAAGGCCCTAACCAACCATTTTTTTATTTTACAGGAGAAGCAAAAAACATAATAAAAAAAGTATCAAAAAAATAGGTAAGGCTCTTTAAAAAGGGGCATGTAGCTCCGTTAATTTTGGTACTAACAAATTAAAATTTTTATTGAGGGTGTATTTTAATACCTATTACCAAAATTAGTGAAAAACGCAGTTTCGAAAAAATTGTTGGTTAGGGCTGCTATGAATTATGTATGTATGTTTGTATGTACATATGTATTTCAGAAACCTGGATTTCTACCTAAACTGGCAGCGGAAGGCAAAGGTCTTGCCACTGTACGAATAAGTTTTATGTAGATTAGGGTGGTCCAAAAACGTATGATGTTCCCCCCCATCAAAGTTAAGTCCGAATTTTAATAATCTCAACCCTAGGATTGTTCTATATCGAAAAAATATGCCTCTGTTTTTTTTCGCCCAAAATGCTCCATGTATTTTATATGGAAAAGAACAATTTTTGGTAGAATATTTGTAACCGAAAACTCTGTTTTTCTTCAAGAGACTTCTAATAATACCCAATTGTTTATTTTAAATTTTTTTTTATACTAATGATTTTTTATGAGTCCTCCATTGCATTTTTGTTTATAAAAATTTTTTTGGGGGACCTATAAAAAATAGTTAATATTAAAAAAATTTTAAATAAACAATTAAGTATGTATGGAGGTCTCCTGAAGAGAAACAAAGTTTTCCGATCGAAAAATATTGACTTGCAAGAATTCTAAACCATTTCCATGAAAAATTGTTTATTCCTTTGAGCGACTCTAAATATTTTTTGATTTGAAAAAAAAAGAACAAAGGCTCATTTTCTTTTAGCGACTTCTAAAAGTTTTTTATTAAAAAAACATGATCAGGGGTATATATTTTTCGGCATAGAACAGTCCTAGGGGTTGAGAGCAATAAAAATTTTTTTTTGGACTATCCTAATGTAGATACATACATATATACGTATGTACTACATAATGAACATAGAAACTACAATTTAACAAACATTATTCATGACTCAATTCGGATAATTACTTACTAACTGGCAAAGCCTAAAAGCAGATTGACGTACATATGTATGTATGTATGTATGTAAGTGTATGTATGTTAGTGAATTAATGACGTGCTCGAATCACTCAACCATAACGCCGGCTTAAATTGGCACATTGTATTTCTTTTATCTATTTATTTTTCTCACTTCAAGCTAAATACAACAGAATTGGGCATTTTTAGAGTGTGTATGTATTCGAAAGATGTAGCAGCAACTAAAACTCGCTTTTGACTACAGCGCGAATTTCGCATATTCCATTTTAGTGTTTATTTACCTTTTTATGATGCACCAATGTTGGCTGTATCGAGAGGAAGCAAATTATTTTTGTTTTTTTTTTTCAACCTAAAATTTTCTTCAAGTCCAAGTTTAGATATTTTCAATGTTCAGAGATCTGAGAGTTAAGAAATATTAAAAAAAAATAACTTTAGCTGTTTGCAGCCACAAACAATCACTACTGTTTTACTAAGTAGGTACGTATTTAAATTGGCAATAAGTCTCAGCACCACACAAACTTGACTATTCACTCTGTTAGTCCGCCGAACACTGCACAAATGTCGCAAATTACCGGTGATCGAGTTTTCAATTAGCTGTCGAAAAGCGTCAAGCTCCAACAAATGCTCCCGACCGTGTGGAACAGAGCAACTGAGTTGTTCAGTTTTTTTATTAAATTGTTTACTTTTTATTATTATTTTATCTTTACTTGTTGACGCTTGCTTTTATCTTTTCGCTTGTACAATTTGTTTGCAAACCGTTCGAATGCGCTCATTTTGGTAGATCTTACAGAGGTGAGCTCTCTACGATAAGCGATGAGTCAACCAGCGAATACTCACCAGGCGAGATCTATTTCATTGAGTGAAAATCTTGCGATGATTGCTCCCGGTATTTTTTTTTTATCGCACTGTGTACTTTCTTTCGCTGTAAACGCTCACGTGCGCCGAAGAGACTGCATGTTTTGAAATGAGACAGCGGCATTTTCAGCATTTCATCTGCATTCTGTGCACATATTTCAATAGAATAGTGATATTTTTTGTATTACTCATTTGAAGGATTTTTAACTAGATTGTTCATAGCATGAATTTCACAAGCAGGCTTGGACTAATCTATACAAATTTCATGAGAATTAATTCCTAATGAAACTATACTGCAGATCTGTCACAAATATACCGGTATACATATGTACATATATTGTTTTTCAACAATTACACTGTGTAACAGTGAATGGGCCGTATGAATAAAAACTAAGCAATTGCTTTTTCGTAAAATTGCATACCTTTTACTTCAATTTTGTTTGAATAAATTGAGTAAAAGGTCTGAAATTTTAAGAAAAAGCAATTGCTTATTTTTGTTCATACGGCCCAATATCAATTTTTGCGTCACCTCGTACAGATCGTAGATTTGGTTTAATTATTCTCGAGACAATGTTTAAAATTTTGCATCCTGTAATTTGGAATTTAGAACGAATAATGTAAAAATCCCGAACGACCATTATAATTAAAGTATACAACGGCTCTAACAATTTTAATTAATTTTTGTATTTATGTAGATAATGTTTTGCATTTTAAGTTTATCCAAATAGGTGCTATCTCCGAAAATATTTGTATAAAGATGCCGCATATTCGTTACAATTTTAATATAACATCCTAACATGGGTATCAAATGGTAAGTGTTTTAAAAACACCCAAATCAGAAGTATTTTTAAATAGGGTTGCCACCTATTTTTCGTCGTTTATTTACTTAATCTTTTTGTTTGGAAAACTAAGTTACAATATTACTTTTGATGGGTAATAAAAGAAAGCTCTTAAAAAGTGATTTAAGATTTAAGTGTAAGGTTGCCACTTATCTTCGAGCCTAAAAAATTTGTACAAAATAATTTAATATTGCCACATTTTTAATACATACGAGAATTTTTTGTAAATATGAACATATGTATGTATGCGTACTACACTGTGAGAAATAAAACGAATGTTTCTTGTTTCCTTCCGGTCTCATATTAAAATTTCGGTGTCGGCCTTTTTTTGGTTGTGGCCGACGCCTAACTAAAACTTAATGGGCTACTTGGTTGTTTTTTTGGTTTGTTATATTTAATTGTTTATTAAAAAAGTAGCGAAAACAAATTTTATTATTAGAAATTCTTATTTTTGCGAGCGTTAACTGAAAAATTAAAATAGAGCTCTGAAATTTTGCCACAACTGTTTTTTTGTGACCAACAAAGAAGTTTTTTTTTTAAGTATGTCACAAAGTCGCCGGGTTTGTTCCTAAGGGCAATCGCCCTGGCCTTGACACCTTCCGCAAGTATCCTAATATATAAAATTTTTGGAAATTTTTTCTGCCGGGCAGCACTTCAAGCTATTTCCACTCACGTTCCCGCGTTTAATCCCTCCCTCCCTCTTTTTATTCCGGAAAATACGTCGCACTTCCCTCTTCCGCTCCTCATATCGATCTCACATTCCTTCAGACCGCTCTCTAAGTGGTGATGTGCCAGTCAAGTTCTCACAACAGTGAGTTCAGCTTTCTCGGCGTTGAGATTCCTGCAGATCTTTTATAAGCCACGTAGCTTGATGGATGTTCTTATGCTGGAGCGCACTAGACCACTTAAAGACATACAATTTTCTGAATTTTGTAACAAAGTATTATTATTGAAATTCATAATCAAATAGGCCTGTGCCTTAAGTTCGCATTTTACAATCATCTATACAAATTTTACAAATATCTACGTTTACCTTTGCTATTATGCGTAAGTTTTTAGGTTTAGATAGCATACCAAACCTTATAAGGGCCAAATTGGGTTTATTCTTTACAATCAATCAGATAGTTATGAATGCACGAAAATGTATGTGGTGTGTACGCATTATCTTTGATCAAACAATAGTAATCGACGTCATAGAAATTCGCATATAAGTATGTACATACACATATGTATATACATACATATGTACATATCTGCATACTGCAAACTAGATCTCTATATGAGTTCAATAAAATTTCCAGCCGAACACAGCCAAGTACTTAGCAGTTCCGTTTTTAAGAACCTATTACAAATTTGATATCTGCTAAAAGCTGGCACTGCAAGAGCCTATATATATTTTCCATTTTCCCTTCATCATTACGCACTTTATTCCAACGTCTACAATACGCCGAGAAACTCTATACGATTTAGAATTACTTCTGGCAATAACTCACAGCCCTTAGGTAGACAGACATCTAGGCCCTTCGGATTATAAACATCCGACTGCCATAGTGTACATCTTATTTGGCACTACAACCGTTTGTTAGTTTGGGCGGAGACCAAAAAACTTCGCCAGTCTGTTTGTTGTCTCTTTTGAGAATTTGCGAAAGTTGTTCAAGGACTGGCTAAGAGAAATGTTAGGAGACAAATTTTTTAACGAAAGGCTTCACAAAAAATGTTAGTTCTTCAAGCTTCAAAAATCGGATTTACTTTAAGGACGGTTTTTTTTAAGGAATGGATCGCGCGAGCCGAACGCTCTTACAATCAATCGTTGTTCAGCCAGCGGATGCTCCTCATCGTTGTTCTTTCGGGCGACGGTACTTAATGATCGGGAAATGTAATTCCACTGCTCGCATATGTCGGTTTTTTGAAGAGTGCTCCCTGAGAGCAGGTGTGAGAGTCAAGTAGAGGATGCATTGGCCGCCTCTTGTGACTGCAACTTTTCGACGTTAAGCACTGAAAGATGTGGAGAAGAGGATGGATGGTGAAGTCGATGTACCACAACCTGACTATGACGAGTTATGAATAGCAATAGCGCGCTTGAAAACAACAAAGCTGCAGGAGCCGACAGCCTGGCAGCTGAGCTATTCAAGTACGGCGGCGAGGAGTTGAGAAGGTGCATGCATCAACTTTTATGCAGAATATGGTCAGATGAACGCATGCCCGACGACTGGAATTTAAGTGTGCTATGCCCAATCCACAAGAAAGGCGAGCCCGCCATTCGCGCCAACTACCGCCGGATCAGCCTTCTAAGCATAGGTTACAAGGTCTTATCGAACGTATTGTGTGAAAGACTGAAGCTCACCGCCACCGAACTGATTGGACCTTATCAGTGTGGATTTCTTCTTCTTCATTTTTGGCGCTGTAACCGCTTAAGCGATTTTGGCCGAGTTCAACAAAGCACGCCAGTCGTTCCTTTTCTGTGCCAACTGGCGCCAATTGGAAATGACAAGTGAAGCCAAGTCTTTCTCCACCTGGTCTTTCCACCTCAGTGGGGGCCTTCCTCTTCCTCTGTTACCACCAGCGGGTTCCGAGTTGAATACTTTCAGAGCTGGATCGTCGGTGTCCATTCGAACGACATGACCAAGCCAGCGGAGCCGCTGTATTTTAATTCGCTACACTATGTCCATGTCGTTGTAAAGCTCATACATCTCATCGGTTCATCGTCTGCGGTACACGCCGTCGCCAATGCGTAAAGGCCCATATATAAATTTGGTATCCCCGCGAAACTAATATGGATGTGTAAAATGACGTTGAGCAATACCACCAGCTCCGTGCGGCTCTTTGTTGTAGCGGCTACAACAACCCCGGCTACTCCCTCAATCGATGTTGTCAAGTTCAACTAACGATAGACCCAAGGAGTGTGTGGCCTCTGCAATGTCCACCCATAAGCACATAGACGTTAGTTGAGTGGGATTTAGTGGGCAGCGAAGAGATGATTCGAGTCGAGGGATCTGCCTCCGCATTCCGGGCCCTCATTGGGCCCATCTTCATCCAGTCTGCACAGGTATGAGTTCAACCTGCTGCGGTAGCCAGAGCGAAGTTGGGCTATTGTGGTCAGAGTATCCCCAGGCAAACAAAGTTCTGTCCCGTCATTCACAGGTATATGTAATTTGAGACCGACTGCCAGTGAAAGCCGTTTAAGGTCTGTCGGTATGCTGTTGGGTCCAGTGGTTGCTTAATGAACCTCTGGACTTCGTTCGTCAGTTCGTAAAAATGTCGCCCCAGAAGCCATCGAGTTGCGGTCCAGAGTATCGTGTTCTTGCAAGTCTGTAGATTCGTCGACTGCGTCCTGCTAGGACATGGCGGCCACACAGGAGCTGACTAATTTCGAACCGGCCAGCCAATTGCCTTGTATGTTGTCAACAACGTTTCTTTATCTTTGCCCCAGGTGCTGTCAGGTACAGTCTGACCTCTTTTGTTCAGGTGGTAAATAAGGTTTCCGAGGATTTCGTAGGGGACGCCATTATGCTCCTTACAGTGAGGAAGCGAGAAAGCTCGGAGAGGTATCCGTTCACTTTCGAGCACAAGTCATCAATTCCATTTCCGGACGCCATTGTTGAGCAGTCGTCAGCATAAGAATCAATAAAACTGTTGGTTGGGAAGTTTTGATATGTAGTAATTAAACAGCAGCGGGGAAAGGACGCCACCCTGTGGAGCCCCCTGTTTAGTTTTTCTCAATTTGCTGGTTTTATCTCTAAAAATTACTGACGAATGTCATAAATATAATTCTGACAGCAGTCAACCAGACTGACTTGTTTCGGACTTTTTTTGGTGCCACAAATCCTGAGTTGAACAAAAATAACGAATGTCACGTAGAAATAAAAGTTTATTACTAATCATTACAAAGAATATTTGTTTTTAAGATTCAGAAAGCATCATACTTCAGACTCTAATATGACTTTTAACTTTCACTCATATTAGCGTGCCCTTCTAAGAAGGAAAATGTGTTTGTTCTCTGACTTTTTTTCAGCTCATAATGAGGTTTACAACTCAGAATTTTGAGACTTTTCTGACTCTAAAAAAAAAAAAATAACAAAAAATCTAGCGAATTGTTCCGGATCCGACCAGGCATGGTCGCCGAAAGAGATTTCGACTCTGTCAGCACGCTTCGTCGGACTGGACAATAACCTCATGGTTGATCAAAGCTTGTCCACACCAGAGGCGAAGTTACAGGTCTTCAGATGCTTTTGACACGTCTTCGGCTTGTGAACATTCACTTGTTTTCGAATCTTCGCGTTGATATCCCGGATTTCGTTGATTGGCCTGACGAAGGTTGTCACGCTCTTCGGCTCATCATTTGAAATCACCTCACTGCAACACCTCTAAGTTCACCTCAACTCACCTCACCCCACTCACCTAATTTCATCTCAACTCAATTCACCTCACCTCACTTCAGCTCAGCTCAACTCAACTCACCCCAACATATTTTATTTCACATCAACTCACCTCAGCTCAACTCACCTTATCTTGTCACCTCACATTTGGTTTTATAAACTGACAAATATCCTTACCATTTCACCTAACCTTTAACCCAGCGCGCATCACTACACATAAATATTTCAGTGACTACAAATACATACATACATATGTACATAGATACATATTCAACAGCAAGCGAACAGAGTTAATGAACGTTAATGTTATCAGCATCCATTGAAGGTGCGGTGGTGACCATATAATCACATAATTTGCCTCAATTACTAATAGCAGTACCTGTGTATTCATTATAGCGTTTAAGCGGCACCAAAGTTTGTCGGTCTTCCTACTCTTCCTGTGTGTTGTGCAATAATTTCATCTAATGCTGTAAGGCATTTTATCATTATTTTAATGACAATCCCCTTGCTGCATTAGCACTCAATTTCGGGCACTATCAGTGGTAGGCACATATATTAGCATGTATATATATATGTACTAGGGATGTTAATCCCGGGATCCCCGACTTTTAAAGGTCATTAAAATCCCGATATTCATGGCAAGTCGTTCCGGGATTTTCGGGATTTGTAATTTGCACTGATGGCAATAATAAACTCCTTTTCTTAACCAGTATTGGCTATATTTCTTTTTTTATTTAATAACTACTATTTTTTATAAACGTCTAGCTCTTTATACATACATATAACACTGCGCGATAGTAAATTTTACCATGGGCCAAATATAGTAAAACTGTGTTTTTAGTTTATCGCTCTGACGTCAGTAATTCAAAAATTATTTTAAAAATTCAGAGAAATGTGCTTATAGAAGAAGTATGGGTATAAAATTAATGAGGACAGCCTGTAGAATTTAAACAGATTCAAGTTTCTGGTGCAGAAGGGCTGGTAAATACTGAAAATGTCATTTTAAAATTTTGTCCTTGAAATTGCGCAATATTTGTTTTTGAAAAAGCTATATGTTAAGAGCTTATATAAACTCGATAACACCCCCGACTTTCGTTCTTCTAACTTTGTCAGATTAAAAATGACCTATTGATTCGTCCTCGTGAATCCAAAAAGTTTAAGTTGTTTAAAGTCTAAAGAAATTTCCTACTGCATTCGTTACCCATATTTTCATTCTACATTGCATTGAGTTTTTTAAATAATTTTTGGAATTAATCATATCTTTGACATTACAAAGTCCTTCAAAATAAATCCTGCAGTCAGTGAGAAAAAATAAAAACACCACTTTAAATAAAAAAGTAGGTTTCAAACCCATTTATTTATTATTTATTTCATGTTACAAACAACATAGAAGCAATTTTTTCGATTCAAGTTGTTGAAAAGTAATGAATATCTAAATCACGAGACTAGTCCCGGTATTCCGGGAAGGTGACAACGCCATCCCGAAAATCCCTGGATCGGAAAAAGCCGAAAAGTTAACATCCCTAGTATGTACATAGGCGCATCAATACATTTAACTTGACATGTAGTAGATACCGCATAGATGTTAGTATGCATTTGAGCACAACGGACGGTGCTCATCAGGCTAAAATAATAATTCAATTTGCGAAATTGGTTGATAACATATTTAACGCTACCGCATAATGGTGTTCCACTGCGGTAAAAGACCTTACAAACGGGCTCTGTTAGTACCGGAGCTAACGTATGTATAAATGCATGTATTTAAATTGCATTGCAGTGGCATACCTATCTACCCCAATGGGTTAAATCGCGTCTGCTATATTAAAGGCATAATTTTCATGTAGGTAGCTTTTCTCAAAGTTCTTTATACGTTACGCAATTTTACTGTGCAACAATATTATTTATCTAAACTTACTACTAATGTCAGCCTATTTCTTATCAGCAACACGAAGTGCATATGTACAGTATTGGCCATATCTATAGCTCATGATAAAAACATAATAAGGTAAAACCATTGAGAGGCAGATTGAAGTGAATGTGATTTAAAAATTAAAAACTCAAACTCACACACACATTCTCATATTCAATCTCAAACAAATTTAATTAATTTAAATTTCAAACTTTTTTTTAGAAGTGTTAGAATTTTTTTCTGTACACAGTTTTACAGCCCAATCAATTTTAATCTAACAATGTGCAAGTCTCAAGCCGCTAAAAATAGCCATTGATTTTTTCGATTTTTTTTTTTGTCGTATTTGCTTCCATACAACGAATAAACACAATTTATTTTTATGTGGAAGAAACCCGCGACTCCTTCGGCGAAAAAAAAAACTCTAAAAAATCAACGATGACTTCTAGCCACTTGAAACTTGCACTAAAATTGAATAGGCTACAAAACTGTGTAACACTTCTGAGAAAAAAGCTTGAAATTTTCTTGAAAGTCTGTTGTTTTTTTTGTTGTAGTTTTCTACAAAGTTTTAAACTTGGGTTTATATGGGTTTTGTTAGAGAATGAACTGTATTTTAATTGAAAATTCCAAAAAATAAAATCAATAAATATGAGTGGCAAACAATATCACTTTGAAATGAGGGTGCTATTGTATTGGCCAATACTGTATGTATGAATTTTCGTAAACACATTTATGAAGCTATCTATGTTCAACGTGAACGAGCACTCATGATGAGTTGTTTTTTTTTTCTGGGCATAAGTCCCCTACATCTACTTTTGCCATTCGCAAGGCACTTGAAGCTGGGAGTGATGTGACCAGAGGCAATGACCTTATCAGAACTAGCACCAAACGTTGGATTGTGAGCAGTTAAGAAGACACAATACACCAATTGCCGCATATTTAACGTTGTCATCACTATAAAAAGCCCAAACGGTTTTCCTACTCTTCACCCTCATACGCGCTACGAGCAGTTGTAAATAATTTATTAAAGGTCATTTGAAACCTCGAAATAAATCCAGTAGATATAGGAAAATGTCTTCTTTAAACTAAAATGCACTAATATATGAACTATGTCATAGGGAACTACTAACGTATATTTATTTTTAGATTTCATTTCATTCAGACACGCTACTAGCGATAATTAAAACATTATTTACATAACATTGTAAGAAAATAGGATTATATTGAATAGCCGATAAATGTGAATGGCACGTACAAATGTACGTTTGATTTCTATGACATTCGTGTACAAATAATATGTATGTAATCCAAAATATAAATATTTTGCTTTATAATATGTGCTTAGTGTAATATACATAAGTTGGCGATGCAGCTGAAACTACAATATTTCTTCGAGCCAATATTTTATATTTTCTTAATAATTTTCCATAATTAATTTTATGAGCTGTACATATACTTTCATACTGTATTATAATCCTTACATATTTCTAAACGAAATGCTGTGTCCAATACCGTTATTATGTTTTATGAATTGCTCAAAAAATCCTTTCTATACAAACCACTAGTAGGTATATAACCACAATTAAACATACATACGTGGGTATGTTTTCCGGCAACTTCTCACTTCTCACAAAGTTTATAGTAACTTGCAAAAACATAAAATAAATGAATGTATCTTGAAATGTTCAATAAAACAGTTCAGTCAAACTCTATTCCTTGAAGTTAATTAAAGCATTGAACATTTTTTACTCTTCATCGTCCGCCAATTCCAGAAACTGTGTGCACACATCACGACTGCACTCTCCTTTGTTGTTAAACAAAAATTTGTAATAATGTCCATCTGCGCATATTGCTGTAGGTATTAAGAAAATAAATCACTTACATACTTGATATTTATGTGAATTCTTACATACCTATTACCGAGTTCGGATCTGATCCAAAGGCGCAAATACATGCCGGCCCTTGTGGTATGGAAAATTTAACAAAACTCCATTGGCTGGAAAAATATTTTGGTATCATTGGAAATGGCGCTTCCTTCTGCTTATTATCGTCTAAATTGAAAACATGTATAGTGCCATGATCCGAAGATACAACCAACATTGTCGACTGATGGTTGAAGTTGATGCAATAAATATTTGCCTGTAGGCAAAAATCAAAAAACAATCATGTGTGTATTTACATTACTATTGATATAAATTGTGGACCTTACCTGATTGCTACCACGACGCAATTCGCAAAGCTTTTTGCCATTCTCCGTATCAAATATACGTATTAATGTACCTTTTTCGCTGGCGGTAGCAAGGCGGGTTCCTTGCAAATTTAATGCAATGCAACTTATTGATGCCTCATGAGCGACAACTTCTAGCGGAGCGCGCTCTGTGTTTGCTAAATCGACAATCTGGACGTGACCGGTGCGTCGTCCTGGAAAAGCTAGGAGACTTTTATTGCTATGTGGACAAAGCACACACAATCCGTGTGGATTTGCGCTTGTCTCAAAGACATGTAGCTGCTGTGGTTGTTGTGTGAATGTAAATACTTTAATCACACCCTCTAGGACAACGACAATACGATCGCGTCGTAATCGCACAGCTTTTACGGGTTGATTGAAGTCTATTGAAATCGCTGGAGATTTTTTTAAATCATCCCACACGATAACTTTGTTTGGTGGATACAAGGGACGTATACCGCCACCCACAAGAGCTAAGTAGTTACAACGAAAAAGCATCTCTACATGGCATAAACCACCTTCGGGAAAATATTGACGTTCTTTTTCCTTTAACGGATCACAATTGTAAACACGAAATCCAGTATCTGTGGCGCAAGCGAAACAACCTGTAAAATATACAAATCTTGAGGAAAATTCGAGTGAAATTACGCATTTATTTATATTTACCTTGATCTTGGTTAAATCCAACATACAGTAACCCATTTCCGTATGGATTTATCTCCACCAAATTCATCGTGATTGACGATTCACCTTTTCAATATTTGGTGCTACGAGTTTCGTCGACACCGAAATAACTTTCGCACTCCTTGTGTCTAGTAATGGCTTAATTTCAGTTTTCTTTATTTTAGCAGATAAGTGTCTACAAATTAATTCCACTAGGGGATCACCAAATACTTTACCAAAGATAATGAAATATTTTTCGAAAGGAAAATACACAAAACAAAAACAAGAATGAATGTCAGAACAGGGATAGATCACAAAACTTCCACTGGAATGTACTACCGGACGTCACTGGAATGCACTACCGGAAGTATAGTATTTTGTTTTCTTTTTTCCTTCGTCGGAAATAAATACAGTGTTGCCATTTCCCCCCATTAACCTATCAGCTGAGCAAATAACGCCGTTTTACGCACATTTATCGATAAAGTCGTCCCACGCCCATTTTTTCAAAAATTTTTCATTTATTTCATTTATTGAAGATTTCGTATATCTGAAAATTACCGTTATAAGGGATGTGGGCGTGGTTATTGCCGATTTTAAAACTTTTCAGCCGTTTGATATTTCATATTAAGTCCAACAGTTGCGCCAATTTTGGGAGAAACTGGTGGAGGGGTTTCCAAGATATACACATATATTCATAAGTAGGCATGGCTACGCCTATTTTCCAGAAATTTATAATCTTATTTTTCGTCTAAAAATCAATGTAAATATCAATTTTGGGTGAACAAGATTCAGCAGTTACTAAAATATCGCAGTTTTCTTATTTCTGAAAACAACCGGTATATGGGAGGTAGGTGTGGTTATAATCCGGTATTACCCATTTTCAATACCATCCGTCCTACGCTCAAAAGAAGAATACGTACCAAGTCTCAATTTTTACTCGAGTTATCGTGTGCACAGACGGACAGACGGATAAACATACTACGTTCATACGTAAGCTATTTGCAAATAAAAATAATTTGCAAATATCTAACTCACTGTTTATTCGATGGTGAAAAATTATTTTTTAATGTTGCTTGATTATAAAACGGCAATAATATGACCATCGAAAAAGAAAATAAACCAAAGAATGGCGGCGTCTTCAGCTTATTTGCACATAGTACCACTAGTCAATACTTATTTGCGCGATTTAGTTATTTGCAAATAAAAAATTAACACAGCGTTTATACGGCAAAGTTTACCATTTTGCAAATTTTGATTTGCAAATAATACGTGCGTATAAACATAGTAACATCAACCGCTTAAGCTGAAATTAGTCGAGAACGCAGAACGTATACTTAAACGCAGTCTGTATACGCAGAATTTTGTCGATTACTGGAGCTTTCAGTGTTGCTTACTACACTGTTGCCACTCATCAATGCCTTTTCATAAACTTACCCTTTCAACTACAATTTTTTGTGCTATAATAGATTTCAGCTAAATATAAACTACTTAGTTTTCAACAAAAACCTTATTCAATAGTAAATTTCAAATATTTTAAACCTATTTTGAATAGGAACTTATAGCTTTTTTACCATCTGTAAAACTGACGAAGTGGCAACCATCTAAAGAAGGAGAAATCAGCTAACACGGAAAAATCTAAATTCCGCAGATTTCTGCGCTACGGGCTACAACTACAGAAAAATTCTGCGGTGTTGAGTTTTCATTTACATGGCGCTTTGGTAAGACAGATCGTGTCAGCTGACTCGGGTTTACGTACCGGTAGGTTTACGTTCTTGACTAATTTCAGCTTTAGTCGATTTTTTTTTTTTTAAAGCTTTTCTTTGATGGCAGGGAGATTATTCTCGAGTTCCCTTACAAGGCCAGGGTGTTCGTATGTTGAGGATTAAAGTCTTAAATACCAGCACACTGATAAATCCAGATTCCGTAGAAACAACTTTAGTCGATTTAGTTTTGCCTGTTACAAACAGCCGTTATGTGAACAAAGTTATAATACCCTTATGCACAAGTGCGCTCGGGTATGAAAAACAAAACACCTGAATACAAAGAACGTACTTAAATCTATTAGAAGGGACAACAAGTTTCGTGCAATTTTTAAGTAGCGTTCACACAGAATGCAGAGTGGTGCCGACAGAAGTAAGGAAGAGTGGAGCGGAGCTACAGAGGTTCACACTGTAGCAAGCAGAGCGGAGCGTTTTGCCTGGAATCGGCTGTAAAGATATCACAAAACTGACCGGCTGTCTTTAGATGCCCGAAAATCTCGCTCGCGTGACGACGCATGAGAGATCCCGCACGTGTAGACCGCATTAAGTACGAATCATACTTATTCTCGAATGCCGAGCAGTTAGCGAGCTCTCACATGCTTGTTGTTTGACTGGTATTTTCTCATTTCGCAGAATTGTTCAAAGTAGCAACCTCGTTTATTTTGGTGGCAAATACAAATTTAGCCTGCAAAGCTTGAATCTCCTTTTTCCGCGACATTTTTGGAATGAAATTATACCTAGTCAAAAAAACCCTCGAAAACTCAGAACAGCTCCGCTCGGCTGGCTCTACTTACTTTGCGAACGCACCCTAAGACTTACCGTTAATTTTTGAAAAGATTTTGATGATATTTTGGCGGTTTATTTGTTTGTTTAAATCCGTTAAAAAACTATGGAATTTTGACAGCCATTTCGTTAATTGGCTAAATTTTTGCAATTTTTTTTTTTAAATTTGCGTTGATTAATACAGATTTTGATATAGAATTTTAACATTTAACAAATGAGAATAATGGAATTCTTACATTTGGCGTGCTAAAGGCAGGAACTGTAAAATGTAGAAAAAATAATTATAAATGTTTGGCTTAGGAGCCAACGTTAAAAATGGACGAACAATGAAGAACAAACGTCGAACTATCGATTGCAATAATCATTAACCCAAAATAGTCTGTTGTGGGTGCTAACTTCAGGAATTACGTAAAGCGAAAATTGAAAAATTAATTATACATTTTTGGCAAACGAACCAAACTTTAGAAACGGACGAACATTAAAGAACAATCGACGAACTATCGATTGCAATACAAAAATCTTAACATTTTCACAAATGGGGTGCTAACGTCGGTTGGGTACAAGAATGATAGAATACAAGATTGCGCCGTCCTGGGCGTTGACATTTGTGTACCACAAGTAAACAACGAATAGAGCGAAAAGAAGAACGAGTTGAAACTGCCAAAGCAGTTCACTTTACAGCGAAAAACGTGTTTTAATTTTGCTAAATGCGAAAATATTGCATTTTTCACCTAATCTATTAGAGAACAGTGAACATTTTAGTGCACTCCATTGCTTTGCAATTGAGGCTGCTTCAGCAAACGTTTTAGTACACTCCATTGCTTTGCAATTAAGGCTGCTGCAGAAAACTGCAGCAGCATCTCTGCGGGATTGATTAGTTAACTTGCTAATGGAGGTTGCGTGGAGCAGAAACAAAATCATTGTGAGGAATTGCTGTTAATATAATAATAGAGAAATATTTCGGGAACGGCTTTGCCGTGCCCTATGTACACAAAATGCAGCGATTCGTCCCAGCGCTACACTTGCATCTACGCTTCTTGCATCTTGACGGCTGTCGCAATTTAACACACATCACTTCATTGTATTAGTTTTTACGCAGTCTTCAACTCAAAAATCACTCACAAATTGCAAATTAACACAATTTAAACTGATTTTTCACTTATAATTCATATTTCTCTTTCGCTGATTTGTAAACAAAGGTTTATTTACAAGTTACCACAATTGTCAAAATCGGCAAAACCAAAGTAGCGGTACCACTGACGGCGCCACCTTTGTTCGCTGCACCGTGGGTTGGGTAATATTCTGCTTTTGTTTAATGGCTACACTGGCGTTTGACTGATCAAATTGGTAGCATTGCTTAAAGTTGAATTGCAACTCTGCGTTTTTTCTTCTTGGCATTATGTGCTGTTGGCTTTTTCGATTAAAATAATTTGGGTAATTACATGTTTTTTTTGCAAATAAAATGCACTTCGTATAGCTAAAAGTTTTGTTTTAATAGCGCTATACAACTTTAAAGCAAATTCGGTTTGCCTTGATCGGTTTCGTTACGTTTTATTTGCGGCCTTCCTTGCATGGACAACCTGTGAAACTTGTTTTGTTGTTGTGTCTAAAATTCAAGAAGAAAAGTTACCATGTTCTTGGATGAGGAGTGGTTGATTTTGTAGTGAAGAAAAAAACGGGCATACACGTCAAAGAAAACGGTGTAAAGAGCTTAGAAAACTTGTGATTCGATTTTGTGGTCATCGCAGGCGAAGTCTGCAACCAAATTGTTACTCAGTAAACAGAAAGAATAGGAGCAAGTTCATCCGTTTAAGGAGGGGGCGGTGGTTTAGTAGCTGTATGTGATCCTAGCGCTGGCTTGAAGCTGCAATTACTGCTCAACACTAGTTCTGACGCCACCTAGAAATAGGATACAGACTCAAGTTCCAAAAGCGGCTGCACTGACTGCATGTTCGCGAAGTACATAGATGATTAAAAATCGGCGCGGGTGGAAAGAAGTGAAAGGTGTTTAAGTGGTTGAACGAATGCTCCTTTTAATTTAACTCATACTGCCGGGAAATGTTACGCTTTCTTAGTCGTAGGAAGGTGCGTAGCAACTATGTGGAGAGCAGAGGCGGCGTGCCTGGCGGTGGAGGTGCTCCGAATGCGACTAATAGTGGTGGTACGCAAATTAAGCCGCAGCGCATGCCAGTAAATAAAAATAAAATCGAATGTCGCGTGGTGCTGCTGGACAATACGGATCTCTCCATAGAATTATCGGTGAGCATGAATATGTATGTATGTATGTGTTGAAACTCCAAAGAATTATGCCTATTCCGAAATTCGACGGATGCCATTCGAACGAATCTAATCCGATTCACACTGTCATAACAGGTAACTGCGAAGGGTTACATTCGTTCGGATGGCATCCGTCAGATACCGGACTAGGCATGCATAGCAAAATGTTATACAAGACTTCAATGTAGATTTAGAACGGAAAAGAGAAAGTATGCGAATTCGACTTCGTATTAATGTGGATGATGTGGTAGAAGCATTAATCAAATTATGCGATTAGTAGCACTAGGCCGTTGTATATTTGTTACTTTTTTCTCATTCTATCATTACAAGTTGATCAACTTGGCAAAAAAATCGTGTTCTAAGTAATTACTAAATGCTTGATGAACAAATTTAATTTATCGATTGTAGCATTGTATGTAAATATATATGCGTGTATTAAAACCACGTCGAAATTAGATTGAATAATGAATGATAAAGTACGTAGGTATGTAATTAAAATTTGTTAACCTTTCAAAACTTTTTGTACATAAAATTTATTGAATCTACATAATTTGTAGATATATTTGGCTAAGACAAAGCCTTTTGCCATCCCGGTACATACTACATTCATTTGATATAGGTACATACATATCTACATGTGCTTGTTTTAAAATTCTTTATGTCTATCTTAACAGAAAAAAGCGCTGGGCAGCTTCCTGTACGAGCAAGTATTCTACGCCCTAGATGTAATTGAAAAAGACTATTTTGGTTTGCAGTTCACAGATGCTAACCACGTTAAACACTGGCTGGACCCAACAAAACCTATTAAAAAGCAAGTAAAAAGTAAGTAAACCTTCTTTAAATTATCGTGCAATTAATAATTTAATGTTAAACATATTTTTTTAGTTGGTCCACCATACACATTCCGTATGAAAGTTAAGTTTTACTCATCTGAGCCGAATACGTTACGTGAAGAGTTAACACGCTATTTATTCTTCCTACAATTGAAACAAGATCTTTTAGAAGGTCGTTTAGATTGTCCCGATGATAAAGCAGCTGAACTGTGTGCGCTCGCATTGCAATGTATGAACAAAATTTGAAGAAAAATTGTTTCGCAATATATGTATTCAATAATAATAATCTTCTTTAGCGGAACTTGGTGACTACGATGACCAAGTTCATACAGCAGCCACTGTCTCGGAATTTCGTTTTGTTCCTGAGCAGACTGAGGATCTTGAAATCGCCATATTGGATGAATATAAAACATGTCGTGGTCTGACACCTGCTCAAGCTGAAACAGCATACTTAAACAAAGCTAAATGGTTGGATATGTACGGCGTTGATATGCACACGGTCTTGGTAAGGAATTCCATCTTAATAATGCTACAAGTGCACTGAAAAACAACTTATTATGCAGGGTAAAGACGGTTGCGAGTATCACCTTGGTCTGACACCAACAGGGATTTTGGTTTTTGAACGTGATCAGAAAATAGGCCTGTTCTTCTGGCCTAAGATAAGTAAATTGGATTTCAAAAAGAAGAAGCTTACGCTCATCGTTATTGAAGATGATGATGAAGGTCGCGAGCAAGAGCATACATTTGTTTTTCGCTTGTATAACGAGAAGGCTTGCAAGCATTTATGGAAATGTGCTGTGGAACACCATACGTTCTTCCGTTTGCGCGCACCTGTTAAGGGTCCATCGGCACGTCAGAATTTCTTCCGTATGGGTTCGCGTTTCCGCTACTCCGGTCGCACAGAATTCCAAACCACACAACAGAGTCGTGCTCGTCGCACTGTACAATTCGAACGACGTCCATCCCAACGTTTCGCCAGCCGCCAATCTCATTTGCTACGAGAGCGACAAAAAGCTTCACAAGAAGCTGCTGCTTCAGCTGTTGCAGCTGTAAATGCGCGAGCGGCAGCAGCAGCCGCTGCTGCAAACGAACCAATCAATACTACTATCGATTCTATACTAACGAATACTTCGACAATAGAGCAACCTTCAAATGCTGCTACACCCTCGCCATCCATACAAACAGTCATCTACAATGCAGAAGTACTAAATGATTCAGCTACATGCAGCACAGTTGCAGCGCGATGCAATACTGGTACTCTGCGCCGAAATTCTATGCGATCGGATTCAAGCGGCGAAGACGGTGGCTATAGTAAACTTGATTGTTATAATAAAGAAGGCTTGACTGTAAAGTATGTATGCCCATATTTTTTAAGTTGTAAAGTAATTAAAAAAAATTTGCGTTTTAGACTGGATTGTGAAACTAATGGTACAGCCAGCAGCGTTTATCCAATAAGCACCACGAAAAATGCAGATGATACCAATCCATTTAGAAATAATGCTTCCTCGCACCACGGCTCCTTTGGCAAAGCTTCCATTAGTTCAGGTTTCAGGTAATTCTTATAAATGTTTGCTTACTAATTTTATGTCATTGCGCCTTTTAAATAAAAAAAATTTCTGTCAATAAGTATATTTCTGTATAAACGCTTGAAATTTATTGCATACTACTATTTCATATTGTTTGATCAAATCGTACTATTTAACTGCTGTAAATGTTTTTCTCTTGAGTGTACAATGCAAACTGCATTACTGAATTATTGTTTAGTAAATAAGCTTTTTGTTTGTAGCTAAGTGTCTATACATACTAATTTTACATTTATCTCGTTATGCAGCATTAGAAGTGCCTTATCGGATAAAGATAAAGAGCTAGATTCATTACTTAAGTCCATTGTTAAAGATCCATCCCCATCTATACTAGCAACTGAAGCTATTAATGATGCTAACAGTATCAGGTAGAGCCACCTTTTTTTAATGTGCTTCATTTTAACATTTGAATATTTAGGAAAATTATATTAACATTAATCCTGTTAAATTATTTCCTAGGGTTACGATTAATAAAACTTTCGATATGGAGCATAATACGGAAACATTGAAACGCCTTTCGAATTCGGATAAACCGAATAATCAAGTAAAGCTGGCAAATGTTAGTGGAGGCGCCTTGCCACCGGGTCACATAAAGTGCAATATTTTGAAAGGTATGTTAGCGATATAATTTTATGTAAATCTAAAACTTATATATAAGTATCATGAATATGAATAGGTTTAAAAATTTTACCATGTTTTGTTTGTTGTTCTGCATTAATCAAATTCATTTTTACAGCGCGCGTAGAGGAAGAACTTGGCACCAGTGCGCTCTCTAATGTCAATACGAATGCTAAGATGACAAATCAAATGTTTGTGCCTGCTCCCAGTACGGTGCAGCACAACAACAACAACAGCATATTCAGCAGTATTAGTTCGAACAATAACACAACTTACAACAGCGATGGTCCTGACTCACTGAATGCCACCTACATTTCTGTGGTGAGTTTGTAATTATTTTATTTTGAATTCTGTCACAATATGCTTGTATGCGTTTTTATCGGCGGTATTAACTTTATGTACAAATTTTACTATTGTTTATTTATTATTTGTTTAATTTTACCATTCATAACAATAAAATTAATTCGTCTTACAATTTATGTTTAATTTGTCTGTCGCTTTTGTTTTTTGTGTTTACATACATTGCTTGTGTTACCATTTTTGTGTTGTGTCTAGGGCGGTGATAAACTAACTTTGAGCATAACCGAACAGAAGCCAACGAGTACCACAACAATATCCAGCGGAGTTGTTGCTACAGTGGGTAGTGGCAACACTGACGCTGGTGTGTCTAATAATTGCTCTACGGATGCTGCCGCTTTACCGCCTACCACAACATCATCGGCGAAGAAGATATCTGCCTCAAAAACAACAATATCACCGTTTTCGAATGCAACTTTTATATCCGATTTTAATTCCATGAGCCCTTCCTTGCCATCCTCGTACAACAATTCATATAACAACTCGATATTCACCACAGCAGCAGCAGCAAGTCCTACAAGCTTAACGAATGTTAACGAAACATTTACAGTTAGAAAGGGGAATGACTCAACAAAAGAAGGTGATAGCTTATTGACACCCACTACGCCTACAACACCTATTTCCACAATAACAACACCACCGTCTACGCCCACGCATACCATCAACTCTACAGCTGCTGCTAATGCCTCAGCTGCCGAACGATTGATAAATGAAATTTTCATTAATAACATAATCAATAATAACGCGCGTACAACAAATGATAAGAAAGCCTCCGCTAGTACGGCTGGAATTAATCCCGAAACGGAGTTGTTGAATATCGATGGGCGCAACCAACAAAAGTCGGCGAATAAGCCATCGGCTGGCACCACACTTTTTTCCACTTTACGTGAACAAGAGCGGCAGCAGCATCAGCAGCTGGCGTCGAATGATGCGAATAATGAGCAAGAGCGAAGCGAAACTGATGCTCAAATACCAACGAAAAAAGAATTTGAAAATAAGGTTTGGATTTGTTTACTTGGGCATTTGCTACGGTGTAGGGGTTTTGCATGCTGAACCATTTTTGTCTTGTTTTCGATTTATGTTTTGTGTTTATTTTTGTAATTTGGGTTTATAATTTCTTTTTTTTTTCTAAAATAATGTTTTATGTACTCATTAAGTTGTTTTTGATTCTTTGTTTGTTTTGCAGCATCCGAATAATCATTCCGTCACACATATACCGTCTCACAACGATATGCTCTCGCCTTGGCTAGTGTCATCGGAAATAGTTTCAGCGCCAAAAGGTAAAGAACCAACGATTCTACGAAAATCTGTCATTACAACGCAATTGTAAGTGCTCAATCAGCTAATATTTGAAATATGTTATACTTTTTAATATGTGTAAACTACGAATTACAAAACGTTTCGAACTCAGATCTATTTATAGAGAGTTACGATAGACTTGCGAATGGTATTGGTGATGCGTCAAGTAGTTACTTTATTTTTAAAACGATAACCTAAAATTATTTCTATAACTATTGTTTACTTATTCCACAAACATGGCATTATTTTTGAAATTCGAAATTCCAAATTTAGTACATACATATTTATTATACACATGCCGCTAATGGATATGTGTAAATGATAAGACATTTTACGCAATTCTACACAGTATAGTAATACCTAAATAATAAAATAAATTTTTTAAGCGCTGAACAATGATAATTTGTAACGAAAGTTTGTGCCTTATTGTACTACATTATTTCAATGTTTTTAAAGATTTAAGCAGCTGCGAATAAGAACCCGCCTTTATAGCATTTTAAATGTTTTTGCATGCAAACATAAACACGTAAATCAAAATTAGTAATTATATATATATCCTACTTAATAATAGTAAAGAACAAATGGCATTTAAACGAAGTTTGTGGTTTGAGAGACTAATTTAAGTGTTTGCTTATGTACCGTTGAATTGTAATGCTGTATGACAAATGTGCGGAATGTATCACATAAGCTACTTATGCGTGCGCGCGTATTATTAATTGTTTTTTTTTGCAAAGTCTCCTCATGTAAACAAGTTGCGTTGACATTTGCCCAAAGTGGCAAAGCGATATTTTATAGTCTGTTTATACAATAGCATGCTCACATAAAATATATGTACGTATGTAAGTACATACATATGCCCACTAAATTGTTGCTTTATAATTGGCGCTTAATAAAGTGTTAAACCTTATGCTGAACTTATGTGAATTATATGAGTTTTTATAAGCTTCTTGGAAAAATAACATGTTAAAATAATCAGATTCGTCTATCAAAGCTAAAAAAGATGTGCACTGCTTTATCAGAGAATGAAAATAAACTCATAATGAAAATGAAATATGGCAAGTATACGAAAGAGTAAAATTTTTAGTTTTATGCAGAAATTATTCAATAACTAATATTATTTGTCATTTCGAAACTTTTCATATATATAGTACGTATTTATAGAGCCATCAGTTGCCTTTGAAAGGACTCTTATAATTAATGCTTAGCATTAAAGCGCGCGATAAGGCTCGCGTGACAGTCTGAAATGATATTTTTGATTAAACGATATGTAAGATTCCCTTTAGAGTCTAACCACAAACTTCGTTAAACAATTTTCCAAAATATTCCTTTACTATCACAAAAAAAATGCATCGCATGTACATTAGGGTGGTCCAAAAATACATAGAAAAATAAACTTTTGATTTTTCCTGCTGCCACCCCCTAGAACTGAAGAATATCACAAATAAGGAAAGGCGTGTTTTTTTATTTTCGAAAAAGTTAATATTTACCCGTGCCGCCGGTTTCTCATGCATTTTACATCGGGAAAATACATTTTTTCGTAAAATTGCAATAAAATGGTTAAAACTAATTATTTTTTGATTGAATAAGACCATTTCCCTTCATAAGTCTTAAAACAATTACACTATGGTGCTTATTTAACTTCAAAAGTTTGCTAAGTGTGTTTTAATAACCGATAACCCTATCTGTTATATACAAAAACTAGTTATTTTATATTACCATGACCACATCACGCAAGAACAGCT
>NW_023458558.1:27770961-27772081 GCF_013731165.1 Rhagoletis pomonella
ATGGATGTATTTATTTGTTTTTTTTTTCATTCTGTTCGACTATTTCTGTGGTTATGTGGTAAAAAATTTTGAAAAATATGGTTGCCAGATATTTGAAAATTTAAAATTATTTAAAGGTCAATCAAAAAAATAATTTTTTTTCATCTAAACTAAAAGCGTTTGAAGAAATTTAAAACATTTTTGTACGGGGTCGCCACCTTACTAAAACATTCAATAACGGTTATTAATAGTTTAAGCTTATTTAATAGCACAATGGGTATCAAATGGAAGGTTTATGTACTCCCAGCAAAGGTTTTTGATACATAAATAAATACTTTAATTCACATATATTTTTGGATAGGGTTGCCATTTATCTATAATAACAACTTTTTTAAATCATGCTACATGCGGTCAAGTATAATATAAGTTTGAAACAAGCTTTAACACCTACATATTTCTGGTTAGAGTTCGCACATATCTAAGAAATTAACCATCGAATGTGTAAAAATGCATATTGCATCATTTCACTTAACTTACGTAATTACCTCATCTTAGTTGAGAGATGGGTTGCAACCCTATTTAGAAACATGTTAGTCCAAAGCTTATGCATATTGTGGTATTTAAAAAGTTTAAATTTTTAATATTCATTGTTCTTTTCTTTTTTTTATAAAGGTGGCAACCCCGTTCAACAATATTTTGAAATGTCTTCAAACGCTTTTAGTTTTGATGAAGAAACTTAAATATTTTATTGACCTATTTTTCAAAATTTTTTTTACCACGAACCTACAGAAAACATCGAGTAGAATGCAAACACGAATTACACACATTCATTGATGTGGTCATTAAAATGTTAAATAACTAATTTTTGTATGTATATAAAAAACAGATAATATTATCTGTTAATAAAATACACTTAGTAAAATTCTTAAGTTAAAAAAGCATCATAGTGTTATTTTTTGAAGACTTCTGAATGGAAATACTCTTATTCGATCAAAAATATTTGTTTTTAACGATTTTGTGAAAAAAAAAAGTATTTTCCCCATGTTAAATACATGGGAAACTTCAAAGGCCCGGTGGCAAGGGTAAATATTAATCGATTTCGGAAAAAATACAAGTCTCCTTATTTTTGATATTCTTCAGA
>NW_023458558.1:27772181-27773186 GCF_013731165.1 Rhagoletis pomonella
TCTGAAGAATATCAAAAATAAGGAGACTTGTATTTTTTCCGAAATCGTTTAATATTTACCCTTGCCACCGGGCCTTTGAAGTTTCCCATGTATTTAACATGGGGAAAATATTTTTTTTTTTCATAAAATCGTTAAAAAATAACACTATGATGCTTTTTTAACTTAAAAATTTTACTAAGTGTATTTTATTAACCGATAATATTATCTAATTTTTATATACATACATACAAAAATTATATAATAATATTTGAAAATTTAAAATTATTTGAACGTCAATAAAATATTTAAGTTTCTTCATCAAAACTAAAAGCGTTTGAAGAGATTTCGGAATATTGTTGAACGGGGTTACTACCTTTCTAAAAAAAAATAGAACAATGATATTAAAAATTTAAGCTTTTTTAATACCTCAATATGGGTATCACACGAAAGGTGTACGCATAAGCTTTGGACTAACATTTTTCTAAACAGGGTTGCAACCCATCTCTCAACTAAGATGAGGTAATTACGTTAGTTAAGTGAAATGATGCAATATGCATTTTACACATTCGATAGTTAATTTCTTAGATATGTGCGAACTCTAACCAGAAATATGTAGGTGTTAAAGCTTGTTTCAAACTTATATTATACTTGACCGCATGTAGCATGATTTAAAAAAGTTGTTATTATAGATAAATGGCAACCCTATCCAAAAATATATGTGAATTAAAGTATGTATTTATGTATCAAAAACCTTTGCTGGGAGTACATAAACCTTCCATTTGATACCCATATTGTGCTATTAAATAAGCTTAAACTATTAATGACCGTTATTGAATTTTTTAGTAAGGTGGCAACCCCGTACAAAAATGTTTTAAATTTCTTCAAACGCTTTTAGTTTAGATGAAAAAAAAATAATTTTTTAATTGACCTTTAAATAATTTTAAATTTTCAAATATCTGGCAACCATATTTTTCAAAATTTTTTACCACATAGCCATAGAAATAGTCGAACAGAATGAAAAAAAAA
>NW_023458558.1:27773286-27782256 GCF_013731165.1 Rhagoletis pomonella
CGATTTCGGAAAAAATACAAGTCTCCTTATTTTTGATATTCTTCAGATCTGGGGGGTGGCTGGAAGAAAACAATTTTGGGCCACCCTAATGTACATGCTTACTTGCTTATGTACAAGCAAAGTTTCCATTTATGTGGTAGTAATTAATCTATTCTTAAAATAAAATATGAGTATTATTTTATAGCAAATCCTTTTGCTATGATCGGAATTGGCATTAATGGTCGCAATAATATTTTGATCAATCCCGAAAAAAAGACAATATACTTTTACCCAATATATACTCTGAAAATACATTTATACATACATACATATACATATATGTACTTAATAACATATATACATACTTTTAAATAATATACAATATTTACCTATATTTAATTTAGTGTATTAATATATAGATTTATTGTTAAAATATAAATATACATATATATTTTTTAATGAAATATACAAATAAAATAAATTTAAAAACAAAATTATGAACTTTAACTCATATACGTGTATTCGTGCAAATCCGTGCATACAGGTTTTTTAATTTTTCCAAATCATAAACTGAAGGAAGAAAGCATACACAATAAATGAAGATACATGCGAATTGCAGAAGAAATACCCAGAAATTTTCATCGAAATTTTAAATTTTTCGTCAGAAATGACTATAGAAATAGGTGTCTGATAAATTACATTGAATGGTAATCAGTGCTAACGCTGGCATCAGATCACCTGTCCATAGTAATCGCTATTGACGGCCATGAGATTTTGTCACATCCGAAAACCGTACACTCTTTTCTAAATAATCTGATTAAAAGAGTTTGAAACTTTGATGAAAATTTGAAGAATTTTTATATTTTTTTGTACAAAGTTTGAAATGTGAATTTATATGGTGTTTGTATTTGCGTATGTAAATGCTACTTTTTTGTATCTACACGTATGTACCATATATTGGAACGTATCCGAAAAGTAGCATTTATATATGAAAATACATATCGTGTAAGAGCGCTATAATTGAGACTGTTTCCCGGAACATGCCGACCACATATTCAAAGCTCTTCCATTGCGAACATACGCGTGAGTAGTTGTGCGCAATATCCGGCGGGACTCGCACACGTGCGTGATCTAATCCGCCAGTCTAATCCGTATCAGGGATCTCAATAAGGACTTTAGTAAACTTATCAATGAACTTAAGCGGAAAACGTGGAAAGATCATCTTAAGACCTGCAGTCTCTCCAGTGGGGCAAGCAAACTGTGGGCAGCAGTTTTAGCAGTCAGTTTTCAACTTGTCACTGTCCACCCTGATCATCCCCGAGATGTGAAAAATAGGTAGGATCATTCCCCTTCTCAAGACTGGGAATAAGGCGAACGCAGGAGACTCATATCGGCCCATATTCCTCCTTTCGCTAGTGGCAAAAACAACCCCCAGGCGGACGAAGTATTTGAAACTAGCCGAACACCAACATGGTAAAATACATTTTTAAATGCCATCACCACACAGATGAGCGAGGGTATGAACCAACGTCGACCCTGCGATAGGAAGATCCACCGCCACACTTTCCACTAACTTGGACTAAGGACGTCAGGCTGGAACTGGACGTCCACGTCGATGAACACAGGATACCGACGGTCAACGATCCGAAAATCTTGGGAGTCACATTCGACGGCCTTATCTCTTTTTCAGCGCACGCCTCAGTCAGTCAAATGAGAGCCCTATTTGAAAGTTTGCCTATAAGATTTCACTATAAGGCAGCCGAATGTCAGAAAATAAAGAGAGGAAGCTCCTTTATTACTTCACCTGTTTATTTCGCCATGGGTAAAAAACGAAAAAAAGAAAACATGTGTAGGACCAGAAATGGAAAATAAATTTTTAAATATGCGAATGCTTCAGCAACTAAACAACCAAACAAAACACACACAATGCTTTTTCTCTACGCTAGCATAGGTACGAATATGTCGATGGAATATTTTTAGAAACGTCTAGTATATTTTTGAATATTTGTAGTAGATGTATGGGGTAGACAACTGAAGATATAAATCACACACCGTGGGCGAACATAGAATATAAAGACGAAGATTAACTAAACTGTCGAAGGCGGGTGAATCACTCAACAAACGTAGCAAGAACGAACGAGCTTTATATGGAAGAAACTTGGTACGAGCGGATACACCTTGTGCGTACGGTTACCATCCGTCCTGTATTATACGGGACAGTTCTCTTTTTATGACCCATTGTCCTGGTTATTTTTTTATTTTATACGGGACGCCAAATGTTCGTTTTGTATTTCTTTTTAACCGACTTCCAAAAAAGGAGGAGGTTATCAGTTCGTCCGAATATTTTTTTTATTTTTTATTTTTATTCCTTTTTTATTTTTATTTTTTATTTTTTTATTATATTTTTTATATATGTTACCGCATAACTTTGGACCACGTCAACCGATAATTCTTTTTGCATCGGAAAGGTAGTGTCTCAGAGGTAGTCCCATACTAATCTGGCTCCGATCCGTGGATCATGAGATATATATATATATTATTTTTTTATATGAGAGTTGAAGTCGGTTTTTTTTTTGCTAAAAATTACTTGTAATATCCTGTATTTGTCACGTATTCGGTGTTCCGACGCCTTAACAGCTCATTATCATGGCATGTTTATTTAAGGTTTATTATTTATTTTATGAAAGTAAAGCTCTTTTCCTAACAAAAACCATATAATACCAAATTTTCAACTTTGTGCAAAAAAATAATTCAGCAATGTTTCGCCAAAATTTCAAACTTATTAATTAGAATCTTTAGAAAAAAATTTTGTTTGCAGTTTTGTAATTCATTAAAATTGAGTTTAATAAAGTGCGGGTGAAAAGTGCTGCTCATTTGCTTCTCTTAAAAAAGAAATGGTCGAGAATACTTTCTTTGTATGAAAAAAAAAATGTGTAACACCGTCAACACAAAAAAAAAAAAAAAATTGCCAAAAACCGACTTGCCGATTGCCGACTTAAAATTGCACTTTATTATACTAAAATTTTACGAATTTTTTTAACAAATTTTACGCGGTAAAAATTTCGAGAAAATCATTCTACAAATTCGTGATGATAAAGATACTATTTCAGAGGAAACAGTGCGGAAAAAATTTGCAAAATTCTCTCTTCGGCTCTCATAAATATGGTCACCTTACTTATGCGCGATCTCTTCGTGGCTGCATTTGCGGGCGTCTTTCGGCTGTTTGTGCAGGTGGCTGGCATTCGAATACCGTCGAATGGAGGAAAGGCGCTGCTATTTTTGCTGTTAAGCGTCTATTTTCAGCGTACTAATGGACTTATGGCTATGCTATCTAGATACATACACGAGTACTTAGCTGCCGTGTGTGGGGGTTGTATACTGCTGCTTAATGGAGATGTATGGTTTTGATTTATGAAACCATGTTCCTATATGCATTGGAACGCTATTTGTTCCTCTTCTATGCTCCTAATGGCGTGCTCATACGCTTGTTGTAGTCTTTTGCCCCCCCTCAAATAAAAACGCATTTTTAGTGTTTGTAGATTTCAATTAAATTATAGGTGTATAAGTACATATATATTTTCAATAAATTGCTTATTTTTTCGTGGGATTTTCATTGCAGTGTTTTTTCTCTTTAGTGTCCTCGCATATATACGTATTTTTCAATAGTGTTATAATCTTTGGTATATCTAGTGCCGTTGTTGTTGCTACATCTTTGTTCTTATAAAAAATATTTACATACATAATTAATTTTAAAATAAAGTAATAAACGTTTACAAATAAAACAAATACAATACATAGCAAAGGGGGGAGCTGTAAAGCCCTCAGTTTTCTGATTCTCTTGTTTGAGCGTTTAGAAGCATTTGCGGTGGACAATGCCGGGGCCGGATTCATCGTATTCCTGTTTCGAGATCCACATCTGTTGGAAGGTGGAGAGGGAGGCCAAGATAGAACCACCGATCCATACGGAGTATTTACGCTCTGGTGGGGCAATGATCTTGATCTTGATGGTGGATGGCGCCAAGGCAGTGATTTCCTTTTGCATACGATCGGCAATACCTGGGTACATGGTGGTACCGCCAGACATGACAATGTTAGCATACAAGTCCTTACGGATATCCACATCGCACTTCATGATGGAGTTGTAGACGGTCTCGTGGATACCGCTCGATTCCATACCCAAGAATGAGGGCTGGAAGAGTGATTCGGGGCAGCGGAAACGTTCATTACCAATGGTAATCACTTGACCATCAGGCAATTCATAGGATTTCTCCAATGAGGTCGAGGCAGCGGCAGTGGCCATTTCTTGTTCAAAGTCCAAAGCAACATAGCACAATTTCTCCTTAATATCGCGCACAATTTCACGCTCAGCAGTGGTGGTGAACGAGTAGCCGCGCTCAGTCAGAATCTTCATGAGGTAATCAGTCAAATCGCGACCAGCCAAATCCAGACGGAGGATGGCATGAGGCAGGGCATAACCTTCATAGATGGGTACTGTGTGTGAGACACCATCACCAGAGTCCAACACAATACCGGTGGTACGACCGGAGGCGTACAGTGAGAGCACAGCCTGAATGGCGACGTACATGGCGGGTGTGTTGAAGGTTTCAAACATAATTTGGGTCATCTTCTCACGATTGGCTTTGGGGTTCAGTGGCGCTTCGGTAAGCAATACTGGGTGTTCTTCGGGTGCGACACGCAACTCATTGTAGAAAGTGTGATGCCAGATCTTCTCCATATCATCCCAGTTGGTGATAATACCGTGCTCAATGGGATATTTCAGGGTGAGGATACCTCTCTTCGATTGCGCCTCATCGCCGACATACGAGTCCTTCTGACCCATACCGACCATCACACCTTGATGACGTGGGCGACCCACAATTGAGGGGAAGACAGCGCGGGGTGCGTCATCACCGGCGAAACCAGCTTTGCACATACCGGAGCCATTGTCAACAACCAGAGCAGCAACTTCGTCGTCACACATTTTGTTTCGTTATTTTTCTTGGATGCTAATACTGCGGAAATTGCAAAGAAAAAAAGAGAAGGCGAAGAGGTGGGGGGGGGGTAAGTAGTTGTTGTTGTCATGACGTTTTTAATTTTATTCTAGATTATGAAACATTTTTGAAGAATTATGTGTGATTTTTTTCTTCTGTTTGCTGATTATCAAGTTATTTCCACCCGAATAACGGCATCCGTGCGCGAACGAAATTCCATTTGAAATATATTTTTTAAATTACGGCATTCGATAGCGAGTTTGCTTTTCAAATGTAAATTGTATTGGAGAGCAAATATTTGCCTTTTTCTTTGTGCGATCCAATCGAATTTCATTCGAATACGGTTGCCGTGACTCGGCGGGCCCTGGTTATATGATTACGGCCCTTCAGAGTACTTAATTGTTGCAAAACTTGCTTATTTTTAAAAAGTATTTTTTCCTAATGCATTTAAGTTATTATTATATAAATATTTACGATTTTGAAAAACTTTTGAACAAAAAAAAGTGAAACGCGAAAAAATATTTTATTTAATGTTTTGTGTTTAAACAAAGTTCATGTAAAAATATACGCAACAAATTTTGCAAAAATTGACGAAGTAACCTTAGTCCTTCAGCTCAATTTTTTTGAAATTTTGTTCGTTTTATCACTTGTTTGGAAAGTGATTCAAACCAACTTTTTTGGTATTAAAAAAAATATATATGTTATTGCTTTTATTTATTTACTAAATCTAAACTAAAATTTAATTTGTGATATGTTACTTGTTGCTTTTAAAAACCGAAAGAAAATTACTGCAAGCACCATAAAAGTGAAAAGTACAAATTTTTCTGACATTTTTGCTTATTATTTTTTTAAATTTGTTTTATCGCTTGTTTGGAATGTGATTTGAACCAACTTTATTTTTATTATTATTTATTGTTTATTTATATTTCTTTTTTAATTTTGCTTATTTTAATTTAATTTAATTTACAGAATGAATAGTTTTAATTTTCTTATGCCTTTTCGATATTCTATAACCGTTAAGCCGAAAAAATTTATACTACTAAATAAATTTTAAAAGCATCAAAAGTTAACGGTCTCGAAAATTTTAAAACTTAAACTTTTTTAATAAATTTATAATACATCTTTACATTACATCTTTAACACAATTTATTTGTTTAGTATTTAAGAAAAGTGAAACATTATTTTTTAATATTTTTCTTCAACCTTTTATAATTCGCAAAATTTTGTAAAGTTTAGTTTTAAGTGTTTAAATTTAATTTTTTTTTATATAAATTGTAACTGTGGATTGAGTTTTGTTTTATTTATTTTTGACTTTCAATACGAAACTTTAAAATCGTTCCAAACATGTTTTTTTTTTAATCGACTCAAAGGATCGAGAATCCTGCATTCCAAGCACTAGAATATTTTATGTAATCCATTCTTTAAAATATTCTTCCACGTTTATTCATTGTATTTCACACATTTCACTGATAAAATATTTGAATATCTCTTTTTTCTGTTGTAAAATATCCAAGTTTTCTCAGTTGCACTAACCTTTTCTAATTAAATAATGAAATGAAGAGACAAACCTACACTTTCACCGTAGAACTGCGAGTGACTACTGGACATGCCACCACTAATATTTATACTGTCTACAAGAATCAAAACCAAATGAAATTTTCATTTTTCAAAATCGCACACAAGCAAAGGAAATTCCAATTGTGTACACGAACGCATACAAGCACAAATTGTATGCATTGTACGCAAATACCGTAGGTGTGTTGCTATGGGTGTGGGGTCCTATCGGCGCATGCATACATACATACATATGTATATTGTGACCCACAGTCAGTTAGAATATTTTTTGATATAATTTTGCGGAAGAAGAGCTGTAGACGCCTAGTGCGGTGTACTGAAATAAACAGAATATTTACAGGCTACAGTATAAACATACATACATATGTACATACATACTACTAGAAGTATACATATTTACATGTATGTTATTATTTTTATTTTTGTAAGTATTTACATATTTACATATGTTTTCCACCGAATTTTTAGCATCTTTCAGTCGATCAAAACATAAATGGACTGCCAGTGCATGTTGATGAGTAAAAGCACACATACACTCAAACACATCCATCCCACACTTACACAAGTATATGTATGTATGTCTGTTTAATGTGCCTGCGTCCCACATCTCCCCGCCCCCTCCCCTAAGCGCACAAACAAACACACAAATGATTTCAAAAATGATTTTTCTCCGATCTCGTGCCGAAACGATCTAGCCACATAGCAGCACGAGTGAGTGGGCCGAGACGCTGGCGCTGCTGCGGAGGCCGTCTGAAATAGGCAATTAATTTTTGAAAATAGAAAAGGTGCCAAACGTATTCCAAACACTGAAGCACCGCACAAATACTCGCGCAGGAGATGCTTCCAATACAATGACAAGTGCAACGATGTTGCTGTGGAAAAATCAAAAATATTTTTATGAAAATATTTCTATAGTCTGTTTTTATTCTCTCGAGAAATTTTTGTGGGATTAGCGATTTGCTTTTGTTATTGTGTACATTCTTATGTACATATGTACGAGTACATATTTTGGCCCTATATGCACCCGCACACTCATGTGTACCTAGGTACTACGTCGCATGCCCGACCCCCTAATAGCCAATGGAAATTCTTTGTTTTTATGTCTGTTTTGCTTGGTTGGTCCCTTTGTACTCGCGCATATGTACATATGTACATACATACTACATACTAACACTCATATGTATGTATGTACGCTCTGCGTTTTGCTTGTAAAATTTTTGTTGGCAGGAAACATCTTCTTCGCTTGTTTATGTTTGATATTTTTGAGTATATTTAAGTGGCAACGTTAGCATCCGTTTGCCTCATCCCATAAATGGATTGGATGGAAAATTGTGGGCAGCACAGCACAAACATTTCTATGTATGTATGTATGTATGTATGTTGAAATCTGCGTATAGGAATTTGTGCACGCAAATGCAAATGTTAACCCATTAGGTGATGAAAATATTGAGATTTTCGAAATGAGTAATCGCTTAAGTCTACAATTAAAAAGATAGCACTTTTTGTGGCTAATTTGAATTCATTCAAAAAAAATTATGTATCTATGTATGCAAAAAATGTCAGCTAAAAAAAGGAGTATGCTGACGTCCATATATGGGTATTGAAGAAATCAAGCAAGTATAGTAGATACATACATACATACATACCTTCATACTACAATCTAATATTTTAAGGAAGGGCCCTGAAAGATAATTGAAACATCTTATCAGTAATAAAGATATGCCTTATTCAGTCATATGGAACGTCATAGAGTTGGGTATTAAATCATCAACAATTTATAATGACGCCTTGCGAACTAAAACTGCGGTATGCAGAAAGCCGAAATGCTTAATTTTTGCTCAATAAGGCAAACATGTTAGAACACTTACATATATAAAGTTCATGTTATCAAATCCATTAATATCAATAGAGCAATCCAAAATATGCACTTAAAAACTTATATGAATTTTTTTTCCACCGAAGTTGAGCAAAATGAGTACATTACAAATTTACAAATTTTTAAAATTTTTTTAAAATTTTTTTTGTAGCCTATTAAATTTTAGTATAATAAAGTGCAAGTTTTAAGCTACTGTAAAATTGCGTTGATTTTTAATATTTTTTATGCTGACTGCTATTTGCACTTTTTTCTTATGGAAGAAAATGCGCAAAACCGTTTTCAAAAAAAAATATATATATTAACGTCAGTTTTGAAATCGCTTAAAACTTGCACTTTATTCTACTAAAATTTAAATTTAAAAAAATTTTAAAAATTTGTAAATTTGTACTCATTTTACTCAACTTTGGTGTAAAAAAAATCATAACTCAAATTATTGTAGAGTGCACCCCATAATACTATACTTAAATATTGTGCAATACTCAGAGTTACCATTGTGATTTTTTTTTTCAATTTCTTTGAGAAGACATATTTTCAAAAACTATTTTTTTT
>NW_023458558.1:27782356-27803734 GCF_013731165.1 Rhagoletis pomonella
AATAGAAATGAAAGAAATTGTAAAAGATAAGAGCAAATGCCAAAAAACAGGTGATCTCAGCTGTAGCGATTTTTCGGCAATCAGCTGATAGTGTTTTTACTTAGGAAACTGTACGATGGTGTGAACCCCATATACATAAATATTTATGTTGAATAGTTCATAATTATTAAATTTTTTTTTTAAACATATTTGCGGACAGTACTAGTCGGGAGTTCCAGAGTCGAATACCGCTACATCGCAAATCGGCCACTCATGCTTTCTGTTGTCGCATTTAACATGGGTTATTCTAGGAGGTGACAATTGACTCCCGGTGCGTAACTTTGCCCTAGTGCTTGTAGTAGTACCACGAAGCCTGTAACCGCCCACGTTTTGTATCTCGTTACGTAACCAAAATATGCTCTAAGAAATATACCTGTTTGGAAAAACGTTTAAGCATTTCATCAGCGTGTTCCTAATATGCCTGAAAAACACGCCCGAACATATTTTGGGTTGCCCTAATTGTCAACATGAGAAAAATTCACACATTTATGGGGCGCTTATATCCATTTACTTTTTTATTGAAATATACGAGGGGCACTAAATAAGTCTCTAGGCTAGGAAAAAATGTTTGCCGTGAAAATGGTGTTTTTATTTATGCTCAAACTAGGACTGAAGGCTCCATACGGATTTTTTGAACGTGCCGATATTAACAGGATATCCTGAGAGCAAAATTAACCACTATTAACCGGATATTCGCATAACAAGATATAACGGATATCCGGATTTTATCCGTATACACGAATATCCGAACAGATATCCTGAATACACGGATAGTTCCAGCTCTAGCTCAAACCAATTGGTGAAGCATTTTTCCAGCAGTGAATTCGGCGCCCCAAAAATGCGGTTTTCGAAAGCTTACCCTGATGGGAACTAAAAGAAACCGTTAGGTGTCAAGTCAGGACTGTACGTCGCATAGTGGTACAGTATCATAAATGTTTAAAAAACAAAAAATAAGGAGTCGGCGTAGAACCTAAATTTTCTGTATGCGACTTTTATGGACAAAAAAACAATAAAAAAAAATTGGCGTGGTCGATATAAACCTAACCTCAAAAGTCTTGCCATGAAAAAGCGCACCAATGAATATATGACTCCGAAATTTTGTCCGTATGTTTTTAATAACGTTGTATGTGAACCCTCAAAAATTGGGCGTAATCGGTTTATTTCAAAGCATACCTCCCATACAAACCTAACCTCAAAAAGGCATTAAAAAGCGGATAGATGAACATGTCATAACCTTCTCTTTTTTGTGACGTCGGTTAAAAATAAGAAGGTAGTTTCACTTTGAAATTTTTCGACACAAACTGTGCTTATGTCGTTTATACTTCTTTTAAATTGCTGCAAGCAGCGCTGCCACCTCAACAAATAATTGTTTTGGAAATTTTAATATTTTTTAAGGAATTTTGTATGCATTAAAAAATAACAACACGCAAGGCAAATTTACTTATTTCATCGTATTAGCAGAGCTGTTAATAAGTATGTATTGATTTGAAATACCTTAAATCAACTTATCGCAAAAAAATTTTGCATTATCTGCAGTGTCACCTGAAATATAACCACATACATCTTGCCCTTTAAGAAATTTAGGAATTAAGATGTTGTTTTAACTTGCATCCTATTTAGTGGAAATATGATCAATGGAATAGTTAAAAAGCAGTTTACCGTCAATGAAAGCAGCAATGGAAGCATAAACTTATTTGTAATAACGCATGATTTAGTCATGAAGAGGTAGGTAAAAAATAGATAAATTACTCGCTGTACTGCTGCTGGTGTCGCGTTTCGCTTAGTGGGTGTAACAAACAAACAAACAACACCTTTGTGAAGTTACCATGCACATGGCCATCCCGAAATATGCAACTAATCGTACTAAATAATGACGAAAGTAATTGCATACACAAATAGATTCTCTATGTGTCTTACGCAATGTAATACGAGTATTTTAGTAGCCTTCCCTTTTATATTTAATTTTAGAAATAAATTACTAAAAGCTCGCTATAAAATTATGCTCCAAATAAATATATATATTTTTTTAATAATTTTTGAAATATTTTTTTTAAAAGCAAAAACCACTTTTTAATTTATTCAAAGAATATGGTAGCTTCAATATAGAAGAAAATGTCACAAGCAGAGTTTACGTCAAATGGGAACAATGGCGAATAAAAGGAAGCTACCTTTAAATATTTGTATAATGATAAAATTCCGAAATGTTGCTCATATGTTAGGATGTTTTCTTTTCTAAATACCAAAAAATGATGCCTTCTCAGTGCCCTCTTTGCACTCTTAAAAATTATTTTCAAACTAAAATTTCCTTAAATATTTTTCGTCTGACATTGTCATAAATATTTCAACGAACTGATGAATTAAATGGAAATTTATTTTTTAAACACGTGGCAACCCTCCTAAATAGAGTTCTTAAATAAAGGATTTTAAACCCATTTTCAATGATAACCATCGGTTAAATAATTATTAAATAATTTTAGTTTAGTTTTAAAATGTTCTAAATTGTCAAACTAAGTATTTCTTGAAGCTCTTTCACTTGACATCCATAGTTAGTATTTCATATAACTTGGGTATAAAATAGTTCAATTAGACTTCTCGAATAGGTGGCAATCCTATTCAAAATATTTCCAAACTACTACTTTCTTAAACCTCTTTTGTATGACATCCATATATCGATACCTTATTCACTTACCAAATTCCTTTAACTAAAATTGAATTACATTTTTTTAATATGTGGCAACTCTCCTATACGTATTTAAGTTATAAAGCCTTTTCAAAACCATTTCGATTTATACCCATATTTAATAATTGATTTAACTTTTTAATTAATTTTAATTTTTAATTTTTTTAAATTAATTTTAATTAATTTCTTAACAGGTGGCAATTTTTTTTCGAAAAAATATGACCTTAAACATCCATACCCTAAGCCCTTTAATTTGGTACCTCACTTTTGAAAATCGAACGGATGGTGCGGATCTGAAGGCATTGATTATTAAATAACTTGACTTTACTTATTTATAAGGTGGCAACTTCTTCCGAAAAAATAAAACTAGTTTTCACATCTACAGGCCAAGCGCTTTAATTTGACACCCCACTTTTGAAAATCGAACGATCGGTGCAGGTCTTTTACGCCGCACAAAAAATGCCTTCGCGTTTTATATACATACATATATATAAATATGTAGCTGGTTGACCTTTTCCTTTATCATAGTTACGTCATCTGTTTCAACATGATTTAAGAACCTTATTTATTCGGGGTTTCTCTAAACAAAAGTTTATTCAAAATATTTTTAAAGAGCAGTATTTTCAGAAATACTCTATATGCATGCATTTTATAGAGACACTGTATACAGAATAACATTTCAGAGAAAGCCGCTGGATCCGCGTGGTTACATATGCGTACTATCTTTTCACAGCACCAAGGTTCGATCCCTGGTCAAAGCAGCACCAACACAAAATTACAGAAAACGATTTTTTTCTTATCAGCGGTCACCCCTTGGCAGCCAATGATAAAGCCATGAAAAAGCTTCTCATATAATCCATTTGCCGTTCGGAGGCGGCATAAAACTCTAGGTCCGTCCATCAAGACACACACCACAATTTGCGGGAGAAGCTCAGCCAATCACTCAGCAAGTGCCAAAATGTTATTTATTATTGTTATTGTACAATAATTTTTAGAGACCGAAGTTTTGGAGAGAAGGGTGACGCGGTTGGCATCAAACGTCCCATATGTAGCTACATACATATGTAGATATCTTCGGTAAAATGAAGTTTTTTACAGGCACTTAAACGAAGTATTTTTTTACTTTTAAATATTAAATGTGAATGGCTGGAACTAGTTACAATTTGAAATGCATACTAATAAATTTATGGAAATATATATCTAATACATAATTCAAGTTTACCTTACAATTTTTTTTTTAAACCATCGTGAAGAATAATATATCCTCCGATTTGGATATCAACAAAAAACGCGTTGGAAAAAACTGTTTAGAATAATAATAAAATATAATACATACATACATACATATGTATGTACTTAATTATTTCCACGCTAGCAGGTTGTAGGCGAGTGAGTTTTAGTATAAAAATAGAAAATTCTGACAATTTAAACACATGATAAATATAGCCAGTTCGGATTATACTACATAAATATTTGTATAAACGTAAAAGTTCGCACTTTGATTTTATATGTACCTACATATGTACGAGTTAATATGTTTTCATTCTATGAAACAAGCAGATGCATACATACATACATATTGTACATACACCCACTGGGAAAGTAAGTAAGATTACGAGGTAATCCATGTTGTTTACACCACGATTGCCACACGACAAAAAATTTTCTGACCAGATTTACAAAAATAGTTACCTAAAAGTTACCAAGTAAAAAACAACATTTTATTATACAATAAAAAATAGAATTGTAAAAACAAACCTCGTTTATCTGTCATAAATAAGATATAGGTACAATAAATATTTTTATAAAAAGAAAACTAAACAAATTAATTTTACAGATGTCAGCTAGTCTGCCGTAGAGTAGAAGAGCCTATCTACAAAAAAAATTTTAGTAATATGAGAAAGTACGATCTATAAAAAATAAATAAGGTATTTTATCGACTTTTTTATAGATTTTGTTATCGAGGTTTTTATCGATTTTGTTATATAATTTATTAATTTTGTTATAGATATTTTTTATCGATTTTGTTATCGATATTTTTATCGATTTGTTATCGACATTTTTATTGATTTTGTTATTGATTTGCTAATCGATTTTTGTTATCGATTTTGCTAATCGGTTGTCGTGGAAACGCTGTTTTAGTATGTGGTTAGTCTGATCCTTTGAACTTCGGACTAAAACCTGTGGAACTGTCAAACTACAATTTTACTCTCTCAAGTGAGAGTAAAAGGAGAACAGATGCAGAGGTGCACGGGAACGTAAAAAGCACTCTCTCAAAAGTGTTCCCACTTACAGGTTTATGCCAATAGGAACGACTTCCTGTAAGTTCTGACTAAATCCTGTAAACCGGACTGCTATTGGAACAGAATAATTATGTATCTATATGTGGGAAAAATTAACAAGTGTTGCCATTTTTGATTAAATTTTATTTAGTCTTTTCCAATAGCAGTCCGGTTTACAGGATTTAGTCAGAACTTACAGGAAGTCGTTCCTATTGACATAAAACTGTGAGTGGGAGCACTTTTGAGAGAGTAACTGAGCAAATGTTCCTAGTCAGAAGTTACAGGATTTAGTCCAGAGTTTTTTTTTCCTGTAAGTTCATGAAAAGTGTCAAACGATCAGCTGATTTGCATGTGCAAACAAAAACGGAAAGCGGTGTAAGCAAAGAACCTTGTATTTGTACAAAAATGGAAGTAAACAACGAAATATTTGCATCTGTTCTCCCTTTACTCTGATTTGAGAGAGTCCTTCTATAGTAGAGAATACCTTACTTTTTCTTTGTTACCGACAACGAAAACAATATTGACAGCCATAACGACGGGTAAAAAATTTAAAACGAGCTTATTTTGCCGGTTTTTTGTTAACTATTTTGCTCTAAAATTGGAGCTGTCAGTGATAATGTCCAAATAAATGTTTATTCGATAACAATGCATGCATTCATTCGGAAGCATGAAAATATCTAAACATTTTAATGCAAATCAACTTGACTAGTCTGCAGGTTAATACCCGCCACATTTACTCAGAGTCAACAGTTGTTTAATGTTAATGATGACGATAAATAATTTTACGACACAACCTCCCATTCGACATACCTACTACATACATATTTATAAACGCAAAGGCAAAGACGATATGTGCTCGAAAATTTCGTGAATGACTCAAAGTCAGCGCTAAAAATTACTTATTAATGTATGTTAATAGTGGGTATAGATGTGTAGTGAGTTTTTATAACATCATCATATACAGTGACTCAAACAAGTGTTCACATGTTGATTTTTTTTTCAACATTGTCAAGTTAAAAGTGTTTTGTTATTTTTTATAAATAGCACGAAACCAAAACCATTAATGTACATATATAAATAAGTTTCTAACGTTTTTGGGCCGGTGCCAATTGATATAAATGTACTCTGGATCGTAAATTTTGACAAGTGTGAGGTGACACTTTTGCCTAAAGGTTTTGAAACGTTTTTGTTATATTACCCCTAGGACGTCTAATAAATGCATGGCTTTCAGTGCTGGAAGAATTGAAATCAAAAAAGGCAAGGGATTTCTATATACATATATGTATATAGATGCTGCGTTTTCATTGTTTAACTCGCTAACCTTATTCGGCATCAAAGAAGCTGTATAAATCTCCGACAGTAAAAATTTACGAATTGGCACAGCAGAAATGTAAAATTTTCCTTCCAGAAAACAGTTTTTTTAGCACTCCACCAATCACTTTTCTACTGATTGGCACAGGTCCTTTATACAGAATTAACATCAACATTTCAAATTTTTCAATCAGAGTTTTTAAAACAATTTTGGACACGCGGTTTTAGTCCCTTAAAATTTTTGATTGATTTTTATAATTTTTTTTTTCATCATTTCTGTTGCCTGTCAAAGTACTCTGCGCTTGCTGGTAATTTACGAGCATATATTTCTTGAGAGCTGCAAACTGATTTAAGAAATTTTGATAGAAAAAATTTCTTTTCCTTTTTTCAAATTTTATATGAGATTTTAGTTTTTCTTGAGAGCTTCAAACAGACTTTAACGGCTTTCGCGGTTTTTATACATATTCGATTACTCGTCTTTGATTTTGTGAAATTTGTTTGCAAAAAAGGAAATTCATGTTTATTATTTTAAGTCTTTTATATTTCTTATGAGCTTGGGTGTTGCACAGACTATATGGGTATTCATGGAAACGCATAAACCTCATAAAAAAATCGGGTTTCCATGCAAAACTAAGTAAGTTTACGAGGTTTACATGGTTATGAGGCATTTACGCGTTTAGATGAATTGCCTTAACATTTTTATAAAAAATAATAAAATTTGAACTTAAAACATTTCGAATATTAAAAAAAATCCCATGTGAACACTTGCTGAGTTACTGTATATCAAACACTAGTAGTACTAAGTAAATGTTTATGTTTATGCGCAAGTTTTTTTTTTAACGGTTAGTTGTTGCACTTAATTGCAATGGAAATGAATTTAGCCACCTGCTAAGGATGTTGTCACGCGCTAAAAATTAAATGTACAAGAAAAAAAATATAAAGGCAGTCTGTGTGTGGGCGGTGAAAATAGGTAAAACAATGTATGCATTAAGAAAAATTTTAAAATAAGCGGAAAAAGATATTTTGTGTATTGCTATTAAATTTAAGGGTGCATTTTATGCGTAATTTGACTCCATCTATTTTCAGCTTGTTTGTATACAAGTACACTAAGTAGCAGCTTACAATTCACAACGAAAGAAATGTTTAGACAACCTGAAACCACAACAAACTATTTTTTAACACTGCGAAAATTTATAATATGACTTTGATGGTACGTTGCAAACCTACGTAATATATTTTTTAGGTGTTTAAAGTTTACAACATACAACAATACGACACTTACGACACCGTTGTGAATACCCCAAATGTGCTTGGTTGTGCCTTGCCTTGCAAGTTCATCTGTCATGCAGTTTCCCTCTATGCCCCTATGACCAGGGACCCAAGTGTTCTGCATGGCCATCACATGTAGATATAGTCGGTAGTACAGCACAATCTTTGAGTAAAACAGGAAGGAGCTCAGAGCTTTGATTGCAGCCTGGATATCACTAAAAATAAATATGTCCCTTACCATAATTTCGGTTCTAAGATTCTCAGCAGTCTCCATGATAGCTGAAACTTCAGCTTGGAATACGCTGCAATAGTCCAATAACAAAAAGGAGATTTTTATAGGAGGGTTTTGTGAGAAAATGCCCCCGTTGCTATTGCGATGCCTCTCTTAATCCAAGAGCAGTGAGCGCTGCCATCGGCGATTCTGCCAAATACAGTGGCAGATAATCTAAAATAACGTTCAGAGCATCGTTTGGTGTAGTTCTGAGCGCTGCGCTTATGCAGAACATAATGTGCCTTTGCACCTTGGTGAGTAGCTTGAGGTTGTACCTCTTTATCTTTATGCAGGCCAAAATACGATCACTCCATACAGGAGGATTGGTCTAAGAACATGCTATCTTAAATAAACGATTAGAAAAGCGTCAAAAAAATCAAATATTCAAAATAGCAAATAAATTGGCTTGACAATTTCATGAGTTTTATGGCTCAAATATGAGCCGCATGCTGCATATTTTTAATGAATGAATAATCGCATATTTTAAAAATCTCGTTCATACGTACATTGTATGTATGGCCTCCTATGATTAAGTACTCTCCTCAATTGCTTGTAAATTGAGAAATTGTGTGCGGCATTAATTCATATTGAAATACCTATGTATGTATGTGCATCCATACGTACGTATATTGGCAGTATGTGCAATTGTGTTATTGTTGTTGGTTTGGGTTGACACAAATAAGTATATTTATCATATCTAATTTATGGCAACAACAATTCGAACTGCAGCAACGTCATCTATATACATCTACATACATATATACATATACACACAGGCATAAAATTAAATAGAAACGTTTTAGCGCACCTTTTAAGGATGCGTTCACCTTTTCGTGCAAACGATGAGCTCGTACATCTTTTTTACAATTGTTGCTATTGCTATTGCTATTGGGGCAAATTCTGCTACGTTGCTGATTTTACTATCGCTCACGTAGTGGCTGTCACCGCTGTTGCCGTCGCTGAAATTGTTGTATTTATTTGCTCTGTTTCTAATTTTCATATTTATCGCCTAACGAATTTATGAGCGAAATTATTTTTAATTCGAATTGTGTGCCAAAAATGCATATAAATCTATGTATGTATGTACAGACATAGATATATTTGTATAAATGCACATTTGTACCCATCTAAATATTAAAAGGCATCTCAGTGAACATCGTTTTGTGCGAAATATGAAAACAAAAATCGCTGACATCTACTTAACGAATGCGAAATAGATATGTACATGCCTATCTAGAATTATGCTTCTTATTTAGGCTATATGTATGATGAGTACACATTAGGGTGGTCTAAAGCAGATAAACAGAGTTTTTCGATAGAAAAATATCGATTCTTAAGAATTCTATACAATTTCTACGAAAAGTTGTTTTTTTCCCATATAAAATACATGGAACACTTTGGGTGCTTTGAACGAATAGGGATATCTTTTTTTCGGTATAGAACAATCATAGGGGATGAGAGCAAAAAAATTCCGACTTTACTTTTTCATATGCATTTTTAGACCACCTTAGTATACATACTCTCATAAATGCATGCATTATATTCAGATTTTTTTTTTTAATGCATACACAAATTTTTATATTAGGGGTATTCACGATCCGGTGCATACTGCATAGATAGCATAAATAGCATGATTGGCTAATTTTGTTGTTGCTTGAACACATGAAACAACAAAAAGCATGCTATTTATGAACCATACTACATAGACAGTATGCACTAGATCATGAATACCACTACTGTGTGTGTATTTAGGAATTGAAAATTGGAAAGAACTTGTTCTTTATTTTGCAGAAAAATTAGGACAATTATATTTTTATGTTTCACGATCAGTCATTTAGCCATAGTACCAAGCCTTAACTCTTATAGAATATTTTAAACATGACAATAAACTAATAATAGAAATATATAAAAGACATCAATATTAGTAAGCACCATGAGCTTTAAGTAGATGCATATGTACATTTTCTTCCTCTTTCTGTTGGCTCCATAGTTTCCCACTTAAGGTGGGAAAAATTCCGCACAGTATAAAAAAGCAAAATATTTTCGTTAAAATAAGAAAATGTCCTTTAATGTATTTAAAAAATGAGCTTGGACATTGTCAGTGTTGTATTAAACCATGTCAATACACCATACACCATCAATCACGTATGACGACAATAGTATGGACGATATCGTGCTGAGATTGTCTTGCTTCATGAAAACCAAAAAATGTTCGATCGTTTGTGTGATATCGTCTACTCAATTCCAGTTGTTCTTCGATAACAGTAACGGTACCACGTAACATTAAGACATATACATGACATAACAATGTTTTGACGACATCGTTTTGTCAGTATCGTTTGAACGACAATCATTTCAAAGTTACGTGCTTCATGCCCAGGTATGCACCATCCGTCAAATTGTGGAAAAAACCACCTTTCGAAGCCGTCTTCTATGTGACAAAAAAGGGGTTACCTCTACGCCGCGATGTTTCAATGTGGAATGCTTGTGAAATTAATGAGGCTGTATTAAACTTCGTTGAGCAAGACCATCAGTTTGTCAAAATGCGAAAGGACCTCTCCGAGTCATTTGATATCAAATGAGGTTTCAAACAAAGCGATTTAAATCTGATGTTGGAGAAGAGAATAAGATCTCCAGAATTTAATCGCTACTATGTTCTACTGTCGTTTACCACCATCCGCCCCAACAACCGCATAAGGATAAGGAAGCGACGCAGATGAGCCTGATGTTAAAAGAGAACAAAACGATGCTATTTTTTGATGAGCGAGAATTACACTTTAAAATTCTGTTATCATGCCTGTCCTATTCAATGGCGCATATGCATTGACAATGACATCATTTGATTTGAAAACCCTTTGCATGTTTGAGGGAAAGATTCTGCGGAAAGTTTTTGACCATTTATGCATTTGGGTCGGCGAGTACAGGAGGTGATAGAATGATAGGCTATCATATATAAGATCCTTAACAGCAGTCTGTTGGATAGGCCATTTCCAACGTATGGATGCAATTGCACCACCCCTTAAGGCCGGTCCATAGAGAACTATCGCGATGAATTTGGCGTTGGCGTTGGTTTGAGAGAACGCACGTTAAGAGTATATTTGCTAAAATGAACGCAGCGAATGCTTTGCTCATTGCCCTCTTCTTAGTATTTGTGCGTAATATTTCATATCAATAATTGCATGAAAAACGATATTTCTTGCCGCATTTATGTAATTAAAATGGAAAAATACTTCACATGATTTTATTTATTTGCAACAGCAGAGAGTTGGCCATCTTTCTGCGTTGAGTTGGCGTTAGCGTTACCAAATGTTGGACATGCGGACGGCTGCATTGGAATTCATATATTCATAGTCAGGTGTTGAAGCGACGCCAACCCCAACGCAACGCCAAAATTGTAAGTGGTCTCGCCTTAAGAGTATTCGATACTGTGCCAAAACTGATTCGCGGTTTATAGAAATCGCTGCCGTTTGGAAAAGAAAGGTGGTAAGCGTTTTTGCCATTCCAGCTGAATGGCCATCTTAAGGCCTCAAACAAACTCTGTGCAAATGTTAGCATTTATACATGCCAGTCAAATTCGTAGATTATTTCAACTCGACTAAATTTTTGAGGTGAACTTCTTTGCTATGATTTGGATGTAAATGCAAAATGCGATGCAATGAAAGGCTGTACGAGCATCCCTTCGGGGGTGGTTGGCATGACTAAGATTAAGATTAAGATCAAGACTGACAAGACAAGATTAATATTACAATTAAGATTATTGTTAAGATTATTATAAGTTCATGTTTAAGATTTATTTTGAGATTAAGATAAAGATTAATATTAGTATTAAGATTTGGGTGAAAATTATGATTAAGATTAAGATTAAGATTAAGATTAGAATTAAGATTAAGATTAAGACTAAGGTTAAGATTGAGATTAAGGTTACGATTAAGACTAAGATTAAGCTTAAAATTAAGACAAAGATAAAGTTTAAATTTGGGTTTAAGGTTAAGTTTGAGGTTAAGATAAAGATTCATATTAGTACTAAGATTAAGATTAAGGTTTAGGTGAAAATTATGATCAAGATTAAGATTAGGATTAAAATTAAGACTAAGGTTAAGATTAAGATTAAGACTAGGATTAAGATTAAGATTACTACTAAGATTAAGATTACAAACAAGAAAACTATTAAGACAAAGATTACGATTAGGATTAAGATTAAGACTAGGATTGAGATTAAAATTACTACTACGATTAAGATTAAGAACAAGAATAAGATTAAGACAAAGATTACAATTAGGATTAAGATTAAGAATAAGATACATTTTAAGACTAAGATTAATATGAAGATTAAGGCTTAGATTAAGATTAAGATGAAGGTTAAGATTAAGATTAAGACTCAGATTAAGGCCAGGATTAAGAGGACAAAGATAAATATAGTTATTCATTATTATGCAAAAAAAATGCTCTTATATATGTATAATATGGTAAGTCGAATAGTTCTGATAGAAGTTAAAGGGCTAAACGAAACGAAATACTGTTGCAATATTATTTCACATCTGCGCTGAAATGGATCATCTGCAAGCTTGAAGTCAGATCATGTAAATTTTTAATGATATTGGTAAGATCACGATTGCATTCTATATTTGCATGGAGTCTCACGAATCATTGACAGTAATTTATTTTTGTAGTATATATATATATGTATAAAAATAAAGATTCATCAGGTGACTTATTTATGCATGCAAATGTAATAAGTATTAAGACAGCTACTTTTGAAACCAGCTTGAAATAGTTACAGCCCGGAATTAGTTTGATTTCTTTTTTTTTTTAGATATTATTTACACTAGGCGACAGCTCAAATCGGTATTGAGTAAAACCAAATGCAAGTGATAATTTTAGCTGTCAATAATACTCATTAATGCCTTTTTTCGAGTTCAGCTCAAATAAGAAAGATGCCCTTAATTGAGTCCTTGCTCACAATTTGTTGTTTAATTAGGTTAACTTCTTGAAAAGGATTCTTGGAAAATACTCATATAAAGGTTTTTGATACCAGAAATTCATTTTTGATGTTTGTTTTTTATTAGCTCTGCGCTAAATGGCGCTGCAGTCCCAATTTATTGAGTTTTTTTTGAAAGAAAATATCAACATTATTTTAATAGCGTTAGTGAGCTTTGTACCACGATTTGTTTGTTAGGAAAAATGGAAAAAGCAACAAAGCTTAAGCGGTAGAAGTTAGTTATAGCAGCTATTTCGGAGATCACAACATCTCCTCATCAGACTTCTAGCAAAATAGCTGATATAATAATGTTGATATTTTGTTCCATATTTCCTAACGAACAAATCGTGGTGCAAAGCCCAATAACACTATTGAAGTAAATACTAATACGCCACAATAAAAATTTACAAAAAAAAAAAACATATGCACATTATTTGTTGGCAGATAATAGCTACTGCTGGTAGATGACCTAAATGCAAGCAATAACTTTGTAAATTTTTCAATGACGATGATCACAATGATGACAAGAAGACAAGTTTGAAGAAAAGGCAGACAATAGAATAAAACAAAATATAATGAATAAATTAATTTCTGTTTAAATTATTAATTGATACCAATGTTTGAAATCACACACCGCGACTGAATGTTTTACTAAAGACGTCTTATTTGAGTATTTCTTTGAAAAAAAAAAACGAATAAAATTCTATAAAATTGGCCTCTGCCCCAAAGCTAATAATAAACAAACCCCAAAAAATGAATTTCTCGTATCAAAAAATCCTTATTTAAGTATTTTCTAAGATATTTTTCAAGAAATTAACCTAATTAAATAATAAATTGTGTGCAAGGATCCAATTAAGTATATTTTCCTTATTTGAGCATCTTAAACTATCACTTGCATTCAGTTTTACTCAATACCGAGCCAACAAGTTTGATTTTGTCGCATAGTTTTGTTATTCTACCATTAAGTCAATTTAACTTTTATATTGTATTACAATTGTTATAAATTTAAAATTATTGTAAATCATGTTATATAATTATTTAAATGGGTGATTGCAAGTAAAGCTTACATGATTCATTTGCATTCGATGAGAATGCTGCAGGTGTGCCGTTCTTAATATCTATCTTAGAAGGTATAGTTAGCGAACGACGTGATTATATAAAAAATGAACACTCATTCAAATATATGGCTAGGTAAATTTAAATTTAGTGCAGGTATGAAATTCCGCTTGAAAACGAAAAACTATCATTTTACAAACCTTTTTTTTTCATTTTACACAAGTTTAAATTGTTATTGTTTATCTACATCTTAGTTATCTGGTATAAATGAAATCCAGTTTGTTTCTTAAGTCTTTTGTTTTCACACTATCGTAAAAAGCCTCAGTCAGTTTTAAAAAAAGCTTGTAAAAATATATTGGCGTCCAAAAAACTATTTAAACTCCATCAAACTAACTAGTTCACGCACTTACATATCTGTGTTCGTATGGAACCGTAGCTTATGTCGAAAGGCTGGCTAGAGTATAATGCGGCATTCGCAGCATACAATTGCGAATGACTCACTGGCGCCGAGCTGTTGAAGAACTTTTGTCAAATAAACGTGCGAAAATAGTTCCGATACTAGGCAGTCAATATTCTTATTAAGTCTCATCTAAAAATTCCTTGTCGTTTAAAGAATAACGGGAATGCCGCATTATACTAAAGCCAGCTTCCCGACATAAGCTACTATTCCATACGAACACAGATATGAACATACATACATAGATATGTATGTATGCTTACATAAATAAGCGAGTTTAATTTACATAAATGCAATCGAACTTGAAAGGGAAAATTGTATGCCATAGTAATAGGAATCGGATAAAAACAACGCTTATGACTTTAACGAAGAACTTTAGTCATTGTCTAAAAATTCAACAATGGCTTGGCTAATATAGAACCGAAAGAATAAAAGAAGAATAAAAGAAATACAGACCACTCCTTTTGATTGTCTCGCTCGTATTATTTAAGTACAATACATTTATATTTATTTATAGAACTTGTAACTTGGGTGCATATATGTAAGTATATTAGACCACGTAAAAAAAAAAACAAAAAACAAAAACCCTGAAATGCGACCGGAATAAGACTGAAATTTTATCATTTTGTATAGTAATGATCCTCCATTAATCTCCCCTCCCTAAGGCAAATGTAAGAGTTTCCGCGTCGGGCCTTTAGTTTTCCGATAAGAATTACACGTAAGAAAATGAGTACTTTCCTTCTGAGCTCAATATAATTTTCTAGCATCAATGAAAACATTCGAAACTGTAAGAATACCCCAATCGGAAAAGTAGTAATGCATTTCTTATGAGTTTTCGATTATATTACTGATAACTATGTAATCAGTATTCTAATGCATCCAGAAAGTTACAAGAATTTAATATTAAAACACATTCATTTCTCGATACTAGGTAATGTAAAATTGAATGCCCCACTTTTCTTAGGACATCGCCCTGAGGAAAAAAATTATTTTTTTTTTTTCGATTACTATACATTACATTTTCCCACTGGGACGCATACCTGGCTTTGAGGGTACCGGAACATGCAAGTTTTGATGACAACGAAAGAGCTTATGCTCAAGACATGGCACCCAACGGAGCCTACATTGCAGAGCTTCGAAGTAAATGGGATGATTTTCAAGCTGCAAACGAAAGTTGAAAATATTTATTTAGGAAGAAATTTGGAATAGGGTTGCCACCTGTTTGTTAAAATCAATTTAATTAATATAATAGATAATAATAGGTTGGCGCTTATATAATATGTTAGTGTTTGGCCGAGCTTCGCCTTCGATTTGCGGCGTGTGTCTGGAAAATGGGGAGTGAATCAAAACCGTTTCCAAGTAATACCATATGTATGGGCGCTGGTAGCTATAGATATAATTGTGTATGGAATTTCGCAAACAGCTTATGAGAAATAAGCTTTATTGTTCCATTACACTGAGAAAGGAGTGTCAGCTAATTATATTTCTCTCAACAAAAGATTTAGTAACTATAACTAAATAATGTGGCCATAACCAAATCATGCGCTGATAGAGACATAACTAAATTATTTTCTCAGTCTAGCTTTGCCTTTATGAATAACAACAATAGCCCCGTAAATCCTTCTCCTATTATATAATCGTTAAATTCACATTATGACCGCTCGTTTTAATTCTATGCGAAATATTAGTTTGATGGAAATCACTTTTATTTTTTGTTGAATTTCAAAGCATAACGTTAAATCGAATTTCAAACTGGCTGAGCAATGCGCGAAAGCTTGTATGATCCTACATATGCAGCTCAAGTTCATTCCTTTAATAATGGATCTATAGAAATAATTGATTATCTTAACATTTAGATCCGCAATCTTTAATTATTAGTTAGTTAGTACACAATGGTCCACCGTATGTGCCATATTTCGTTACAAATATTGAAAAGAATTAGTGGTTTTGTATTGAAAATGCAAAATTAATTGAAAAAAGAGGTAATGAATTTTAAAAGTATCCATTGCTTGTGCAATATTCACAACATTTTGGCAATTACTAAGCAAACTGACACAGTAATGATACCTTATCAAATGAACAAACAAACCTGCACACATATAGGTGTAGGTGTACACACATGTATGTACATATATTGCATAATTATGTTTGCTGACTACTACATGGATGACATATTCGTATACATACAGTGGCGGATTTGCCCTAAGACCCAATATATCCAGGCCTAGGGCGGCCACATATTAAGGGCGGCCAATATGGCAGAAAAATCACACTTATGGTAACAAGGCAGGTTTGAATACATGAAACAACAAGTCTCTATGAAGAGTAGAACCAGAGATATAACAATATAAAGAAGTACATGATTATTTAGTCAGAATTACGAAAAAATCAAAAATTTGACAGATCATATATCCGAAGAAAAAAGGAAAAATGTGAAGCCAATCGAAATTCTGACACTAAATTTGGGGTCCGATATGAAAAAGAATGCCTCACATATATGGTATATATATTATAAGATAGCAGTCTTAGAATTGTAATATATTATTTGATTTTTTGTAGGGTTGCATTTTATAATTCTTTTATGCAGTTACTGAATGTTGTTTTATTATTATTTGGTTATTATTTGGTGGTAAATTAAATTATATTCCGTGATCCCAAAAAGGGTTCGGGACTCCCGGTATTCGGGATTCTGTCGATTCAGTCGATCTGATCAAAATCAGTAATACGGATTAACGAGTCGCGAGAGGCTCGATTCCACGGCCTGTACAATTTTCGTTTAATTTTTTAAATTCACTTAATTTCTACTTTAAATTTTTTTATGTAATCATCGTTTTCAACTTTTTTGATAAAATTAAACTATGAAAATTTTAAACATCTAATAATAAAATAAATAATATGAAATAAAATTAAACAAAAGAAAAAAGTTAAGGAAAATGAATAAGTCATATAAAGTAAAAAAGGAAAAAAATGAAAAATTATTAGTGACCGCTCGAATTAGGGATCGAACCTCGGTCCTACGGAATTGTAGTAGGCAGTTCTCCCCACTTGGCTTACGCGAACACCAGACTTGTGTCTAATATATTGGAAAAACTTTTTGGTGCTTAAAGCTCTTATTTCATTTGCTGTTAAAATAACACTATAATTATCAGGGCAATTCTGGCAACTGCTTTTCAACTCACCACAGTCTTTCGAAAAGATAAAACTCTTTTGTAAGACAATTGTCAATTCTGGCACCTATCTGGAAAGCTCTTTACTGTCTTTCGAAATACTAATTGAAATATTTGCTAACGAGGAGGTCTTGACGTTATGCTGTTCACTTTTAAGCAATAAGTTTTTCAAGAATTAAATTAAAGTTAAATATATATATAATTGAAAGGAATGAATAAGATCTTAAAAATTTAGTGAAATAAAAAATGTATATTTTTCTTTTTAAAACAATAAAATCTAAAAATTAAATAAAAAAATGTCTAAAAAGTAAATGAAATTTAAGGAAATATTTTGCTTAAATATATTAAAATAAAATAAAATATATATGCATACATTTTTTTTAAGTAGACAGATCTGAAAAATTAAATTAAAAGAAAGAAGAAGGAAGATTAAATAAGTAATTTATAAGCCAAAAAACCGACTTCAATTCGCATATAAAAATTTAAGAGTACCGTTAATTTCTTCATGATCTAATGATCGTATCTAAAAAATTAGTGTGGGACCACCTCTGTGGTACCACCCTTCCTTTAAAGAAAATATTATACAAAATCGGTTAATGTGGTTAAAAGTAGTGCAGTAACATATGCACATTAAAAAATATATATATATCTAGAAGAATTGATAAGCTCCTCCGTTTTTTTAGTCGTTTAAAAAGGATAAAAATTGCGCTGCGATAACAATGGAAATGAAGCAATTGTCATTTAACGTACGTTTTGACCTATTTATGTGGAAGAACAGTCAAAAGTAATCCCATCGTCTGCTGTCCAACGACAAGATAAAAAAACAGCCATGGCCAGCACTGACAGAATTCCATAAGAAAGTGCAAAATTTTTTTCAGCGCTGGGCATGCCTGGTATAAAACGACAAATGTTAGCAGTATGTAATACAGGCATCGGTGTTATTTTATCTATACCATACTTCGATAGAAATCGGCGAAAAAATTATATGATGGGAGCTGAGAAAGGTGCGGCTGGTACTACATGGCCTAGGGTGACAAGACTTCTTAAATCCGTCACTGTTTTCATATGTATATGTATTTTTAGGCGCTTGAATATTGCCGTTAGTAGTTTAGATGGCAAAGTTTAATTTGCACCCAATTCCCAATATGCTGTTAATAGTGGTAGTGAACCAATTCTCTGGCTCAGTCGTTTATTCAGTACGTATGAGTGTGTCTTTACTTATTTCTCGCCCTCTACAAGCAAAGGTCGTTGTACGCCATTCTAGACAATAATTTTGCACCGCAGCATAGTATTTGGGTATGCACATATGTACATATGTTTATGTAGTACTTACCAAGCCGTAAGCCAATCTTTTGATATCAACATAAAAAAATAAATAGCACTCTGCAGCTCTCAACAACACTCCACACCTCTTTTTATACCTTTCATGAGCATGAAATGGTATTATAACTTTGGTCCGATGTTTGTAAGTACCAGAACAAAAAGAGATAGACCCATTAAAATGTATACTTATATGATCAGAACGTCGAGCTGAGTTGATTTAGCCATGTCCGTCTGTCCGTCTGTCCGTCTGTCCGTCTGTCCGTCTGTTTGTATGCAATCTAGTCTCTCAGTTTTCGAGATATCCGGATCAAATTTGGTAGGTGGGTGTATTTTTATAATGTATTAATCATTTGTCGGAACCGGAAGAATCGGACCACTATAACATATAGCTCCCATACAACTGATTGTTCAGATATGAGATTTTTCGTTATAACTTCTTCATTTATGCAGCTACGAACATGAGATTTTGCAGTATTTGCACCCATTATCGACAGAATACTTACAGTGAAAATTACAAAGATCGGGTCACTATAACCTATAGCTCCCATACAACTGATTGTTCAGATATAAAATTTTTCGTTATAACTCCTCCATTTATATAGCTAGGAACATGAAATTCCGCACTGTTTTCAATAATTATTAACAGAAAACTTACAGTGAAAATTAAAAAGATCGGGTAACTATAACCTATAGCTCCCATACAACTGATTGATCAGATATGAGATTTTTCGTTATAATTCATCCATTTATGTAGCTAGGACCATGAAATTTCGCGCTGTTTTCACTCATTATCAACAGAAGACTTACAGTGAAAATAACAAAGATCGGGTCACTATAACCTGTAGCCCCCATACAACTGATTGTTCAGATATGAGGTCTTTTATCATATCTCCTCCATTTATGCAGCTAGGAACATGAAATTTCGCACCATTTTTGCTCATTATCAACGGAATACTTACAGTGAAAATAACAAGGATCGGGTGACTATAACATATATGTATCTTCCATACATCTGATTGTTCAGATATGGGATTTTACTGTAAAACTCCTTTATTTGAACAGCTAAAACCGATAAATTTCGTAAGATATTTTATAAATAATAATACAAAGTCTACTGAGAAAATCGTCAAAATCTATGCTGTATAAGCTTTATCTCCTATACCACTGATTGTTCAGATACCAGTTTTTGCGATATATCTCCTTTATGTAGGAAACTAAACCCAATAAATTGTGTTACCGGTTTACATACCGATCACATAGCAGTGAAAATCACTTAGATTGGTGCCATATAAAGTATATCTTCCATACCTCTGATTGTTTAGATGCGATTTTTTATATAAGTATGTAACTCCTCTATCAATGTATGCACATGTATTCAAAAGCAGTAATCTGTCAAAGTAAAATTTGCAGATGTTCATGAAAGGTATGAAGTCTTCGGCATAGCCGAAGACAGCGCTGCTCTTACTTGTTTGTTTTTATCTTTAGGTCGCTCGTACTGCTGCAATTGTTTCGAATGGCGTTGAATGTCGCAATGATCTAGATAATTACGAGCCAGGCTTATACATATACGTATGCATGTTGGTATATATTGGTATATACTAGTATATATGTATGTTTATAATGTATGCATGACAAATTTACCGTTACATGCACATGGCATTTATAACGTATTGTACGATAGAAGAATTCGTCTGCAGTAAACGACATGCTCCCACATTATACATATGTATGCACATATGTACCTACATACAAATGTACGTAGACAAAGCGGAAACACCTTTCGTACTGTATTCATACATTTGAAACCCTACCGGCAATCGGGCAAAGGAGAAAGCTTTAATGGAACCATTTTCTTTGATCAATTTAAAGTGACTGACACACTGAAATGCGCTTTCAATTAATTTATAAATAGGTTTATAAACACATTAGGGCGTCCCAGAAATATGTTTGCAAATGTAACTTGTCTCTATACTTTTTTCTATTTGTTCCAAATAGCGTACGTATGAACATATTTATGTATGTAGGAAATTTTATTGCCGTAGGATGACGATAACTCGTGCTGACTCACAATGTTCCGACTATATGAAGGCAGGTGGAAAAACATCATGGTGGCAGTTGATAAAAAAAAAAACCTGTTGGGCTTAGAGAGGGAAAAGTAAAAATCGTTAATACAAAATTTCACATCATTTACTCATCCCCATCTCTACGAACATTACATTTCCATATTACCTAATCAGTTTAGTTGCGTTCGGCGCTGAACCCATAAAAGCAAGTATTCTTTTGTTTTTTTCAACTGACGTTAAGGTATGTATTTATGATTTATTTGTTATTTTTCCCTGTTCTTCATAAAAAATTGACTTGGAAAAGAAAAGAAGTCATTTAGCTGCGTTCGCGAAAACCGAATATCGATTCAATGACTGCTAGACTTTTCTACAATTACCCATTAAAATTCAAGTGAAAGATATTCTTCAAAAAAAAAAAAAAGGAAACATGTTGATTGAATGTATCGTATCGTACGTATGGCAAATTTTTTATTTGCGTAAAG
>NW_023458558.1:27803744-27884681 GCF_013731165.1 Rhagoletis pomonella
GGGAAGTTGAGTTTTGTTTGATAATAATAGATTTTAGGAAGATAAATGTAGTATTTAATTCAAAATCCACAGCTGTCTGGACTGACAAGGTTAGTGCGTAAATGTATTATGTAATTATGGTACGGCACAATTGAATTTATAAACCTATGATTTGTACTGATATGAAAGGTTCGTATGTGGGTGCATGTATCGTCGTTTAAAGTAGAAAACCGCGTAACTGACATTTTTTGCCAATAATTGGATTTGCTCACACAAGCTCATGGCTCAAGCCTTTATCCATTCGTCCTGAAATATACTAGCCAGAAATGCGATTGCTTTATAAAGAAAGGAGTACCACTTTGAAATATGAGTGTTTTTACTCTCTAGAAAATAGTTTATGCAACCTCACATACGCGGTTTTGCAATATCTTGATACGCGGTTTTGTATTTTGTTGATACGCGGTTTTGTACTTTAAACGACGATATGTATGTATTCATTTATAATATACTTACAATACATATCTGTGGACTTTTGACAAAACAATCCCTGTGTTTTCTGTATTTAGGAGTTTAGAATATATGAAATTTTTATTTAACCCCCATTAAGACCGCATCTTGAACTACTCCTATTACTGACTAAACATATAAATATCATTCGCGAGCTCAATGAATTACTGCTTTGAAGTGAAAATGGCCTCACGCGAGAGAAGTTATTTTATCAAAAGTCCACAGATATGTACATACATTCATATGTACTATATATGAACTTTAAAATACCAAAAATGTGAAGGGACAGTGTTGTGTAGGCGTTTGTGGCAAGCAATTTTAGTCAGCAATTCGTACACCTGCTTATTTCTCATATATATTTATACATATTTTACAGAATCAACCTCAACATCCAAGCAAGCACGGATTGCCTATCTTTTTGATTGCATACATACTTATGTACGTATTAATACCTTAATAACAATGTAAAACTTGACTTATTTAAATAGATTTGCTCCATTTGGAATACCAATCTTTTGGATTTAATTAACTCAGTCACGTTACAAAATATTTTTAGAACGCCCTTCAAATTAATCACAAATACTAATTTTCGTCCAGCCTTGGCCATTTCTAAGTAGCAAATTCACGATTAGGTAATGGTACTAATTTTTGCACATACTAAACATTATACGCCAAACCCCAAGAAAACAAATAATTATAATAAATAAATCATTTAACATGGGTCCACTTATGTATGTAGGTTAGGTTAGGTTAGGTTGTTGTGGCAGACCCTGCACCAGGGGGACTCACTTAGACTTTAAATAGATTGTCCATTGTGTTACCACATTACACAAGTTCTTTGAACGGCAACTAAGATATTATGTGTTAAAAACTAAGAGAAGCGCTGGGTGCTCAGATCAAAGTTCCGCAGGCAGCTGATGTCCACTCCGGAGTGCTTTTCAGGAGTGTCGAAGAAATGAGCACCGAGCTGCTTAAATCTTAGTCTCGCGAATGCCGGGCAACGAGAAGGAAGTGCTGAGATGATTCCACCTCATCTTCCAAACAGCTGGTCTTCCTCTGCCAATAGCAACGGGTACCACATCGAATACTTTTTGGACTGGGATATTTGGATCAATTCTTATGCCATAGCCTAGCCAGCGCTAGTCATCCTACCCTACTTACTCATCGTTCCATAGTCTCTGGTACTCGCTATCGCAAATGCGTAAAGGCCTTATATACGAAGGTTCTTTATCTCAAACAGTCAAGATTGTTGTTGGTAATTATTGGTGTTATTTTTGGTTCTCAAGTATACGAATTCCTTAACAATTTCATAATTATAACTGTCAACAGTGATGTAGGTGCCTAGGCCGCTTGTTTGAAGACAAGAGATAATGTGTTTAACAGCCTTACGCACTTTTTTATTTAAATTCGAGAAGACAGAATTGCAGGCTCTTGTCATAAATTGTACTTGCGCTGTTAATTTCTACAGCTCTTTCTATCTTCTCCAACATAAGATTAAACAAATCACACGAGAGGGAATCAGCTTGTCTGAAACCTCGTTTAGTAACAAACGTCTTGAAGAGGTCCTTTTAAACTCTGACAGAGCTCATGATCGTGCTCAACGTCAATGAACACCGCCTTATTAGTTTCGCAATGATACCAAACTTGGGCATGAAGACAACTGCTTTTCGCGCTAACGAAAGCGGTTTGGTATGTCGACCCTCATATCTTAGGTCTTCCCAAATATTTGGCAATGGTTTACAGCTGGTCTATGGTGTGGTTTATCTGGCCTAAAGCCGCACTAATAAGACCCAATCACTTCGTTGTTGGTGGGCTTTTGCCTTTCACACAATACGCTCGATAAGACCTTATATTGGCGCATATGTCGATGTTGTGCTTTTTGTGGATTCGGCAAAGCCTGCATAAATACCAACCTCCAGGTATACTTTCGTGAAACCATATCATGACCGCCATATTTAAGTAGCTCAGCGGAAAATTATGGGCTCCAGCAGCCTTATTACTTTGAACCCTGTCCTTGCATCGAACCCGTCATTGTCACGGGACGATTGGGGGCCCGGAGTCTTCGCCATATTCGCTATTACTGCCATTCAGCAGGGTAGAGATAAGTGTTTCGTTCATAATTTAAGGGTACTCTGGACATCTGTCACTAAGTAAGCGTTTTTATTTTTGCAGGTGCTCGCACTGCGGTCCACCAGTTTAAAAAGATTGGTAAGTTCTCGAACCCTCTGGAAAATATTTTCCGCCTTTTTCCCTGTTGGTCAGCAATTTAAGTCCTTCGAAATCACTTTTTCGACCTCGTCACATTTAAGCATTAATAGTTCGGTCGAGACCAGTGTTGCCGCAATTAATTTTTAGTGGTAGCCAAATTCCTTTAAAAAAAGGACTCAAAAGAGCTAAATAAAGTAGTTGTTTCAAAAATAAATGCCAATTTTTTTTACTTACATATGTATATGTACATACATAAGTATACACGCAAAAATTTTCAATAAGTAATGGTATAGAAAAACATTGAACTCTGAAAAAAGCTAATATTTTATCCAACCAAAACCGTTTTGTATAAAAGGGAAATATGCGACACCAGCTTGCTGGCTCCATAAAGTGATTGTATCATCAGACTCGAAGCATATAACTTACCAGCATGCTGATACAATCTCAAAATATTCAAATGGTTTTTGAAGTCGAACTAGCAGCTGGTGCAATCACACCACAAGAACATACAAGGTCAAACGACTTGATGGGCCATTTAAAAAATTAAGCATATATAAAAACGTAAGTCTTTCTTATTTTAAAAATGCATCTCTTACATAAACAAAAAACAAAAATTAGTTCAAATTAAGCATATACAACTTGCTCATGTCAAGTATTAACAAATTCTTTAAAGGGCTAGCGGCAATTTTAAATCTATATGACCAAAAAACGTATGTGGTAGCTAAATCTAGCCACGAAAGGAATAAAACGGCAACACTGGTCGAGACTGACAAAAAAAAATATTTTCGCGGAATTAAATTTCATCTTCCTAAAATTTGGCTTTTATGATGCTAATTTATGGTTATTTAAATTTCAATTAACAAGCAGATCAACCATTATTCAAAACCGTGTGAATTCTGCATGAACGCATACCACACCCGCAAATAAGAGCTTATAAATTTTTAAAATTTGATGTTAACATGTACTTATTTAATAAGCAGTCAGTTAACGAAACTAGCAACACATTTTGCCAAAGATGCATTGCCTCACTTAAATATTATTGAACGCTTAGCTGTCAAAATAAATTAGGTCTAAAGTGTTAGTATAAGTAATTAATGCAGATGATATCGCCTGTGAAACATTCTCATGGCACTAGAAATGATACACTGAGGGAAAAAAATATTCAAATCAAATAGAAACGTAATTGATCTTACTATAAACGTCAACAAAAGTACTGTATACCAATATTCAATTTAATTACGCGCATATTAAAATGACCGCGTTCGTACTGAAAAAGCATCCGTCAAGTGAATATACAAGACAAAAACTAAAACAAAAAATTTATTTGCATGTTGGCTGCAGTGGAATTCGAACCCGACCATCTCCGGATATCAACAATTTGTGGCAAGCATCTTTGCGCACTCAGCTACACCCAGCCATATTAATTTGCTTTCAAATGTTGAATATCCATCAACACCACAGCACGCGATTTGTACTATGTATGTATGTGTGTGTTGTCACCGCTCTCAGAGCAGCGCTCCCCTGCAGGGAAACCGCGGACTGGTGCATAAAATTTCTAGTTCCGTACAAGATCTTTATCGCCAAAAACGAACCAGTCCGATAGTAAGTAGATCCCCACCAGTTCAAAATCAGCGAAATGTGGGACTCTTAAAAAACTATTTTGTTTCTCTTTTTTCATTAGAAATCTATATGTAAAGTGACGAATTTAGAACTGGTTCGGAAGTATAAAAAAGGGGACGCAGAACGAACTAGATCTTATCTGTCGAATTTAGAACTACTTCGAAACTATCGAAAAAGGGATGCAGCTTGTTTACTTTACATAGATATGTGTTTGGCGGCTTTTTCGTTCAAATGCACTTTCATTCTGCACTTCGCAGATGCTATTTCATAGTTTGGTAATACAAAACAAAACTATGTGTTAACATATTAACATCTTGGGGCCGTCTGAAATCTGACCAATAACAGCGAGCACCTCTGCAAAGTCAGCTACAGCCAAAGGTATGTAAACGTACATGTCTTACAATCATTCAAACAAATGTAATTTCAAATTGAAAAAAAAAAACGTTTCTTTGAAAATAATGTAAAATCGCACACGGAAGGATCGAAAATATTGAAAAATCATGATCCTTTTTTCTTTCGTCTGGCGATTTTAAAACTGGTTCGGAACTATAGAATTTAGAACTAGTTCGGAACTGTCGAAAAAGGGACACTTTCTAGGACATCGCCATGTTAAATTCGCCAGTTGTTTGTATGCAAAAGAGATTTATCGTGAACCAGTGCTGGGTCTAAACGTACTACAGGCGCACCAGTTCAGAACTAGAGATTTTCCCCACAGGGTCTGCATGCTTGGGGTGCGTATGTACACTTACATATACATACTCAGATGTAAACAGTCAAATACGTGCGTAATAAATTTTGTATGAAAATATTATTTTTAAATACGAACATTTTTAAACGATAATCAAATATAAAGTATTCATTTTTACTATGCATTATTTCCCTCAGTGTACACATATCTTAAATACACGTGCATACATACATACATACATACATACATACATACAGAATGAGCTAAATATGTTATGTACATATATACCCAGCAGGAAATGTATCTAACTATAAGTTAACTTGAAGTTGATTAGGAAGGAACTGAAGGCACTAAATATTATTTGAATATTTGCTTTGCGGCAAGTTAACTATATTCGTATGGCAATGGCCGCGAAATATTTAAGGGTGGTTACCTCTATATTAGGTGTTAACTAACTTGTAACTAACTACTTTTGTGACATAAATTACACGGTGTTGCAATGATCATGAACTCTATAAGTGAAGATAAAACAAAAATCCCACGAGCTTTCTAAGTTTACTTCTAAAAGAAGTAAAACTAAATACCATTTATAAAAATCAATAGACAAATTCGAAAGTTATGATTTTTCTAAAGATTTTTCCAAAATCAATTCGCTAATATTTCACATACTACGTTTATACGCATGCATAAGTCGCTTTAATTCATTTCGCCGCGATTCAAAACATATGTATAAACTGAATTTCAATTCGCTTTGAAAGAGCAAAGTGTTTTGGCTCACACTCCATTTCAAATCGGTAGTTTATTTCTCCAGACAGTTAGAAAGAGTGTATAAACACCACTTTCACTCAAAGCGAATTGGAGATCAGCTGTTCCGCTCAAATTCCAAATAATCGCCTCAGTATTTAAAAGCTGATTAATAATAATCGTTCCTTTTCTTTGCCACGATTTTATAATGCCGAATAAAACTAGATTTTTATCACTTTCCATTATGTTAACTTGTAAAAGGTCAAATGAAAACAGCTTATTTTGTTAGCTTTTGAAGACGGTTACTTTGATGCCGATATAAAGCCGTAAGTATAAACACTAGAGCGAAATGTGTACGGTGTCAATGCGCTTTCAATTAAGTCGATTATTCTGTGCGTATAAGCGTAGTAACAGAAAATTTTAATCATTTTAATTGAATTCGCTTTGAAGCTTCAATAGTTCGTCTAGTTGCATTCAACAAAATTTAAAAAAAAATGTCATAACTTCATAATTTTTTGTTGATTTTAATGAATGGAGTTTTACTCGAAAATAAACATTTTTTTCGAATTATATAATGACTAACGATTATATAATGATTAAAAGTTTGGCAAAAAATGTTATAGAAGTAAAAAAATTAATAAACATTTGTATAAATTTCATACTCATTCCAAACATTTTCAACATATTTACAATGTTTTCAAAAAACTTATTATTTCTTTAAAAAGTATAAATATACTTCTTTCTAAAGCCATACAAATAATTAAGTTGAGAACTTGATGGTGTTATAAAAACTCTCAAAACCCGTTTCGTGAATTTTTGTGCAATTTTTTATTTTATTTTGTAGGGTACGGCGGTGTGCCTTTTCAATGGACACGTTCAGCAGGCGCAACAGCTCAGTAACTGTTGCAAATGCACCTTCTTAACGCGTTATTGTGTACTTCTGATCAACTGAACAGTTGAGTGTTCGATGATCGTAATATTTCTCTGACAATTTGAGATAACATGCTGTGTGCAGTGTTGATATTTTAAGTACAATTGTACTTTTTCAGTACAATTAGTTTTAAAAAGTACAATTTACCGATTTTAAGTGCAATTTCAACATCAAAAATACTTTTTGAACAAAACGCTGAAATCTCTGCCACTTTGATTATTAATCCGTTTGCGTTTAAGTAAATGCATACATGCCTACATTTCATATTTGCTACGAAACGAAAAGTCTGAATTGTAATTTTAAAAGTAAACATGATTGTGAATGGTAGGTAATATTAGTGTTGAGCGTTGTGATTACTGCGACTTTTTTTTTATAACCGGTGGGTGAAATATCCCTCATCGCTATGTATTTATTTTGAAAAAATCTTTGGAAATGCAGCTTGCCTAATGATGATCCGGCAGAAAATGAAGGAATTGAATAACTCGGGGAGTTGAAAGTAAAAAAGTTGTACGTAAATTTCATGCGTTGAAACTAAAAATTTCTACTCTGGACTTCCATTTTAGTGTTACTGATCTAATTTTATGTGATTTATTTTTCCCTAATATAGACTGATCTATCTTCTGTATTTATTTTTTGTCGTTATTGTTTTCATATTTGAATATATGTACATCTCGCGACAAAATTATACGGTTACCCGGGTTGGGCTATTTTTTTTTTTTTTTTGAGATTAATTTTATTTTTTTTAATATAATTTTTGAAATATAATTTAAGAATTTATTTGTGGTCTTATCAGCTAGCTACAGAGGTCTCCTTCATAAGTTACGTTAAATTAAATCTACACCAACTTAGCTGTACAATGAACTGAAAGATAAACTCACTGCAGTAGAAAAAAAAGGTGTATGTTTAGTTGAAGGAAAACGGGAGGTAGTACATTGACAGAAATGGTGAAAAGTGCAGTTATGCTCAAAAAGTTACAGTTTTTGTAGTTAATTTTGTACAATTTAAAAAACTCAAATATCAACACTGGTTGCGTGTATCTTTGGCAGTTTAATTTGACAGCTAATATATCAAGCCGTTCAGAAGACACATAACGATCACCGATTTTTTTGTTTTAGCAACGGTTGCGCTGAACTGCTGCACAGTCGGAACCTACCCAATAAAAACAAATATACTTCATTAACCCTTTTTCGAATTTACGACAAATCAAATGAAGATCGAAATTTTATATTAACATTTTGAAGTTATGTCGGACGTAATGCGAATTTAAACAGGAACGTGTTTAATGAAAATAAACTCACCATTACTTCGCCATGGTTCCTGCATTACTTTTCAATTAGTTTCAAGTTAGCATTTTGTAGCTACCTGAAATATATACTGAAATATATACACTTAACTCTCTTTTTATGTGGTTTTTTTATGCGGATCTGAATTTATGCGGGTTTTCAAACCCTTTTTTCGCTATAGCGATTTTCCTTTTTAGAGTTTTTATTAAATTTTTTCGGTGTGTAAGAGACAATGCTTCTGATAAATAATTTGTTTTTGTATTCTAACATAATTCATGTATTTTTTGTGGTATTTTTTGTTTTTGGTTGAAATACAGATACAATGTTTTTATTTCATTAATGTTCAGTTTTACACGGAAGAATAAGTGTTGAAGCGAAGAAATAAATTGTTTTTTCCCCTCTGGATTTTTTATGCGGTTTTCAGAATTTTTTACATAGAGTATCTGAAATTATGCGGTTTTTGAAAATGCTAGAACGCATGAGCTTTTTTTGTATGAAAGTAAAGAACTTTTTTATTTGGATTTTTTTTATGCGGCTTTCTGAGGAACGCAGCTACCGCATAAAAAAAAACCTAAGTAAACGTACATATATACATATTTAACGAAATCCCGCAAAGGCTAACTGCAATTGGGTTATTTTTATCAATTGATAATTTTTTTCTGCGGGTACATATGTACATATGTCCATATGTACGTATGTGTTAGCTTTCCCACAGCTGCGGACAAGTGGATAGAGAATAAGAATAATTGATTTTACCAAATTGTATGTGGAACAAATCTCGTATGAAATCGAAATTAAAAGCAATAAAGACCTAAATACATATGTATAAGCTGAGAACAATACCATTATTAAATTATATATAAAGATACATATGTACATCCTATATGTACACATGCACGACTTTGCTTCGTTTTGCTTTGGAGCAAGAACAGACTCCACCAGAGCGCCAACACCTTCAACATAGGCAACAACAACAATTGCAACAATATTACTAAGCCATTCTTGGGCATAATTGAATCTAACGCTAGGCAGTATAGCAATCAAACAAAAGTTCACCGTTCATTTACTCAACCATTGTTCATTCTTTTGCATGGTGGTTGCCCGTTCAATTTAACGATTTACGCTAATGCTTTTGCTATTTTTGTTGTTGCTGCTATTTTACTGTTATATTGTACAATTTTCGCATTCAAGTGCAGCAATGCAATTCGGAAACGGCGAACAATCGCACAGCCATATGTATGTACATATGTATGTATGTAGATACTAGTACATACTTACCTATTGGATCCATTGCCAGTGACTGGCAAGTTTTGCTGCCGCGACTAAGTGGCTAGCTAAAGTCATACCAACCGCTGTGGCGCCTGCCCGACCCAACAATGCGCCCAAGGGGCGAACACTGTAGCCTTTGTGTGGGTGTGGGTGTGTGTGTGTTGTTAGCTGAACGGTGTTGATATTAGCATGACTTGCTTTTTTGTTGTTTCGCTGCTCAAATTGGCTTTTTTCTATTCTTTTTTATTTAAAATTTTTATTGTTTCTGGTGGCAACTGGCATTTAAGTAAGTATCGATCCCGTGCGTTGATCAAATTGTTAATGCCACAGCAAGCTGCTTTGTCAAATTGAGAATGTTTGTATGATAAGTTGAGCAAATGGTTGCTGCGAGTCGTGCAACAGATGTTGCCTAGCCGGCTTACTTAGTTTTACTTTATTACATTTTAGTTTTTTTTTTTATGTAAAATAAATGGTTTTAAAGCACACAACTGGTAAATTTAAATTATTTCAACATCTGCGGCGTGACATGAAAGGGCGAGGCTTTCGCTGTGACAGTAAAGATGTTTATGTTCGTGGAATTTGTATGCAGGGATGTACATACGTATGTATATGTACATATATAGTAGACTGGTTCAGGGATGGGCAGATTTTTGGATCTTAAAGCCACCAAAGAGCCAGCAAGTGCTACGCAAGAGCTAAATCAGCTAAATCAGTTCTCCGGGTGTACAAAATTCATTAAAATCATCATATATATTAGTAATGAGAGTCGGAGTAACTGAAATTTGAATATGCTCTTCTTCCCCCTTCATGCTGGCTCTTGATGTTACCGCTCATCTACCACCTAAAGTGGTAAAGGCTTATGGGAGCCACTTTGCCCATCTGTGGACTGGTTTCAAAAATCCATTATTCTTATCAAATCCCTTACGAAATATTTATATTTTATATTAATATTTGGAAGTCGCTAATCGCGAATTTCTATTTTCCATATATACAAAACGGAATTTTTTAATTCCATTTTGAAATGTTCTAACTCGTTTTAAATCAACGTATCGTAATGACCGATATATATATTCGAAGGAAATTAAAGACTGCAATCAAGGTTAAATGCTTTTTCAATATTATAAAATCTGGGAAATTGAATGGTTTTTAATTTTCATTGAAAAAAGATTAATTAACAATTTCCGAATCGTAAAACTTATTATAGTGTGTATCGCAATTATATTTAAGCCACCCATGCATTGATAAGTTTTGACTATTAATTTTTTTATTATATAACTATAATTGTTTTTTTATGAAAATATATCTTTAACAAAAGCCATATAAAGTTTCAAACTTTGTGAAATATATAAAAATATTTCAACAAACTTTGTTAAAAATTTCGAAATTTTTAATAAGTGTTTTTAATAAGTGTTTTTAATAAGTGTTCCTGAAAATATTTTGAGTATGCAGTTTTGTAACCCATTAAATTTTCGTATACCAAAGTGCAAGTGTGAAGTAGTTGAGACTTACATACCTTGTATTTTTGGAATTTTTTTTCTTGACGGTGTCAGTCACTTTATTCTACGATAAAAAAAAACCTTTTAAATAATTTTAAGCTTGGTGATTTAAGTGAAATGATCTTTGTGTGTTGGTGTTGGTGTTGGATGATCTTTCTTTAAGAAAAATTAAAAATTATAAAATTTCCAAGAAAAATTTTTTATATGAATTTAGTATGAAAACGAACAGAAGGAAACACTTATTTCTTTACTCGGCATTTCCAATTGGCGTCAGTTGGCACAGAAGAGAAATGACTGGCGTGCTGTTTTGGACTCGTCCAAAATGGCTTAGGCGGTTACAGCGCCAATAAAGAAGAAGAAGAAGAAGAATAAGAAAATATTTCACAAAATATTGTTGATTTTTTTAACCAGCCTAATGTAAGAAACTGAATTATATTTTGAGACTTTACCAATTATGATGTATTTTTATGCGACTTTTACCCTTTAATGTGCTTCAACGCATTATATAGTTGCATGTAATTGCCTGCAAGCATTTTCTATAGGCTGCGCAACCATGCAGATAGTAGATGACAGCTGAATTATGATGAACCTGTGCTTTTGCCACACTTTTCCCTTTTCAATACCAAACTTTACCTTATTTCTATTTCAATTTCTCCATAAGCATTCAGCAGTGAAAACAAAACGCATCCATGAAATCCAATCTTCAGTTTAAATTCAATACCTGGTAAGTGTCAAGTAAAGCACAAAAATTGTGCTCCGTGTTGCACTGTTATATTCATTCATAACTTTTTACATCCGGCATATGCATTCGGAAAACAAATGCATTCATATACATATACATGTATATTTACATACATATGTATGTACATATGTATGTATATGTGTACAATTATATGCCACATGCACATTTACCGTATCTTCCGGTTGCACTGCCACATTGTATCGAATTGGAGCAATTCCATAGCACCGGTGTCTGTGTTACATAGAAATGCCGCCGCAATGCTCACGTACTCACCATGACCTCGACGCGACTCAAATGTCAGCTGGCATAAAATAAATCCGCAACACTGCTGGTATCTGCTCATACCATTGCTGCATGAATTACCCAATAAACACAGAAACGAGGGCGCCATCGTATCAAATTTGAGACGAACTCGAGAAAATAAATTGCTCGAATGTCTTCGAGGCACAATCAAGAAAATAATTTATGAGTGCTCATTAAGGCATCTAGTACCGGGATTTGGGTGATTCTTTTATGAATTCGAATTCGCCGATCTGTCGCCGCGAAGTATCGTCTCGATAGTTCTATCCAAGGCGTATTTAACAGGGTGGCGTTATCCGTATATAAAAATTACACTAACAAATTATACGCAGATATCCATACTGTCATTGGTATGACTTACAACAAACACATCATTTTGACGTAATGCCCTTCACGGCGAAAAACTCACCTGTCGCCCCAACACCACCTTGGTTCTATCAGCGAAAACGAGCTCGTCTCACATTCGAGGCGAATTCGTTGTGTTTATTGGGTATTTACAATTTTCGCTCCCACCAGTGTGATTAAATCGCATTGCATGCATATATAAATGATATGCATATGTATGTGCCTGTACACATACCCACATATGTATGTAGTAAATACACCTTTGCAAATTCTCATTCTTTGCACCGAAATGTGCTGCAAGTATATTCAAAAAAGGGAATTCCCAAAAACGGGGGAGAGGCAGGATCTTAACCACGTTCCAAACCGTGGAGGCTGCCATACATGCCGAGCGTTTATCGCCCTCTTTACACGCTCGACTCAATGGTAAAGATTCTAGGGAGAATTATTTATAATGCACTATTGATTCGTTAAAACTTTCCGCTGAAGCACGATGAACGGTGGAAGGGTGGAATAATAAAGTATTCTCGGCATTAAAAACGCGTTAAAAATGGCAAATCGGCTGAAAATAATGTCGAACAATTTTCAGTTTCTAAATATTTTCTTGAAGTGTATAAATACGAATCAGAGATCGAATATTTTAATACAGCACAGTAAAAAGCAACAGAACCACCAGTGGTGTTCCACAAGCTTAGGCGATGGGGCCGCTCTGTTGGAATGAAATATTACTACTTCGTTCACCGAAGGAGGTGACATTCACAAAAAAAATATATATAAATAGTTAGACAGATATTACTGTTCGAATAAGTGGCAACCCCAATTAAAAATATTTTCAAACTAAAGTTGTTTGAAAACGCCTTCGGTTTACACTCATATTTTAATTTTATTCAACTTGTGTAATCCTTGTTAAAATTATTTTCAGATTAAATTTTTTCTCATCTCTTTCGTCTAATATTGTTACAAATATTTAAATTAACAGACAAATTAAGTTGAATTTGTTTTTCAAACATGTGACAACCCTCCAAAATAAAGTTCAGAAATAAATCGTTTTTAAGCGCACGTAATTTGATACCCATTTAATTATTAATTTTACTTTTCAAGCTCCTCGAAAAAATTCGTTCAAACGTTCAAACAAAAGATTTCTTAACACTCTTATTTTAGTATTTCATATAAGTTGCGTACAAGTCAACTGAATTCGACCTTTGAAACTGGTGACAACCCTTTTGAAAACTATTTTCAAACTAAAAACTTATTAAACCTCTTTCGCCCGACATTGTAATACCTATTTGAATTGACTAATGAGTTAAGTTGAATTTGATTTTTTTAAATACGTGACAACCTTCTTAAGTATAGCTCAGAAAATAAGCCTTTTCAAGCCCGTTTCTATAGATATCCACATTGTAATGTGATTTTAGTTATTAAATAACTTAAACCTAATTTTGTAAAAGGTGGCAATTCTTTTCGAAAAACAAATTTACACCCCATTTTTGAAAGTCGATACAGCAATGCAGATCTGATGGCATTGGTAATTAAATAATTTTAATTTAACAGGCCAAGCCTTTTAACTCGACACCTCTGGTCTGATTTTACGACCTGATCTGATGACCTGAACAAAAAAAATCGCTTTGCATATTACACTCAGTATGTATACTATATAGATAATGCGAGATATGTGGCAGAAGAAATAAGACGGATTTTCCAATGGACACTAGATACATCGCCCGATCCCAATAACTCACGATATCGCATATATGTATTTATATGTACAGATAAAGCAACTACATATATTGAATAGCGCAAATAATTTCTGAGAAATTATATTTTATATAAAACCAAGTTTAAAACTTAGTACGAAATGTCAATATTCACAATCGACTTCACAATCTACTATGCTTAGCCACCAGATTAGCAAAAAAAAATTCAGTAGTCGAGTTGAAGTTTTTGTTCTTCTGTAAAATTCTATCCTTTTCTTGAAGATTTACAAAGTAATTATCCGATGCTGGAGGAAAAAACGATTAGCACCTAAATTAAAAATAAAGACTGAAAAAGATCATTAACCAAATTTAGAGACACCGATCTAGGAGGTTTGGGTTAGAGTCTCACGCTGACAGATCGGGAGTTAGGCTTTGATATGATAGAAGTTTTTTATCACAGGGATTATGTATGAAGGTACATATGCTAAGTGTTTTTCTAATCGTTCAATTTTTGCTAGTTTTTCAAAGACAGTCTGCAACTCGACCACATCCCTTAAGTGCTCATTTACATATACTTGCAGTGCTCAATTAGATGAATGACAGCGATAGATCGTTCAGGTTTTATATATGCACATATTTTAGAAATAAAAATGTTGAATAATTTATTACACAAAAATTCAAATTTAAATAAATAGTTCGCGCTAGCAAGTAAGTACGTCGTGAGCATAAGCTTTTGACTACCAAAAGGTTAATCCAAGGGGACTTGAACTTCCGTAATTGTCTTTAAACTTTTCTACTCGTTGGATTTCGTTGTGTATTTGTATTTTTGTACACTATATATACATACATACATACAATGTATCTAAACACAAATGTATCTATTTGACGCGTATTGACGCTCCATCAGCATAAAAACAGGATTTTTACAAAATAAAAGAATTGTATTTTTTTATGTTTAGATATACTACATTACCATATACATACATACATGTACATATAAATTAAATGACAAGACCTGTTGTGCAAATCTCATTTCAAATCCTGTGCTGTCGGGGAAAATTTCTTTTTTTTACGCAGTAGTATCGATACCTAAACGAAATTAGAGGATGACTGAACACGAGCGCATTGCGTGCTGTCTTGCAAATACAGCCACCACAAGTGAACGATGCTTATAACTGCTCATACTGATATTGACTTCGGCAAATCTGTACTCTGAATGATCGTGCACGAAACCAGCAAACGTGGCAGTTGAACGGCTCCGAAAACATGAGAGTCATTATTTGTTGCAGAAGTCGTTTGACTTGTTGCTGAAAATCATCTGACTTGTTGCTGAAAGCCATTTGACTTGTTGCTGAAAATCATCTGACTTGTTGCTGAAATGACGACGAATGTGGTAAAGGGTAATTTATCGTCTCGTATGCATGTATGTATGTATTTATAGCGCGTCTACCATTCAATTGCATTGCTCACTGCTGGCTAGTTGGGAATATGCATACGTACGTAAGTATGTATGTATGTAAATATCAATGCTTCATTTCAAACAAGCAAGTGTCTTTGAATGTTTTTGAACTACAGTATCATCACTTCGGCAACACGTCAAACGCGCCTTCAGCAACAAACCAAAGGCGGCGGTTTAGCAGTGTTTGCATTATTCAACTTTGCGTTCAACAATTGCGTTCAACTCAACGGAGGGTTGCACGAAAAAAAAGTTGAATGGCTAAATGTTGGCTGGCGACCAACTTTGTTGAAAGCGATTAGTTGAAAGGCCATTCAACCAAAAGTTGAATGCAAAGTTGAACAATGCAAACACCCTTTTATGGCGAATATTTTGATATTTTTTCATATTTTGATATTTTTAGCCATTCAACTATTTTTTCGTGCAACCCTGCGCTGAGTTGAACGCAAATGTTGAACGCCAAGTTGAACAATGCAAACACACTTTTTGATTTCTGCAACAAATCAAGTTAGCTAACTGCGGCATCTCGCCTTCGCCAGTCTTTCACATAAGCTGTCATGCTTTCGGCAACCGTCCAAAGCAGTATCGTGCTTTTGGCAGTCGATCAAATACGGCGGTTGCTGGTTTCATGCACGATCATTCGGAGTACAGATTTGCCGAAGTCAATATCAGTATGAGCTTTATAAGCATCGTTCACTTGTGGTGGCTGTATTTGCAAGACAGCACGCTTTGCGGTGGTGTTCGTTCATCCTCCGTTTTTAACGTGAGTAGGCTTAAAGTCACAAAAACAGCACCCTTTGCCAATCCCTGGTCACCAGTTCCGAGTCTATTCGATTTATGAGTATGAGACCTAATGTTGCACAAAAAGGAGTAGTATAAAGGACACACAATTGAGGAAATTACCTTATGGTTACAGAAGATATGGAATAGGTAAATTGGTAAATCGAAATAAAATTTAAAATTTAAGGACTAATTAATAAAATCGAAGTAAAATCTGTGGAAAACTAACAATCAAATACTTTTTTTCGCAAAATATATAAAGGACCTTTTTATTTTTCTAAAAACCCTGGATAACAGTTATTTGTTGGCACCCTGCACTATTTTTTTATAAAAGTATAGTCCCTTCTTTAACAAAAGCTGTATAAATCAAAGTTTCAATGTAGAACAAACTCTCATAAAAGTTTCAAGCTTATTAATTAGATTTTCTAGAAAGATTTCGAGTATGCAGTTTTGTAGCCAATTCAGTTTTAATAAAATAAGATGTAAGTTTAGTGATTTTTTTAATGTTGCACGAAGATTGAAACTGGACTTTTGGTTAAAAAATAACAATATTTTTATAAAAAAAATATAAAAACTAAAAACTACTAAAATAACTAGTCAAATATAACATATTGTCTTTAGTCCTCGCTATATACAGTATTTCAAAAAACTTTCCCCGCCTTTATCTTCCCAGTCTATCACACATCCCTGAGGAGCCCCTTGCAAAATCGTGGTTTTCAAGTTCTACGCAAAAATATTGCAGACAGCTTTGCACAGTGGTTCGGATAGCAGATCTAGCTGGACGAAAGTCAAAATTTTTTTTGTTTTTAAAATACTTAATGGTACTTGGAATACATTCCTGACAATACATTTAAATAGAAATTGCATTTATTAAAGCATTAACATATGAAAACAAACAAAAAAAGGTAAGTCAACGCCGCCTATTTGAGAACTCTATTTTAAAAGCTGAAATTTAACTTAAAAGATTGCTAATTGCACTCACAAATATTTGCATAATTGCAAACAATTTATAAACAAAAAATTACACTTATTCCGCTATAGATTCAGAGGTCATAACGCAATTTATGTCCACATTGGTATAAGCAAATTTATTCTGAAAAATCATCGTTTTGATTAATTAAAAAAATCAATTAAAGAGTAGGAAAAGTAAAGGCCGCTGAAGGCCGCTATAAAACCACTTGCATATTATTCTTTACACCTTCGCAAATGCAGAGGGTAAGTTCGATAACCAAGTCTAACCAATTGGCTTAGCTATTTACATTTTAGTGACAGTATGACAAATCTTAAAATTCAAAAGTAATTATTAACAGGAATGTATCTGAATATAAATATGAGATCAGTGGCGGATCCACGGGGAAGAGGGGGGGAGGGGTGGGGTTGTGTGTTAAAACAGAAAAATACTTGGAGTTATAAAACCTTTGGTTATGAAAGAGTTAAAAAAATAGTACCCAGTTACATAGAAATCTACCGATTTTTTTAAATTTTCGTCCGCCATATTGGATCCGCCATTTTGAATTTTTAGTAAATGACTTTAGATATGTAATCAGCGACCCAGAAAACCCCCAGGTACCCAGTTTCATAGAAATCTACCGATTTTTTTAAATTTTCGTTCGCCATATTGGATCCGCCATTTTGAATTTTTGATAAGTGACTTCGGATTCGTAATCAGCGACTCAAAAATCCCCTAGGTAAGAAGTGGTGTAAAGATCCATCAACGAGTATTTGTTTAAATAGTTTTGTCCAGCTAGATTTGCCATCCGAACCACTGTGCGTTGTCGGTGTTGGACTGGCCAGGGATAGTTTTATGAAATACATTAAAAGAAAATGCCCTTTTCCTGAAAAAGTTACATATGTTTATATTAAATTCGATTGGGTGGAGCTTGGCCAGCACTTTGGGTAAAAAAATTAAGTCAGAAAGCAAGTTTTTAGTACATAACATATTTCTGAAACTTTGCATATTAAAAAAAAAACGAATACATAGTTTAGTAAGTCATTGGCTATTAGAAGATCGGCTTAAAACCTTGTTCTTTAGTTAAAAATAATGGCGCACATAATTTGCGATGGAAAATTTTTTATTCATAAATTTTACTACACACTGACACTGTGGCACGTGAGCGAGCCCACAAGGCACGAGCCTTCGCAGCTGTCGGCACATGCGGTGACACATACAGGTGAACTCAATAAAAAATAAAATATAGAAGTTTGAGGTAAATGTGTAGACACAAAAGTGCATTACTTACTATACCAGAAAAGATAGCTTTGCAAAACTTACCTACCCAATATATAGTATACTCTTAAGGCTGTCCCTAAATGTTATTGAGATAAGGCTTGTGTTGCATACTGAGATAGTGGCAACTTTATTCAACGATTCTCTAGATAGTTATGGACATCGTATTGACTTAATTAAATATTGTCCTAATATTGAAGTCCTTGCGAACTTTTTCCGATAATATTCAACCTCTCGTAAAAAACATGAACCTCGATCTTCGTCACGTATGCAATAGTAAGAGTATTATTTAAAGTTTCTACCCTTCTTATGGTTATAGCCGAGTTCCTGTGGTCTCCTTCAACAAACAACAAAGAAAAGCACCCAGACTAGTTCGCAATACAAACATTATCTTATACTAAGCATGTATTATAAAAGAGTTTTGGGGGTAGAGTACTCGAGTACTCAGCGAAAGGCATTTGTGCTACACCCTAATGTACAAGTGCAAAATGCAACTTTGTATGTGCACTTTAACGCACGCGTGTATATTTAGGCGTTCGATTTTATTTTTATTGTTCCTTTTTACCAACTCATGATTTACTGCCATATCAAACGTGTGCGATTTGAATTGGTTATGTAAATAAAATCACTATTTTCTCTATTAATTAAAGTAAGCTTTCCATATTTACGATGTTAATTGAATTCTCTGAATGATTTTGAACAGGCAATTAACATATAATAAGCAAAGTTTATGAGACTTAGTTTTAAATTACTTACATAAAAGGTATACAGATTTTAATTGGAAAAGCCGAACCGCAACTTAACATTTGAGTAATGATAAGTCATTGTACTAAGTTTGCAACATTTACTACACAGTTCTTGTTCCTCTTTTGCCTAGGCTCAGATAAATCAAATAACAGTTAAAGCTTCTCAATGTTTTATAAGAGAAAAATTTGGATAGAGAAGAGAGCTGGTAGTGAAAATCTCTTTGCGACTAAATCAGCAGTAAATCATTCAGAAAATGAGTTAAAGAAAATCGACATGAATGGATATGCAGATTCGCTACGGCGCTTATTATTGTTTACATTGTAAAAATCATTACAAAGACAGTGGGTTCTTGAGTTTTTGCACCTGGCCATAGAAAGGCCAGACTCTTCGGCTAACCTTTCAAGAGAGAGAATAATTTTAGAAAAGAAGACGGTCGAACTTTGACCAGACAAAAATTGATAACTTCTAAAGCGTCAATGGGTATTAAGAATTCGCATAACAAAGCCCCTTTAAGATTCATTAAGGAACCCAAGGTATCTTGACCACACGGGGTTAGGTACTCTCTCTTTAAGAGATACAAAACATATTTAAGGTCGCGGTTTCTCTTCTTCTTTTACATCCAGGAAATCACTAACACCGACTTCTCGTAGCTTTTGAAGTAGTATTCAGTGTCCTTTTTCTTAGTAACAAAATAAAAATAAAAAATTTGTTAGTGTGCAGGTATAGAATCAAATTAATGTCTTGGTTGGATATTTCGAAACATTTCAAAACTGACACACTCAGACCACTGTGCGCCTTAGTGGTGTGGTTAGAGCTACCACAAGTTCGATTTCTGGCCCAACCAATACCCAAAGAACTTATCAAAATGTGTAAGCGATTTTTTACTTTTTTCATTCTCTAAACAGCTTGGGACTACTTCGTTTCAAAAAATCGAGGCAATTCAAACAAATGCAGACAGAGGTATTTTTGGTAATCATTAAATGTATTTCTAAAAATATATTTTACTAAGTAGTCTAGCTTTTTACACTTTACCATTCGCTCCTAACGAGAGGATTATCAAAACAGAACAGAGAAGTGCTTATATAATCCGGCTAGATATAGTATCTAGACTTTTTGTGTCAAATTTTGGCTTTTCTCCAAGGCATGTCAGATTGTTTGCCTAGCATAATTACGCCAAGACTGAAATTTATCGCAAGAACGATCGATAGAGCTTCACCAGGCTAAGTTAGCCCCTTAGTACATACATATGTACGTAATTGTATATATACATTTTTAAGTCTAGACACTCAAAACCAGGGTCATTTTTTCCAGAGAAATTAATGCCCTACAAGATTATGTCTAGAAAAAAATTATCTCAAAAGGTTTAATAATTATACATGGTATTTTTTATGAAAAACAACAAATTTTCCATGTTGTTGACATGGAAAATTGCTAATTCCCACCGTCACGTTTTAAAACTGAAAATCAAAATTTTTCCGTATAGGAGAATTTTCTTCTCACTTAATAAGTAATTTCAAGCATAAATTCGTTAGGCTAGTTTATTTGTATCACCCTAATGTACTGTATTTTTACTTCCAAAATATGGTCACCGTAGCTGTAGCGCCTACAATCAGCTATTTACTTACAAAGAGACAAAGTCCCTACTACGCTTCGCTAAAGGAACGGCAATGTTCTGTGATATTGCCTCAGGTTCGTAAGTAACGATGCATTGCTCGTCAATGTGCTTGGCAACACTATACCAACAGTCTGTTGGTCTACATAAGGCTTTTACATTCCAATCAGCTTAAACTAACCTAACCTAACTATCAGATTTTCAACGAATCCAAGGCTTTTGACCAGATTTTTCTAAAAATTTCTAAAAATATATATATTACAAACTACCCATTATTCCAATAGTCTACTGTAATCAACTTCCGAGTGCAACAAATCACGCCGCTTCCAGCACTCTCCAAACTGGTGGCAATGAATTTGCGCCAGTTGCAAGCGTCTCGCCACTGACCATCCCACAATTGGAGCGCATAAGCTACCCAGCAAAAGCTATTATAACTGATGAGATTGGCTGTACTGGTAGTTTTATACTCGTTTTAACATAGCACTGAATGGACGACTTTATGTTTTCGGCTGGCTTCGAAGAGATTTTTTGTTTTACACTCTGCATTGTAATTGCAACAAGTTAAAGCAAGGAGCAACAAGCGCTCGTTGGCTGCTCTTATTGTTTGTTTATTTAGCTGTTGTTGCTGTTTTGCTTTGTTTTTTAGTGCTACCACAATTTGCTGGCTGCTTGCCGCCACTTTTAAACTGAGCGTAGTAATTTATAGTCAAACAGTTACTTCGTGGCCATCTTACCATACTGACGGACCTAGTTGGCATGCTCGCTGCCAACAATCGCATGTAACCGTTAAAAAATAACGAACGGCGGAATATTTGAACTAGATAAATAAAAAAAAACTTATTTTCGTATCGAAAAAGAAGCTAATCCATTCACCATTCAAAACAGAATTGTATCGAATTCAACTGAATCGTTCGCAGTGTTCGTGAATTTGAAAATTTGTGAACTTTAACGCGCTGCATTAATCAGATAGAATTGTGTCGAGAAGAGGTAATAATACTATAATTTAAATATTAATGCAGAGTGGCTGGCGGCACATTAAAATATGGAAAGTGTTGAGAAGAAAGTGTTTTTAGCAACTAAACGGAAAATAAAATGGCAAACAAATGCATAAATAAAGAAGATTATTAATATTGCCGCACACAAAGCTACGCCGCAAGCTTAGCTGATGGATAATCGCTTAATAATTACATGCGCATGCGTTGACTGTGTCTATTTGTGCGGTTTAAAGCGCGTTTGGTCAATTAATTTTTTTATTGTGGCAATAAACTTCCTCCGGGTTTATGCAGATGCTAATAGTTACCAATTCAATTTGCGCGGAAATGCGGCTAAAGCAGCTAATCGCTGATGGACCGTCAATGATAAATGTGTTAGAAGTGTTTATTGAAACGTGTGCAAAAATATCTACATACATACTTTCGTTAATTATGTGCAAAAGAATTTTCAAGCGAATTAATTGAGGGAAAAGTAGTGCAATCATAAAAAGGAAATATTTTATTTATTTAATTACAATTTTATAATCGGCAACTCAAATTAAAAGTGAATGTAAAACTAGGTTACTGTCTCCGTAAATAGATCTAAAAAAAAACACATAAATTTTTGTGGTCAACTCCGAGTGAATGTACACATAAATATTTCTTTCTCATTCACTTTTATTACACTGCTCCCTTTTCGCTGAAGGTCTGCTGTCCCATATTGCAGCGACATATGTAACTGTACAACGTCTAAAAAATAAAATTTACATTTGACTACCTTGATAAAACAATACACAACTAATATGCATACATACCAAACATCGCCCGTTTTCTGGAAGAACGTCATAATCCAAGAAATTTTTGTTTGAGTTAATTATGCAGAAAGAGATGTCAGGCTTTATTTTATGTTGTGTAAAAATTTCCCGACGAAATACATACATATCGTCACCTGCAATGCAAAACAAACATCAAATGCATGAAATGCAAAAAGTCATAACTAATGAAAAATTTAAAATTCACTTTTTGATTTATATGATGGATTTCGTCGAATTACAACTCCCCACATCATTTTATCAAAAAAAAAAATTAATAAAATATTAGTCACTTCATTTACGATGTTGTTACGTCTTTTTTTAGTTCAGGTGACGATATATTAATTGTGGCTTTTAGAAAAGAATTCGTCTTTCTTATAATTTCAATCTTTTCCACTTTGCTAAGCTACTGTCTGCAGTTCTCAAGAAAAATCACAAGAAATGTTTTTTATTATTTCTATACCGAAAAAGTACTTTACTTTTGCTGAAAATTTTCGTGAGGAAATAAATATACAAGTGTTTTTTTTCTGGAAACCTATATACTTATTTAAGAAATTGTGATAGAAGAAAGTTCCTTTTTTTATATGAATTTTTTATTTTTCTTGAGAACTGCAGAAAGCCTTATAAGTGGAAAGCAATCAATATCTAAATTTTTTATTTTTAGATGATCCAAAGTCGTGGTTCTTTGATTTTTATTTTTTAATTCAAGAAAAATCTTAAAATTTTTATTTTGTCGATAATTTTTAGCCGAGACTACATTTTTATGACCGATTTAAATTTTTTCTGGTCTAAAAAATTAAGTTCGAAAAAAATAGTTCAAATATGAAAAAAAGAAAAAAATGAAGAATAACTATAAAAAATGGTTCGGAAAAATAAAAATCCAAAAATAACGATTATTCTTTATTGAATAAATTAAAGTCATAAAAAAACGGTTAAATTTTATTGGAAAATATAAATCCAATTTTAACAGTGAAATTATGATTTTTATTATATAGATCACAGCCGTTAGTCATCATTCATTTTTATTAGTGAAAACTAGGATTAAAAAGAGTCGATTTCTTGAATTTTTATTTGTTGATTTATGACATTCTTCCAACAAATGATCATTTTCTACGTATATATCGCTTATTTGCTTCAATAGTGTCATAATTAAAAATATGCAATTATTGAGTTAAGTACGCTGAAATTAGCGCTACCTTTTCTTCAATATTGTGTAAAAATGTCATATGTCGGTATACCAATTACCAGTAGCTCACTATACCAAAATATTTAACACATTAATTTTTTGCTAAAAATTAAAACCGTTTTTCTTGAGTTTGGTTTGTTTGAGTTATAACAATATTGAAGTAAATGAGCGATATGTACATGTATGCATACATATATTTTTTTTATTAACGTTCGCCTATGGCCGGCTGCTTAACTTCACATTTTAAAGCCCTAATGCTTTATCCGTTTGCGCATGCGCAAGCTCTTTCTTATACGTTTAGCCCATTGACCAAATATTTTCAACAAATTCTAAGTTTTGGAAATTAGTTTAATCGGAATAGCTACTGAACTGTGACCTTGACTCATGTATTTATACACAAATATTTTACTATACTTGCATACATTTGTATTTAATTACTATTTATGTAGTCTGTGTGAATGTTGTTTAGCAAATTTAAATTATGTTTTATAGCATGAACTATGAAAAATTAGTTATTGTGACACTGAGATACGAATACATACATATCGTACCTTTGCTGCAAGAGTGTCATATCATAATCCAAAATATTAAAAACTCCACAGAATCGGCTTTAAGGTTTACACAGTTTACATACACTTCCGTGGTAAAAATTAATAATAAAGAAATTGTCTCCTAATGAGCTATTGTTAATCCATACACGACATAGAAGAAAAAGTGGTGGTCATTTCTGCATACTTAATTCGATTTTTTTTTTTTGTTTACATATATACATATCATGTACCTATGAACATATATTACACCGATTAAAATAAATCGACTATCTTTCTAAAATCCCCTTTGAAATAATTTTTGGTCACTGAAAAAAACGGCTATCACAAGCGCCGCCCTTAATATTAAGATTTAAAATTTCTGTTTTCCACGTAAATAACAGAGGAAGAAAACTGTTTTCAATTTTAATATTTTATAACTAGTTTTAAATCAACGTTTCGGAATGAGCGATATTCAAACATATGTATGTTCATTAGGCCGCACCATTCCCCATACAAAAAAATCAGTAGTGTTCCCATTGAAATTATAAACTCTTTCAAATATTAAGACTTCCACCAAAATTTTCGGAAAATATTGAGATGTACCTGAGCTGGACCGATTTGAAAATACCTCCATAAATTGAGTTTGTTATGAATAAAAATAGTTGTTTAATGTATTTCTTTGAAAAAAAAAACGCTCTTAAGATAATAAACAGTTTGAACTTAAAAAATTTGAATAAATACATTTGATTTTTTTTTTCAACGGAATAATGAGATTGTTAATGTTGTTTTTGAACTTTTTTCAAGCATTGGTTTAGGAAAAACGTAAATAACTTAGCCAAAACTTTACCCATTTAGACTTATGAGGTATCATTGGAATGGTATTTTTTCACCTTTTTTATTTTTTTTTTTGCAAAAAGGTGAACCTTTCTACTGATACCTAATAAGTCCAAATAGGTATAGTTTTGGCCCAGTTTTTTTAAGTTTTTCCAGAAACCAATCCTTGAGAAAAGTTAAGAAACAGCATCAAAAATCTCATTATTTGCATCCGCTGAAACATATTTTTTTTTTTAATCTTTATTCAGAACTGTTTTATCATCGGACAACAACAAACAAACTACATTTTAGGAGGTACAGAGTAATGTAAAAGATAGTAGATTTTTTTTTTGAACCTGTCTAATGTATGCATAGTTATATACATATACGCAGCTACTACAAAATTTGACATAACGTGATATTATGGTCCTGTAATAGTCGTGAACTATCCCGAAGTGGTCCTAAAAACGTCTTCGACTAGTCCCGAAATAGTCCTAAAATAGCTTCAAAATGAAGAACTTTTGCGTTAACAAATGTCAAAATACCGTTGTAAAGTAAAAATTCATAGTTTAGGTTCAAACACTAAAGAGCAGAACCGTCCTCACACTTTGGCCAATAATACATAGTATCGCTGTGATACCATGTGGAATACTAGTCCCTTTCGATGTCATGAGCTTTATTGATGTCTTATTTCCATCTATCTAGTCAGAAAATGTCCTCCAACCTCCCCAACGAGTTAAAAGTCCTCCTTGAAAGCTTAAAACTTAAAATTTTTACATCTTTAATTGCTAGTAAACAAATATCGTAAATCACATTCAGGAATAAAATATAGCAAAGAGAAATCTGAAATTGGTAACCATGAAATGGGTGGCATTTCATCAACTGCCAGTAGAATAAATATACTACACAATACTGCAAAAAAACTAGTTGCATGCACTTTTTTTGTCATGTGGTAGCACCTCTAGAGAATTTTAAATGACTCCGTGAACCAAAAAGTTTGAGAAAAATTCGAAAAATAGTTATGGTGACTTTGGGTTAAAATTACTTTTGTTAAACCCATACCTAATGCTTTACCTAAAATATCCTAGATTTTCCCCTCTTTTAAAAGAGCTATCCGTATCCCATTTGAAAATTTAAATGTAAACAATTCATATATTTGACAACATTAACCCCTTTTTGGCTTTTGTTCATGTATGACACGATGGGCTACATAATCTTAAAGTGTACAAAACCCACACGCTTTGCTTTGGATGTATGTATTTATAAGAATGCATTATGGTTTAGCGAATTAAAACACGACTTCTTCACTTGCTAGGCCACGTCGTCCTTAAAGATAACAATTCCATAGCCCTTAAGGTACTGGAACCTGCTGGCGTTGGCAGGAGAAGACCAAATGAAGTTTGACTTGACTTCATTTTGTATTTCTATTTTGCGCTAGTTAATATATATATATATTTTTTTTAAATCATATATTTTATTTATCTTTATTGTGCATTAAGCAATATTTAAAACTTATTACTAGATAAAAATAATCATGTATTGAGTACACCCAGTGGTGCAACCATAGTTTATTCGCAGGTGTTCAGTATTAGTAGAGATCTAATATTGACTTCCTTTTAAGTCGCTTAAATGATACTGTATGAGAAATGAGTATAGAAGTGAGAGGATTTGGGTGATCATGTATTTTTTGTTGGTGCACCAAGACGTAATTTTTACTGCAGGAGCACCAATATGGATCACGGTCACGGTGTTCGCAATCAATTTAAGATTTTTTAATAGGAACCTTGGAAGTATCTATTTCTTTATGGGAGGAGTCTGCAGAGCCATATAATTGTATTCCATATGTCTCCACCGAGTTTAAAACATATGAATAGAATAAAAGCTTATCCCAGATTGAGACTTGAGATTTTGGGTTCAATAACCAGTAATATGAGAAACAAAATGAGTGGCGCTTTAAGGGATTTGTCCAAAATCGCTTAGGCGGTTACTGAGCCAATCAGGAAACAGAATAGTTAAATATATATGAAAATATTACGAAATAAGGCAGTTGAATAATTGATTTCACTCGATTGAAGTGCAGGGCGCAAACCGTGGATAGATAATGCAGTCAGCTGAACACCACACGCGTTCATCGATTCCCTTCTCCCTGTAACATCCTACAGTTTTATTTGTGGTTAGTTCTGCATAAACAGCAAGTCTCTGAGGCATTTTTTATGAAATTTTTTCTTCGTTGTGTTAAGAATTAAAAAGAGGTCAGGGTTGAAAAATCGTTTCGTGAGGACCATAATTATTAATTCTAAGTCTGATGAAAGCTGGGTCATTTCAACTTCCAGATCGTTTATCATTAACTTGAACTGTTCATTTATGGAATAATTTTTTATTTTCTTTGCAAGAAAAGTTCGTGTCTTCAGTCTTTCGTTAACTTTATTTACATAGATATCTATTGGTTTTTTTTTTTATACCCGAGCGCACTTGTGCACAGGAATCGAGATAGATATAGACAAATGTATAAATAAATGATCAGATTGAAAAGAGAAGTTGACTAAGCTATGTCTATCTGTCCGTCCGTCTGTCCGTGAGATATCGCAACGAAATTTGTTATGTAGATTGGCCTTTATCCAAGGTAGGTTGCGAAATCGGACTGTAACCTTCTCATTTAACGATGTTTTCCAAAAAAAAAAAAATAAGATATTTCAGTAAATATTGAATTCAAATCATTGAAAATTAGTATGTGAAGTAGAATTTTGGTGCAAAATAATAATATTATGAAGTTTTTGGAAAAGGTGCGTAACCGACCCCGCCCACTTATGATGAAATACTGTATCTTAGTAGCCGCTTCACTAATCCTTACCAAGCTCGGTACGAGCCTTTCGTAGGATCCAGCAAAGAAATTTATTGCAAATCATTGAAATCGGATAATAGCCATGCCCAACTCCCATATAACGGTAATTTACAGAAACACAAAAACTGCGATAAATCAGTAACTACTGAAGCTAATTGACTCAAAATCCATTATTGTAATGACCACTGAGCAGAAAATTAGATTGTTATAAATTTTTGGATTTCGGGCGTGCCCTGCCCACTTGTGACGAAAAACGGTCACGGTAAACGATTTATCAATTTCTACCACACTCGGTGAATGGCATTTCGTTTCGATGATACCTTTTGTTCTCGGTCCCTGTTTTACAGTCCTCTGGACGATCTCAGATAGAGGTCGAAATATCGACAATAAAAACTAATTAAACTAAAACTTGAGTTTTATTTTTTTTTGCTGGGCCCCGAGCTTAATAAATAAAAATTGTCATAGTTATTTTTTTTTTTTAATAAATTAACTTACTAAAATGCACAAAAGCCTTTAGCGCTAATTTTTTCGCGAAATTAAACGAATGTTATGTCCTCCCAAAGCAAAAACGTCATCCTACAAAGTCCTTCTTAAGAAAATTTCTGTTCTTCCTTAGGTGTTTTAAAAGTTGGCAAGCTTGCAGCTGTTTTTCAACAAACTTTACCAATCACAGCCAAAAAGTTCAAACTTTTTATTCAGATGTTGATTTTTAATAATTTTTTTACTGACGGTGCGAGGCACTTTCTTCCATATAAAATAAGTTGTCGGACATACTTGAAGTCTAAGAAAACGCACATCACCGTCAGCTAAAAAAATTATTATAAAGAAATGCGCCTTGAAACTTGCACTGTAGTAAAACGTAAACGGCTATAAAATTGCATATCTGAAATTTTTCTAGTAATTCTAGTAATTCTAAATAAAAAGTAAAGTTTGTTGCATTTTAATAATTTTTGTACAAATTATAAAATGTAAATTTGTACCATACAAATGTATATATGCTTGTGTGCATATAATGGACCTTAAGAATAAATGTAAGCACTTGCTTTTTCTCAAAATTTCAGACCTTTAATTCGATTTTTCCAAATAAATTTCAGTAAAAGGTTTGAAATTTTAACAAACGCAGTTGCTTAGTTTTTATTCATAAGGCCCAATGGGCTAGACTTTCATAAAAAATATAATAAACAATAAATAAAGAAAAGCAAAATAGCCAAAACTGGTCCGAATGGCACTTAGATATAGATATAGATTATATCACTTGTATTTGTTTTTATCGTACATATCAGTATTTTATTGCCTTATGTGTGCATGCCTTAAGCTCCTCCATCACAAGTAAACAGCATCAAACCATTCAATATGCGTTTGCAAAAAAAAATCAAAAAAATTTTTTCAAATCTCATTGGTTACTTAATATGTATGTAGGTATGTATTTATTTTTGTTAGTCTATTTGTCAATCAATCGGCACCATTTGAACCAAGCCTTATTAAATAAATGCGCGAATGAATAGAATCAGTTCTTTTGTTTGATGATGTAGCCATATTTAGTGATTTTAATTACCGCTGTGGTTTGCACATAGTCTCTACGGTACTGAAAGTGAACGTTGTGAGTAGTTTAGTAAAATATAATAGAAGAAATATTAAAAGAAATAACTAGTTAGAATATCCAATTAAAATTCGCACCCATAACTTAAAAAAAAAGAAAAGTTATCTAGGTCATATCGAAGGAGCTTTAGTAAAACTTTCTATGTTAATTATTACCTCGTTTATTTAAATGATCTCCTAACTGCATCTAATCGCGTCTCCTAATAGTTCAACTTCATCGGCCAAAACCCAACTGCTTTGTTATTGGTTAGGATCAACTTTTTCTGTTATTCGCGGGTATTCCGCGGCCGAGGCATCGAACCTGGCTCTATGTAGCGTTCGTAGCAACCTCCAACCACTCGGCTATGGCGAAAATAACATAATTCCATTAATTAAATACCCAAATATAATCACTTATTTATTATATCACTAAATGGCATTGTTTTATTACTTTGTTTCTCCTCATATGTAATGAAATCAAGCAATTTAGCCACTCATTATGACCACTTATAGGTGATTAACAAAGTAATACTTCACGCTGGTTAACTGGCTAAAGATGCTTATTACGGAAGACAAAAACTCATGGAAGAAATTTAAAAAATTTTCTTTCTATTTATTACACAACGTCGCGCCAGCAAAGCCACATAAATGGTATTATGAGTAGGCCTATACGGGCAATTTGGGTGGCGAGCAACGTAAAATATTTGAATACTTATTTTATTTGCAATGTGCATTTTCTTCAACAAAAATGTGCATAAGCGCGTGGTAGGTATGGTATTTAAAGCTTTTTCTTTTGTTTTCGTCGCGCCCAGTCGTCGTCACCTAGCCGTCGTCGCCTAGTCGTCGTCACCTAGTCGGAAGCATTAAGTTTTTATGTATTCATGTATTTACAATTATTACGTTGGGTTGTCGCGCTTGCGTGCTTTAGTATTTCTGAAAAATGCACAAAACAGTTGAAGATTCATAGCATTTTTATGACTGTTCGTGTTTATGTTGCGTTTCACCGATATGCGTTAGTATTACAAAATTTAAAATAGTCTGGAATCCCGCTTTTATGAAGTAATTTTTTTTAGGGTTCAAGTTTTCACAGATAATCCTAATTTGAGGTTAAAGTGGTTCGCAGAAGTCGTCTTGGCTGATTTGGGGACTAGATGAGAACAGAAGCCGACGAGCGCAAAAAACTTGTTTGATCCTCTGGTTTATTTTACTAATACAACCTTCATCTAATATATAAAAATCTCGTGTCACGGTGTTAGTGGTCGAACTCCTCATGATCCATGATGGTTAAAAACAACTTAATATGGATATAAAATGAAATGCATTTTTTTTTTCAAAGTGTTCTATTTATATTTTGTTTCTCTGAACAATGAGGTGCCTTTTAGGCTAAAACATTAACGCATTGATAACGCCGTCCGCCAAAATAATAAAAAAAATTCGAACACGCGCAGCAGTTTTTAGTTTTTCTCTCTGGCGCGAATACTAAAAAGTGACTTTGTTATTTCAAAAATATCATTGATTCCAAAAAATTAAAAAAAAATTATCAGAAAAATAAGAGTATGTAAGAGAAAATTCTGTAGAATTAAAAAAAAATATTTAGTTTATTTTTTTATAAAGCTTATGAAGTTAGAAAGTTAAAATATAATTTTCTAAAAAAAATTTAAAATTTCAAGAATACAATTTTCAATACCTACTTGTCCTTTTCTTCTTTGATTCTATAGAATTTTCTCTTTAATTTGATACCCATACGGTTTTTCTAAGCTGGACTGAAATTCGTAAATAATTTTTTTAGGTAATCATATTTTTTCATTTCTTCATGTGCTTTTTACAAAAAATTCTGACGTCTGAGAGAAAAACGCATTTTTTCTACACTTGGCCCAGGGTTTCGCGAATATATTTATTTTTTAGCGCGTAAAATTGACAGCCCTCATACATGACATACATGACATAAAAAATATTCAAAAGTAAAGCTATCCAAATGACCACCACTACTTGAAACCTAAACACTGAAAATTTCAAAAGCTATATGCACTCCAAGCAAAACTTTATTGACCTGATACCTACTTAATTTAAATAAAAAAATAAAAAAAACCATTACTAATATTTTCTAAGTTCCAACAACTAACATGTACATACATACATAGATTTGCAGTTATTTCAATATTTTATTTCACTTGCGTGCAAACTTACGTGTGCCAAACGTAAAACGTGATCGATGACTCGACAAATGCTGACATCAAAAAATCATTGGAACAGTTGAACTTTTCAACTTCGAAATGACATTTATAGGTCGGAAAATGGTTTTAATTGTATTTTCGGCTCATTGCAAAGTTTTTAGTAACACCTTTTTACAATCACACATCAACGACTTAACAAATATTGCTGAAATCTAAAAGCGTTTTCGTTTCTAGAAAAAATGTTGCCTTCTCATCGCCCGCTTCTTAGAGTTTTGTGAGTAGAGGGCAAAGAGATGGTTGCATTTTTCGGTAGAAACGAAATCGGCTTCAGTGTTGCATGCGATGCAACAAGCCACTGCCAGCGTAAACTAACCACATACATACGTATGTACACATATACACATTGCAGTCATAAGAGACTAGACGTAATGAAGATGGAAAAAGCGTGGAAAAAAGAAGTCAAAAATTGACATTTCCAGCGCGCCAGGAAGGTGATGAATGCACATAAACTTGCGAAAAATGGATCAACGTAGTTGCTAAAAACAAGTAGCAACAAATCCAAGCATTACCTGTGAGCATAGCAATAAATAAAAAAGAGCATAGCAAAAAAAAACAAATTGAACAACAAACAAACAGTCGCGAATATATAACTATTCGTATGTAAAAACGTATATAATTCGTATGTACGTAAGTATATATGTATGTAGAAGCAGCAATCATCAACACTACCGACTAGTTACCGGCCTCCAACAGATTTTTAGCATCTGGCGGAATCAAGTATAGCAACGACTTTTCACGCGACTGACGTTTAACACATCTAGATAGGTATATATGTATGTACATACAAATGTATGCTTAGTAGATATAAAATTTCTCACATGTATGTAACCCTATTATTTAAATTTCAAATAAAATTCAGAAGGCTTTCTATTTTGCTTAACTATGAAATATTGATCAGTGAACGTAACATCAATCATAGAACAATATAAAAAAAAAAATCATGTGGGAAATAAAATTATTGCTCAGTCGCACAGTGTGAAAAAGTTGTGTGTGGATCCTTCTTTCTCTATTAATCCTATTACCACATTACTTGTGAACCCGCATGGCATTAAAACGTCAAAATTGAATTTGGCATTTGAATTAGGTGCGACTCTCTTCAAAAACCTAACGGATATCCCAAATGTTAGTCACAGCTGCATACATACATATAAGCGGTTCGTGTGCCAAATTTCATCTAAATCCTGCCCACCGTTTCTGAGTGGATGGAAGTCTCGCAAGGTGGGGTTTCTCTCAAAAGCTCTAACTTCAAAAGAAACGTTAGTTCACATCTACAGGCACGCCTCTTTAATATGACATCTCATTTTTTAAATTCGAAAGAACATTGCTGATCTGATCATCTTCATAAAAAATGTCTTCGCGTATAGATGGATACTACTTTTCAAATAGGTGGCAACCTTAATCAAATGTATTTTCAAACTAAAGCTTTCATAAAACTTTTTCGTTTGACACTTACATATTCGAAGACACTGACTCAGACAAGTGACCACATTTTTTTTTTGTCTGTTTGTTTCAATATTTAAATGTTTTTTTTTTTTTTTTTGTTATTTTATATAGAAGTATTGTCCAAGCTTTAAAAAGAAACATGCATATAAAAGCTTCAAACTTTATACAAAATTTAGGAAAATGTACATTTTTGGGTTTCATTATAGCCCATACAATATTAGTTTAATGAAGTGCGCGCAACTTTTTAATATTTTTTTTTTCTGTCCATCCATTACTATTACCTTGGGCGAGAAAATATACTAAAAAGTTTGAGAAACACTCTGTTTAGGCAATTCAAACCTAAACTATATTTTTACTTACAAAAAATATGAAATTTAGTTGGTGTTACATGAGTAATCAAATATGTAATAAACAGGGAACGGATTTTTGAGACCTAAAAACCTATAAAAAAAAGGCAAAATAAAATAGTAAAATAGGCAGGAAAAGGTACTAGAATACGCAAAAAAGGCAAAGGAAGGCACTAAAAAAGACAAAAACCGCAAAATAATCAAAAAAATACTTTTATTTTAGGAATATTTTTTTTTTTCAAGTAAAAAGAGAAAAACTATAAACTAGTTTGATTATATGAAAAACTTGTGCTTTAAATCTTTGACAATTTTCTCTTTTCGTGTTTTTAACTCATAAAAGTTTTAATTTCTATAGTTGTAGTAACATTGAACCACAAGATGTATTTTGAAGTTTTCTGGCAGCATTTTCATTCGATTTTTGCGAGTAAAAGCCTTATTATATTAAACGTGTGGTCCTATATTTAGACATGCCCCAGACGTAGCAGGTACAACTTATGTATATGGTGGATATATGCACAGGAAGTTAGTTTGGCCTTTTGGCATCATATTCAAGTCCATATGAAAAAAAAAAGTATTGTTCGTGTCACCTTTGCCGTCATTTAAAACTTTTTCCAAACTTGGCTTACCTATTTAAAAAAAAAATGTACTTCTGCTGTTGCGAAAACGCAATAAGGTCAATTGATTTTATTTCGCACCAGTATGCGAAATAGTGTAAATTGACGTTATTTCCGTTGATATTGTTAGCAACCACCTTGAAATTTAGATGAAACTTGTTGAATTTTTCAAAATTTTACATAAAGTTTAAAACTTTTTTTTATATGATTTGTTAAAGCATAAACAAAATTTCAAAAATATTGTGTTTGAATCACTGTATATCACCTATGTACATTAGACTGCATCACCAAAAAAAGTTACGGGTTTTCCACCGGGACTACAAAATTTATTATATTTTAAGACGTCCGCCAAAATATTTCGGAAAATTATTAAGATTTGAGCGAGCTGACTCCATTTTTGGAGGTATTTTCAAATCGGTAAAGCTTGCTTACATCTTAATATTTTTCGGAAATATTTTAGTGGACGTCCGCAAATGTAATAGATTTTATAAATCCAAAGGAAAATCAGTGCCAATTTTTTTTTTGTGGGGAGTGACGCAGTCTAATGTACATACATATCTTGTGTATAAGTTAACTAAATTCGACCTTTCAAAGTATTTTCAAACTGAAATCGTTTTAATCTCTTTCGTATGAGTTTTCAAACATGTAACGATCCGGGATTTCTACCTCTAATCGTACGAAAAGGCGCAGATCGTTAAGCATGGCTGATTTGTGGAGGATGCTCCAGTAAGGGGACGGAGAAGAGTTAAAACATTTCATCACCAATTTGTTATGGTTGCACTCTCGAATGGCAAGAAAGGCTTTTTATGTGAAGTTTTTTCATGTCAGAAGTAAACACGAAGTTCTGTCATTGAAAAACGTTTTTGAATATTGCTCGGATCGAATTAGGGTCCTAGCGGTAGAATATCACATCGCCCCCTCCCTATCCAAAAATTATGCATACACCCCTGTCGATACAATCGATGAACTAAATGAGGCGAATAGATGAATGAACAAATGAGTGAACCAATTTAAACTCAAGCAACGTAACGAAAATATGTACATATGTATGTACATACATATATGGGAAAGCATTCCTGGGAACTTTAATGATGTTAAGTCACTGAAAGTTCCCTCAGCATATACATATGTATGCATACACAATCGAACTATTTCTACATAGTCGGTGGCTCAAACACAGTATACACCTCTTGTAATCAGTGATGTTGCGAATATTTGCATTCGCATTCGTTATGCGAATGATTCGCATCATTTTATACATTCGCATTTGCATGAAATGATACGAATATTTTGCGAATGCGAATCTGCACATAGGTAGAGCGCGCAGTTAACGACCACTAATAAGCACACAATCGCAGCGTAAAGCCCATATGTACATATGTTAAAGGTTGTTTCAATTTAACGTTTAGTATTTAGTCCTTAGCATATAATTTTTTCAAAATAAATATTGCAAAATTTTAAGGATAAAATTTTTAAGGACATTTTCAATACCTTATGCACCAAAAAATTTAATCTGTTCTTTCTCTATAGCATTTTTTCTTTAATTTGATACCTATACTGTTTTCCTAAGTACATTGTACTAAATTTTTCAAACCATTTTCTGAATTACTCATATTTTTTTTTTTAAATCCTGACTTCACAGAGAAAAACTAAAAACGCAATTTTACTGCATATATGTATGTGGCTTCGGGAGTATATTGATTAGTTGTGTGTAAAATTGCCTGCCGCACGGTGTTATGTGTATGTATAATTAGCTAGACATTTATAAAAAAATATTAAATATTAAATAATCAAAAGAAATATAGCAAAAACTGGTCAATATAAGGCTTTTCTCTTATTGCCACCATTGCAAATTACAAATCCCGAATATCCCGGGACTCTTGGCAAATATTCCCGGGATTTTCGGCTCTTAAAAAACGCCGGGATCCCGGGATACCGGGATTAACATCCCGAATAGTAACTGATGAAGTAAGTGTACATGACGTCTTGAGACCGTATTGGCATAGGTGGAGCCTAGGTCAAAATGTACTTTAACGATTATAAATGCTTATAATGCTTTTTCCTACAAATCAAAATATGAAATATGTGATTATTCCGATTTCCACCTGCATTAAAAAATTCCTTCAATTGTATGAAAATTTCATCCTTTTAGAATCTTAATTTCACAATCTTCTTAATTATAAGAAAAAAGAACACATGGATGCAAAACTTGTAATCAGAAATTGGCTAAGCATTACAATTATTATAATTACATAATTGTTTTCCAACAAAACTATGTAAACTTACAGCATTTAAAATTACATTTGTGAGAATATTAAAATGATAAAAAATTAAACATCCACTTACCTGTGCGTGCCTTTTAACTTATACGCGATTGCAGATTATTGCGTAAATTAAGCAACACTATGCGATTGGCCTTAAATTGCAAATTGAAAAAAAAAATATGTGAATTGCCTTACATTTAACAATTCCTTGCTTTTTCACCAAACACGCGTACCTATTACCATTTCAGTAGAGAATACCATTCTTGAGTGGTTAAAACATCGACTTTCAAAACTATTCAACCGTAGCTAAGCGTAGAAACAATAAAACTGACTCATTAGTTAGCCATAAAACGGCTTGCCGCAGTTAACCAAGTAAAGTAATTCGCGAGTGCGAAGAAAAAAATTAGTTGCAACGTTTTTTTTTTTCTTCAATCAACTTAATTTCTGGACAGTTGGACTGACTTTGTCGTTTTTGAAGTGTCGCTTTTGACGCGCAAATGCACAAATATGAGTCAACAAATAAAATAAACACTTGCATCTTTGTGCCATTAATACGTTTTGTGCATTGCCACTGCTCCATATAAGTTAAAATGTATGTATGGTATGGTTGCGGGGAAAAATGATTAATTGTGGCTATTTTAGCCGCCAGCATATTTTGCAATGCCGAAACTAAGGCATTTTATTTGGAAACAAAGTAGCAAATTTAGGCGCCAACGCTTGGCCTCGTTATCGTGCTTAATTACAAGCACATACATGTGTAAACACGTAGTAAATCTGAACATAGGCATACTTTTGAAAACTACTTGTTACAATTAAATTACCAATAAATACATATTAATTAAGTGTGGGTCCACTTGCATTGTATTTTGGCAATTAAGTTATTAACAAAGCACGAGTGACAGACACTTCAAAATGCTTTGCTGCGTGATGGTTTCATTAGCTGATTGGCTCAAGCGATGATCGATAACAAAAAAACACACAAGACAATAATTACCATAAAATAAATATTTTATACCCAACGCACGTATTAAATGTAGTTATTTCACCTTTCTGTAAACAACATTATAGCAACAAGGGTGTTTTTCTGCATTTGAGACATTTTCGATAATATGCTCAATTAGAATTAATAAAATAAATGAATCTAGATTGATAGAAACCGATAAATTGGTTACGTAGATTCACTAATGTTGTCATAGATGGGCGGTTCCACGCCCATTTTCCAAAAATCCACAATAATATTATTTCTTGTTAAGAGATTGTTGTAACTATTAACTTGTAATAAATGAGTGTCTCTAGCTATTGAAATATCGGAGTTTTCGTATTTCTGTAATTTGCCGTTATATGGGAAGTGGGCGTAACTTTGGTCCGATTTCAAAAATTTTCGACATAGATATACATATACATATATTTTTTACCACCGCGTCGAGTTTTGTGAATATTGATAAATCGGTTATCGAGATGCACATATGTATGCAGGGTGTCCTAGACCTCCTCTAACATGGAGCGGAATTTTTTTTTATTGAAAAAAAAATGCAAAAACGTAACGTATCAAAAAAGGGATGTTATATCTTTTAAGGATATTACCGACTTTCGGTTTCGACCAGAAGTGGGTTAAACATACCGGAAGTGCATTATTTTATGCGGAAGTCCATTCCATTCGTTTTTCAATAAAAATATATTGGTAAATTTTAGAAGTAGTGGAAGTGCGAAGATCATATCCGGGCGAAACCCTTAAGATAATGTATCCCTGATTTGGTAGGTCATATTTTTATGAGTTTTCAATAAAAAAAAAGACAAATTCCCCTCGGTTTTAGAGGGGTGGACGAGCGGTCTAGAAGACCCTATATACTTATAAGTGGGCAGTGCCACGCCCATTATCCCATTTACTACCAAGAAATTATTTTAAAAATCGATTTTGAGTGAAATGGCTTCGGTGGTTACGGATTTATAGTAGTTTTCATGTTTTTGTTATTAGGACCCCCCCTAGATAGAAATAGAGCTTTTCTACAGGTGAGCCACGCCTATTTTCTAAAAGTTTCATATTTTTTTTATTTTATGCCAAAGTTATAATAAGTACCCTTGTTCGCAAGTTCACTCGGGTATAAACATGCTTCAACAATTGTCAGCCTGTCTTTGACGGCAATTGCTTAAGCTTCGACTGGTCGAAAATCTCACTCAGTCACAAAATCTGAAATGATTATCCACGAATAATTGACTGTACAAATTCAAACTGCAACTAGATTTTCGTCACATGTACATACCTACAAACATAGCAATACATACCTACATACATATGCAGACACATATTTTAATGTGCCATTATAGCTCAGTCATTAAATCAATAAAAACGTAAAATTTTCGCATTCATTCATTCATTTTACAGTCATTTGTGCCGCATTACAGTTGTAAACAACTTAATCAATCAGCCAGCAATGATGAAGCGATTTACAACTGCCGCAACGCTCTTGATCTTTGCTATCGTGACTGCCGTCTGGCTACCGTGGACTGGCGTTAGTGCGTTGGCTGAGTCCTCAACCTTGCAAACGGCTAAGCAGTGGAAGCTGTTCACCTATAATTTCTTACCGCATGCACCCATACACGATTTGAACTTCTACAATCCATCCAATGTGCTGGCAACCGGTATTACGGTTTCCCACGACCGGATTTTCATTGCGACGCCGAAATTGTTCTCTGGCGTTTCGTCGACCGTGAATGTCGTCTCGAAGGCGGAGTTCGGCGATTCACCAGTGCTTCAGGTGAGCAAACAAAATCTCCAATATTTAGGCAGAGTTGGAAAAAGGTCCAAAATATGCAAACACATACTTGCACGTTTTTGCTCTTTCTATACTCACACATACTTATAAGTATTTTTGCATGCATTTCCTTCTAGGCTTACCCAGATTGGTCATTTTCAACAACCGGTCGCACAGATTTCAATTGTAGCGACTTAGTTTTGGTGTCTGTCTACCGCATGCGTATCGATTCGTGCAATCGTTTATGGCTTTTGGATGCTGGTGTTTCACGCTCACTCGAAGACTTCGAAGTCACTTGTCCGCCAAAGATTTTAATTATCGACTTGAATACCGATCAAGTGGTGCGACGTGTAGACTTTCCTAAGGAGATACTACGTGGCGAGTCGTTGTTCACAAATCTGGTCATTGACGAGACGACAGCGAAACATGGCAACTGCGATGATGTGTTTGCGTACATAACGGACACTGTGGAGCCTGGTAAGTGAAGCAATTAATGAATGCTTAAGGAAATGTTAGTAATGGACAGTGAAAAAGCGACTTATAAAATATGGCAAAAAGTACTAATTGTGCTCCAATTTTGGTTTATTTTTTTAGCTGTAGTGTATTTGCTTTGGCAAACTACCACGCCCACTACACTAGGGGGTGGCAGGGGTAAATGTTATCAAATTTTTATCAAATTCGATTCGCAGCTTAGCTTTAGCCATAAAGACATAACTTTTTCAAAATAAATAAAAACATAACCACTCTATACTTTTCAGGGATCATCGTTTACGATAGCGGACGCGATGTTACCTGGCGCGTTTCACATCCTGCTATGTATCCCGATCCAGATTTTGCGCAGTCAGAGATTCTCAACGATCGCTTCATACTAATGGATGGCGTGGTGGGCTTAGCATTCGATCCCAAATTGGGTGTGGTATACTTCCAGCCGCTGGCAACTGATCGGTATGACATAAAGATAACAAACTCACAATAATTAATTTCTAAACTTCATTTCTCTCACTCCACTTCTCATCTACTTCACAGCTTATTCTCTGTCACCAAAGAAGTATTGCGTGCCGGCCCGCTTACGCAAAATGAAATACTTAAAGTGAAATTGGTCGGTAAGAAATCTTCACAAGGCATCGGACTCACCGTTTCGCCAGTGGATGGTAGCATTATTTTTAGTCCACTTACTGAAACTGCAATCGCTGCATGGAATCCACGCAATAACAATCAACTTGTGCTCGCTCACGATCGCGAACGCCTGCAATTTGTTGCCGATATGGCAACAACACCACATGAGCCAGGCGTTATCTACGCTGTTTCATCGAAATTCCATCGATTCTTTTTGAAAAATCTCAACCACAATGAAGTGAATAATCGTGTGCTTCGTTTGCGCTTAACCAACGATTACGTGTCAACACACGGCGCTATCGGCGCTCAGCCCTATGATTTACATACGATCAACAAAGCTTCCAACTACTTCGGAAGTCCATATAAAAAAAATTCTTTGGATCAAACGAATGTTATTGGTTACGGCAATTACATCTACAATAGTTTACATGCTGGGGTTAAGTCCCAACCGCCCTATAACTTCGAAACTGTCGGGTTAATCAATTTCTCTCTGCGAAACCCCTTCACTGCTCTTAATGCGGGCGAAGCTTTTCCGCCGCGCAAAGAACAACGTTCGAATGATCAACGGCCTTCGTATTTGGATAGCTTGAATGGTGAGCGAAGCACTGCTAGTCCAGATCTACGTTACCACATACCAACAACAACATTATCTCCAATACTTCACAGCGGTCAGCACACGTCGATACCATTCAGTGTCGAATACGATCTGCCGCGTCGTGTACGTAATGCTGAAGGACAAGAAATAAAAGGGGCCATAGAGTCAACCACTGTGAAGCAGTGATGGCGAGCGGTATTGTGGTTGGTGCTCTGGCGTGCCTTAGTAACTACTTAGCATTTATTCGGCTGTCGAAAACAGTGTGTACTATGTGCAACTGTTTAGAAGCATAATTTTTGTATTGTATGTGCATACATACATTGTTATACTCATATACATATGTACATATAAGTATTCAAAATTGGTAGTTCATTTAGTAAAACTTATTTTTGTATGTAAATGTATCTACGTATACAAATACAAAGAAGTGTATATAAGTAAATAAGAAGTTGTTTATTCTAAGTGTGCATAAATTGATTCGAGTTAATTCAATCACAAACAATAAAAATCAGCTAATTTGTATTGTAAATAAACTAATAAAATAATTTATATACGCCAAAATTGTGTTTACAATGACTTGCAGTAGCGTAGTTATTCATTTCTGTGCTACGGAGTAACAAAATAGTTACGGTAACCATAACGCCGGATTTTCACCAGGCATTAAATGACAAAGTTAGGCATTAAAACTACTTGCGCCATTAGGTTAACAGCAATTGTCATTGAATTCGTTTCCACATGGCATTTTTTAAGTGTCACACATTTTTCGTCAATACAATGCCTAGTGGAAATACTACATAATAAGTGGGCCGAAAAAGCACCACAACATTGGTAAATATGCTTGCAAATATGCTCGAAAAAAAACACACAAAAGGTTAAGTACAGTTCAATTTTTATACCCGAGCGCACTTGTGTCCAAGGGTATTTGTTCACATAACGATTGTTTGTAACAGCCAAAACGAATTACGCTATGTGTCGGACGGACACGTCTATCTGTCTGGAGCACAAATTGAGATATGTCAACGAAATTTGGTAAGTAGGTTGGTTGCCCTTTATCCAAGGTAGATTGAGATTGCAAATGGGCGAAATCGGGAGATAACCACGCCCACCTCCCATATAACGTTTTTTCGAAATATGCAAAAACTAAGATATTTCCGTAAATATTGGATCCAAATTGTTGAAAGTTGGTATATGAAGTCGAATTTTGGCATAAAATAAGATAGTTGTAAAATTTTTGGAAAATAGGAGTGGCCCCGCCCACTTATGATTAAATGCTGTATCTGTGTAGTCCCTTTACCAATGCCTAGCAAACTCGGTGAGAACTTTGCTTAGGGCCTCACTAAGAAACCCGTTGAAAATTTTTGAATTCGGACAAGAACCACGGCCACTTCCCATATAACGGTAATTTGAAGAAATACGACAACTACGATAAATTAGTAACTATTTAAGCTAATTTACTCAAAATCGGTATATGCAAAGACCTCTTAGCAGAAAATGATTTCAGGGAAATTTTTGGAAAATGGGTGTAGCACCGCTCACTTAGACATGTGTATCTCGGTACCCGGTTTATCACTTTTTACCAAACTCGGCACATTTAGCAACCTTGGCGCAAAAGAGCAATATGTTGAAAATTTTTGAAATCGGACTAAAATTACTGCCGCTTAACATATAACGGTAAATTTCAGAAAGACGAAAACTCCGATCTTTCAATAACTAAAGATGCCAACTTACAACAATCTTTTAACAAAACACAAGATTATTGATTTTTGTGAAGTGGTCTTGGCACCACCCATTTATGACTATAGAAGTATATTTCGATAACCGCCTTACCGATTTCCACCAAATTTGGTCCAATTAATTCAATATAGCATAGCATATTATTGAAACTGTTTGACAGTGGGAAAAATACTCTTCCTTATCATGCAGTTTACTGAAAGGTGAAAAAACGTTATTTAATACGTGCGCCGGGTATTTAAAGTTCGGTTTCGCCGGAACGCGTACCTCTTTAGATGTTCTTTATTCAGTTTATTTCAAGGATTGAAAAAATTAATTAGAAACGTAGAGAGAATAGAGAAATACGAATATGCCTAGCAAACATTTTTTTTTTTAACTAACTAAACCCATAAATATTTCGAGATAAGATGAGAACCTGCCTAACGTCCGAACACAAGTTTAGAGGGTAAATAAACCGCAATTACTTTAAATTTAAATTTCTACTATTTGATTCGCATAAGTACTGCTGTAAAACCCTTCCCTGAAACTATAAAATTTTTTCAACTTATTTGCCCATATCATTTAAAACTGCGTAATTTAGTGCTTTCGAGTGAAAAGGGCTAATTATTTTTTTGTTTAACGAATAACCTTTTTTTTGTCTTTCAAATAAATAATTTTTATTATTGGCTCTATCAAATTAGTACTTAACGTCTAACATTAGCAAACCCTCGATTGAAATTTCATGTTTGAGAAATGCGAATTCATGTTGTTTGATTGACTTGTTTTTTGCTTTTATAATGCAAGTTTACTTTTACATTTGCAAAAAATTTTCATCATTTATCATTTTGAGTTATTCATTCAATAATTGCATACTAATATCGCACCTAAGCAATGCATGTTCAGCTAATTTTTACACGTTGAGAATAATTACATACAAGTAAGAAGCAATTTGTAAGCAAACAAGTAAGAAAGTCTAAGTTCGGGCGGATCCGAACATTAAATACCCAGCGCAAGTATTAAATATACGTTTTTCACCTTTCCGAAAGCTGCCGCTACATGGTAAGCCGGGGTGTATCAATTTTGAGTAAATTAGTGTCCTTCAATTTCGAAATATTGAAGTTTCAAGCATTTCTGAAATTTACCGTTATATGAAAAACGGCCGTAATTTTAGTCCGATTTCAGTAATTTTCGACGTTTTGCTTTATGTAATGGGGCAAGCACAATAACCATACCGAGTTAGCTACAAATTGGTACAGCAGTTACCGAGATACATATATGTGATCATAAGTGGGCGGTGCCACGCCCATTTTCCAAAATTTGATCATAAACTTATTTATTCGTAAAGAATTGTTGCAAGCATCAATTTTTAATAAATTAGCTTTAAATATGTACTAATTTATCGAAGATTTCGTATTTCTCAAAATTACTTACTATTATTATTTTTAATTTTAAGTGCACAATCAATCTCACAACAATTACATACTTCTAATTGATCGTCAATTTCGAATTTTTCGATATAAAAAGAAGCCGTTTCTTCGTCCAACACTGTTGTGAAAAAATTTAAATCTTAAACATGTCGCCATCCTTTTGTTTACGACAAAGTATGTGCATGAAAAAGAACGTGGCTTGCGTTTTTGATATATTGATGGACGGTGGCGTTGTGTTCCATAGGGTGCAATAAAGCGGGTCAAAAACTTATCTTGTTGAACTTTACATTCGTTCTTAAAAAACAATTGCCTTTGTTTTGCTATTACAGTGTTATCTGGCTGGAGTGAACACCCGATGCTACGAACAACTCGAAAGAGTGAACATGAAAATTTTTCCATTGAGTACTCTATAGAGTGAACAATTTTGAGTCTTTGTAGAGTGAACAAAATTTAAAACCAATTCCTTTCAAATTCAAAACTATAACGACGAATTTGATAACAAAAAAGGTAATCTCTTCGCCAGGCCGATCCCGTAAATCCCCGTATCAGGGATCTCAACTCGGAAATTCGGCAACTAGTGAACGTACATAAGCGGAAGAAATGGGAAGACCATCTGAAGACCTGTAACTTCGCCTCTGGTGTGAGCAAGCTTTGGTCAACCGTGAGGTGATTGTCCAATCCGACGAAGCGTGATGACAGAGTTGAAATATCTTTTGGCGACCACGCTACGTCGAACCCGGAGCGATGCGCGAGCTATTTTAGCCGAAGGATGCAGTATCCTCCGGCAGACAAAGCCAAACGTAGAGCGACCAGAAGGCTGCACAAACTGTCAACACTAAGTGCGCCTCTTTTTTCTCCAGCGACAAGGTAAGGATAGCCATCGGGAAGACGAAAGTCTCCAAAGCCATTGGACCCGACGGAATTTGCATGCTGATGCTCAAAAATTTGGGTCCTGGAGGAGTGGACTATCTAACCAAGGTCCTCAACCTATCTATGGCCACTCTCATCGTACCAGACATCTGGAAAACGGGGAGAGTGGTTACACTGCTTAAACCGGGGAAACCGTCCAACAATGGAGACTCTTCTCACCCGATAGCTCACCTTTCCCCGGTAGCGAAGACACTAGAGGCCCTTCTACTCCCACACTACACAAATCACTAGACCCCAGCGAAGCATCAGAATGGGTTCCATAAAGTGCACAGCACAACAACAGCACTTGACGCCATAAACTCCCAAATAATTCGTGGCCTTAACCGAAACCCCCCATGTAAGAGAACTATTCAAGTAACGCTACTAGAAGACAAACGATGGGCCAAATGAATTCCCGGCATACGGAGAGACGCGCCATGACTCGCAGCATATCTTCGCATGCCCACTGAACCCCACCTGCTAACGCCTCTGGCCTTATGGACAGACCCCATCGAGGCTGCACGCTTCCTTGACGACAACGATACAACAACAACAGGAAACCTGTGTTGGCATTAGCTGAGGGAAAAGACGACATTTCAGAGTTCTTAAAAATCTAACTTTAAAAGACGCACTGCGCAATAAAATTGACTTTAAAGAACAAAAAACTCAATCTGGATATAGTGAACAATCTGTTTTCTATGAACTGGTCTTGCATTAATTAGTTCACTCGACCCAGATAGCACTGTACTTGCATAGCAATAATCGAACACATCAATTTACTATTTCCCTTATGAGTACATGCCCTCTTGAATTGTAGTAATAAAGGATCCTTATTTGCATATCTAAAACAACATCAAACATAAAAATATAATTCCTAAACTTTTTCCAAAACTCGTAAAAATTCAGCAAATTTTCATCAAAATTTTCCACTTTTTAGTCAGATTTTTTAGAGTATGCAGTTTTGCAGCCAATAAATTCTAGTAAAAAATGCAAGTTCCAAGTTAGTCTAAAATCGCGTTGATTTTTGAGACTTTTTTTTGTTGAAGGTGTTTTGCATTTTTTCCATATAAAGTATTTTCGAAAAAAAAAATTATATCCAGGAGTTACCGTTGATTTTTGGCAATTTTTTTTCATGCTCAGGGACCCACAAAACGTCACAAACAAAATAAAAAAAAGTGTGTGAAAAAGTGAGGTGGTCGAATTTTGACAAATGGGCGATACCAGTTTATATGAATTCTTTTATATATTCGTAATGCCACATATACCAGATATTTGCTTCCTTTGTCAGGTGTTTAGCCAAGCTGTCGTAGCAATACTTATGTGTTGAAAGCTTATTATATTTATTAAAAGACTCAATTTAAAAAAAATATTTAGTTTAATTAAACGAGGCATCGTGCGCGTGCGTAAACGTAAGCAAAAATCACTCACGTGCCCACCGCCAGTCGCTACCACTGAAAATGATACATCGGAAATCACGCCAGTATAGCTTTTGAGATAATCATTCTTCATTAAGTAAGAAAATAAAACGCAATCATATCTTTGAGCGAAAAAATAAATGTTAAGTAATAATATCTTCTTCTTTCTCACGCGTGAGCATGTGTGGTTTTGAGAGAAACTTAAAGTAACTTCCGTGATCGTGCGTGACTGAAACTTTGGTTAACGTGAGCGTGCGTGAGTTACATTTTCTGTCAACCACGTAACTTTCACATCTCTCGCCCTAACTTCCAAAAAGATTTAAGCCACATTTTTTCAAAATTTTCCTTTTCGATGCAGAGATGTTCTTGGAGCATCTAGATGCATTTCTGGAACCAAAATAAATAAAAAAAATAAAAAAAATCGCTTACGTCTTTTTGGCGTTTGGAGCTCGTATGATGTACATATGTATTATGAGTATTTTCAACCAAAATAAAATCGTTAACTATTACTGTTTAATTTATTTACTGTATACACTCCTGACGACTTCCCCACAGATGAATCTGCAAAAATTGATTTTGAAGACATTAATGCAGAAATACCGATTTATTTGAAAAAATTAGAGAACAAAAGTTGTGACGATGCTTTTCAAGGCAAATTTTACACATACCAACTAGTTTTTCTGTGTCAGGCAGAATTCTAGAAGAAAGACCTAAACGACTGCTTGGTGGAAACCTCGACAAAGTAATATTTTTAAACAAAAATATGAGCTAATGTCAATTTAAATTTACATTGAATGAATATTGGTATGTGAATTCTTTTTTATACTCGTAACACATTATTATTATTATAGTATTTGTAAAAAATAAATTATAGAGCGTTCGTCCCAGGCAAGGCATTTGGCCAAGCTCTTATAATAATATTTATATGAAATTCTGTTTATATAAATAAGGTTTAAGCTGAAAAAAATGTCCGTGAAAAAGCGTGCGTGATTGAAAAACTAGACGTCGTGAGCGTGCGTGAACGTGAGCCAAAATTACTCACGCGCCTATCTCTAATCCTAATCTGTTTGCATGGACGACGGGTAGATGATATGACGAACTGTCAGATGTTTATAATGACATGAACATAATTGATCGCCTAAAAATAAAACGATAGCTTCGGCATTTGATCGCATCTCTCAGCTGTTTGTTGATGGAGTTAACCAATTTGTGCACTGAACGGCTCAAATGGTGATTCGGCTCGGCACCCATGGGTGGACAACGAGACTGCAAAGGGCGCCCACGCACTTTATGGAAAGATCAGGTACCAAAGGGTGTGAGCAACTGGCGGAGCTTTGGAAAAAAGAATGGAAATCAGCGAAGTTTTTTTTTTGGTCTCGGAACAAACAGTTGTAGCGCCAAAAAAGAGCACTGTCACAGAAAACACAAACGGCAACTAAGTACATACATATGTATGTACTCTATGGTAATCGCAAGCTGAAAACATTAAATAAGTTTATGGCTAATACAATGAATATTTAATTTCCGAGTAACTGTCAAAAGTAGATTGTTTCAAAATTCAAATACGAAATAAATAATGGCTGCGTTTCTTTATACATTCCGGATAATCCCATTTCACAGCCGGAATAAACAGAATGCGTTTGAAATATACGTCAACATATCATCAGGAACGTTCTAAAGAATAAATAAACAAAAAAGTTTATTCCAAACATTCAGAATGAATAAAGAAATGCAGCCAATATATATCAATACTTATCATCGTTTGGAAAAACCATGTTACGTGCATAAAAAAGCCTCTACGCGTATTGCATTACTCAATTTTTGCAATTTTAGTATTTCCCCATCTAAAGTAAACAGAAAAAAACAGAAACAATTCCATAAATTTCTAATATTTATAGCCCGCCAAACAAATATCAGTAACATACAAGTGGGAACATACATATGCATACTTACATATACATACATATGTGTACATTAGTGTGAATCACCAAAAAAAAGTTGCGGAATTATAATGTTTATTAAATTTTAAGATCTCTGCCAAAATAATTCGAAACAATTTAGATTTACGTGAGCTATGCCGATTTGCAAATACCTGCAAAGATTTTATTATTTTCATTCCGTTGATGAAATATTTATACACATTTTTATGCATACCTACCAACATATAAGCTTAAACTCTTCTATCACCTGAGGTGATTTTAAGAAAAAAATATTTTTAAAAGCTAATTTTATTTATAAAAATTGGATATTTTTGAGGTATTTTTCAATAAGTTAATCTCACATAAATCTAAAAAAAATATTTTTTTCCAAAATATTTTGGAGGTAGCCCTAGAAATATTGAATTTTATATTTTCGATGGAAAAAGAGTACCGGTTTTTGTTTTGGGTGGAGAGTAATGCACCCTAATGTACATAAGTACATGTAAACGTCGACAACGCCTTAAACTACTTCGTGTCCGTCTCAATCTAGATTTTAAAACAAGCTCGGCGATGCGACATAACTACCTAAATAGTATGTATGTTGAACCTGTACGACATCCGCGCATCATAAAAGAAACCAGGCTTTAAAGATATGCTTACATATACATATATGTGCACTATGGTTACATGTATGTATGCATGCATCCCTGCAGAAAAAAATTATCAATTGATAAAAAATAACCAACGTGTAGTTAGCTTTTCGCGGGACTTCTATAAAATATATAACTTTCAGTCGAAAAGTAATGCAGGAGTAATGCAGACGTAATCGGAATATTGTTCTCTTTAAACAAGTTTGTTTTTACATAAATATCGTCATACAAATTTTACTTTGAATACACTTTCTTTCTGCCCTTCACAAATACTTTTTCGAATTGAGGACAAATAAATGGAAGGTCGAAAGAATTTTGTTTTCTTATCAATACTTTATATCCAAAATTAGTTAGTTACAAGTTAGTTGACATCTAAAAAATATCAAATAATAGTGACCTTTAGTTACTTAATCAACGTCAAGGTAACTTATAGTTAGATACATTTCCCGCAGGGATGATATAGATAACAACGTATGAATGGGGCGAACTTGACGCTGTTGTCATAGCGTTCGATGCTTCTGAGAGATCTGAGTGTGAGTATCGATTTTCTGCGAATATATAAAATAGTTTCTCCGTGTAATCGCACACGATAACATCGTTTCCGTTATTGTTAGAAAACAAAATATATGTATTTGTACTAAGCAGTGAAGAAGCGTAATGTTTGCCGGAAGAACATTGGAGGACTAAAACTCTTCAAGTAAAAAAGCAAATCGATTTCGGTGTAAAAATTTATTAAAGCAACACTGATTAGGTGAGAATGAAGAGAGTTTATCATAAACCATTTATTCATGATGAAAGAGTGGTATTTTTCTCAATCCGGAAATAATTATTTCTTGAAATGAGTTTAGCCCTTATTTACTTCGAAAAAGATTATAATTCAACTCAAAAATTAAAGAAGAAAGTGATCTGTTTTGGTATGTTTGGAAGCCTTTTGCTGTGAAAGTAGTGAATGGTGTCAAAAAAAAATATAAAAAAGTGACTCGAATCTGCTGATTACAATGTCAAAACATTAGTATCTGTGAATGGTAATCGAATCATAATTTCTTTTGCAGTGGGTTTACGTTTACACGTTTTGGTCAAAAACTCAATAGATCAACAATTAAAAAATAAAATAAAATTGCGCCGACATATTGTTAGTGGTGTATTAAGCATTAGCAGGGCTTTCAAAAATATACCAGAAAAAAAGTGAAAATATGCGCTATAGAAAGCTTGATAAATTACCAAAATATACTCTTAAATATGTGAAATCAATGAAGGTTTACTCAAATTTTTCAATATTTTTATTCAAAATTTAGAAAACATGCTTTTTTAAATTAGCAATCTAAACTGAACTCTTGTCGTTTAAATTGTTGAATAATTAGAAAAACTCCATTCCACATCTGTAGATGTAGTTGGGCAACATTTAAACAAACTTAATTCTGCTGGGGAGCACTTCGATAGATCTTCACTACTAGTTGTGGAGCTAAGAAATAATATCTGGCCAAAATACTTTCACGTTTTTTGAATGCATATACATATATTTGTGCTCAATATTTGGTAATGCTCTTTCACAGGTGTCACAATTTGCAAACTATCTTTCATGGTCAAACATTTTTTTGCTTGAAGCTTTATTATAGCTACTTTCACAAAACCAAAATTTTCCTAAATGAGTACCAAATTTGTTCCGACTTCTTCAAGCTCTAGCAGTATCAAGGCGAATTCATACCAGGTGGTAGCAGAAGTATAAAAACATATGTACATATATAGGAATTCACCTTGTCACACGCATTTCTATCGTGTTTCCCCAAAAAATGTGTGAAATGTTTTCAAATATTCAAAAATAAGCACTTAAGTCGAATATATGCAAAAATCAAAAAATTTCCAGACATATGCAAAATAAGCTTTTTCAAGCATTTGCCTAGATTTGCCAGCCTTGGTTATTAGGCAAAGAACATAGTGACGCGATAAAGAGAGCGACAAGACATTATCGGATAAAATAGGCAAAAACAAACCTTTATTTTTCAGAAACGCAAAGAAAGCGGCAAATAGCATAGCGACAAAAATATCTTAAATTTTCGAATTCGCCGCGTAACACTCTCATCTTTAGTGATCGCATTTTTGGTACTTTAACAACTCTCAGTAAAATTCTGCACTTAATATTTAATAGGATATTTTAACCTCTCCTTAATAAACTTTTACAGAAAGGAGTCAAAGCGACCCATAAACAGCGGTGTTAAAGGGTTAAAAAAATGCACGAAAGAATTGCTCGCTAAATTTTACTATAGGTTTTTGAAGACAATACTTCGACACATGTACATTTTATCTTTTAATTCAAGTATATATTTAAAAAGATCCTCCTACACCAAATTTATATGAAGGCCTATAATATTTCTACATTACATCTTTGTAGCTCAAATGTTACTTCTTTACAACAAGCGGCATAGAAACCCATTACGGTTAAAGTTGAGAGTTTAAAATGTTCTACGAAAAAATTGCTGTCTCAGTTTTACTATGTGTAGTAGATCCCTGTTGATAAGAATTATCTTTGATGTCACTTTTTACAAAAAACCACATGATATACTCGTAGAATTAAAATACATAAGTGTGACAAATAAGTGTAAACTTTAACCCACCGCAAAAAAAAAAAGTTGTGACGACTTGGCGCGTAGATGCTACTTAACATTCGTACATAATTTTGTTGAAGCCCTAAGACAAAGCCTAATTATTTCGCAGTGTTATTAAATATACTAATAAATATTCACAGATCATTACACATGTACAGATAAACATAGAAACCTGCATACATATTTAACATATGTATACTTATTTAAATACTTATCGATATTATTTACAATTAAATTTCTACAAAATTTTGATACATAAATACATATGTATACATACATACATGTTAGTATACATATGCACACTAGTAATTTCCAATTGAACAAATTTCTTGCCGAACTTTAATCTTGCGCTTTGTACAATTCAGCAGCATTTAATAAGAAGTGATCTTCAAAGCGTCTGATTTTTTTTAGTTTAAGTGGAAAAGTGATAATTTTGTTTATTTAAATAATAAATGAAAGATAGTGATTACTCTATCACAAAACCGTTTAATATAGTGTTAATCTTTTGAATAAATGTGAGAAGTACGGGTTTGCTATTATTAATCAAGGGGAGGGACTCGTCTTCGCTTCCACACGAAATTTAAGCTGCGTGACAAACTAACCAAACGAAAGCAACACTTTTAATATTTCCAAAAGCATAAATCGCTATTGTTATTGTGCTGTAGTGTAGTGCTAGTATATTTCAGTTAACAGATGTACGTTTTTTATAATAATTAATTCATAAACACGCGCCCAAAAATTCAAAATCGGTGAAAGTGTTTACGTCAACACACCACACAAAACAAAAATTAAATTATATTCATTAATTAACATTTTTTGGTAAGCAATATTTGGGTAAGTTTTCTAATACATATTTAGCTATTCTACCGGTTTAGAAGTTTATGACGCTCTTATCTAAGCAAACTTCTATCAAGTAGAATTTTTAAATACTTTTATCTAATTTATTCAATGTAACTTAAACATGCAGTGGCTTTCTTTGGCATGGGAGACATATCTTTAACTTACAAATATTGATGTTTGAGTTAGGTTTTAATAGAAATGATTAAAAAAAATTCAATGTTTACAGCTGCAAATTTATTGTATCGATGCCTGAGTAAAATATCAACCTATCTCGGCAGCCAGTTCGTAAACGCCCTATCACAAAAAAACTTTTCAAGAACTCTCTGCGGCAAAATTTGATAGAAGAACGCCCTATTTCAGAATTTCATTGAAAAACACCCTATCTCAGAATTTGGTTGAAGAATGCCCTACCTCAGCTGCCGAGTAAAAAACGCCCTATTTCAGCATATTTTCAATATATTTTCAGGTGAGATAGTACGTTTTTGAACCGAATTCCGGAATAGGGCGTTCCCCAACCAAATTTGAAGATGGGGTGTTTTTCAATCAAATTCTGAAGTAGGGCATTCTTGAAAAGTTCTGTGAGATAGGGCGTTTTCGAACTGGCTGCTGAGATAGGTCGATCTTGCACTCAAGTGTCGATATGTAAATACATACATACATATAAAAGCAGGGCAATGTTAACATATGTGGGCGCTCGATGGCCGCAGCGGATGTGGGACGCTATAGCGATTACTGGCTTCACGGTTGTGAAGGATATTTTAGATGAAGATGAAATACGATTAGAGGTAACTACCTTAATTGCCACCCGACTGTCTACGTATAAGTTTACTTTTTAGTTGATTGCCATTTCGGTGGAGGCTAGCTCTGCTGCTATCCTCGTTGCGATAATCTCTGCTTGAAATATGCTGCACTGGTCAGATAACCTCACTGCCCACCTGACGTTCAGTTACCGGCAGTATATTTCGGCGCCCACTCCCGTTACAACATTAGTGCTGTCCATGAAAATGTTTTAGAATCTACGACTAGGTTTCATTCCCTTGCGCCAACTCTCCATCAATGCACTGTTCATTCCGCTCTTTGGAAAAACAAATGAGCATCAAATTCAGATTCAGCGACCCAAATTAGTCTGAAAAAATACAGATTAAAAAAAGTCTGCTTCGTTAATTAAAAATCTGTGAAGTAGAATTATGTCCGTTTTTTCAAAATTTGATGCTGTCGGGGCACCTCTAAATAGACGATGAGGCAAATAATATTTTGCATCCTTATTTCTGGGCGAGAAAGGCAGATTTCTGCATGTCTTCTTAAGCTATTCAAAAAAAATTTAATTTCACGCGACTTGATTAAACAGTTTAGTTGCTGTATTTTTTACTTCAGCTTTAATGCTCGGCGGCCGCTGCGGTGTATCGGTTAGCAGTGCACGCTACCATTCCGCAGGGCCTGGGTTCAATCCAACATCAAAAAATAAAAAAACAAAAAAGTTGTATTCTAATAGCGGTCGCCCCTCGGCAGGCAATGGCAAACCTCCGAGTGTATTTTGCCATGAACAACAGCTTCTCATAAAAAATACAATCGCCGTTCGGAGTCGGCGTAAAACTGTAGGTCCCTTCCCTTTGTGTGACTACAAAAAAGCACACGCCACAAATCGGAAGAGAAGCTCGGCCAAACCCTAACATATGTGTAAGCGCCAATCTATTATTATTCTAGTGCTTATCATTAGTATACGACACCCACATATTATCAAGTTTTGACTACTTTTTTTATTACTTACCCCAAATTTTAAGACCTAATTATGTTTGTCATCTTTTATATGTATCTTAGACACATAGAAAAAAATAAAAGTAAATAACATCAACAAATAAAAGCATATTTAATTTTGCTCTTACAGAATATTTATTACGCGTTCATTTCCAACCAATTACGTCATGTGGACGGGAGGCTTCATTCTATTACTACTGGCCTTAACACTCCAGGTCATAGTCTGTGTAAAGCAGCGCAATTCAGAAACAGTATATCAGTGGAAACAGCTCGTCTATGGTTTCCCTACCGAGCAAGATCGACAAGAAGCACTAGCCAATGGTAATTTAGTACCAGCAAATGGAATACCAATCGATGTGGCGCCACACCAACAATGTATGTATATTTATTTACAAAGCAATTATTGAAAAAATATATTATGCTCTTTAGTGCAAAATTTAAAAAATATACATATATTGCTTTTCTCAACTTTAACAGCTCAAAAGGGTTCGCGTGTCTTCATCACAATTCCCCGATTTCAAACCGGCATCCCGTACACGCTGGCCACAGTGAGTGATAGTAATGAAGCTAATGGTCCGGTTCTGATACCATATCCTAACTATACTTGGCATAATGCCAATGGCGAAGATTGTAATAAAATCACTTCCGCATTTCGTGTGGCGGTAAGTTAAAGCATTGAGCACATATGTAGAGTGCCCAGATGCCTAAATAATTTTAATGTATGTCTTCTGCTTCGCTTAGATCACAGAGTGCAATCAGATGTTTGTTATTGATTCAGGCGTAATCGGAACTACTCAAAACTGTCCGCCACAGCTACTGATATTCGATCTAAATACAGATACTTTAGCGCATCGCTATCGCTTTGAAGGCAACATGTACGTGCCGGTGGCTTCACTACTCATCACTCCACTTGTTGTCGTGCACGATCCTCCACCGAAAGGCCGCTGCCAACGCCTGCATGTTTACATTGTAAGTATGTAAATGCTATGTATTACAAACTGCAAGCCAAAATTTCCGCTCACGCACTCTTACAGTGAGACCAGTTTTTCTTTTTTGCTAGAGGCTGTGTTATGTATACTATATGTATCTTGGCATTGTCAGGCATACATAAAGTTCGACTTTGAAATATAGTCGCTTTCTTGAGTAGATTCCTTAAGTGACAAATTTCACGCACTGTCATGCAATGCTAAGTATGCATAAATGAACCATGCCTTCACACGCTCATGTTTTTCTTGTTTACATTAATATTTCATTCAAGGCTGATGTCACACATCACGGCCTGGTTATCTATGACTCGGAGTCGAATAGCGCCTGGCGTGCCGAGAATAAATTCATGTACCCAGATCCCGATTATGGCACGCACACGATTGCACGCGAAAGCTTCATTCTGATGGATGGCATGTTTGCTTTGGCCACGGATCACCGCCAACTCTACTTCCATCCGTTGGCCAGCAACAGCGAATATGCGGTGCCTTTGAGCGTCTTAAACAATCGTACAAATTGGGATGGCAACATGGAGGCAATGCAAAATGAATTCCGTATGGTGGGCAAACGTAGTAGTGAATGTGCTGCCGAAGCGATGGACAGTCAGCGGAATTTATATTGTGTCACATTCAATCCGATCAAGTTGATTAGATGGAATCCGTACAATGTAAAGAATGAAATTGAAGTGCCGGCAGATCCGCGTTTATTAGAGTTTGTCAGTGGCATGAAGGTGTACAAAAACGGTTCGGGAAAGGAAGAATTGTGGATGATATCGAATCGTTATCAGGTATAAGCATTATTTAGCATTATTTCTTTGTTGTGGACTAATATTAAACACATTTTTTTCTCATAGAAAATAGCTGCTGGCACTTTAAGTGACCGTGAAATTAATTTTCGCGTAGTGAGGCGGCCGCTGGATGACATACAGGCGCAGAACATTCCCACGCCTAATCAAGATCTGAGCCAACGACTGATCTTCTCTTGAAGAATTTAACAAAAACATTTACCTTATAAGTACATATTTAATGTTTTATTAAGCCTTTCTTGGCAGATACTTAAGTAAGCTTCTCATCTACGTATATATATATATATATGTATATATATATTATATATATATGTATATATATAATCAGCCTCATTGTGTACGTCGCAAAATAGCCTTAAATCCACGATTTGACTGATTGGCATTGCCTATTTTCGTGCTGAAATAAGTAGACGCCGAAAACTTGCCAGTTCTGCCAAGTATTCCCATTTTAATAAACTATTCGAATCGAAGTTTTAAGCAATGACATGTATTTTTCGATACGACTTGCATCCGATATACACCACACTCGCAATGTGGCTAAATATGTATGTTCACCTGGCTATATTACTCTGTAAGTAGGTACATAGTGAAATCAGTGTCATAACTTCATAACTAGGGCTGGGAGTTCTATCCCAGTTTCTATTTATTTTTTTATCCATATAATCCGGATATTCGAATATCTTATTAAAAAATCCGAATATCTGGATATTAACCAGATGTGAGTTGGATATCCGATATCCGGATTTTATCTGTATACACGAATATACGAACGGATATCCAAATACACTCGCTGCAAAAAAAGAAACCTAAACAAAAAGTTTACTAAAAATATCAGAGGTGGAGCAAAAAGAACTTAAAGGATGTTCACATATAAATATAAATTCAATCAAAGCTCGTTTTATAAATAACCCGTTTACACAGGCAAATCTCAGATTACTAGCTATCAAATTTTTTGTGCTTTTGTGATCGCTTTTTTCTGCTATATTAAGCAATTTAAATATATTTTAACTTAATATTTGTTTAAAAATACCTTTACAAACCTCTTTTCCTTGCTAGCGCATATTTTTTTTCGCATTTCTCCTCTTCTTCGCAAAAACAATCGATAAAACTAGGTTGGATACCGAAAAGTTATTGGTTTAATGTGAGATTATTTTATAATTACAGATTCAACGAGGGACGAATTTGGTATAGCTAATTTCTTTTTCTAATTACAGATTAGAGAGTTAAGCTCGAAAATGAGGATAATCTATTTATATGTAGACTTAGTATTAGGCTTAAAGGCCAAATTAGAAGGGGCCCTAACCATAACTCCATAACGTAGCAAAATACTTCAGAGCTGCTTTTGGTTCTGACGAAAAACTAAAATAGAATAGATCCGGCTCTGGCGTTATAATATGGCTCTAGTAATCGTTTACAGAGCTGCGTGTATGCTTTAACGGAACATTTAATTGCTATGGTTATGGTTATGGCTATGGTATGGCACCAGTAATTCAGCCTTCAAGAAGGTTAGTCCTCAATACTTATTTATTTCGGTGGTAGGTAACAAGATGAACAGAAATAACGTCAACTGACACTATTTCCCACAGTGATGCGAAATAAAATCAATTGACGTGATTACCTTTTCAAAAGCGAAATAAAGTCAACAAAAATTTGGAAATTAAGTAAATGATGCTATTTCCTAATTTAAATGGAAATACCGCCAACAATGCTTAAAGTGGGTCGATTTAAAGAAAAAATGCAAAATGCCCTGATTGCCACAATACAGAAAAACTCTTACAATAACTTACAAATATAAAAATGTTAAATATGTAAGATATATTTAATATATAAAACTTTAAGTAAAAACTATACTAAAAATATATCTACCTGCGTCACAGCACGGCGGGCAAGGTGACGCACCAGTATGCGAAATAGTGTCAATTGACCTTATTTCCGTCGATTTTGTTGCCTGTCCCCATTTGTTTCATATAAAATTAGTTTTGTAAAAATAGTTCATAAGATTAAAATCAATATGCACTTACGTTATAAATATTGTATGTAAGTATTTTTAAGAGTAAAATTTTATGAAAAAATAAATGGAAGCAATGCAAATAGTGTTTAATTATTTTAAAAAATTTTCAAAGCAATTTGGCTACAGGTCCGGTCTTTCAACTGAAGATACTCTACATGAATTTTGCTTCTTCGTAAGAACTGGTATATACATACATATATGCATGTCCGGAATGAGTTAATCCAAAGTGATATTAGTCGTGTAAATATCTGGTCCAAACAGCGTGGACTCCAGTGTAACTCCTACCAAGTCCGATATTGTGCTCGTCTTGAGGTAACATAAGCTTCCTCTATTCATTAAATGTGGTAGAATTCACTTTCTCAACCGTGGTCCTTGGGGTTATTTTAGACAGAAAAGTCGACTGGAAGCGAAACATGGAAGGTCACTCCAGGAAAGCCATTACCGCCCATACGCCAGTATAGCAACTATAATAAAAATTGGGAATAAAACCAAATGCTGTACACTGGATGTAGACTGCTCTGATAAGAACCAATGTCTTCTACGGGATCACCATCTGATGGTCGTCTTTAATCAAGACTCTGTCCATATGCAAGATAGAACGGGTAAAACGGACGATTTGTATGATTGTCAAGGAAGCACTACCCTTACACCCTTTAAATCTCTCGAATTAATTTTAAATCTTTCACCGGTGTATTTGGAAACCCTATAGAGTAATGTACGAAAACTAGATTGTATGTACTAAATACTCTACTATATACTTGCGCTCTTTAGGTAAAAATTCGCCCTAAGAATCCCAATTGGGAGGTAATTGGTACGTGCTATATATACCGATTGCTCTACGGCCGCTACGAAGGTCTTAGCTTGCGGCCCTCCAGTACGCCCTATCGTAATATTTGTATGTATATAAGTTGCTTTTAAATCTCTATAATCGAGCGGAACAACACTGAAAGTAGCCAAAGAATGCTGAAGAACTCTCAACCTGCTAGAATTTAAACGTTTCTGCTCCCTTTTTTGAGGCTCTATGCACAGGGATATTCCTGGTAAGTGCATGGCCGTCGAGTTAGCAAGAACAGAGACGGAAATAGCTGTAGTCAATTCTGCTCAGGACGTTTTTAACCCCCCAGCAAACACACATACTTATGGCGATCTTAAGCTGTCACTCGCCTTGATCGTGCCTATCTCAGATAAGTGGTCGGGGGTAACAACCAGGCACTGCCTTATCGTCGCATACGATATCGTATTACTCGTTACGGATTACGACATACGTAAACGCACTCTGTATCCCATGCAACTTATACGACTGACGTATCACGTAATTTTCTCCTTTTAGATTGTTAGTCAATCTGAACTTAGCGTACATTTTCGAGTAAAATTTTACACCACCCACATATTAACAAGTTTTGGCTATTTGTTTTTGTATTATTTAATTTTTATTATGTTTTTATGAAACATACTTTATTCTTGGAATAACCCAGTTTAAATCCAAGTTTAAAATTGTGTCCAATATTTAAAACAAATTCAGTAAACTTTCGTAAAAACTTCGACCTTTTTATTTAAATTGTTAAGAAAAATTTTGAGTGTGCAGTTCTAAAGCCCATTAAATTTTTGTATAATAGAGTACAAGTTTGAAGTAGCTGAGACTTACCGTTGATTTTCGGCATTTTTTATTTTTTTATTTATTTTTTTAAGGTTTCGCTCATTTTCTCCACATAAAAAATCGTCGTTGGCATCAGCAAATTTCAATACAAAGGCCAAAGATGGAATGAAGGCTTCAAATGTTTTGGACGTTTATAGAATCAGAAAGCCAAACATCGACTCAGATCAATCAATGCATGGCAAGCTCAACGTCGAAAAGCTGCAATAGCACAAAAAACCACCAACTTTTACGCCACGCTGCTGGTATTAAAGGAAAAACAGTCTTCCCCCGTGATAGAAATATCCGGTAAAGAAGGACTTGGCTTCCATCGGCATTTCCAATTAGCGTCGGTTAGACGGTTACAGCGCCGATCAAGAAGGTGAAGAGATGTAGTTCACCACTACACTGAGGGAAAAAAATATTAAAATCAAATAGAAACGTAATTGATCTTACTATAAACGTCAACTAAAGTACTGTATATTGGTAAATATTCAATTCAATTACGCGCATATTAAAATGACCGCGCTCGTACTGAAAAAGCATCCGTGAAGTGAATAATCAAGACAAAAACTAAAAAAAAAAAAATTAATTTGCATGTTGCCTGCAGTGGAATTCGAACCCGACCATCTCCGGATATCAACAACTTGTGGCAAGCATCTTTGCGCACTCAGCTACATCCAGACATATAAATTTGCTTTCAAATGTTGAATATCCATCAACACCACAGAACGCGATTTGTCCGGATAAACATGTATGCAGCGTTGCCATTTTAGCCGTTTTCCGGCTAGATTTAGCCGGTTTTGATAGCAACTAGCCGGAGAAAATTCGATCTAGCCGGCAGCCGATTTGTTAGCCGGTTTGTAAAAAAAAGCTAGCCGTTTTTAGCCGATTTTACTATTTGCCTAATTTTCAGGTGCAAAAAGTAAACAAGTTGTTCGAAAGCAATAATGCAGACCCAATGAAGATTTTTAATGAACTCAATGTTTTACTTTCGCATCTATGCTCCCTAGTGGTTATTAGCGCGGACACCTTTGATCCTATATGCTCCCTGTTGGAACCATACCTTGCTCCATTTCCTCAGTTTTATCACAGTTTTGAAGAGTATTTAAAAACAAAAGTAAGCACAAACGCTTTTGACCACGAAGCCGAGAAAATACTTCGAGAAAATGGTCGCTATTTTATTATCACTTTAATAAAGGAATTACGCCAACGCCTCCCTACAAATATTGCCACACTAAAAAAAATTGACTTTTTTCGGTTGGAAATGCATTAAGAGTAATTAAACCAAAAGTATTTGTTCAACTACAGCAACAAAAACACAAATATAATGCCGACGAAATAACATCCATAGAGATGCAATGGCAACGGTTAACGTTACATACCTGGAGTAATTTAGACTCAACTGTAAAATTTTGGGCCGAAGTTTATCAATTTCCAAATGCTCTAGGAGAAAACCCTTTTGCTGACCTTTCCAACCTAGTTTTTAGTTTTCTTGTTTTGCCTATAAGTAATGCAGACGTAGAGCGAATATTTAGTTCAATGAATATAATAAAAACTAAGCAAAGAAATCCAATGTGCGTTAAAACGTTAAACGCTATTTTATATATAAGATACGGTTTAAAACGTGAAGAAAAATGCTGCCATAATTTTACTGTAGATGACGATCTCTTAAAATTTATGAATTCAGGTGATATATACAATAGTGATTCATTTGATGATGAGGAATATACACTCGATATAAATTAATGGTGTTAACTAGTCTTTCGTTTCTTGCGATTTATTTAAATAAAGCATGTGAATTTTCACTAAAACATTTTAGCCGTTTTTTGCCAGAGTCTATGTGAAATTTCACTAAAACATTTTAGCCGTTTTTAGCCGCTTTTTTTTGCCAATCTAGCCGGTCGGCCCAAAAAGTTCTGGCAACACTGCATGTATGTACTATGTATGCACGATTGACAGAAATTCTTGAGAATTCTACTCTCATTCTACCATTCTTGCTATGTGTGTATGTGTGTTTTGTCACCGCTCTCAGTGCGGCGCTCTGCATTCTTGGGGTGCGTATGTACACTTACATATACATACTCAGATGTGAACAGTCAAATACGTGCGTAATAAATTTTGTATGAAAATATTATTTTTAAATACGAACATTTTTAAACGACAATCAAATATAAAGTATTCATTTTTACTATGCATTATTTCCCTCAGTGTAGTAGCTTTCCCTGCGAATATGTGTTGCCTTTGAGCGTCTTGAACAACTGTACTAATTGGGATGGCAGCACGGCGACAATGCTAATTAATTCCTTTAGGTGGGAAAATGTAGTAGTGCAATACCTTACCAGCAATTTACACTGCACCCGGCGTCCATACCACTTCACTGACGAATCTCCCTTACTTTAACAAAGACGTGGCCGCCTTTTGTGAGTAGGAATTTATAATGCCCATTTGGTATCAGACATACTTCTGAGCCGCTTTACAAAGTAAGTTACGGAGAATGCAGAGCAGTCGCTAGGAGTAGTTCGGCGCTTGGAAATAACTACGGTGGTACGTTATTCGGCCACTGACTACGTAATGTGCCGTGGGAGGTGTTCATTTTGTGCTTTACTAGAAGATGACATTGGTCATGATGACAATTTTGGTACAAAAAACTGAAGGAAAATATGGCTTACCTCCTAAATGGCTTACCTATTTTCACAGTGGGACGTGCATCAGTATGAATGCACACATACATACATAAGTACATGCATTTGTAAATCTTACTGTAATTTCTTACTTTTTTTATTATCAACCTTACGATATTATAACCAATAAAGAAATCGTTTGTAGTTTGTTAATTGTAGCTAATTTGTCGATTGAAGAAAGACATGCATGCTACAGACGTTCATACTTAACACCAACATTGTGAAAACAAATGTGAAGTGAACATACCCCGCAAACACCCCGCAAACATATTCTGAGCGCTCAGAATATATGAGTCCGAAAGGAGTCCTAGATAGATGTGCGACTTTTAAATGTATCTTTTAGGATTCATATATGATCCAAGTTATGAGCCAGCACCTTGTACCATTATAAAAACAATAAATATTCGAAATTTATTTATATTTAAACTTTTTTATACAGAAATTGAAAATAATTAGAAAACAAAAAAATGAGCAGCTGTTGCTATTAAATGCATGTTGGAATGTGTATATGTACGTATGTAAGTATCTATGTTATTTGAAAAAAAAATAAAATTGCTGAATGCCTTTGCAAATATAGTGCGTTGAATAAGGCTCAAAGAACAATCACAAATAAGAGTCCGAATGTAGTAACTTATGTGGCCGATAAGATCCTCAAAAAGAGTCTGAAATGATTCATATATGAGGCCAAAAATTGTTTTAAAAGAGTCTAAAATGAGCCGTATATGAGGCCAATAAGATTCCAATATGACTAATGTTGAGGCTCATTTGATGTATGAATTTAAGTTCATAAGCTCGTAAGTCGACCTTCGGAGGAAGGGAAAAACCTTCATATCGGACACTTAAATGAGCTCATTATGAGCGTAAAGGCTCCGAAATAGGACTCTTCAAAGACTCATTTATGACTTCAAATGTTTGCTGGGTTGATAAAAACAAATGTTAACTGCGGCATGAAAAAGCAATTTGCAAATCATTTGTCGAATAACGAGCCATGCAAGGAATTTCGTGATATCTTATATGCACTAAACTAAATATGTATATGTATGTACATACATGCATAACTTAATACCCGTACAGGTTAATAATTAAATCTATTTAGAAATGTTTGTTATCTTCTAATCTCATAAAAATATTTCAAACCCAAAGGCTTTAATTGTTATGTATACCCATATGTACATACATATGTATAGATGTATATCCACATGCATTTGTGCATTTATAAACACATTTTACACTTTACAGCAGCAATAATCGCAAATAAAAATATTTTTTTACTTAAAATTACGGTAAACAGTAACACTTGTTTAAAAAATTTCCAAATGCACTCAAGCGTTAAGCTAAGGCTACATATGATGCATATGTTGGTATGTACGCATCATATACATTAGGGTGATCCAAATAAACTAACCTAACGAATTTATGGCCTTAACTCCAATTTTAAAAGGTGTCGTTGGGCATTTGAAATTTTCCACGTAAATAACATGAAAAAATGTTTCATTAAAAATGTTATAACTATTGACACGTATGCGGTAAAATCTTTTTCTAGGCACATTCTTGTAGTGCATTAAGTTTGGTTGTCTTAGAGACGATTAAGAATATTAAATATGTTAATGATATTGCTGAACGAGGTATAGCATTGGTACAAAATTATAATGGGGCGATGAGGGCGATCGCCCCTCCCGCCCAGAGTTCAAAAAAGCAAAATTTCGGATAAAATATATTACCTCAAACGAGAAATTTGAAAAAAAAAATTTAAAGTTTTTTTTATTTAATTCTTCAATAGTAACCATTTTTTAGGCTTGCACAAGATTATTTACATATATAATAAGAAGTCGTGTAAAACTCTTCGTCAACGTGAAAAATTAAAACAATGGGTATGTAAATATTATGAAAGTATCTATGTATGTATGTCAAATCGACAAAAATTCGAAATGACAAATCAGATACGGCCGGCATAAAAAATACGCCTGTAGTCAGCCTACATATAATATAGTTTCCGAAGCCCACCAGGAGGAGGCTAGAGTACGAATTTAGGCCTCACTTTTTCAATTTTTTGTTTATAATTTTTCTACTTATTGCGAATGTGGACTTCACTGTTTTATTTTTTATATTTTGCATTTGTACTTTTGTTTTTTTTTTTATATTTTAATTTTTTACCCAATTACGAATTCAGGCTCTACTTTTTTAATTCTTTTCGTATTTTCCTTTTCTTTTGTTTTTTATATTTTTAATTTTTTTACCAATCAGGAATTGAATTTTTTTGTATTATATTTGTTTTACTTTTCTTTATTTATTTTTTATGTATTTTTTTAATTTCACTAAATTGAGGTGGTGGAATGCTTCTCTCAGAGAAAACAATTTTAAGTTTCAGTTTTAAAATAAAGCATAAAATTAAAGTGTGGATGAATCGTCAGATATGCTTTATTCTTCCTCACCATCTCGGAACTTATCTCAGCAAAAAACTAAAAATTTACAATTAATTATCTGCAGGTAGTGATTAACACATATAAAGGATTGAACAGAAATCGTTCACGCGGTTACAGCGCCAGTAAAGAAGATGAATAACATAAAAAAATTTCAAAATGTACAAAATTTATTAAATTTATATTAAAGTGTTTAATGCGGAATAGAGCTGGTACAGAGGAGTACTGCTAAACGACAATGATAAAACTAATGCCTGACTCAATAAAAGGTGTCGAATTATTTTAAGTCAAGGCTATATTGAATTATGTTTTTCTATTTTTTTATTTTACTGCATCTTGTTAATAAGAAACAAAGAAAAATATTTATTATTTTCTGAAAAAAAATGTAATTTTACTATACACCGGACTTGTAAATTTCAAATACAACTATTTTAATGAAAGTGTAATTGTGACCACAATATTGAAAGAATTGCTATAATATTTTACTTACAGTTACCTTAACTACTGTATATTTTGGCTATTAGCATAAACAATTAAAATTACAAAGTTGACTTTTGGCCGTTTTTGAATGCCTTCTGGCCCTCTGCGCAATGCCTATATTCTGGCCCAGATTTTTGGAGCTTTTCGAGAGTTTGAAAGTGTTATATTATTTACGGGGCAATTCTAGCTAAAACAGTAAAAAGTCTTTCTTAAGGCAAATAAAAGATCTTTGTTATTCTAGCACAAAGGTATTAGAAAAAAAGCTCTCACAGGCACCACTCCTAGTGAAAGCGCTTGTATATCATTTAGCTCGGGTCGCTTTAATGCAGAACACTGGCGTTAAATACGGGAGATCCGAGTTCGAGTCCTAGAACAGAGGACTTTGATTTAGTTTTTATTTTTATTTTAATATTGTATTGTTTTAAAAAGAAAAGACATATTTTTTTATGTATTTTACTTTTATTTAGTTATTTTCATTTGCTTTTAAATTTTAAATTTTAGTGTTTTCACAAGGAAAATATATTTATTTCGTTTAATTTTTACAATTGTTATGGATCCTTCGAAAAACTGTGGTGAGTTGAAAGACGTTGCCCGAATCGTCCTGATAATTTCAGCCCATCCAACGAATATTTTGACTGAGAACCTAATCGTAGGAGGGAGGAATAGATTTTAAATCCTACTCCTTTTGCTATGTTTTACAAGTTTTAATAGTTTCACCAAAGTAACTGAGCCATGAAATGAAAATGTTGGACTGTGACTCAAGAAATGCTCAAGGGTGTCATTATCATTGTTTCCATCCTAGGACATTTTCATTCTGCATCAATCCTAGGTTCGCCGCGTGAAATGATATGAGCCAGTGTACCATAAGTACCGCAATCCCGATCACATCCATCCCGAAATTGTATTTTTAAGTCCCGAACCAGTCCACAACGTTTTTTGAAATTTTACCGCGGGTTCCGTGCGTCCCGAAATCTATTATTAAGAAAATTTCACATGCCTTTCAAATTAATTTTAAGTAAAAGATAATGAAAGATCTTGCTTCGATTTTTTTTTGCTTTGCTGTTCGTTTTCGTCTCAATAAAACATAAAAAGGGCGTATTTCATTCAACGTTTTAAGGAAGATTTTCTGAATTTTCGGCGCTTGGGGGTTTTATCGGGAGTGTCGGGAAAGGATTTTGGTCCCGCCCCGCCCGCAAAATTATTAAATACCCACCCGTTACCACCAATCGCGGCCTTTTTGAAATCAGTACTGTGGGTCCCGCGGGTCCCGATATTCCGCGCCCATCTCTAACCCAAACCACTAGGTCAGGGAGTGGTGGTTTTTGGGTTGTAATATGGTATGTATGTATGTACAAATATCTAAACAAAATATATATGGTAAACGTACTTATATATATATGTATGTATGTATGTATGTATTTACTTACAATATTTATCAACCCAATTAACAAAGTCGTAATTTATCAATTTTACTCAAAGGCTCGTCATTTTTATTTCAAAAAGAGATATTACAAAATAATCCGTATTACTTTTGCCAGTAGAATGTAAAATTTATGAAGAGGCAAATTGTTACGGTGTAAATAACTCAAATGTTTATCAAATATGTACAAACAACTGTATGTACATATGTATGTATGAACTGAGCAGCAATAAATCAACAAAACGTTGAAAGCAATCTACAATTGCATCAGTTTACATGGGTAAGAAATGCCAATTATTTAGGATATTAAGAAACTATAACTAAAATATAGTATCTATGTATGCGTGTACTACATATTTATGTACATTAGTGCATACCTTAAAACTACACATTCGATATGAATAACTTGTAACTTAGTTAAGTTGTAATGAAATTAGATTTATGGAGGAGTTGAGTACGCTTACGGTACTTGAAATAGCCAATAAAGACCGAATAATTTATATACATGCATTTATTTTAATTTATTCCATTGCGATTTTCTGTTATCAAATTACCGTCGACACAGATAGTAATATACATTCCTTTAAATATAGAAGTTATTTGATGTTGCCGCTCTTTGGCAATTAAACAATTAATGATGGTAGGCAAAGTTTAAAATAAATGTCGTTTAAAAGATAATCAAAGGCAAGAAGTACACTAAACATATAAACATATGTGCCTAAAAAATATGCCCTAAGGTCAGCCACCGACCATCTTTATTTATTTTAATTTTTTCGGAATGTCGCAAAAATAACCAACGACTGCTGCTGCGCATTGTTAATAACCCGTTAATTTTTAGGGTAAACAAGCGCATTTAATAAGGAAACCTGTTGAACAAATAAGATAAGCAAGTTCAGGTGCATTCATTTATACTTGTACCAGTGTTGCCAGGTCTTCGGCATGAGAAAACGTCCCTCTTGGTTTGAAAAAACGTCATTTCCTACCCAAAAACTTCTTGTTCTTATTAAACTTTTATTGCATACAAAGGTATCTACATATCGAGCCCTAACCGCCAAAATAACGTAAGCTACATTTTTTTCAAAATTATCTTTTTGATGCAGAAATATTCCTAGAGCTCAATAGCAATAGGTCCACTCAATATCAAAAAAATGTTACGAATTGTTGCTAGTACTTGCAAGTTTTTACTGGAAATGCATTCAATAACCCAAAATATTTGCAAGAGGGAGCGAATTCGAGAGCGCAACAACCCGAGAGAGCTGCAAATTCTTTCAAGTAAAAATTTTACTAGCAGGAATTTGCAGGAGTCAAAACGTAAGGTTATGTTTCAAATTCAAATGTAAACAGACTGTTTAAGAGGATGATTTGGTGAAACATAATTAGTAAAATGAAAATATGGGTGAAAAATTTAAATATCGAGCCCTAACCGCCAAAATAACGTAAGCGAAATTTTTTTCAAAATTTTATTTTTGATGCAGAAATGCATCTAGATGCTCTAGGAATATTTCTGCATCAAAAAGAAAATTTTGCTTACGTTATTTTGGCGGTTAGGGCTCGATATATTGTACATTTTTTTGTTTTTGTAACGATGGGAACTATTCCCAATTAAAAAGAAATTTTCGCATCAAAACTTAACCGTCAGAAAGTGTCAAATGGCTTAAGTTGCAAGTTTTTACTAGTTTTACGTTCAATAACTTTTCCTGAAAATATTCTTTTGTTCACAATTTTACTCTCTATTTTTCTTTTACGCTCTCGCTGCAAGTACTTACTGGACAAGTTATTGAATAATATTTCTAATATTTCAGTCTTTTTTGTGTTCATTACATTTTCAATGAAGTCTTAAAAAAGTCGCCTACTTTTTTCTGACGTTTTATGCTGCAGAGCTTTTTTGATGCTTTTGCGAGCGTACCTGCTGCAATAGAACGGCTCTTCCTGAATTGGCTTTTAATGTGCTATTGCAAACATTACAGAAAGCCTCGTAACCTCAAGTGTTTACAAAACCAGCCTTTGACACGGGATCGTTAGTCCAAGAATCAATCTTTTGAAGCAGCTGCAGCAAAACACAAAGATTGCAAAGATTTATTAAGAAAATCATTCAAAATCAGTTCTACTTATAAGATTTAGTAATAAAGAAAAATTACTGGGAAGTTAAAAAATGTAATTTTTTACACAAAACGCCCAAACGTCAACAGGATACGAAAAACGTCCAAATGACGTTAGAAACTTCAACCTGGCAACGCTGACTTGTACATACTACATTCATATTCCTGCATATTTAAGCGAAGAAATGCAAAGAAATGTTATCAGGCACAAAGCAATAACAATTCTGTCCAAAATTACGAGCATTTATTTCAATTCGAAAAACTCGACTTTTGCACAAAAAATTTCACCACAAAACTACAAGGTAACGAGCTCAAGCCAGAAATGAATGTAAAGCCTACAATCAGTGCTGTTCGAAAGCGTTAAAGGGGAGCATTCTTCAATTTGTTCTTGAACCTAAAAGGTTCCAAATTTGAAAATATATATATATATAGCAATCAAATATTTAATCACTTTAGCAAACGTAAATAGATTGACGACTAATGTGAGTGTGTAAATTAATAGTGTAGTGTACATACATATTACATATTGCTCAACAAAATGTGTGTACAAAAATTGATAAGCAAATGATTTTTATAAAAAAAAAATTATTTAAATGAAATGATTTTTAATTTATGAAATTAAAAAGAATGTATGTAATAGTGCTAATTAATTAACTGTGAAATCAATTACTTATGCGAATTCATAGAAAAATATACAAGTAACTGAAATCAAAAATAATTGTTTATAAAAGTGCGTATTTGCAGATGAGCTTAAAAATAGATACAATGTAAAATATAAATTTTTAAGAAAAAATATATACGTGCTAAACTACAGGTGAAGTGTAGCAAATCTGTGTTTTTAGTTTTTTCATAAAACGTCAAAATTTTTTTAAAGGACCTTTAAGTTTCAATAAGGATAGTGGTTTCAAAAATAAGGTCATAAGACACAGAAATATGGATATCAAATGAAAGAGCGATATTTTTCGTTGCCATTCTGTAGTAAAAGACCCTAACAATGTCCTTTAAAATTATTTTCCTTGAATATCCTTCGCAAATTTTATTAAAATTCCTTAACAAATATATATTTTGTGAATTTTTGCTGTTAGTGCATATGAATCAATGAAAACCGTAAAGGATATTAAAGGATAAAAAATTTTAAGGCACATGTTTGAGGTATTGTGCCACAAGATAACGATAAAAAAAAACAAGTAAGAAAGTCTAAGTTCGGGCGGAGCCGAACATTAAATACCCGGCGCAAGTATTAAATATATGTTTTCCACCTTTCCGAAAGCTACCGCTACATGATAAGCGGGTGTATAAATATTAAGTAAACTAGCATCCTTAAATTTCGAAATATTGAAATTTCAAGCATTTCTGAAATTTACCGTTATATGAAAAGCGGCCGTAATTTTAGTCCGATTTCAATAATTTTCAACGGTTTGCTTTTATGTGGCAAGCACAATAATCATACCGAGTTTGGTACAAATTGCTAGAACTGTTACCGATATACATAAATGTGATCATAAGTGGGCGGTGCCACGCCCATTTTCCAAAATTTTATCATAAGCGTATTTCCTGATAAAAAATTGTTGCAACCGTCAATTTTGAATAAATTAGCTTTAATATTTACTGATTTATCGAGGATTTCGTATTTCTCGAAATTACCGTTATATGGGATGTGGGCGTGGTTATTGTCCGATTTTAAACATTTTCGGCCATTTGGTATGCTGTACCAGGGTCAACAACTGTGCCAAGTTTGGAAGAAATTGGTGCAGCGGTTTCCAAAATATACACATGTAACTATAAGTGGGCGTGGCTACGCCCATTTTTCAAAAATTTTTAATGTTCTTATTTCTCGTCTAAAAGTTATTCTAAATGTCAATTTTGAGTGAATTATCTTCAGTAGTTACTAAAATATCGCAGTTTTCGTATTTCTGAAAATTACCGTTATATGGGAGGTAGGCGTGGTTATTGTCCGATTTCGCCCATTTTCAATACCATCCGTCCCACGCCCAATAGAAGTGCATGTACGAACTTTCGTTATGATATCTCAATTTTTACTCGAGTTATCGTGTGCACAGACGGACGGACGGACGGACGGACGGACGGACGGACGGACAGACAGTCACCGCTTAATCGATTTCTCTTTTCATTCTGATCATTTATGTATACATTTGTCTATATCTATCTCGATTCGTTTTGCCTGTTACAAACAACCGTTATGTGAACAAAGTTATAATACCCTTGTGCACAAGTGCGCTCGGGTATAAAAATGCTTAGGATTGTGTGCACTGTCCTCTTTCATTTGGTACTCATATTTCCATACCTTGTATAATTTTAGACCTACATATATGATTCTTTGGAACCACTATCCTTGTTTAAACTGTAAGGTCCTTTTAAAAAATTTAGAAATTCTAATAAAAAAATTAAAAAACGCACATTTATTATACATGAGCCCCATATCCTCATGTATTATTTGGGTTGTCGCATGGTGTAATAGGCCTATCCGATTGACGACCAGTTTTTGTAAAATATCTGTTGTCAGTCATTACTTAAGTGAAGTTTTTTTAAATAATCACACTTTTTTCAAGTTAAATTTATTTTTGTTATTTTTCTATAAAAATATTAAATTATGTATTTAATCAAAACCATATAAATCAAAGTTTCAAACTTTCTACAAAATTTAGGAAAATTCAACAAATTTTCATCATAATTTTTTACACGTAAAAATATTCCAGTCTTCGGAACGTAGAGGGTCCATGTCTGCCGAACTTCCCCTATATTATACATCATCGACTAACCCTCTCTACCACACTGGCACCAAGCTGTTCCAAATTTGATACAAAACTATGCGTATGAAATGTCGCTAACTTTGAGTTTTCGAAAATTACAGTTTTTTACTTATAACTATTTCAGCATTTAAACCAAATGATTCAAGCAAGAATTCATTGTTTTTACAATCAATTTTAAAAAATTTAAAAATTGTCTTATTTACAGCCTTGAACTGGCCGGTTCTCGAGATTTGTGCATATGTATGTACATTAAGGTAGTCCAAACAAAGTAAAGTCGCAATTTTAACGCTCACACGACCTTGCAAATTCCAATACCACAAAAAAATTATACCCGTTTTTTTTTTTTTAATCAAACTATATTTAGCGGCCGCTCAAAGCGCCTAATCTAAACCTAAACCTCGAATTCGCATATATTAGGTTTCATAGCTGGTGACCATAGGAACAATGCCTCATACTCATGCATTTACTAGATCAATTCGTGTTCTCTAGAAAACAAGTTTGCAGGATCCAAAAATCTCAGTATGAGAGCATTAAAATTCCGACTTTATCATTTTTTTTTTACCACCCTAATGTACATACTTCTTCATATCCAAGCGAAATTGGTTAACAAATTCATAAGTGGGATTTCATTCCCCATTTTTCAAGTGTTTCATCACATAAACAAGATGTCCTAGAAATGATTGATGGGGCCACCCCGTTAAAATGGAGGAACATTTTTTTTTAGAGAAAACACACAAAAATACGACCTACCGAATCGAGGATGCTCTATATTTTGGTGGTATTATCGACTTCCAATGAGAATATTTATTGTTTTTTAATTACATGTTCAGGACTAACCACATCCTCGAATTTGGTCTTTATAAATTTATTTGATTAGGATAAAGTCATCTATTTATTAAGAGAGCATTTTCAATACATATTCGTCCTTGTGAACCAATTTTTTTTTAATTTTACCGAGTTTTCTCTTTCATTTGGTACCCATATTATTATTCTATATTGCACTGAATTTTTGAAATAATTTTTAGATTTAGTCTAATATTTGCAATTTGAAAGTCCTTAAAAAAAAACTGAAATCTGAGAAAATAAATGAAAACGCCGTTATACAATATATGTGGCTCGTAGTTGTACGCAAAATGTATTCAACAAATAGTGATTGCATTTGACATTGCTCTCAGAAGAGCCATCCTATAAAGTCAAATTGGAAAAATTTTTTACGAATTTTGAATCGCTTATTTATATTTTTTAACATTATAGTACCTTAAAAGAGAGCCTACCTGAGTTGACAATCACACCTTGTTTAATACACATTGGTTGTACGCGTATATTCATTGTTTTGTGTGTTTTGTAATTTTTTTGTTTTTGTCGCACGGTGTAATATCGTCGCTCGAATAAAGAAACAGTGTAAATGCCTTATACACTATTATTCGATAATTGCACCATTGGATAGACAATCCTTTAATCTATTAGAAAAATTTTTAGTTTTCTTAAATATCTCTTTGGCTCACTAATTTATTCCCGAAAAACGAAATGGTATTTGTATGGTTTGTAATGGTTTATAAAAACTTCCAATTCGTTTTTCTCAAAACTATACTTTTCATGTTACACTATTTCATTATTCCAGCGACGATATAATACATGTAATAAAACTAGTGAGTTTAAGTCATTGTTTATAAGCTTTGTAATATGATTTGAGCTGCATGTATGAAAGTGCGTACATACTTGCTTACATATGTGAAATGCGTATTGCAAATTTATTTAAGTAAAACAATAACATTCTTACTTTCACGAGAAAGTCTACAAAGGTCGTTGCCGCTATCCGACGTTGAACTGGTTTTACATACAAATACATAAAGTTGCGTTGTATATTTAAACTGCGATATGAAGCGCTTAATTAAGACTGTAATATGTACTCTTCTATTCTACAATCAATCCATCAGGTATACCATTCAATTTATTGCAGGCGTTCAACCTGGTTTTATTTCATATGGATTTTCCTCATCATCTCTGACAGCGAAAGTTCCTCCAGCTTTGGCAATCAAAGGCAACACCACGGCCACAATGTAAGATCAAATAAATATAAGAAGTTGGAAAAGGAGTACGAGGCAAAAAATTTGGAATTCGCTTTTCCCAGCGAAGCTGAAAGACAGGCTTCGTTGCGTGATGGACGTTACAATCCAGATAGTCCCTTGCCGATAGATGTGGATGTATATTATCCGCGTAAATATTTGTTTGAACAATCAACAGTTACAAGCAGTGCGTAGATATTACCTTTGTCCTTATTCACAGCGAACGAAAAAGATACCGTCATTTTCATGACCATACCCCGTTTTGGCAGAGGTGTGCCCTACTCGTTGGCGTACTTGACAGACGTGGAGCGACCAAATGGCACTGAACTTCAACCATATCCAAGTTACGACTGGCACAAGTCGCATGGCAGTGACTGCGACGGTCTCACGTCGGTTTATCGCATTCAGGTATATGTAAAATATGTAAAGCTTAATAAAACATACTATATAATCAAATCGTACAATCCCACCAGATCGATTCATGCGGTAAAATGTGGATACTGGATAGCGGTGAAATCGAATTCACGCAACACTGTGCGCCGCAATTGGTTGTGCTCGATATAGCCACGACAAGAGTGGTTCACCGTTATCGTCTACCGCAAGGCATGTTCAAACCCACAATTAGTCGTTTTGTTACACCGTATGTGGACATTGCGGACCCAGCACCGCTTGGCACTTGTCAAGAAGCTTTCGTCTACATGGCAGACCCCACTGGTACCGGCTTTGTAGTGTACGATGTGGCGAATGGTCGATCGTGGCGTGTTGAAAATAAATACACCTTCCCCGATCCTGACTTTGGTACGCACACTATAGCCGGTGAGAGTTTTGAGCTCTTGGACGGCGCATTCGGTTTCGCTGTGACGCCTAGACAATTGGGTGTACGTCGCATGTTATACTTTCATGCGCTCTCCAATGATGCACAAATTGCGATTCCATTGGATATAGTCAATGATCCAACCTATTGGAATAATGGTATTAATTCTGGTTTGGAACACTTTTTGCTCTTGGGCAAACGTGGTGTACAGTGTGCTACGCCGGCTATGACATCGAATGGTGTATTGCTTTGTGGACATCTTGAGCCGATTGGTATTTTCGGTTGGAACATACTAACACCGTATACATTTGCAAATCGCAAGTTGCTAGCTGAAAATCCAAAAACGCTGCAATTTATCAGTGGCTTGAAGGTGATAAAGAATTTAAAGGGCAAAGAGGAAGTGTGGATGGTAACAAATCGATTACAAAAGTCATTCACGGGTACCACGAATTTTGATGAGACCAATTATCGTATTCTCAAATGTGGTGTTGAGGAGTTGCTAAACGGAAGATCTTGCTAGACAACGGAACATCAGTAAATTCATAATATTTTGAATAGTTTTTACACATCCACTTACAATTGTGTAAGTATGTTTATAGAACTAAGAGCTCTCGAGAAACATACACAAGTCAGCATTAAATAAATATAATAAATATTAATGTAATGCATCAGCGTTTACTAACATCGCTTATAAAATTTGTTTTATTTAGGGGACCGTAGTAAAATCTTAAGCTTAACAATTTTAGGGGGCTAATTATATATTTTTTATCAGATTAAAAACATTTCGGTGTAGTTAGAAGTAAAAGTTGCCTAGAAAACGAACGACTGCGGGGCGGGGAGTCTCTATGACAAGTACAAGAATATAGGTAACGACTGAAATGACAGTAATGAATATGTACCCATAAGAAGCTAAAGACAAAGGCAATATTCCAGTCGAAGGCAACGAAAAAGACAAAAATTAAAAAAACTCAGCAGGGCGTCGTTGGTAAGTCGTGAAGCTGAACCCGAGCACCCAGTAGTTGACGACGGAATCAATGACCCATCGCTGCTGAATAACAACAAAGCTGATAAAGCTTTCCACCCTACCAGATAAACGGTTTAAGTACGGTGGCAAGGAGTTAAAGCGCCTCTGGCTCGTTTTCCAAAACGTCTTAAAAAAATTTAATTTGTGTGGAATAAGCCATATCTACCTTCATTGTTGTTATTGCAAATATTACACTGTTCGCGTGCTTTGTTTTGTGATGTACATACATTAATAAGAAACAAGAGTTGTAGTTTTTGGGTCTGACAACCAATACATCCTGCAGCCAATTTATAGCAACTTGAGGTACTTACAAAGTGAGTAATATGTACGTATTTATATTTTTTAAATGCTGAGATGTCATAGCACACGCAACTCAATGCCACAACATTGCACTTTGTCGAGAGGTCAACCATTGGAATAACCCCTCATTCATTGGTGACTGCATCATTATTGAATGAATTGACTTATGAGTTGTTTGTTCCGTTCTTATTGTTTATTGTTTACACTTTTAGTTTGCTTTTCCAGGTAAAAAAGATGAAACGAAGAACCAGCAGATACTAATTTATATACCTAAGTACATACATATGTATGTACATTAGACCGTATCACATAAAAAGTTCAAATTTTTCTTTTCTGTGGGAAGTAAGTAGGCTTTTTTAATACATTTACAATGGTGTAACATTTATATTTAGAAATCCGACATCCAAAAAAATTAAATGTCTTTTAAGGGTTTCTAAAATACCCTCATGGTAAATGTTTACAATCGCTTAAAACAAATTGATCTTTTTTCGGCACATACATCGTAATACGGTCTAATACAGATACATAAAAACATACGTAAATTCATATGTCTATATACCTATATATGTACGTATCCATTCCTGTGGATGTGGTATGTGCATCAAGTCAACCGTAAATCACTATCGAAGCTATTCTTACACAGTACAGTGGAAGCTGCGATAATTGACTCTGAAACCAAACAAGTAAAGAAGTATAAGTCCGGGCGAAACCGAACTTTATATAGCCGGCGCAGGTATCAAATAACGTCGTTACAACTTTTTCTAAACAACATTTGCATGATAAGCAGGGGGTTTTCCCAATTTCAAACTCTTTCGATTATATGCTGAATTAGAGTTAATGAAATAATTGAACCTAGTTTGGTAGAAATCTACCGAGATACACCTTGTAGTCATAAGGTGGGCGGTGCCACGCCCAATTCCTATAAGTCTATAGCAGACTATTAAATTGGAGTAAATTTGCGTCCACAGTTATTGAAATATCGGAGTTTTCGAATGTCTGAAATTTACCGTTATTCGGAAAGTGGATATAATTTTAGACCGATTTGAATAATTTTCAACGAATTTCTTCCTTGTTCTAATATTATTAAGGGCAACGAGTTTGGTAGAAATTGATGAACCAGTTACCGAGATAAACATTTGTGATCATAAGGGCCGGCGCCACGCCCATTATGCAAAAATGTATAATAATCTAATTTTGAGCTAAGTGGTTGCTGTAATTATCGATTTTTAGTCAATTAGCTCCAGTATTTACTGATTTGTCGCAGTTTTCGTGTTTCTGTAAATTACCGTTATATGGGAGGGGGCGTGGTTATTGCCCGATTTTAAAGCTTTTCAACAGATTTCTTAGCTGGGCCGTAGAAAAAGCTCGTACCGAGTTTGGGAAGCATTGGTGCGGCGGCTACTGTGATACAGCATTTCATCATAAGTGGGCCGGGTCGCGCCCATTTTCCAAAAGTTTGGATCCAATATACCGAAAATACCGTTATATGGGAAGTTGGTGTGGTTACAGTCCGATTTCGCCCATTTTCAATACCAACCTACCTTGGGTAAAGGGAAACCTACATGCCGAATTTCGTTGAGATATCACGGACAGACGGACGGACAGACAGACATGGCTTAATCGACTTCTCTATTTATTCTGAGCACTTATGTATATATTTGTCTATATCTATCTCGATTCGTTTTGGTTGTTACAAACAACCGTTATGTGAACACAAGTGCACTCGGGTATAAAAATTATTGATCAGTTTAATTTGGCTAAAACGGAGCTGTGGTATTGGGACTCCACTGTACCCAATGTTGCGCTGTTGTACCTGTTGAACCATTTGTGCTAGGATATGTGTTTGTACTTTGCACCAAAGCAGTCATCCACTCACTCATACATGCGTTGAAGCAAATGTCTGCAGCAGCTAACAAAGTCAAAGATATTTGGCTAAAAGTCGTCCAGCCAAATGCTTGTATGCTTTTTTACAAGCACTTTTTGTGTTTTCATTGATGTCGGTTGCCATTGATAAAGTGAAAACAATGAAATACAAGTATAACTCAAAATTATGTTCGGTCAAGAATAGTCGTGTTGTGCCCTACTCTACAACAAATATTAACATAAATAAAAAATAAAAAACTGTATGCTGCCTTTTAAGAATACTAATAATTACAAAATATTCTGCGCAACCCGCTGGACGAGCGTCTACTTTTTGTTTTGGCAAGAAACGATCTCTATTAACACTTTTTTATGAAGAAAATTCGCACAGACCTTTGGGCATTACCATATTTGGCAAAATAAAAAATAAAAAGGTGGGAAAAATTTGCCTATTAAGAATTTTTCGAAACCTTAAAAAATAGTGATTCCGTTTTCGGTCAGGATCAAACATTTGTAGAAAATTTTGGTTCGGTTAGTGGTCCAGTTCTTTATAGAAAAAACAGTTAACCCGGTTCAAAACTGGTTCAGGTCCACGATCATAACTCCGGTGTCTGAAGGTGCTGTCTGATTTTTCAGATGGCTTCAAATTATAAAATAAATATGTAGAGTCGCAGAAGACGTATTCTTGAAACAATTAGGAATGCAATTCGCTTTCCGTCTATCTGAACATTGTGGCGTTTTTCAAAGTGATTTAGTCAAGCCTAAAACTAGCAATCTTACCGGAGTTGAAGGAGGTGTAATCTGTGAGGAACTACTCTTAGATATTAAATTTGGGCTACCAGATTTCTCTAGCGTAGAGAGATGCCTTCAAAGAAGAAGGCGATCAGTTGCGCAGTTGTGCAATGCCGTAGAGAGAGGTAAATATCTACATTGACAGCCAAGCGGCAATCTGACCACTGAAATCGCTGATTGTAAGGTCAAAATGGGTCTCGGATTATCTGATATCTCTCTCTCTCTCTCTCTCTCTATTGCTTCGGATTACTTTCGCATCGGACTGGTTTGGGTTCCGGTGCACAGCCATACTGCAGGAAACTATTATGCCGCTGAACTGGCCATACAAGGCAGCCAAGAAGCCATCAACAATGGCAATCTGCGGTCTTTTTCTGTAAAATTCGACTTAGCGACCGCTTGACAAAATCCTTTTGGCCGGAAGTTGATGGTGGCCGGTCTAGGAACCTTCTCCAGCTTAATAGGCGACAACGTTCGGTTTTGGTTGGAGTTCTGACTGGACGCTGCTCAACGGAAACTGATGCGTACCCCTTAATATTGCTGCGGACCCGATGTGCCGTGGGTGGGGTGTATACATATTTTTCATATCTATGTACGTATCTCTAAATAGCTCATATGTAGAATAGTTCGCTTAGGTACATTATCTCCCAATATCTTTCAGATTCCCAGATATGTATGTATAGGGTATACAAGTGAGTTTTAAAGAATCGTCAACGAAAAGCACCAGTAATGTTTAAGTATGCCGGACAATGTTGCAGCCGACTTCATGTGGAAGCGCCAACTTTAAGACATATTTAACAGTGTAAGTAATTTCATCATAGTGTAAGCCACATTTTCTTTGGTGCGACGACTATTTCAGTCGATAGTAGGCAGGCATACTTGTCGGTGGGACAAAACAGTACCGGAAAAAGAAGGGCACCTGGGAGTTTGCACATCATTTGTGCATATGTTTATACTCGGCAGAGGGTTACCACTATAATAGGAATTCCTTGTTTAAGAGTGTGATTAATAAACATGTAATCTGATTAAAAGCGAAGATTTTTCAGCTTGTGAGTACTGGTTTCGGCGTTGCAAAAGTCGGCACAACCGACATGGAGCGAGAAAGGAGGTAATCTGCGTATGTAAACGGGGGCTTGAAGAACTTTCGGCAATAATAGGCGGGACTTAACAAGACATAGATTGCATAGCGATTGAAAGCCTTTTTTTTTGTTGTCCAAAAAGTTGGTTACTGTGTTCCACACGAGTTCAACCCAAGATATATCGCACGGCGTGTAACTGTTTTCCAATTGCTCCTTCAAGGATACAAACCGAAGTCGTTTTTGCATTGTATTGTCACCGGCCATTTAAAATTGTTTTCATACAACCGTGCCAAGCGCAAGAAGGCGTATGTTAAGCACGCCGAACATGGACCATCTATGCAAAAGGAAAATATCTTTGGCAGCAAGATAATGCTCTGCATTTGGTGCCATCAGAAGAGATTCCTGTATCATGAGCTTCTGAAAAATGATCAGACAATCGACCTCTACTGAGAACAAGTGATGCGATTGAAGCGAGCTGTTGCGGATGGAAAGTCCTAACCCACACGCCTTATAGCACTTACCTTGATGCAGAACGCCCTTATGTGCTCTTGGTCTCCAAAGACCTGCAGTTTTATTGGCATAAAATTCAGGAATTGCCAGAAAAGTGCAGCAAAGTGATAGCTAGCTATGATCAATACTTTCAATGAAATACATTGCACCAATTTTGCATAACAAAGTTTTCAATAAAATAGACCTCGGTCAAGAGTTGTGCAGATGCTTTCCATCCAAAGCAGCCAAAGTAATACGTATTGGAGTATTTAATGGCCCAAACACTTATGTATAGCGCACCTTTATGAATATCTATTGTTGTTGCACTATGTACATACATATGTATGTGCATATGTACGCAGTCTGCAGAATGAAGTGAATCCTCAATGCATTCGGCATGAAGTGGACGGTTTATTTTGACGTTTGGCTGCATTCGAGAATTTTGTTGGCTAATTAGACTTGGTTAGCGCCTACATAAAAGCCAGACAGGCAAACAGACAGAGTGGCGGACATTTGTATGTATGTGCGTAAGTGTGTTTCTTACTCCAGCAAATGGCATTTGAAGAGGATGCTGCATGCCAGCACGCAACCATTGAAGGCGCATTCAGTAAGACTTTGGAAACGTGTCTGTGCAGACGTTATACGCTCAACAGCTCAGCAATTTTTTTAACTGCTTTTAATTTTGGTTTTTTTTTTTTTTAAATTTGGAGTATTCGTTAAATATTTGTGTACCTATTAGGAGGCGCCTTTGTGTGTTTGAAAAGGCCTACCTATTGTCATATAGAATGTGGCTGATCTATTGTTGTTTGGCACAACTGCTGACAGGCATGACCATAGCAGGTGTTGCAGAAAGTGATGGTCGGCCAGTGTTACAAAGGAAAGAATTCGTAACGCTTCATAAATGGACTGAGCTGAAATTAACGGTGCCGGAGAGTTATCAGCAGCCATCGACGCTGGATGCTATACGATTTGCACAAGATAAGCTCTTGCCAGTAGATGTTGATGTGGAGTACGGTGGTGAGTGTACATACATACATACCTACATACATATCTACATATTGCAGTACAAAGCATGCATTAAATATTTGGATTTTTGTCAATGTTATTGTGGCTTGTTAACATTTTATTTTTAATATTTTTATTGAGCTTTGTACCACGATTGTTTATTAGGAAAAATTGAAAAAGCAACAAAGTCTAAGCGGTAGAAGTTATAGCACTATTTCGGAGATCACCACATCTCCTCATCAGACTTCTTTTT